>NC_056734.1:526802925-527402925 GCF_019279795.1 Protopterus annectens
ACGTACTGACGTCAGTCTAATGCGCCCTGACCGACGTCAGCCTTATACTCTGGTATTCGGGCCGACTGGATGCGGACTATACCCAATAGTAAGGACTGCAGCAATGGAATCCTCGAACATCTACATTTATGGTAGGTACAAAACTGTACTTTTCCAGTAGTGGCAAGGTCTTGTTGGGTCGGGTATGACTAATGGATTGGGCAGCAAACGCGATCTGAAGGTAGGAAGGAGACTGGGCATTATGGGTAAGGGGAGGAGCTTTGAGCTCGAATCAGATGCTAGATATGTGCCAGAGTTGGATCCGTTACAGATCCGTAACCCACAGGTTGAAGACAAATGAAGTACAACTGTTCAGATGGAACGTTATGGTGAGTACATAACTTCTTTATTTTCTACAGTTAAGCTTCAGTTAGCAGTGATTTCAAATTTCCATTCTGGAAACACATCTTTTTCTGTAGCTTCATCCAGATTGTGTAAGGCCTTCACGAAATGCATTTTTCTCCTCAGACGCCTGATAAAGGACTCTTCTCTTCCTTGGGACCTTACTGTTGTCCTTCAAGGTTCAACTCAGAAACCCTTTGAACCGTCAGACAAATGTGATCTATTTCGTGGAAGACAGTGGTCTTAGCTGTTAGTTCAGCAAAAAGAATTTCTGAGCTCCAGGCCCTCTCAGCTAAGCCTCCTTATATTGTTTTCCAAAAGGACAGGGTGTCTGTGTGGACCAACCCTTCTTTTCTTCCTAAAGTGGTGTCTGAAAAGACCTTAACCAGTCCATGCAATTATCAGTCTTCATTTGCAAATTTTACAAGTAATGTCGAATACATGCTTTATCTCCTTGATGTGCACAGACAACTACATTTTTATCTTGTCAGAACAAAACAGTTAAGGAAGTCCGATTGCTTTTTGTATTCTTTTCCCCAAATCGCTTGGGCAGGCATGTCTAAAGTTACTGCAGCCAAAGTTATTACTGATCACATTTCATTGGTTTATTCTCAAACAGGACTAAATTTACCACAGACTTCTCCAGCTCATTCCACTTGGTCCATGGCTACGTCATCTGCCTTTTGGTCAAGGACTTCCTTTGATGGCATTTGTGCTGCAGCTGCTCGGTCAAAGACTCGTACTTTTGTTACACATTTCAAGTAGGACGTAATTTCCAGAAGCAGAGCTTCTTTTGGTTCGACAGTGCTCTGGCATGTCCTTCCATGTTAGCCTCCCGAGGGCTATGTTGCTGGGGACTCTATCCCATTGGTGAGGAAGAATAAAAAGGACAACATCAGATTTGTAAGTTATGTACTCACCATAAATTGAAATCTCTGTTGTCTATTTTCTTTCGTCCTCACCTTTCCTCCCATCCATCCTTCATCGTTGTCACTCCTGGAAGTACCTGTTAGACTGTATTGGAACTGTTCATTTCCAGGTTTGAGCCCTGACTTTCTTCTGTGTACGTTTTTCTCTCTCTCTCTTATAAAATGGGAGATTAGGCAGCAAACTCAGTCTGAGGTGTTGGGAATGGGAGAGACCATTATGGGTAGAGGGAGGAGCTCAAGAGCTGGTTCCGAAATCTAGTCTATGCGGCATAGTCAAATCCGAGGTTTGGATCTGAACCCATTGGTGAAGAATGAAAATGGACAACACAGATGTCAAGATGTTCATCGTGTTACACTGCTGCAGTCATTACACTTGGGTTATCCTGCCGGCAGGAGGTCCCGCAGTCGGCCAGAGTTCCAAAGTCTTGGTCCGGCGTCGGTTGCTTTCGCTTCTTCCCTGACGTCAGTGCACCAGGGGTATATAAGATGCATCCGACGTCATTTTCTTCAGTCTTTCTTGCCGCGCTATGCCCGAAGCAGAAGCAGTTAGCAAGTGCTGGTCGGCCGACTCCTGAGATTTTCAAGTCGAATTTGAGATCCGAAGTCTTCAATAAAGCTAAGTACCCCATTGGGGAAACTTTTTTCTTGCCTCAGACCGATGTCAGAAAAAGTTAATTGTATTTCTTGTGGGAAGCAAATACCTCATAAGGACTTCCACTCTTACTGTATTCCATGCCTAGGCCCTGATCACGACGTCACTAGTTGTCGGTTTTGTGCTAGATTTAACAAACACACTATAAAAAGACGTTTTGATTTTGCTTTGCACTACTTTGGCCGAAGGTTCATTTATACTATGCCGTCGGATCAACCGACGTCCTCAATACCGGAAAAAACGCAAAGACAAGGATAAAGACAGGCATCCGAGGATCTGAACACATTGGTGAAGAATGAAAATGGACAACACAGATGTCAAGTTATGGTGAGTTCATAACTTATCATTTTCTTTGTATTTGTTAATGTCAAGGGGCAAACTCGATCTGAGGTTATCTAGAACTTGAGAGAGGATCATGGGTAAGGGAGAAGCCTGAGCTATGTATCCAAAGTCTGAGAAGTGGCTGAAGTCTGGTTAGAGGTTAGATCTGAAACCCAAAATTTGAGGAACAGCTTAAACTGACAACACAGTTACATCTTTATGGTGAGTACATAACTTTTCACACAATTGGGTTTTGATGAACATTCATCAAGGTTACAAATGCCAGTGGGAGAAAATTCCTCCTTTCCCAGGGTAATTCATCATCCTACAGACCAGGCTCCTTTTGTTTCCACCTGCCGTTTATCACATGCAGTCCGAAGAAGTGGTAGAACCAGTTCCCTCTTCCCAGATAGGAAAGTTTTTTTTTTTTTTTTTTTTTCCTTAATTCGAGGATGATGTTATGTGATCCTATCTCGCTTACATTCTGTACTGATGGGTTCGGAGCCGATCCTCGGCTCCGACTCGGCACGCTATACTATAGAGCGAAGTCTCTAATTGGCTGAGCTATTCTACATCCCAGGATGCACCACCACTACTCCCCCAGATCTCGTTTGCCGCTTGACAGCAATAGACATGGTCTCGACTTGACTGGGCTAAGTACTCTTTACTGACAAGTTTTCTGTCAGAATTTCTCTAATTTTTCACCCAAAGCTGTTTTAACAGCTACTTATCACTTGTTGAGTGTTTTGTTTGTGGAAAAAGTTGTGTGAATTTCTTGGCGTTAGGTTCCCGCTTTAACTGTTGGGGGTTCCCTCGCGCTCTACTTCGGGCCGCGTTCAGGCCTTGCTGTTTAAAAAAATTGTTGTAAAATTGTTGTAAAATTTGTTTTGTGTGGTATTTGTTTCAAGGTCCCGTTTTAGTTAGAAGGGCCTTGCCCTCGCGCTCTGTTAGAGTGTTGGTATAGTTCCCTTTGGTCGATCCTGCTTAAGTTAGAGGGATTTGGCTTGTGTGCTTAATTTTTGTCCCTAGTTGGTTTTTGGTTGCTTTCTAGTGATGTCGAAGGAACACAGACCTTCGGGTTTTAAAAAATGTACCAAGTGTGGTACAAAATGTCGATAACGGATGATCACTCTCTGTGTGTTTATTGCTTAGGGCCTAAGCACCTTCAAGAGTCGTGTAGCGTATGCCACGCTTTTTCCTCCCGTGTCCTCCAAGAGAGGAAAAACAAATTGATATGGAAAGGGATGATCTCCCCTTCCTTTGAGGAGGCTTTATCTTCTTCCCCCTCTCCCTCCAGGAAGAAGTCGTCTTCGGCTCCGACCAGTCCGTCGGAGCCGACAGCAAAGAAATCAAGGCAGGCTTCTCCGTCGGCTCCACGGACTTCGGAGCCGAGGTCGGAACGGTCTGCCTCGGTGCCTCCAGCCTCGACTCCTCTTTCCTCGGAGCCGAGAGCTCGAGCATCGAGAGGTGGGTCACCTTCTGCGGCTCCAATGGTTTCGGAGCCGAGAAAGGTCGCACACTCAGACTCTTCTAACTCGGCGCCGAAGTCCCCGTCGGCTCCGAGGGAAATTGCTGTGCTGGTGGAATCTCCCTCGGTGCCGATAATACTTGAGACTATTCGGAGCCGGTCCCCCAGTCTTTCGGAACCGGCGGAGAAGTCAACTCGGGCCCGATCGGTCTCTTCTCGGTCCTCGAGGATGTCCGATTCGGATATTGACAGGGTACTTCAAAGGCTGTTTCAGTCTCCAGTCTTTCAAAAGTTGGTATCGGCTCCAGCCCAGTCGGCTCCGGAGCTGATTGTCCACCCTGTTGTTTTGGTTCCTCCTCCAACAGCCTCGGCACTGTTGGAGTCTGTGCTGGTGGAGCCGGTGGAGGTTTTCGGGTCGGCTCCGACCCTTACTCCAACCCCGACCTTCGGGTCGGAGTTCGGTACACGGACCTCCTCGGTCGGCCCCGGGGGTGACGTTTCGGGTCCGATGCTTTCGGTTCCGAGCCTCCCTCTCGGTGCTTCGGCTGCGGGAGTACCTTCTACTGTTGTGGCCACGGGGGTCGGACCGTCCCAGGCCTCTGGGGGTCCGGCCTTCAGGGACATGAGGAGTGCTTTAGCCAAATCTTCCTTGGCTACCTCCACCATCTCTCCGGCACCTTCCCTTGGCATGGAGACTTGTTCCTTTGTTGTCCCCCTGTCTCAGGACAGTGGAGCCCTGGAGCCTGAGGTCACCCCCATTGGGGATTCCTCCCTTCCTGGGGGTCCTTCTGAAGCTTCTTCGCAGGAACCTCTCAGGAAGAGACATTGTAAGAGGAAGCACGTCGACTCGCCTGATGAGTCTCTCACCTCAGACACCGACCTCGATGATGCGGAGGGGTCCCCCAAGTCGTCCTCGGACGATGTCTCCTTTGTGGACATCTTAGAAATCCTCAAACAACGAGGCGACTGGCAATCCAAACCCCCTTCCGCTGAGGAGTCGGTATTCCTCAAGGCCTTCGGGGCTCAGCCTTCCGCCTCCTGGGTGTCTCCGCCCTTCGATGAGCTCCTGGATTTGATCTCTCGAAGGGCGGGGGAGCACCCGGATTCTGTGGAACCGGTGCCAGCTTGCCCGAATAAATTTTTGTCAGCCCCCCCAGAAAAGGAATTCTTATCCAAAGGTGTGGCCGTAGATGCCCTGGTGGTGGCATCTGCTACCCAGCAAGATGTGGCAGAGGCTTCATCGTCCGTCCACCCTCCTAATAAAGAGTCCAGGAGTATGGATCGGTACGGGAAGTGCACCCTTACTTCAGCGGCCTTTACTTTAAGGTCTCTGAATTACCTTACGCACTTCACCAGACTTCAGAGGGATCTGGTCAAGGAGCTGTCAAATACCCTCTCTGGTAACCTACCTGAGCAGTTGGCCCAGACGGTTAGCTCTCAGTTGGCTACTCTATCATCGGTATCGAACTCTTCCATGAGGCTCATATCATATGCGGCCGAAGGGGCTAGTAGAGCGGCGGGTACAGGTGTTGCTCTATGGAGACAAGCCTGGCTCCGCCTGTGTCATTTTGCGGAGGCCTTCAAGTCTTCCTTTACCGACGCTCCCTTTGATGGGTCCTCATTGTTTGGACCCAAGGTAAAGGACACCTTGACCCGCTGTGAACAAGAGGGTAAGACTTTGACTGCCGTAGGGGCACGGTTTTTCACTCCCTTCTGGCCTTATCCCAAGGCTAGAAGAGGGGGGAAAATGTGGTTCCGCAAATCTCAGAAGACTTACCCCTCACAGCAGGATGATCCCCCTTCTAGAGGCAGAGGAGGGGGAAATTTTTCAGGAAGACGCCGTCCCAGAGGCGGCAGGGGCCCCCGCAACACTGGAGACCGCGAGTCCTTTCGTGGCTCCTCAACCTTCCAGCATCCCTGAAGGATTGCCCGACTGCGCCGCTCCGGAGCCAGTCGGGGGTCATTTTTCGAGGCACCTAAAGGCCTGGGAGAATATCACCCAGGACCGATGGGTACTCCGAATCATTGCCAGAGGTTACAACATCCCCTTTTCGCAGCCCCCCCCACCATCCCGGAAAATCCCGGACCCACCACCCAGTCAACGGGATCTCGCAGCCTTCGAAATTTCAAAGCTGCTTCAAAAAGGAGTCATCCAACCGGTCCCCGAAGACCAGACCGGATTAGGGACTTACTCAAGATTCTTTTTGGTGCCAAAAAAGACTGGGGACATGAGGCCCAACTTGGCTCTCAGCAAGCTCAACCATTCTGTCAAGAAGTCCAAGTTCCGGATGGTCACTTTACAATCCATTCTCCCGCTGCTGGAGAAAGGTGTTTGGATGTGCTCCATAGATCTCAAGGACGCCTATTATCACATCCTGATAGATCAGGCGTCCAGGAGACACTTGCGCTTCAGCCTTGGAGACAGTCATTTCCAGTTCCGTGCACTGCCCTTTGGTCTCACCACAGCCCCCAGGGTGTTCACCAAATGTTTGGCAGTGGTGACTGCTCACCTGAGAAGTCTAGGATTCCAGGTGTTTCCATATCTAGACGACTGGCTCCTAACTGCCACCTCCAGGCGTCTACTCTTACAAAACCTAGCAGCCACTATTTCTCTAGGCGACTCCCTAAGAATCACCTTCAATTGGGCAAAGTCCGTGTTGCTGCCATCTCAGCGCATACTGTTTATCGGAGTAGAGATAGACTCAAAGCAAATGCGGGTCTATCTTTCTACAGAGAGGATAGAAACATTACAATCTCAAGTCCGAGCATTGCTCTTCAAACGCCAAGCCCCAGCAAGGATGGCCCTACAACTGTTGGGTTCCATGTCGGCTGCCGTTCTCTTAGTTCCCTTAGCAAGATTACACATGAGGATTCTCCAGTGGCTCCTGTCAGTCCAGTGGTCGTATCAGGATCTCCCTCTCAGTCACCTCATTATGATCACGGAGACGTGCAAACAGGACCTCCGTTGGTGGCTTCTTTCCTCCAACCTGGATCAGGGGCGACCCTTCGTTCCTCCACCTCCAGTGGCCACTTTGACTATGGATGCCTCCCAGACGGGGTGGGGGGGGGGACATTACCTGGGCAGGTCAGTCCAAGGCAAGTGGAACCTCGACGAGAGTTCCCTCCACATCAACATACTGGAAATGAGGGCGGTGCTTCTATCGCTACAAGCACTACACAGTTACCTCCCCCAGGGCATGATTGCTGTTCAGTCCGACAACATGTTAGTGGTCTGGTACCTGAACAAGCAGGGAGGGACCAGGTCCTACCCCCTTTGCAGAGAGGCCATGAAAGTATGGGATTGGGCTATTGCAACCAACCAATGTTAAGTTGTCTATCTCGCCTTCATTCTTGCTGGATGGGTTCGGAGCCGACCTTGGCTCCGACTCGGCCACTGAAAAAGCTCGAGAGTTGGTTCCACCGGCTCGAGGCTCCCCTTATATCCCACAATGCTAGGCGAGAGTTACCTCAGATCTCGTTTGCCGCTACAGCTTCGAGGTTGGTTGCTTCTACCGGTTCCTGGTGAGTGTTAGCTTTTTCTTCAAAAAGTTACTCTTTTTTCCCCTTTTTAACTTATTTTCTTCCTAGATTAGTGTAGAACATAGAGCTTTTTCCCCGACCCTATTTTCCCCGTTCTTACTAAAAGAACCGTTGGTTCTTCCTTTGGGCCTTTGGCCTTCCCTTCCCTAGGGAGTGTTTGTGTAGTTGCTTTAACTTTTGTACTTAAGTATTAGTATTTTTTGGCTAAAATTATTATTATTTTTAGTATTACTAATTTTTGCTGACAGGGTATAACTGTGTGTTTGGGTGTGTGTTAGTGTACACCTGTCAGTTAGGGAAATGTCAAAGAAGCAAAGGTCTCGATTCAAGAAGTGTGATGCGTGCTGTCAGAAAATGTCTCTGACAGACGCTCACACTTCTTGTGTCTATTGTCTGGGACCTTTGCACCTGCAGGACTCCTGTGCTGTGTGCCATGGCTTCAGCCCCAGGGTCCTGCAGGAAAGAAAAAACAAGTTGATTCTGAGAGGCTTGTTGAAGCCAGAGGATTCCCTGTCAGTTTCAACAGGGAAGCCCTCTAAGGCATCGAGGTCTTCGGCTCCGGCTTCTGAGCCGAGACCTCAGGTTGTTCAACCTTTGCCTTTATCGGCTCCGCTGGAGCCGATAAGACTCAGTCCACAGTTTCTGTGCCTTCCTCGGCCCCGGCCGGAGCCGAGGTTATCGAGGTACCCGTGTCGGCTCCGACAAGATCTTCGGAGCCGACAACCAGAAAGAGGTCTAGGTCACCTTCTCTTGGCTCCGTTCATTCGGCTCCAGGATCTCCCCTGCTGTCTGAACGGAGCCAAAGGTCTCATTCCTCTAGGTCATCGAGGCTTTCCGATCATGACCTTCAGAGGGTGGTGAGTCGACTACTTAAGTCCGAGGCACTAGCCCAGATGCTTCAGAGCCCGACTCATCAGTCGGTGCCTGCCCCGTCCATCAACTCTTTCCTCCTTCGACTCCCTTGAGTTCGGCCGGGTCGTGTCGGAACCGTGACTGTGCTCACTTTGGAGCCGAGACAATTGTCTTCGCCCGCCGCTCCGCTTTCTTCCTTGGAGGAATCTCGGCGCCGACTACCTCGCCGGCTCCGAGGGGTGAGTGGCATCGGACCCTTGTCCGACCCTCCTCTCCCTCTCGGTGCTTGCGCTGGTGAGTTCGGCTCCGACATCGACCTCGAGCCATCACTGTCGGTGCCGAGGGGGTCCTTAGCTCCTCGGAGCGGGACCTCTGGCTCTGCCTGACAGGGGTGCATTCGAGGTCATGCGGAGTGTGTTAGAGCCTGGCTCTACTCCACAGTCGGCTCCGTCAGCCCCTCCTCTATGCTGCCTCAGGGTAAGTCGACTCACTCCCTCATCCCGGACCGCAGAGAGCCAGCTCCTCAGGAGCCCCTTTGGGATTTCATCCTCTTCGAGGCCTCTCCTGATTTGGCAGAAGAGCCACCTCGGAAGAGGAAGTGCAAGAGGAAGCACATTGACTCACCTGAGTCTATCACGCGGACACAGATCTGGATGATTCTGAGGGTTCCCCGTTCCCCTTCTGAAGATGTCTCATTTGCAGACATTCTGGAGATCCTGAAACAGAGGGGAAATTGGCCAGCCCTCAACCCTTCAGAGGACGAATCTGTGTATCTTGAGGCGTTTGGCTCTCGCCCTTCCACCTCCTGGGTGTCCCCCTTGACCCCTCATGCAGGTGGTTGCTAAGAAGGCATGGACGGCTCCTGATTCAGTGGACCCCACTCCCAGGAGACCCTCCAAATTCATCACAGCTCCATCAGACAAGCAATTTTTATCAAAAGGAGTTTCTGTGGATGCTATGGTGGTAGCTGCCGCCACAAAGAAGGAACTGGCTGATCCTTCAGTACCTGTCCATCCACCTAACAAGGAATCTAGGTCCATGGATAGGTACGGAAGCGGATGTTCTCCTCAGCGACATTTACCATGCTCGCTGAATTACCTGTGCCATTTCACTCGTCTTCAAAGGGACTTGATCAGGGAAGCGAGTGAAATGTTAAGGACCCTACAGCTGCGGGTTTCAAGAGAAAATGAACACGCAGCTGGCTACCCTTAATTCCATATCCAACTCCTCCATGCCTCCTCTCTTATGCGGCCGATGGAGCGAGCAGAGCCGCAGGGACAGGGGTAGCCTTACGTAGGCACGCCTGGATGCGGCTATGCAACTTTATGGAACCTTTCAAGACGTCTTTCACGAACTCCCTTTGATGGATCATCTCTCTTTGGTCCTCAAGTGAAAGAAACCCTGACTAGGTGCGAGACTGATGGCAAGACCCTTCCTGCCGCCGGAGTCCGTTTTTCGACTCCTTCTAGGCCTTACCCCAAAGGCCAGAAGGGTGGGAAGATGTGGTTCCGTAAACAATCTCAAGGGACTTCCGGACGACAGAGTCGTTTCCTACCAAAGGCAGAGGTGGGAATAACAATGGTAGACGCCGCCTAGGGGCAGGGGGTCCGAGAACTAGGGCAATCGGGAAGCCTTTCCTGACAAGCCCTTTCAGCATCCCTGAGGTGTTGCCCGCCTGCCCATCTTCGGAGGCAGTCCGGGGAAGGTTGTCACTGTACCCAGAAGCCTGGCTATCCCTGACTCAAGACAAATGGCTACAGTCCATCATTTCAAGGCTATTCTATCCCCTTTCTTCGTTTTCCAAATCAGTCAAAAAAATCCGATACTGATGTTCCAGCCGCTCAAAGGGATATAGCAGCTATGGAAATTTCAAAACTGCTTGCAAAAAGAGCAATTCAGTCAGTGCCAGCAGACCAACAAGGATCCGGAATCTACTCAAGGTTCTTTTTAGTTCCAAAGAAAACAGGGGACTGGAGACCGATTTTGGATCTCAGTGTCTTGAACAAATCAGTCAAGAAAACAAGATTTCGGATGGTCACGCTGCAATCCATTCTTCCCTTTTGGGCAAAGGAAACTGGATGTGCTCTGTAGACCTTCGGGATGCGTACTATCACATAAAAATGAACAGACGCTCCAGAAGATTCCTCCGCTTCAGGCTGGGAACCAGTCATTTTCAGTTCAGGGCCCTGCCCTTTGGTCTCACCACTGCCCCGGTGTTTACCAAATGCATGGCAGTGGTAGCTTCTCACCTGAGACGACAAGGATTCCAGGTGTTTCCATATTTGGATGACTGGCTTCTCACAGCTCCCACCAAGCATCTCCTTTTGATGGCCAGAGATTATACTTTTCGCTTGTCAAAAACTGGGTATTTCAATAAATTGCGAAAAGTCTGTTTTGTCGCCTTTGTCGTACTATTACCTACATAGGCGCAAATTTAGATACTATAAACATGTCTGCAACGCTAACGAACCAAAGGATATCAGACATTCACAAATTGGTGTCACTTCTTCTCAACAACAACACAGCCAAAGCCAGGTTAGTTCTAAAGGTGTTGGGAATCATGGCAGCCCATACCTCTCCTCCCATTGGCCAGATTCCACATGCGGATCCTTCAGTGGATGCTTTTTTCTCAATGGTCATACCAGGAACTTCCAATGTCTCACACCATTATGATCACGCAAGCGTGCAAAAGCATCTCATGTGGTGGATGTCTTCCCCAGCTCCTGTCGGAAGACCATTTGTTCCACCTCCTCCGGTTGCTACTCTGACAACGGATGCCTCCCTGATCGGGTGGGGGGCATTATCAGGGCAGGACAGTCCAGGGCACATGGCAACCAAGCGAATGCCACTTGCACATAAATGTTCTGGAGATGAGAGCAGTGCTTTTAGCGTTGCAAGCCCTTCAAGACTCTCTCCCATTACGAGCGATTGCAATCCAGACAGACAATATGTCTGTAGTGTGGTACATCAACAAACAAGGCGGAACCAGATCATACCCCTGTGTCGAGAAGCACTCAGACTGTGGCAATGGGCGATTTCTTCTCAGCGTTTTCTGATAGCAACGCATCCCGGAAGTCCAATCACATTGCGGACAAGTTGAGCAGAGCTATACTCATGCCTCACGAGTGGTCTCTGAAAGACTCTGTAGTGAGAGATATTTCTCAAGTGGGGTCAGCCTTGCTGCGATCTTTTGCTACTCCCCAAAACAGCAAGTGCAGAGAATACTTCACTCTATTCCCTTTACCAGGCCAACCCAGCAGGGACGCTCTAGTCCAAGTTTGGCCCGGGGACTTCTGTATGCATTTCCTCCTTTCCTCTGATCTCTCAGGTAATACAGAAAGCTATCGCTCAGAAGGCCTCATTGATCCTCATTGCTCCTTACTGGCCTCGACAAGTGTGGTTCCCCTTTCTACATCGTTTTCTCTTGAGCGACCGTGGAGTCTGGACCTAGTTCCAGATCTTTTGATCCACCAATCGGGTCAGTTTCATCGCTCCCTCCCTCTCTGAACCTCACTGCTTGGTTCCTCCAGTTCCAACCGTAGCCAGGCTTCCTCAATTATCTCACTCGGTTAGAGATATATTGATAGCTTCCCATAAATCTTCCACTCGAAAGATTTATTTGAGTAAGTGGAAACGCTTCTCATATTGGGCACAAGGAAAGGACATAGATCCTTTCACCGCTTCCATCCAACTAGTCCTTGATTTTCTAGCTGAACTCTTCCATGCAGGTTCATCTCCATCTACTCTTAAGGTTCAATTGGCAGCTATTTCTAATTTTCATGTGGGCATTTCTGAATCTGCCCTAATGTCCCACAAACTTTGCAAAGCCTTTTTGAAAGGAGTTTTTCTTCTCAGACCTCCTATAAGAAATCCTCCTCCTTGGGACCTAAATTTAGTTCTTGCTTCTTTGATTCTTTCCCCGTTCGAACCTGCAGCTTCATGTTCCTTGAAATTATTATCATGGAAAACTCTCTTTCTGGTGGCTATCACATCAGCTAGAAGAATTTCAGAACTTCAAGCACTCAGTTGTCGTTCTCCTTATCTTTTGTTCCATAAGGACAGAGTTTCCTTACGAACTAACCCGTCCTTTTTGCCTAAGGTGGTGTCAACATCAAATCTAAACCAAAGCATTGACCTCCCTGTCTTTTTCCCAGAGTATTCAAATAGGTCTGAACAAAAATTACACTGCCTGGATGTTCATCGTCAATTAAGGTACTACTTGGACAGGACGAAACAATTCAGAAAATCTGATCAGCTGTTTGTCTCCTATGCGGAAAGCAGAAAGGGACTTCCAGTTTCAAAGGTATCATTATCCAGATGGCTAACATCTCTGATTACCCTTGTTTATGAGATTAGACACCAAAACTGCCTAATAAACCTAAAGCCCATTCCACCAGAGCTTTGGCTACTTCTCTAGCCTTCCAAGACAGACTGCCTATTGACACCATTTGTGCAGCGGCTACTTGGGCTACTCCTCACACTTTTATTTCCCATTATAAGTTGGATTTAGCTTCTAGGCATAGAGCTAATTTTGGTTCCACTGTTCTCAGGAGTCTGTTCCGTTAGGCCACCCGGGACAAGGTGCTAGGACGCTGGCCCCATCCAGCAAGAATGAAGGCGAGATAGACAACTTAACATATAGAAGTTATGTTCTTACCATAACGTTCCATGTTAGTTGTCTTCTTCTCGCCTTCTTCTAAGGCCCCACCCTCCTTCCCCCTGGGCTGGACAGACCTAGAGTAGTTGTGATCGTGACCTCTCTTTCTACCACCTCTTTCTTAGTCATATGCTATTATGCATATTTCTTGTTTCAGGATGTAGGTCACCCTTTTTTCTTCCTGTTGTTAGAGGTGGATTCTGTTTTACAGTTATACTGTTTCTATTATAAGCTGGGGTTAGCTTACAAACGAGATCTGAGGTAACTCTCGCCTAGCATTGTGGGATATAAGGGGAGCCTCGAGCCGGTGGAACCAACTCTCGAGCTTTTTCAGTGGCCGAGTCGGAGCCGAGGTCGGCTCCGAACCCATCCAGCAAGAAGAAGGCGAGAAGAAGACAACTAACATGGAACGTTATGGTAAGAACATAACTTCTATTTTCTTGGTAGCAACACACATTCCGGGGAGATCCAATGTGATAGCCGACAGACTGAGCAGAACTCTTCTCTCCCCGCACGAGTGGTCTCTGAACGACAGAGTGGCAACTTAGATCTTCAGAAGATGGGGAACTCCTTGTTGCGACCTCTTTGCAACTCCTCTCAACACGAAATGTCTACAGTTCTTCTCTCTCACCCCAGTTCCGGGGGGGTTTCCCAAGGACGCCCTAGTCCAACCTTGGCCCACCGGCCTACTGTACGCCTTTTCACTGGTTCCTCTTCTTCCCAAGGTGATCCAGAAGGCGATTCACTTGCAGTGCAAGATGATTTTAGTTGCCCCATACTGGTCTCGTCAAGTCTGGCTGCCATTTCTTCGGAAATACGCGCTGGACGGTCCATGGTTCTTGGACCAGGTTCCAGATCTCTTGATCCACCAGTCGGGACAGCTTCATCAGTCCCTTCACTCATTGAGGTTAACAGCTTGGCTCCTCCACTTCCGACCATAGTCAGGAACCAGGTTTTGGACTCGGAAGTCATACATATCTTGTCCTCGGCCCACAAGAATTCCACTAAAAAAATGTATAACAGCAAATGGAAGAGATTCGCCATTTGGGCCCAACTCCGGGGATTAGATCCCATAACTTCCTCTGTGTCTGAAGTTTTAAAATTTTTAGCTTCCTTATTCAATCAAGGTTCTTCGGTCTCTACCATCAAAGTTCAATTAGCAGCTATTTCTAATTTTCATGAAAGTATAGACCCACCTTTGATGAGCAATAAGTTGTGTAAAGCCTTCATGAAAGGTGCTGGGCTGCTACGACCTCCGATTTCTCATCCAGCTCCACCGTGGGATCTTAATTTCGTATTAGGTGCTTTGACCTCTTCCCCTTGAACCGCAGCAACTTGTGACTTGAAATTTCTTTCTTGGAAGACTGCCTTTTGGTGGCAATTACATCAGCCAGAAGAGTTTCGAACTTCAAGCCCTATGTGTCAAACCACCATCTGGTTTTCATAAGGATAGAGTATCCTCAGGCCTAATCCATCCTTTGTTCCCAAAGTTTGTTCTAGTTTTTGTCTTCAACAGTCATTGGAACTCCCAGTTTTCTTCCCAAACTACTCAGACAGAGCGGAATACATCTTCCATTCATTGGATGTTCACAGGCAGTTGCGTTTCTACTTAGATAGGACGCACCAAACACGGAAAACAGATCAGTTGTTTGTGTCCTTTTCGGACAATAAATTGAGCAAAGCCGTCACGAAGGTCACCATTGCCAAGTGGATCAGAGACTGTATCAGTCATACTTACCTTCATGTCCTTCAAGGATGCATCTGCAGTCATAACATATGGGTTGTCCTGCCTCAGGCAGCCCTTCGGTCATCCGGATTCCAAAGTCTGGGTCTGGCCTCGGCTGATGTCGCACTTCACCCGACGTCATAGCTCCTGGGGTATAAAGGCATCAGCCGACGCCATTTTCCTCAGTCTTTCTTGCCGCGGTGCCCAAGCAGAAGCTGTTCGCAAGTGCCGGTCGGTCAGATCCAGAGATTTCAGCTACCAAGACTTCTAAAAGCTAAGTACCCCGTTGGGGACTCTTTCTTGCCTCAGCCGATGTCAGACAAAGTAAAATAATTGTTTAACTTGTGGGAAACAAATACCTCATAAGGATTTCCACTCTTACTGCCTTCCTTGCTTAGGCCCAGACCACGACGTATCAGCTTGTTTAGCCTGTGCTTCCTTCAACCGACGGACACTTAGACGTCGGTCGGAGTTTGCTGAAGAGTTTTTTGGCTCCGCTTTTGCATATAAAATGCCGTCGGAGACTCCGACTACACATTTAGCTAAAAAACGCAAGGAAAAGGACCGACACTCGCGGCCCGCGGTTTCAAACCACGGTTAGGCCTACTGCGAGTGTCTCGGTTTCGGCTGAAACCGAGACCTCGGTTCTCTCTTCGGCCGAAAGCATGCCTCCGACAATCGAGGCCACACAGGCCCCGGCTGAGTCGGTTACAGAAATTCCTACTGAAGAAGCAGGCACACAAGATTTGTCTGACACCATTTCGTTGGACATCTCTACTCCTGCACGTGGGGCAGCTAGACCCCCTGCTTCTATGTCTATCAAGGCCTTCTCCAGGGCTAAAGCAGCTAAACTTTCCAAGGCCTTACCTACAAAAGCTCCCTCTCACAGACCTACCTCAAGTTCTCAGATTCTCAGCCTTGCTGAGGACCTTATTTCTCTGATCAGGGGATCCCAACCTCACCCAGACAGGGCCTCACAACCCCCTCCTGAAAAGAGGCCTAGGACTGAACCCCCTGAACCTCTCTTCTCTGACTATTCCTCGGATGGTTCAGATTTATCTGACCATCAGGAAGGACCATACTCACCTTATGAGGATTCTGATGCAGAAGACTCCATTCCTTCTGCCTCCCCTCCAGAAGAATTTTCATTTGGGGAAAATCTACACTCAATGAGGGAACACTTCCAATGGCAGGGTCAGGATTTTTCTGATTCTAGGAAAAGGCTAAGGACTTTTTTACACTTACCACAGCATAGGCCTTTAGCCATACCACCTGTACTATCAGTTGTTGATGATGCATACAATGATGCCAGTACTGCCCCTGATTCTCTTCCCCCGGCCCCTGCCAAACCTGACAGATACTACAGGGTCCCGGATTCTCACTTCCACTTGTATAAGGCCCATGCTGCAGACCCAGAAACCATTTCTCAGGGCCCTAAAGGTGTTGCAGCTGCCTCTGCCAAAAAAACCCTACCCTCTGTAAGAGAATCAAGAGCATTAGAGAGATGGGGTAAAAAGGTTTATACATCTGCTACTCTTTCTGCCAGGGCTTTAAACTGTCAATTTCACATGATACAGTACCAGGAATCTTTGTTAGATCAGCTGAATAAAAAGCTGTCCTTTCCTGAACCTTTAGACCGTAAGTCCCTTCAGGATTTGGTACACAACTCTCAGCAGGTCAGTAATCATTTCTTAAAATGTGGCTATGATGCACTGGAGGCTTCATTTAGATCAGCTATGACTGGAGCAGTGATTCGAAGGCATGCCTGGCTAAAAGAACAATCCTTGCCAGACCATGTTAAGTCTAAACTCCTAGATGCCCCTATGGAAAAACAAAGTTTATTTGGCTCCCCTGCACAGGAGGTTCTAAAGAAAGTGGAAGAAAAAGCAAAATCTGTCCAAATAGTCAAGGATTTTCTGCAGGTCCAACCTCCGAGGTTCAGCAGAAATTGGCCTTCAAAGAATTGGTCCTTTCCAGACACCTCCAGAGCACAGAGAGGCAGAAATAGGTGCCCAAGAGGCAGAAGTCAATCAAGTGGTACCTACAGGGGTCGTCAGTGGCAACCTGCCAACCAGAGAAGTGCCGCCACAGCTGCGACCGCAACCACTTCCACAGGACAGACACAATGACTTGGCTCTGATTCCGCCTACCAGGGAACAACTGGAAGCACCCTTGGGCGGAAAGCTAGCTTTATTTTCAAAAAACTGTCATTGCATTACAGGAGACAAATGGACTTTGCAAACAATAGACAAAGGCTACAGGTTTCACTTCCACACACTACCAAAAAAGAGAGGAATGCCAAACCTTCCACCAAGCCAGAAATCAGAGGCTGTAAAACAAATCATCAGCTTACTAAGGATGCGAGCTGTAGAAAGGGTACCATCTATGGAACAAGGGCAAGGATTTTACTCCAGACTCTTCCTGGTACCAAGAAAAGAAAACCAATGGAGACCTATTCTCGACCTGTCTGCTTTAAACACATACCTCATTGTTCCAAAATTCAAAATGCTGACCCTACAGCAGCTTCTTCCCATGCTGGGCAAGGAGTCTTGGCTGGTAACTCTAGATCTCAAGGAGGCATACCTGCACGTCCCCATACGACCAAATTGCAGAAGATACCTCAGATTTCTTGCAGGATCAGAGCATTATCAATTCTCAGCATTGCCCTTTGGCTTATCTACTGCGCCCAGAGTATTCACGAAATGCCTGGCATCAGTAATTGCTCATTTCAGGCTTCAGGGAATTCAAATTTACCCTTACCTGGACGACTGCCTGTTACAAGCGGACAACAAAAACAAATTAACAAAAGATTTGGAAAGGGTCATTCATCTACTACAAGCCCTGGGATACACAGTCAATATAAAAAAGTCAAGGCTGATACCATCCCAAAGGATAACCTTCTTGGGTGCAGATCTGGACACATCAAAACAAATGGCATTCCTGACAGTAGAAAAACAGGAGCAACTCCCTTTCTACTTCATGGCATTAACAAAGCAGAACCAGCTAACAGCAAGAAAAGTCCTGCAAGCTCTCTGTTACATGTCATCCTGCATAATATTGATTCCACATGCCAGACTACATATGAGAAAGTTACAGTGGTATCTAAGGAATTTATGGTCTCAGCACAAGCACAGCCTAGAAACCCAAATTCCACTAATTCCAATGGTGGGCTCAGGCCTGTCAATCAAACAAGGGACTGCCCTTCCACAGCACTCAACCAAGCCAGACCATCACAACAGACGCCTCAGACCTCGGTTGGGGGGCACACATGCTGGACAAGTGCATACAAGGCTTATGGACTCAAGACCAGCTGCACCTACACATAAAGCAAAAGGAAATGCTGGCAGTAAAACTGGCAATTCAGGTATTCAGACCATTTCTTCGACAGGGTCAACTGCTGATAAGGACAGACAACACCACAGTTATGTGGTACATCAACAAACAAGGAGGCACACATTCATACCCTCTATGCCGGATGGCAATGGACCTCTGGATTGTGGCACTGAGCATCAACATTCAGTTACAAGCAATTTTTGTGCCAGGAAAAGAAAATACTCTAGCAGACATCCTAAGCAGAACTACCACGGATGCCCACGAATGGATGCTGCATCCGGACATCTTCAAAACCATTACAGGGAAATGGGGACTAACAGAAATAGACTTATTTGCATCCCCACACAATCATCAACTGAAAAAATTCTGCACAAGGACGTACCACCCACTTGCTTGGAAAGTGGACTCCCTATCTTTCAGTTGGAAAAACCTGACAGCATATGCATTCCCACCTCTTCCTTTGATGCACAAGGTGCTATTGAAGATCAAAGAAGACCGTCCAAGGATCATCCTGATAGCTCCAGACTGGCCAAGGCAACATTGGTACACATTACTGAGGAGTATGTCTCGGGAACAAATATGGCCTCTGCCCCTGGTTCCCTTGCTGTTAACACAGAACAACTTCAAAACCCTGCATCCAAACCTGAAAACACTGCAGCTGGCTGCCTGGAACATTGCATAAGACCAAATAACCCGGATTTATCTCAAAGGGTTAAAGACATTATCTTGGAGGCTCGCAGACCCTCAACAAGAAAAAATTATTCAGCGAAATGGAAAAGATATCTCATTTGGAGTACTGCAAAAGGAGAGAATGTGTCACTTGTAAGCATAGCTAACATCCTGGAATACTTGGCAGAGCTCTTCCACAAAGGCCTGTCCTATTCTTCCATTAAGATTCATGCATCAGCTATTTCAGCAGAATACAACTTGGATCCTCCTGTCTTCTCTCATCCTCTGCTCAGGCAGTTTCTGAGAGGAATTAAAAATGTAAAACCACCTAGGAAGCCACCATTGCCAGCATGGGACTTGAACTTTGTGCTAGAAAAGTTGACACTCCCTCCTTTCGAGCCAGCAGCTACAGCAGATTTACAGTACTTATCATGGAAAACTGCTTTCCTGCTTGCAATCACTTCAGCAAGAAGGGTATCTGAGCTACAGGCATTAATGGCAGTACAGCCCTTCCTGATCTTCCATCAAGATATAGTGTCCATGAGAACTAATCCTACTTTTATGCCAAAGGTGGTCTCCAGGGTATCTTTAAATCAAGCTATCCACCTACCTACATTCTTCACCAACCCACAGAACAGGGGAGAAAGACTGTTGCATACCTTGGATGTACATAGACAATTACGTTACTACCTGGACAGGACCAAGAGCAATAGAAAAACTGACCAGCTACTGGTAGCATATGCAACAGGAATGGAAGGAAAAGCAATTTCAAAACAGACAATCTCTAAGTGAATAGGAAATTGCATTAGATTTTGTTACTCCTACCATGGGAAGAAAACTCCAGAAAACATCAGGCCTCACTCTACAAGGGCTACAGCCACTACCACAGCTTTTTACGAGGAGTGGCTACCAAAGACATTTTAGAGGCTGCTACTTGGAGCTCCGTGCATACATTTGCCAAGCATTATAATTTACCTTTATACTCCAGATCCCGAGCAGGTTTTGCCACTGCTGTTTTGCAAGGGATCTTAACTACACCATAATCTTATTTCTCCTCCTCCCCAGTTTGGCTATGGTATTCTACCCATTTGTAAGGACTGCAGATGCATCCTTGAAGGACATAGTACAGTTTTGTACCTACCATAAATGTAGATGTCCGATAGGCATGCATCTGCAGTCAGGATTACCCACCCTCCTTCCCCTCTGTGGTACTCCTAGGGTATTTGCCCATCTTGTAGCTAGCTGGGGGAATCCATTATGGTGTATTTGTTTGTATATATGTACATACATGCTTATTTTTTGTTTGCTCTCTACTATTTGGAACCATTTGCATTTATCCAAATTTAGCCTTCGTAGAGGGCACCTGGCATCTGGGGCAAGAAACACTGAGGAAAATGGCGTCGGCTGATGCCTTTATACCCGAAGAACTGCAGCTATGACGTCGGGTGAAGTGCGACACCAGCCGAGGCCAGACCCAGACTTTGGAATCCGGCCGACCGAGGGGCTGCCTGACGACAGGACAACCCATTTGTAAGGACTGCAGATGCATGCCTATCAAACATCTACATTTATGGTAGGTACAAAACTGTACTTTCCTTTGAGTCCCAGATTCTGTTTTATCATAATTCTTTACTGCTTTGCTGGTATAGGCGGCAGCAAACAAAATCTGAAGTATGTTAGGTGACTAGGGTAAGGGAGAAGTTAGATAGTTTGTGATGTCCTTCATGGATGCATCTGCAGTCATAACAACTGGGTTGTCCTGTCGTCAGGCAGCCCTTCGGTCGGCCGGATTCCAAAGTCCGGGTCCGGCTTCGGCTGATGTCGCACTTCAGCCGACGTCATCTCTGTTGGTCTTCGGGTATAAAGGCATCAGCCGACGCCATTTTCCTCAGTCTTTCTTGCCGCGTGGCGCCCGAAGCAGAAGCTGTTCGCAAGTGCCGGTCGGTCAGATCCAGAGATTACTACTTCCGAATACTACTTCGAAGACTTCTAAAGCTAAGTACCCGTTGGGGACTCTTTCTTGCCTCAGCCGATGTCAGAAAAAGTCAATAACTGTTTAACTTGTGGGAAACAAATACCTCATAAAGATTTCCACTCTTACTGTTTGCCTTGTTTAGGCCCAGACCACGACGTAGCAGCCTGTTCAGCCTGTGCCTCATTCAACCCGAACGCTTAGGCGTCGGTCGGAGTTTGCTGAACAGTTTTTCGCTCAGATTTTGCGTACATTATGCCGTTGGATCCTCCGACTACCCAGATTGTTAAAAACGCAAAGAAAAGACCGACACTCGCGGTCCGGTTTCGGCGAAACCATGGTTAAGCAAACCGAGTGTCTCGGTTTTCGGAAAACCGAGAAAACTGATCAAAGCACAGCTGAATCAATGACTACTACTGAGGCTCCTGCTACCTTACTTGAAACGGCCTCAGAAATCTTACCTACAGTGGTTACTAGTGACTTATCAGACACCATCCCTTTGGATGTCTCTACCCCAGCACGTGGTGGTGCTGCTAGGCCTCGTGCAGCCATGTCTATTAAGGCCTTTGCCAGGGCTAAAGCAGCCAAATCTACTAAATCAGTGCCTGTTAAGCCCCCCTCAACTAGGACCACTTCTAGTTCACAAATGCTTACTCTGGCAGAGGATTTAATATCCTTACTTAGGCGTTCTCAATCTCACCCAGACAGGGCCTCTCCGTCCCCAGAAAAGAGACCTAGAGCAGAGCCCCGAGCCTGTGTCCTCTGATGATTCCGGAGGACTCTGATATTACAGACCAGCCAGAGGCTCATTTCTCCAATTATGAAGACTCAGATGCTGAAGAATCCATTCCAGCTGCTTCTCCACCAGAAGAATTCTCCTTTGGGGAAACCTTACATGCCATGCGAGAACAATTCCAATGGCAGGAACAGGATTTCTCAGATTCCAGAAAAAGACTTAGGACTTTTCTGCACCTACCACAACACAGGCCTCTAGCTATACCTCCTGTCCTCTCTGTTGTGGACGATGCATTTAATGATGTCTGCACTGCACCAGACTCCTTACCTCCAGCCCCTGTCAAACCAGACAGATTTTACAGGGTTCCAGACACTCATCACCACTTATACAAGGCCCCACTTGCAGACCCCGAAACCATATCCCAGGGGCCTAAGGCAGCAGCCTCGACCACAGCAAAAAACCCTATTCCTTCTCAAAGGGAAGCCAGGTCTTTAGACAGATGGGGCAAAAAGGTTTACACCTCCGCTACTCTCTCAGCTAGAGCTTTAAATTGTCAGTTTCACATGATACAATACCAAGAGTTTATGCTTGATCAGCTAACTAAAAAGCTATCCTCTGATGACTCTATAGATAAGAAATATATATTAGAAATGGTAAATAACATACAACAGGTTAGTAACCATTCCTTAAAATGTGGCTATGATGCACTGGAGGCTTCATTTAGATCAGCCATGACTGGCATAGTGATAAGAAGACATGCATGGCTGAAGGAACAGGTCTTACCGGATCATGTTAAAGCTAAGTTATTAGATGCACCTATGGATAAGGCCAGTTTGTTTGGTACACCTGCCCAGCAGGTAATGAAGAAAATGGAAGAAAAGGCAAAATCTGTACAAACGGTTAAAGATTTCTTGCAGGTTCAACCCCAAAGGTTTAGCAGGAACTGGCCTGCCAAAAATTGGTCCTTTCCTGACTCCACAAGATCCCAAAGGGGCAGGAATAGACGTCCCAGAGGCAGAAATCAATCCAGAGGGGGTGCCTACAGAGGACGACAGTGGCAAGGTAATAACAGAGGCACAGACACAGCCACTGCCACTACAACAGCACAGTGACTTGATTCTAACTCCGCCTACCAGGGAACAAATAGCAGCACCATTAGGCGGAAAATTAACCTTATTTTCGAAAAACTGGCACTATATCACAAAAGACAAGTGGATTCTGCAAACCATAGACCAAGGATACCGGTTCCACTTCCACACCTTACCAGTCAAAAGAGGAATGCCAAACCAGCCTCCAAAGCAAAAAACAGAAGCTCTACAGCAGATAATGCAACTAACAAAGATGAGAGCTGTGGAAAGAGTGCCAATGACAGAACAAGGCAAAGGATTCTACTCCAGACTATTCCTAGTTCCAAGAAAGGAAAAAAGCTGGAGACCTATTCTCGACCTGTCCATCTTAAATACATACATCATTGTCCCAAAATTCAAAATGCTGACCCTCCAGCAACTTCTTCCCATGCTGGGCAAGGAGTGCTGGCTGGTAACTCTAGATCTCAAGGAGGCATACCTGCACGTCCCCATATGACCAATTTGCAGAAGATACCTCAGATTTCTTGCAGGATCAGAGCACTATCAATTCTCAGCATTGCCCTTTGGCTTATCTACTGCCCAGAGTATTCACAAAATGCCTGGCATCAGTAATCGCCACTGCAGACTACAGGGAATCCAAATTTATCCATACCTGGACGACTGTCTGCTACAGGGGACAACAAAAGCAAGCTGACAACAGATTTACAAAGGGTCATTTACTTGCTACAAGCACTGGGATACACAGTCAATTTACAAAATTCAAGGCTGATACCATCCCAAACAAGGACATTCTTGGGCTGGAATTGGACACAGTAAAACAAATGGCATTCCTAACTGCAGAAAAACAAAAAGAACTCCCTCTTTACTTCTTGGCACTAACAAAACAGAACAAGCTAACAGCAAGAAAAGTTCTACAGGCCTTGGGCTTCATGGCATCCTGCATAATCTTGGTTCCACATGCCAGACTACATATGAGAAAACTACAGTGGTACCTAAAGAATTTATGGTCCCAACACAGGCACAGCCTAGAAGCAGAAATTCCTCTAATCCCATGCCTAAAACAGGAGTTCCTATGGTGGGCTCAAGCATGCCAGTCAAATCCAGGCCTACCCTTTCACAACTATCAAGCAAGCCAAACCATCACAACAGGCGCCTCAGACCTAGGATGGGGGGCTCACATGCTGGACAAATGCGTACAAGGATTGTGGACACAGGACCAGCTCCATTTGCACATCAACCTAAAAGAAATGCTGGCAGTAAAGCTGGCAATCCAAAAATTCAGACCATTCCTCAAAGCAGGACATTTGATGATAAGGACAGACAACACCACAGTCATGTGGTACATCAACAAACAGGGAGGCACTCATTCATACCCCTATGCAGAATGACTTTGGACCTTTGGAACCTGGCTCAGCTACAACATCCAGTTACAGGCAATATTCGTACCAGGAAAGGAGAATACTCTAGCAGACATGTTAAGCAGAACCACCTCGGATGCTCACGAATGGATGCTACACCCGACATCTTCAAGGCCATCTCAAAGAAATGGGGAATGCCACAGATAGATCTATTCGCTTCCCCTCTCAATCACCAGCTCAAAAAATTCTGCACAAGGACATTCCACCCACTTGCATGGAAAGTGGACTTGCTCTCCTTCAGCTGGAAAGGTCTGACAGCATATGCATTCCCACCTCTTCCCTTGATACACAAGGTATTACTAAAAATCAAGGAGGAACGTCCAAGGATAACCCTGATAGCTCCAAACTGGCCAAGACAACACTGGTACCCATTGCTGAGGAGCATGTCTCGGGACAAAATATGGCCAATACCCCTGATGCCTTTGATGTTAACCCAGAACAACTACAGCATCATGCATCCAAACCTAAAAACTTTGCAACTGACTGCATGGAACATCACATAGCAGCAACTAATCCAGAGCTTTCCCAAAGGGTTAAAGACATTATACTTGAAGCCCGCAGACCTTCAACAAGAAGGAACTATGCAGGAAAATGGAAAAGGTTTGTCATTTGGAGTGCTGAAAGAGGAAAAGATGTATCCAATATAGACATTGCTAACATTCTGGAGTATTTGGCAGAGCTTCTACATACAGGCCTGTCCTATTCCTCCATCAAGATACATGCATCAGCTATTTCAGCAGAATACAGCTTTGATCCTCCTGTATTTTCACATCCTTTACTCAGGCAGTTTCTCAGAGGGATCAAGAATGTAAAACCTCCTAGGAAACCACCATTGCCAGCTTGGGATTTGAACTTTGTGCTGGAAAAGTTGACACTCGCACCTTTTGAACCAGCAGCAACAGCAGACCTGCAGCATCTATCGTGGAAAACTGCTTTCCTACTGGCAATAACCTCAACAAGAAGGGTTTCTGAACTTCAGGCCCTAATGGCAGTACAACCCTTCCTAATCTTCCACCAAGATAGAGTGTCCATGAGGACTAATCCTACATTTATGCCT
This sequence comes from Protopterus annectens, assembly GCF_019279795.1. NCBI lineage: Eukaryota > Metazoa > Chordata > Ceratodontiformes > Protopteridae > Protopterus > Protopterus annectens. Next base: position 526,827,725 of record NC_056734.1, read on the forward strand.
AAGGTGGTATCCAGAGTGTCTTTAAACCAGGCAATCCACCTACCTACCTTCTTCCCAAACCCACAAAACAGAGGGGAAAGAATGCTGCATACCTTGGATGTACATAGACAGCTACACTACTGCCTGGACAGAACAAAAAGTAACAGAAAAACTGACTAGCTGTCTGTAGCCTATGCAACAGGAAGGGAAGGAAAAGCGATTTCCAAACAGACAATCTCCAAATGGATAGGAAATTGCATACGATTCTGTTACTCCTACCATGGAAAACCAATTCCACAGAACATAAGGCCTCATTCTACAAGGGCAACAGCCACTACCACAGCCTTCTTACGAGGAGTGGCAACCATGGACATTATTGAGGCGGCTACTTGGACCTCCGTGCATACATTTGCCAAGCATTATAATTTACCTCTGTATTCCAGATCCCAAGCAGGGTTTGCCACTGCTGTACTGCAAGGGATCCTAACCACACCATAATCTATTCTTCCTCCTCCCCTAGTTGGCTATGGTATTCTACCCAGTTGTTATGACTGCAGATGCATCCATGAAGGACATAGTACAGTTTTGTACCTACCATAAATGTAGATGTCCGAACTGGATAGCATCTGCAGTCAGGATTACCCTCCTCCTTCCCCTCTGTGGTACTCCTAGGGTATTTACCCTCCTAATAGCTAGCTGGGGGGAGTCTCTTATGGTGTATTTGTTTGTATATATGTACATACATGCTTATTTTTTGTGTTTGCCTTCTATCTTTTTGGAAACATTGGCATTTACCCAAAATTTAGCCTTCCAAGAGGGCAACTGGCATCTGGGGCAAGAAACACTGAGGAAAATGGCGTCGGCTGATGCCTTTATACCCGAAGACCAACAGAGATGACGTCGGGTGAAGTGCGACATCAGCGAGCGGACCCGGACTTTGGAATCCGGCCGACCGAAGGGCTGCCTGACGACAGGACAACCCATTTGTTATGACTGCAGATGCTGTCCAGTTCGGACATCTACATTTATGGTAGGTACAAAACTGTACTTTCTACAGGGTACCGGACACTCATCACCACTTATACAAGGCTCCTTTTGCAGATCCGGAGACTATCTCCCAGGGGCCTAAGGCAGTAGCTTCGACCTCAGCTAAAAACCCTCTCCCTTCTGATAGGGAATCCAGGTCCTTAGAGAGATGGGGTAAAAAAGTATACACCTCCGCTACTCTCTCAGCTAGAGCTTTGAACTGTCAGTTTCATATGATCCAATACCAAGAATTTATGCTTGATCAGTTAACTAAGAAACTGTCCTCTGATGATCCCTTAGATAAGAAATATGTTCTAGAAATGGTGAATAACATTCAGCAGGTTAGTAACCATTCTTTAAAATGTGGCTATGATGCACTGGAGGCTTCATTTAGATCAGCCATGACTGGCACAGTTATAAGAAGGCATGCATGGTTGAAAGAGCAGGTCTTGCCGGATCATGTTAAAGCAAAGCTATTAGATGCTCCTATGGACAAGGTCAGTCTATTTGGTTCTCCTGCCCAACAAGTAATGAAGAAAATGGAAGAGAAGGCAAAATCTGTACAAACAGTTAAAGATTTCTTACAGGTACAGCCCCCAAGGTTCAGCAGGAACTGGCCTTCCAAAAAATTGGTCCTTTCCAGACTCCTCTAAAAATCAGAGAGGCAGGAATAGACGTTCCAGAGGCAGAAACCAACCCAGAGGAGGTGCCTACAGGGACGCCAGTGGCAAGGCAATAACCAACGAGGCACAGATACAACCACTACCACTGCAACAGGACAATCACAGTGACTTGGCTCTAACACCGCCTACCAGGGAACAAATAGTAGCACCCTTAGGCGGAAAGTTAGCCTTATTTTCAAAAAAACTGGCACTATATCACAAGAGACAACTGGATTTTGCAAACTATAGACCAAGGCTACAGGTTTCATTTCCACACCTTACCAGCAAAAGAGGAATGCCAAACCTGCCACCAAATCAAAAGTCAGAAGCCCTAAAACAAATAGCTCAATTAACAAAGATGAGAGCTGTGGAAAGGTACCACCTACAGAACAGGGCAAGGATTTTACTCCAGACTCTTCCTAGTACCAAGAAAAGAGAACAGTTGGAGACCTATTCTCGACCTGTCCGCTTTAAACACATTCATCATCGTTCCAAAATTCAAAATGCTGACCCTACACCAACTTCTTCCCATGCTGGGCAAGGAGTATTGGCTGGTAACTCTAGATCTCAAGGAGGCATACCTGCATGTCCCCATCGACCAATTTGCAGAAGATACCTCAGATTTCTTGCAGGATCAGAGCATTATCAATTCTCAGCATTGCCCTTTGGCTTATCTACTGCCCAGAGTGTTCACGAAATGCCTGGCATCAGTAATCGCTCATTGCAGGCTTCAGGAATCCAAATTTATCCATACCTGGACGACTGCCTGATACAAGCGGACAACAAAAGCAAGCTGACACAAGACTTACAAAGAGTCATTTGCTTACTACAAGCCCTGGGATACACAGTCAATTTAAAAAAGTCAAAACTGGTACCATCCCAGACAATAACATTCTTGGGTGCAGAATTGGACACAGTAAAACAGATGGCATTCCTAACTGCAGAAAAACAAGAACAACTTCCTCTGTACTTCTTGGCACTAGCAAAGCAGAACAAACTAACAGCAAGGAAAGTACTGCAGGCCTTGGGTTTCATGGCATCCTGCATAATCTTGGTCCCTCATGCCAGACTACATATGAGAAAGCTACAGTGGTACCTAAAGAATTTATGGTCTCAACACAAGCACAGCTTAGAAACCGAAATACCACTAATCCCATGCCTGAAACAAGAGTTCCTATGGTGGGCTCAGACATGCCAGGCAAACCCAGGCTTGTCCTTCCACAACATTCAAGCAAGCCAAACCACCACAACGGATGCCTCAGACCTCGGTTGGGGGGCACACATGCTGGACAAGTGCATTCAAGGCTTATGGACTCCAGAATAACTACACCTGCACATAAATCAAAATGAAATGCTGGCAGTAAAACTAGCAATCCAGAATTTCAGACCATTCCTCAAAGAGGGCCAATTGATGATAAGGACAGACAACACCACAGTCATGTGGTACATCAACAAACAGGGAGGCACGCATTCATACCCCCTATGCCGAATGACTCTGGACCTGTGGAATATGGCTCTGAGCTACAACATTCAATTACAGGCAATATTTGTACCGGGAAAAGAAAACATCCTAGCAGACATGTTAAGCAGAACTACCTCGGATGCTCACGAATGGATGCTACACCCGGACATCTTCAAAGCCATCACAAAGAAATGGGGAATGCCACAAATAGACCTATTTGCATCCCCACTCAATCACCAGCTCAACAAATTCTGCACAAGGACATACCACCCTCTTGCTTGGAAGGTGGACTCTCTATCCTTCAATTGGAAAGGCCTGACAGCATATGCATTTCCACCCCTTCCTTTGATGCACAAGGTACTACTGAAAATCAAAGAGGAACGTCCAAGGATAATTCTGATAGCTCCAAATTGGCCAAGACAACATTGGTATCCGTTACTGAGGAGCATGTCCCGGGGGGGGGGAACGTGGACTCTACCCCTGATTCCTTTGATGTTGACTCAGAGCAACTACAACATCTTGCATCCAAACCTGAAAACTCTGCAACTCACTGCCTGGAACATTACATAAGAGCATCCAACCCAGATTTATCCCAAAGGGTTAAAGACATTATCCTTGAGGCCCGCAGACCTTCTACTAGAAGGAACTATGCAGGAAAATGGAAAAGGTTTGTCATTTGGAGTACGGAAGGAGGGAAAGATGTGTCAAAGGTAGATATTGCCAACATCCTGGAGTATTTGGCAGAGCTCCTACATACTGGCCTGTCCTATTCCTCCATGAAGATACATGCATCAGCTATTTCTGCAGAATACAGCCTCGATCCCCTGTCTTCTCAAGATCCTCTACTCAGGCAGTTCCTCAGAGGAATTAAGAATGTAAAACCTCCTAGGAAACCACCATTACCAGCATGGGACTTGAATTTTGTGCTAGAAAAATTGACACTCCCTCCATTCGAACCAGCAGCAACAGCAGATCTTCAACACCTATCCTGGAAAACTGCTTTCCTACTGGCAATTACTTCAGCAAGAAGGGTTTCGGAACTACAGGCTTTAATGGCAGTGCAACCCTTCCTAATCTTCCATCAAGATAGAGTGTCCATGAGAACTAATCCTACATTTATGCCTAAGGTGGTATCCAGAGTGTCTCTAAACCAGGCAATCCACCTACCTACCTTCTTTCCCAATCCACAGAACAAAGGGGAAAGACTGCTGCATACCTTGGATGTACATAGACAGTTGCGCTACTACCTGGACAGAACCAAGGGCAATAGAAAAACTGACCAGCTCCTAGTAGCCTATGCAACAGGAAGGGAAGGAAAAGCAATTTCCAAACAGACAGTCTCCAAGTAGATAGGAAATTGCATAAGATTCTGTTACTCCTATCATGGAAAGCAAATTCCACAGAACATAAGGCCTCATTCTACAAGGGCTACAGCCACTGCCACAGCCTTCTTACGAGGAGTGGCTACCAAGGACATTATTGAGGCGGCTACTTGGACCTCTGTGCATACATTTGCTAAGCATTATAACTTACCTCTATACTCTAGATCCCGAGCAGGGTTTGCCACTGCTGTGTTGCAAGGGATCCTAACTACACCATAATTCTTATTCCTCCTCCCCTAGTTTGGCTGTGGTATTCTACCCATTTGTTAGGACTGCAGATGCATCCTTGAAGGACATAGTACAGTTTTGTACCTACCATAAATGTAGATGTCCGAACAGGATAGCATCTGCAGTCAGGATTACCCACCCTCCTTCCCCTCTGTGGTACTCCTAGGGTATTGCCCACCTAATAGCTAGCTGGGGGGGATCTCTTATGGTGTATTTGTTTGTATATATGTACATACATGTATATTTTTTGTATTTGCCTTCTACTTTCTGGGAAACATTGGCATTTACCCAAAAATTTAGCTATCCAAGAGGGCTACTGGCATCTGGGGCAAGAAACACTGAGGAAAATGGCGTCGGCTGATGCCTTTATACCCGAAGACCAGCAGAGATGATGTCGGGTGAAGTGCGACACCAGCCGAGGCCAGACCCAGACTTTGGAATCCGGCCGACCGAAGGGCTGCCTGACAGGACAACCCATTTGTTAGGACTGCAGATGCTATCCTGTTCGGACATCTACATTTATGGTAGGTACAAAACTGTACTTTAAGCGCTCTCAACTCAGTACTGGCATAACCAGTCAGGAGGAGAAGGAAACCGCACTCACTACAATTCCAGTCTCACATAGACCTACCACGACAGCAAACCAAACACATAAACGCACTAAAACATACTCGGAGGCTCTAAATAAAAATCTGCCTAAACAGCAGAGACCTCCAAAGCAGACACCCAAGTAATCGCTACCCCAAAACAAAACACGTGCAACACATAGCTCACAAAGCCAGTGTGCCGGACAGTCACAGCCCTTAAGGCTAAACAACACACCTGATACACTTGCAATAGTTGACTCTATCGTCAGGCACACTGACGTCCCGCTCACCAGGCTGAACAAGGAGAAGGTCACGGTGAGCTGCCTGTCGGGCGCTAGGATCCGCCACATAACACAAGCATTCAGGTCACTCCAAGGCAAGTACAAATATGACTCAGTCATTGTCCATGCTGGTGTGAATGACCTGAGACGTACCTCCCTGGACTACATGAAAAGAGACATAGAGGAGCTCTCTGAGCATGTAGCCCAGGCCGGTATGACCCTGACCTTGAGTAGCATCTTACCCTCACCAAGAATGATGCCACAATATGAAGACAAGATGATCAATTTCAACAATTGGCTTAAGTATTGGTGTCATTCAAAGGGGATCCAATGCCTGTCTGCCTGGGATGACATGCTCGACAAGCCATGATGCTTCGCTAGGGACGGCTTGCACCTATCACCCCTGGGCTTTCTGATATTGGCAAATGCTCTTGCTTCCCCCATAGTGCCTTTTTTAGGCAAGGCTCAAAAGACAAACCCACCTCCATAGGTATCACAAGGGATAAGAAACTAAGAGTAATGCTACTCAACGCCAGAAGTCTAAACCTCAAGATGCATGCACTCAAAACTCTCCTTAGCATGGAGAACATCGATGTCTGTGCAGTAACAGAAACCTGGTTCAAGGCTCCCCAGAGCACCCCAGCACTACCAGGTTATACCTCATACCATGTTTTTCGGCCCCAAAACTTGGAACGAACCACAAAAGGAGGGGGGGGGAGTATCAATATTCATCAAAGATACCCACACCTGGTGGCACAGCACGAAGCATCAGAGACTATCCATGTGCAACTAACAGTGGGTAAAACTGCCTTCCAGTTTATAGCCTGCTACAGACCACCCTCCCAAACCCAGGAACCCCACTCGGCCTTCCTGAGAACACTGGAAAATATGAAGGTCTCTCCAAACACTATTATATTGGGTGACTTCAACTACCCTAACATAGACTGGGAGCATTACTCTAGCTCCAACACCCTAGCCCAAAGGTTCCTAGAATTTATAAACTCAAATGCTATGGAACAACTTGTTGCCACTCACACAAGTGGGGAAAGCATACTGGACCTGATCATCACCAACATGGGAACTCTATGCTCCAGACCAGAAGTGTATCCCTCACTGGTAAGTTCAGACCATAAAGTAATCTCACTAGATATTCACATCCCGACCCCAGCCCCTGCCCGGAAAACCACAGTGAAAAACTTCTCTAAAGCAAATTTCACACTCCTCAAAACCGAGGTGGAATCCTTCAAAGCCCCTGGTCCTGTGGAAAATATGGCCCAGACCGCAGAATCCTTTATAAACGCATTCTATGAACACCTTCAGGAATGCATGGATCATGCAATCCCAAATAAAACCAAGACCCAATCCTCCAAAATTAGACGTTCTGTCTGGTGGACCCCAGCCATAAACAAACTATACAATAGAAGGAGGAAGCTACTACATGATAGAGCAAAATCCCAAAAAGGGAAGGCATTTCTGATCAGTATTAGCAAAAGACTACGGGCACTCATAAAATCGTCTAAGGCCAACTTCGAGAGAAAAATTGCACAGGACACTAAGGATAATCACAAGGCTTTCTTTAGTTATGTTAGGAACCTGGATGGGAATTCCCAGATATGCTCTGAATTAGTCCAAAATGACAAAAAATACACCCAAATCACAGACATTGCCAACATCCTAGCTGACAGGTTCAGTGTAAACTTCTCCCCTCCTTCCCCACCAAAAGGGCAAATATCTATCCCAGCAGAGTGCTGACCCCTGACATCTCAGATGCTCAGGTAAGAGCCGCTCTCTCCAAAGCAAAAAACACAGCATCAATGGGACCAGACGGTGTCCCGGGCTGCGTCCTACATGAACTCCAAGAAGAACTAAACCCAAACATAAAACTACTGTTCAATCTCAGCCTTACTACAGGATATGTACCCAAAGAGTGGCCTACAGCAACAGTGGTCCCTCTCCACAAAGGTGGTGCCTCAACGGATCCTGGAAACTATTACCCCATAAGCTTGACTAGCTTGGTCTGCAAAGTTATGGAAAGGATCATCATGGGCCTCATAAATAAAGATATTGGGGACCTACAGACACTGGATCCTACCCAGTTCGGCTTTGTTAAGGGCAGATCCTGCCTCTTAAACCTGGTCGATTTCTTTGAAACATTCACCAAGGCCATTGACGAGGGGAAGGTGGTCCACACAGCCTACCTGGACCTTGCAAAAGCCTTCGATACAATACCCCACTCAGGCATTATAGATAAGCTCACCAGCTTAAATATAAACCCCTATGTCACTAGATGGGTTGCAAACTGGCTTAAGGACAGGACCCACATGGTTAGAATTGCTGGAGCCATGTCAGACTCCAAACCAGTTACAAGTGGCGTCCCACAAGGCTCAGTCCTGGGACCTCTCTTGTTCGGTATATATTTCTCTGAGGTACAGGCTTACACGAAAGGACTGTGGCTGACTAAGTTCGCAGATGACTGCAACCTGGGCGCCATAATTGACTCTCCAGCCAACACAAGCATCCTCCAAAAGGGCCTCATAGAAACAGACAACTGGTGCCAGAGCCATGGCCTCAAGCTAAATGCCAAAAAGTGTGTAGTCATCCCCTTTGGCAAAAACAGTGCCCACAAATTACCACATAGGTGGTAATCCATTAAGTACGGAAGAAGTAATTAGGGACCAAGTTGATAGCAATCTCTCATTTGACAACCACGTGGCCATAGTGGTTAGAAAAACATTTTATATAGCCCACCTAATCATGAAGGGATTCACATCTAGATCAGGGGAAGTCATCGTGCCTCTTTTACTCATCCCTCATCATGCCCATAATTGAGTACAATGCCCCTTTTGGGATGTACCTTACCAGACACCTGCAGCAACTGGAAAGACCACAAAAGTACCTCACCAAGAGGATCAAAGGGCACAAACAGATGCCATATGCTGCCCGGTTAAAGAAACTCCAGCTCTACTCAGTGGCATACCGCCTGCTCAGAGGCGATCTGTGCCTGACGTATAAAGCCACGTCCAACCTGGAATTAATGGACATGCTGCGCCTCAGAAAATCCAAATCCCATTAAGCTACGCGCTCGAGAGACTTGAACCTCAGCACTGAAATAAATAGGACATGCTGGAGGGACAGATTCATAACCCAGAGGCTCCCTTCACTCTGGAATAAAATCCCAGTCCAGGTTAGGCAGAGTCCCTCATTGACTCTCTTCAAGAGGAATCTTGATGAGTGGATGGGAGATAGTAGGTTTACCCCGGGTATCACTTCTGTGTCACTGTTAGACAGAGGCACAGTATACTAACCTTGAAAAAGGGCATAGCAAAATTCATTTAAAATGGGTGGCGAAAGCCAAACACACTCTGGCTAGGCTTATAAATGCCCTAGGGCAGATAGCCTAGTATGAACCTATGAACAGTGAATACACTCGAACATCTACATTTATGGTAAGTGTACACAACTCTGCTTTCCTCATCCAATTGTCCAAGTTGCACTTAAATTGGGTTAGGGAGGTGCGCTGCTTCACATGGATGGGTAAGCCTGTTCCGAGAAGGGGGTAGTCTCTGAGATGCATATCTGTCTCTCCAGCAGATCCTGTTTTTGTATCACAGGCAGTTTGTCTTTAGGATGGGTAATTCTGGTGGTGATTGGTTTGCGATGTGAATGAGGTCGATCAGAGTTGGGTATGACAATGCCTTATATGCCAGGCATAGATCTCCCCTCAACAGCCTGTAGGAGATAGAATACAAGGTTTGTGGCCTTGAGGCGGTCTGCATAAGACATATTACTTATTCCCTGTATCCTTTTAGTAAGTAACCTGTGTGGATGCTCCAATTGTTCGATGTGCCTGGTTAGGTAGATGCGAAAGGGGGCATTGTATTCAATAATAGGTCTTATGAATGCCTAATATGTTGGAATGATGGCTTCTTTAAACCTAGATGCCATACTTTTGTTTATAAGTTGAATAACATAGAATGATTTCCTCACTACTGTAGACATGTGATGGTCAAATGCTAGATTACTGTCTGTGCATGTCCCCAAGTCCCTAACTACTGGGTTGATTCATAAGGGTGTCTTGTCAATATGATATTTACCAGGGATGGATGATTTCCTGAAGAATGCTGTCATTCATTTCTTGGCATTTAGTTTTAGTCCATGCCCCTGACAGCAGTTATTTGCCTGTGTCAGCCCTCCCTGGAGTACATTTGTGTCAGTGGGTGATTCTGTTACCGCTCCTAATTTGGAGTCATCTGCAAATGTACTCAGCCAGAGGCCAGTGACATTGGCCTTGACGTCAAAGAAGTAAATGCCAAAAAGGAGCGGTTCCAGGATTGATCCCTGAGGGACTCTGCTTGTGACTGGCCTCTTTATAGAGGTGGACTCCCCAGTTCTACCTTACTGCGTCCTGTCTGTGAGCCAGCTGCCTATCCACCAGGTGCCATGAGGGTGTGTACCTAACTTCTTGAGTTTAACAGTGCCCGAGTGAGGTGTTGTCATATGCACTGGCCAGGCCAAGGTAGGCAGTGTGAATCACTTTGCTCTCATCCATTGCTTTGGTGACCTCTCAAGAGAAATCCACCAGGTTGAGTAGAAGTGACTTGCCTTTGACTAAACCAATTTGGATTGGGTTCAATGTCTGGAGGCTTCCTTTGTCATTATTAATCATTATTGATCATTTCCATGATAATTCTTTCCATGGCTTTGCATATGAAACTAGTGAGACTTGTGGATCTGTAGTTTCCATGGTCTGTAGATGGCCCACCTTTGTGCAGAGGATTGACTGTTGTTGATGTCCTTCAAGAATGCAACTGCAGTCATAACATATGGGTTGTCCTGCCTCAGGCAGCCCTCGGTCGTCCAAATTCCAAAGTCTGGGTCCGGCGTCGGCTGGTGTCGCCTCCTCTCCGACGTCACAACGGCTGGAGTATAAAGGCATCGGCTGACGCCATCTTCTTCAGTCTTTCTTGCCGCGCGGTGCCAGAAGCAGTTCGCAAGTGCCGGTCGGTCAGCTCCTGTGTTTTCAGTACCAAAGTCATCTAAAAGCTAAGTACCCCGTTGGGGAACATTTTTTCTTGCCTCAGCCGATGTCAGAACAAATTGAGAAAGTTAATAATTGATGTGAGAGTGTTCGATCTCACCGTTTGTTCTTACACCTGGGTTCGGAGCCGATCCTCGGCTCCGCGTCGGCCGCTTGCAAGCTCTGCATCGAGAAGAAGCTCGAGACCAACCTAACTCCCACAATCCCCCTCTGCCCTTACCTCAGATCTAGTTTGCCGCTGCAGCGTTCGCATCACTTGATCGAGCTCGAGCACCTAAAGCTAAGATTTAAATATTTTTTCTTATATTTCTTAAGAATTATTTTTTTCCAAAAAGTTATTTAGTGACTGTGTGTGTGTGTGATGCTGTTTCGAGGAATTCTCGGTTCCGTTTAAAGTTATTTTAAACTTTATTAGAGTTTCCCTCGGGGCCTATCCCCACCCTTTACTGGATTGACTACCGGATAGGCACTCTTTTACTGGATTTCACAAAATTACCGGATTGGACATACCTACTGGACTTGACTTTTACTCCTCTTTGTTAGCTTTACTTAAGATGTCTGAGAAAGCTAAATCTGGGTTTAAACGTTGCCAATGTGGGCAAAAGATGTCAGTTACTGACAACCATAGTTCCTGCGTCTACTGTCTTGGCCCTCTCCATCTGCAAGAAGACTGTTCAGTTTGTCATTCTTTCAGTGGAAGGGTCATGACAGATAGGCGCAGGAAACTCATGGATAGGGGTCTTTTAAAACCTACTTTTCAAGAGGCTCTGGATGCTTCAGACCAGGCATCCAAATCCTCGAAGGAATCGAAGACGTCAGAGCCCAAGTCATCGGCTCCGAGTTCTTCAGTTAAAGTTCGATCACCGGTTCCACAGACTTCGGGACCGAGTGTTCAACTGTTGTCAGTTTCCGAGCCTCGAGTCTTGGAACCGTGACGGAGCTCCTCCCCGACACTGTTGAGGTCGGCTCCGTCTTCGATTCCTTCGACGCTCTTCCAGACCCTCTCCGACACCGATGTAGACCGTGGTGCAGAAGTTAATGGAGAATACGGCCTTATCCAAACTCATCTCGGTCTCCTCTCAATTGGTGTCGAGACTTGAAGGCCTTCCCTTATCTCCATGTGTTCCTCCTCCGAGACCTGTCCAGTCTTCGGAGCCGGAAGAGGCTGATCTGCTGATTGTGGAGCCCTCGGTGCCAGAACCGTCCTTCTCTCGGTTGGCTCCGTTCACCTCGACTCCGTCGGATCCAGTACCGGAGTCTCGGAGACGAAGATCCATCCTTGGTTCCGGGACCGAGAGTCGGACCGATGTTTCGGTTCTGACGCTCCCTCTCGGGGCCTTGGCTCGGATCGACTCGGTTCCGTCCTCGGGGTCGATGCCTTCGGTGCCTGTTTCGGGGATTCTTCCCATTTCTTCGGAAACGGGAGATACCTCGACTCGGGACCCGGGGGCCTTCGACCTCATGAGGAAGGTGTTGTCTACCCAGACAACCACATCAGCAGAAGCAGCCTCTCCTCCCCATAAAGGACCGTTATCCTCCTCTGCACCCACGGCTACATCTAAGCGTCGAGCACCTGTGTCTCAGCCACCCCTGGAGGGTGCCCCCTCTTCCTCGGAGGATTCTTCGGATGCTCCCCCCGAAGAAGTCCCTAGGAAAAGATTGTGTAAGAGGAGACACTTAGATTCTCCACAAGAATCATTGACATCGGACACTGACTTGGATGAGTCAGAAGGGTCCCCAAAGTCACCTTCAGAGGATGTCTCTTTCTGACATCTTGGAGATCCTAAAGCAGAGAGGTGATTGGCAATCCCTCCCCCCTTCTGAGGATGAGTCAGTCTTGCTGAAGGCATTTGGTGCTCGCCCTTCCTCCTCCTGGGTCACTCCGCCCTTCGATGAGTTAATGGAGCTGATTGCTCGAAGGGCGTGGGAGACACCTGACACGGTGGAACCAGTCCCTAGAAAGCCTTATAAGTATATTACTGCACCCCAAAACAAGGCTTATCTAACAAAAGGAGTTCCAGTGGACGCTATGGTGGTGGCAGCGGCCACGAAAAAGGAGATGTCGGAATCTTCCTCTTCTGTCCATCCGCCTAACAAAGATTCTAGGACTATGGACAGGTACGGGAAGCGCATTTTTAGTTCAGCGGCTTTTTCTATGCGATCCCTGAACTATTTGACCCACTTTACACGACTACAGAGGGATCTAGTCAGAGTTGGGAGATACCCTCCAGGGTACTACAGATGCTGCTGTTTCAGAGAAAGTTACAGCACATCTCAATACCCTTACATCCATTGTAAACTCGTCCATGAGGCTGATCTCATACGCAGCCAAAGGATCGAGTAGGGCAGCAGCTTCAGCGATTGCTCTTCGTAGACAATCCTGGATGCGCTTATGTTCATTTGCGGAAGCCTTCAAGTCTTCCTTTACTAACGCCCCATTTGACGGTGCCACTCTCTTTGGCCCCAAAGTAAAGGAGACCCTTACCCGGTGTGAACAGGAGGGAAAGACTCTGTCTGCTGTCGGAGTCCGTTTTTCCACCCCATCCAGACCGTACCCCAAAGGGCAACGCGGTGGAAAAATGTGGTTTCAAAAACCCCAAGGATCTTTCCCAGGCACACAGGGTGATGCCCCCTCTAGAGGCAGAGGAGGGGGCAGAGGTGGAAGACGCCGCCCGGCAGAGGGGGTCCGCAAAACCAAGGTGACAGGGATACACCCCCTGGAAAAACCTTTCCAGCACTCCTGAGAGGAGGCCCGACTGTCCTGCTCTGGAGGCAGTCAGGGGTCGCTTAGCTTTATACCCTCAGGCCTGGCAAAATCTTACATCAGACAACTGGGTAAAAAGCGTTGTTACCCGAGGCTACAGAATACCTTTCCTACTGCCCCCCAGTCCAATGAGAAGACTCCCAGATGTGCCGCCCCATCTGCGAGACCCTGCAGCTATAGAAATTTCAAAGCTGCTAGAAAAAAAGAGTCATCCAACCAGTCCCAGCGGACCAAAGAGGATTCGGAACTTACTCAAGGTTCTTTTTAGTTCCAAAGAAGACAGGGGACTGGAGGCCAATTCTGGACCTAAGCAACCTCAATACCTTCGTCAAGAAAGAAAAGTTCCGAATGGTCACGCTTCAATCGATCCTTCCATTTTTACAGAAGGACGATGTGCTCAGTAGATCTGAAGGACGCATACTACCACATCAAAATGGCCAGGGCGTCCAGGGATCACTTGCGCTTCCGGCTGGGAGCCAGCCACTTCCAGTTTCGAGCCCTGCCCTTTGGTCTGACCTCAGCCCCCAGGGTTTTCACCAAATGCATGGCAGTGGTGGCGTCTCACCTGAGACGCCTGGGATTCCATGTGTTTCCGTATTTGGACGACTGGCTCCTATCTGCCACCACCCAGCGTCAACTGATTCAGGCCAGGGATTACACACTACAGCTTTGTGTTCACCTCGGAATTTCCGTAAATTTCGAAAAATCTTCAGTACAGCCATCACAGCATATCTTATTCATAGGAGCAGAATTGGATACGCATCATTTAATTCTAAGGCTTCCTCCAGAAAGGATAGCCTCACTACAAAGCCACATATCTCTTCTTCTGTCATCCAGAAAATCTCCAGCAAAACTGGTTCTGAAGGTTTTGGGTCTCATGGCAGCTTCCCTCATTGCGATACCATTGGGAAGACTGCACATGAGAGTTCTGCAATGGCTACTGTTTGCACAATGGTCGTTCCAACAACTACCTCTGACACACGAAATTTTGATCACGAACACATGCAAATCACACCTAGCCTGGTGGCTTCAAACTTGCAACCTTTCCAGCGGAAGACCATTTGTGCTACCCACGCCGACAGCTACGGTGACCACGGACGCTTCCCTGATAGGGTGGGGGGGCATCTTTCAGGGACAGACAGTCCAAGGCGAATGGACCGATTTAGAGTACAATCTGCACATCAATGTTCTAGAGTTGAGGGCAGTGTTTCTAGCGTTGCAACACTTTGCTCCCCTTCTTCCTCTAGGGACTATTGCAGTTCAGACGGACAACATGTCCGTAGTCTGGTACATAAACAAGCAAGGGGGAACCAAGTCTTATCAGCTATGCAGAGAGGCCATGAGAATCTGGCAATGGGCGGAGTCCACGGGTCTCTTTCTGATCGCAACGCACATCCCGGGGTCATCCAACGTCATAGCCGACAGGCTGAGCAGAGCAATCCTGTTGCCTCACGAGTGGTCCCTCAAACAGTCAGTTGCGAAGAGAATTTTTCGCAAGTGGGGCCAGCCTTCCTGCGATCTTTTTGCGTCTCCAATGAACGCCAAATGCAGGAGCTACTTTGCCCTATTACCTCCTCCAGGGGAAGTCCCCAGGGACGCGCTGGTTCACGATTGGCCCCCGGGTCTCCTGTACGCTTTTCCTCCCTTTCCCCTGATTGCAAAGTTTCTGCAGAAAGCCAACAACCTGCAAAGGATGATTATCCTCATTGCCCCATTCTGGCCTCGTCAAATTTGGTTCCCCTTTCTTCTGACAAATCGCTTTCGGGGACCCTGGATGCTGGACCCGGAACCAGATCTACTGACCCACTCGTCAGGGGCTCCCCACCCCTCGCTCTTGTCACTCCATCTAGCAGCTTGGCTGCTCCGCTTCCCTACTTAGCCAGGTCTGATATTCTCTCACCTGCAGTCCAGAATATACTAATAGCTTCTCATAAAGCTTCCACTACAAAGACCTACACTAGTAAATGGAAGCGTTTTGTGTTCTGGGCAAATACACAGCATTTAGACCCTGTTATAGCTCCTTTAAACAAGATCTTGGAGTTTTTAACAGAATTGTTCCACCAAGGAGCTTCTCCAGCCACTTTAAGGGTGCAATTGGCTGCCATTTCCAACTTTCATGTGGAAGAATGTGGGGCACCTATTATGGCTCACAGACTTTGTAAGGCCTTTTTAAAAGGATCTTTCCATATTAGACCACCAGTTAGAACTCCTACATCTCCTTGGAATCTAAATCTCTTATTATCTAAATTGATGTTACCTCCATTTGAGCCAGCCTCCTCTTGTCCATTGAAGTATTTGTCGGAAGACCCTCTTTTTGGTAGCCATTACATCCGCTAGGCGAGTGTCTGAGCTTCAGGCTCTTTCCATTAAACACCCTTATCTGATCTTTCACTCTGACAGAGTATCCCTTCGCACTAATCCATCCTTTCTCCCCAAAGTCTGCTCTATTAATAACATTAATCAATCCATTGAACTGCCTACCTTTTTCAAAAATCACTCCAATAAGTTGGAGTATATGTTACACAAGTTGGATGTTCATAGACAACTTAGATTTTACTTGGATAGAACAAAGGATCACAGGAAATCTGATCAACTTTTTGTAGCTTTCGCTGATAGCAGGAAAGGTGTAGCAGTTACTAAACGAACCCTTTCTAAATGGCTAACTGATTGCATTATATTCGTTTATGATTCTTCAGAACAAACTTTACCTGTCAAACCCAAGGGGCACTCTACAAGATCAGTTTCTACATCCCTGGCTCATGCAGCTCGCCTACCATTAGACACTATTTGTGCAGCTGCCACTTGGTCTAAACCACATACATTCATTTCTCATTACAAGGTAGACAGGGTTTCTAGGGACAGGGCAACCTTTGGTTCTACTGTGCTCAAGAACGTTCTCCCGTGAGTTCCTCAGGAACATGGAGCTAGGGACGCTACCCAGGTGTAAGAACAAATGGCGAGATCGAACACTCTCACATTTAGAAGTTATGTCCTTACCATAACGTTCCATGTGGAGTGTTCATCTCGCCTTTGTTCTTACATTCCCACCCTCCCACCTTCAGGAAGAACGTACAGTATGGTGCCTGGTCTGGATTATTTGGCTTCTGCTTTTGCAGTGGTTGTATATATATGTATATCTTGTATATATATATATGGATAAGTGCTTGTACAGTTATTGTACAATGTTGTTTGTTTTTTGCATGAATATGCTCTCTCTCTGACTTCTGGTTTGCTTGCAAACTAGATCTGAGGTAAGGGCAGAGGGGGATTGTGGGAGTTAGGTTGGTCTCGAGCTTCTTCTCGATGCAGAGCTTGCAAGCGGCCGACGCGGAGCCGAGGATCGGCTCCGAACCCAGGTGTAAGAACAAAGGCGAGATGAACACTCCACATGGAACATTATGGTAAGGACATAACTTCTAATTTGTCTTGTGGTAAACAAATACCTCATAAGGACTTCCATTCTTACTGTCTTCCTTGCCTGGGCCCAGACCACGACGTCTCGGCCTGTGCTGCCTGTGCTTGCTTTAATAAGCGCACTCTCAGGCACCGGGCAGAATTTGCTGAAGACTTTTTTGGCGAATCCTTCGCGTATATCATGCCGTCGGATCAACCGACAGCTCAATCTTCCAAAAAACGGAAGGACCGGGACCGGCATCCTCGGCCCACGTCCTCTACCGATACTACTCCTAGACCCTCCGCTAGTGCTTCGGTCCCTGCGGAAGCGATAATTCAGCCGCTCCAGGCCGACGACACAGCATTATCCAGTCCTTCGGTCCCAGAGACTTCTTTGGTGCCGGTTGTTGATTTTCCTCCGGATACCGAAGTTCATGATTTACCCAACACCATTCCGGTGGACAAGGTCACTCCTGCACGTGGGGCTGCTAGGCCTCCTGTATCTATGTCCATCAAGGCCTTTGCACGTGCTAAGGCCACCAGCCAGGCCAAGGCCCATCCTAAACCTGCTGTCCAGGCCCCCTCTTCTGATAAATAGATAATGTCTCTTGCTGCAGACCTTATTTCCCTTATCAGGGGGTCTCAGCCTCACCCAGACAGGGGTTCTCAGCCTCCTGCAGAGAAAAGGCCTAGAACTGAGCAGACTGAGAACCTCTCTTCAGATGAGGATTCTGAGCATTCAGATATTCAAGAAGAATCCTTCCAGGCCTATGAGGACTCTGATGCTGAGGAATCAATCCCCTCTGCCTCTCCTCCAGAGGATTTCTCTTTTGGTGAAGTCCTGCACTCTATAAGGGAACATTTCCAATGGCAGAGTCAGGAATTCTCTGATTCCAGGAAAAGGCTCCGTACCTTCCTAAAGCTTCCCCAGCACAGACCTTTAGCTATTCCTCCTGTGATGGATGTTTTGGATGATGTTTTCTCCGATTCCAGTGCTAACCCTGACTCTCTCCCCCCTGCTCCTGTCAAGCCAGACATTTATTACAGAGTCCCTGACACTCACAAACATCTCTTTAAGGCCCACACCGTGGATTTAGAAACTATTTCACAGGGTCCCAAGGGAGTGGCTACCTCCACTGCCAAAAATCCTTTGCCAGCGGATAGGAAGCCAGGTCTCTGGAGAGATGGGGTAAAAAAGTTTATACCTCTACCACCCTAGCAATGAGGTCTCTTAACTGCCTTTTTCATATGTTTCAGTACCAGGATTTTTTACTGGATGATTTACAGAAAAAGTTAGCCTCCCCTGAGCCTATTGACAGAAAGGCATTGCAGGATTACATACATAACACTCAGCAGGTTAACAATCATTTTCTTCAGTGTGGTTATGATGCATTGGAAGCTTCATGTAGGGCAGCTATGACTGGGGCTGTGATACGTAGACATGCTTGGTTAAAAGATCAGCCACTGCCAGACCATGTCAAAGTAAAGTTACTTGATGCACCTCTGGAAAAACAGAAGCTTTTTGGCGCTAATGCACAAGATGTGTTGAAGTCCATTGAGGAAAAAGCAAAGTCAGTACAGACAGTCAAGGATTTCCTCCAGATTCAGCCACCCAGGTTCAGTAGAAACTGGCCTTCAAAAAATTGGTCCTTCCCAGACTCGGACAGGTTTCAAAGGGGAAAGAACAGGCGTGGCCGAGGCCAATACCGAGGCTCCTACAGGGGTCGCCAATGGCAACATACAAATCAAAGAAGTGCTGCAGCCAGTCCAGCTGCACCACAAGGACAATCACAATGACTTCACTTTCATACCGCCTACAAGGGCTCAGACAGAAGCACCCTTGGGCGGAAAATTATCCTTATTCTCAAAAAACTGGCATATCTTAACCAAGGACAGTTGGATTCTGGATTTAATAGACAAGGGTTACAGATTCCACTTCCATACTTTACCTACAAGAGAAGGCATGCCAAACCTGCCACACCATCAAAGGACAGAGGCACTCATTCAAGTTTCAAAGCTGTTAGGTATAAAAGCAATAGAAAAGGTACCTCCCCAGGAACAAGGCCAGGGATTCTATTCAAGACTGTTCCTTGTTCCAAGAAAGGAAAACAAATGGAGGCCTATACTGGACTTGTCTACTCTAAATACCTTTCTCATTGTGCCAAAGTTCAAAATGCTAACGTTACAGCAACTCCTTCCCATGCTGGGCAAGGGGTCTTGGCTGGTCACTCTGGACCTCAAGGAGGCATACCTGCATGTCCCAATCAGACAAAGATGCAGAAGATACCTCAGATTTCTTGCAGGGACAGAGCACTATCAATTCTCAGCATTGCCGTTTGACTTATCTACTGCACCCAGAGTGTTCACGAAATGCCTGGCATCAGTAGTGGCACACTGCAGACTCCAGGGAATTCAAGTATACCCCTACCTGGACGACTGCCTCATACAAGCAGACAACAGACAAACCTTAATAAAAAACTTGGACTATGTCATGCAATTACTACAGGCCTTGGGATACACAGTCAACATTCAAAAGTCAAGGCTACTGCCATCCCAACAGATTATTTTTCTAGGAGCCAAACTGGACACACAAACACAAATGGCCTACCTCACAGAGGAAAAACAACAGCAGTTACCAGAGTACTTCAAAGGCCTAGCACAGCTCCCCCAGCTGACTGCAAGGAAACTCCTGCAGGCCCTGGGGTTCATGGCATCATGCATTCTCCTGATACCTTTGGCAAGACTTCATATGAGAAAGCTGCAGTGGTATTTGAAAAGCTTATGGTCACAACACAGCCAAAGCCTAGAGGACGTAATCCCACTTATTCCATGTCTGCAAAAGGAATTCTTGTGGTGGGCTCAAGCAAGTCAATTAAACAAAGGCATGTCTTTCAACAGACCTCAAGCAGGTCAAATAATTACAACAGACGCCTCTGATCATGGATGGGGGGCGCACATGGAGGGCAGATGCGTTCAAGGTCAATGGACACCAAAGGAAAGACATCTGCACATAAACCAAAAAGAGATGCTGGCAGTGATACATGCAATCGAGAGTTTCGAAAAATCACTGCAGCAAGGACATTTACTAAGGGAGACAACACCACTGTCATGTGGTATATAAACAAGCAGGGAGGGACTCATTCATACCCCCTCTGCAGACTAACAATGATTCTCTGGGACAAAGCACTGAGTCGGTAGATACACCTGCAATCCCAGTTTGTGCCAGGCAAGGACAATGTGCTGGCGGACAAGTTGAGCAGAAATTTCTTGGATCCACACGAATGGATACTGCATCCACACATGTTCTCACAAATAACAAAGACATGGGGAAGACCGGACATAGATCTATTTGCGTCCCACACGAACCATCACCTAGAGAAGTTCTGTATCAGGACCCACCATGCACTAGCCTGGGCAATGGATGCTCTCTCCTTCAGCTGGAATTCCCTAAAAATGTATGCATTTCCCCCTCTGCCACTGTTGACCAAGGTGATCCTGAAGATCAAAGCAGAACAACCAACGGGCATTTTGATAGCTCCAGACTGGCCAAAGCAACACTGGTACCCATTGCTATTGAGCATAACTCGGACCAAACCGTGGCCTCTCCCCCTATGGCCCCTGCTCCTAACACAACACAACTACAGGACTGTTCACCAGAACCTGAAAACATTACATCTGACAGCCTGGAGGTTACTTTAACTCCTTCCGCTTCCAATCTTTCCAAGGCAGTTCAGGACATCCTATTGGAAGCACGCAGACCATCCACCAGAAAAGCCTATTCAGCCAAGTGGAAGAGATTCAGTATCTGGGCTGCCAACAGGGGTCAGGATACAACAGTACTGAGTATACCTCAGATATTGGAATACTTGGCAGAAATGTTTCATTCTGGACTCTCCTATTCTTCCATAAAGATTCATGCCTCAGCAATCTCAGCAAGATACAATTGTGATCCACCAGTGTTCTCACATCCTTTGCTAAGACAGTTCCTGAGAGGAATAAAGAATATCAAGCATCCCAGAAAACAACCTGTACCTGCGTGGGACCTCAGTTTTGTACTGGAAAAATTATCTCTGCCTCCCTTTGAGCCAGCAGCAACCTCGGAGATGAAATTTTTATCATGGAAAATGTTTTTTCTATTGGCAGTCACATCAGCAAGAAGTGTCTCGGAGATACAGGCACTCATGGCAGTACCTCCTTTCCTCATTTTCCATCAGGACAGAGTATCTCTAAGAACAAATCCGTCTTTCATACCAAAGGTGATTTCCAGGGTGTCTCTAAATCAAGCTATTCACCTTCCTACCTTCTTCCCCAATCTTCAAAATAGAGGGGGAAGACTGTTGCATACCTTGGACATACACAGGCAACTACGCTACTACTTGGACAGAACTAAGGCCACCAGAAAGTCTGACCAGCTGTTTGTAGCCTATGCTGCTGGAATACAAGGAAAAGCAATCTCCAAGCAAACAATTTCAAAATGGATTGGACACTGCATCAGATTCTGCTATTCTCACCATGGAAAAAGTGTGCCAGCCAATATTAGGCCACATTCCACCAGAGCTATAGCCACATCCACAGCTTTCCTAAGAGGAGTGGCTACAAAGGACATTCTAGAGGCTGCTACATGGAGCTCCGTGCATACATTTACCAAACACTACAACCTGCCTTTATACTCCAGATCCCGAGCAGGCTTTGCTTCGGCAGTCCTGCAGGGCATTTTAGCTACACCATCTTTTTCTTAGCTCCATCCACCCCCAGCTTGGCTATGGTATTCAACCCATATGTTATGACTGCAGTTGCATTCTTGAAGGACATAGTACAGTTTTGTACCTACCATAAATGTAGATGTCCGATAGATATGCAACTGCAGTCGGATTTTCCCTCCCTCCTTCCCCTCTCTTCCTTCATTTGGGTCCATTCCCCCTGTTCCCTTTAGCTGGGGGTATCTCCTATGGTGTGTCTGTTTATTACTGTTGTGCATGTTTGGAATTGTTTATCCATTCACCAAATTTAGCCTTCCTAGGAGGGCACCTGGCATCTGGGGCAAGAAACACTGAAGAAGATGGCGTCGGCCGATGCCTTTATACTCCAGCCGTTGTGACGTCGGAGAGGAGGCGACATCAGCCGACGCCGGACCCAGACTTTGGAATTTGGCCGACCGAGGGCTGCCTGAGGCAGGACAACCCATATGTTATGACTGCAGTTGCATATCTATCGGACATCTACATTTATGGTAGGTACAAAACTGTACTTTCTCCATTCGCGAGGCTTAAAGCTTGCTTGGAGATTACAGTTAAATATCAATCCCAGAGGCCCTGATAGGTCATGTTTCATGCTGTTTAAAATACATCCTGGGATATTGTCTGGGCCCCTTGATGCAGTGTTCTTGGCCTTGGAGAAAGCATTAAGGACCTGTTCCCTTGTGATAGAAGGGGAGTTGTATTTGATGGTATCTCCTGAGGGAAGGTTGAGGGGGGAGAGGAAGGTAACGTTGGAGCTGTATTTATCAGCCAATCTGTTTCCTGTATCTTTTGGCTCAGTATTGGTGGTTCCATTAACAGTGAGCTCTACAGACTATTGTGTATTGCCTTTGAGGTTGCAGACATAGTGGCCTTGGAGGCTAATTTTACCTCAAAGTTGGCTTTGGTAGATTTTATTTGTTCTCTGAGTTGTTTGTTTAGTTTGAGAGTGCTTTTATCCTGCTGGGTACTCTACCTTCTAATTTTTTGAAACAAGTTTATTCCTTCCGTTATACAGCCTGTTGACATTATGATTCTACCAGAGTAGCTTGTTTATTGAGTTAGTTCTGTACTTTTTCCTGTTGGGTACAGCTGCCTCTCTGCAGTTGTTAATGTGTTTGTATAGGGTTTTTGTGAACATTTTCAGGTAGGCAGCAGTGTTCTCAGTGTTTTATGGGAGCTTGAAATTTTGCCAGGTTATCACTTAATAGTAACATGTTAGCCGTAGAATAGTTCCTGAATATTTCAAGGTCAGCTGGAGCTCCAGGTTTTATTTTTACTTCAAAGACCATTTTTTGGTCTGACCTTACCAGAGAAGACATTACACTAGGGGGTCTGCAGCACTGTCCCTTATTAATGAGGACCAGATCTAGTATGTTTGCACCCCTGGTTGGTGTATTGACAGTCTGGTCCACGGAGTTTCTGTTTACAAAATCTGTGAATCTGTATTCCTGTACATTTGATGTCATACATGAGTATGGTATTGGGTTGGATGGCGAGTGTTTCCAGTAAATTTAAATACATGTTATGGGTTTCCTGAGTCATAGAAGGAGACCTATAGCTTACAAGGAAGTGATATGAGATTTTGCCTGTGGTGATTTTAATGTAGAGAAACTCAAGTGCATTGTCCTTTTGAGCAACCTTGATGTATATTTGTTTATGTAAATCGAGAGACTTCCACCTTTAGTCCTTGTTTTTGTAGTAACTGGTCTAAATGTGTGGAAGGCATTATAGCCTTCACTGCCAGTGTGCTGTCTGTGGCTTTTGCGATAAAGATTGGCTGTACTTGGCTCTCTGTGCAATAAACTACCAAAAGCACAAGGGCAAATACTGAAGTCCTAGTTGGTGAAGGTGAGGAAGTGCATAATAGTGTTAATGTGACATAGTGGATTCAGCTTGTAGGACACCAGCTGTTTGCTTGGTTTTAAAGAAGCATGCTTGGCTAAACTACATATGATACCAGACAATATAAAAGATGAATTGGTACACACTTACTGTGGATAAAAAATTTCGTATTTGGGAATGCAGGCAAGAAATTTTCAATAAAGAAGGGGGGGGGGAGCTGTGGAAACTGCTTAACCGCTTTTTCATCCCCTCATCCCCTAGGTATAATTGGAACTTTATGTCAAAGCCTGGGTCATTCTACAGATGTCAGATCAAAAACAAGCAAGCCATGAACAAAAACACATTTGAAAAGTAAAAAAAAAATGCTTTTGAAATTAAAAAAGATAATTCAGATTGGTCTGTAGGAAACAAGTCGTGAATCAGATGGAACTCCCTCTTTCCATGGATGAACCCCTCTCTCTGTCTCACTGGATGACCGACTAAGCTTGTTCAGAGACAACTACCCGAGTATAACATGGGATACAAACATCAGTTCTGAAGGGTACAGGATGCAGCTGACATCTATCTTGCCATTTATGGGGATGCCTTCCATCCAACAGTACAAAACAGAACTGTTTTTCCCTCTTCTCAAGCAGTTTTTGCTGCAAGAAACCATATGGGTGGTTGCAAAAGAAGGGTCTAATTTTACTTCCTGGCTATTTCTGATCTCTGAAAAAACACAGACATGCTTCGGAGGTTGATCTTAGATTTCTCAAGACCCATTCTATTTTTGTAAATACTTGTTCTTCTTGCGGCTTTTCCCAGTTAGGGGTTCGCCACAGCAGAACTCAGGTCCGCTAATGATTGACAATAGATTTTTTATGGGTGCCGAGGTGCCAGCTCGACATCCAACCTTCAACGAAGGTACGCCCATTCTACGCATGTCTTTTGAACGCTATTCAACCGCGGGGAGGACATGCAAACTCCACACAGAAGGCGCTTCAGCCGAGAATCGAACGGGAGAACCTCTTGCTGTGAGGTAACAATGCTACCGCTGCACCACCGCAGCTTCAGAATTGTGAGGCAACAACGCTACCGCTGCACCACCGCGCATTCAGAATTTTTACTTTGCCATCCCTTTTCTCCCTTCTCATACCTAGGACCCTGACAGTGATGCTGAACAGGAAGGATAAATGTCACTACATTCCAGTTTGCAAATATCACCAAAAATCTTAAGATTCATGGTTGGGTGAGCCACTATTTTTAGTTTACGTCTTTGCCCTTTGGGGTCTGTACTGCAACTGGTGCTCCAGCCGAGAATCGAACGGGAGAATCTCTTGATGTGAGGTGACATCACTGCGGCTTTGATCTCAGAAAACCGTACTTTTCTAGCCATTCTTTGGTGATGGAATCTGTAATTTCCACTGCTGTGTAATATGTATGTCTATGTGTTACTGATCTTGCCTAAAGAAGCCCGTGGTGGGATGAGGGATCCCTTTGGGAATAAGTATATTAAAATAAGTTGAGCAGATTCAAAGACTGGAAGTCATATGACCAAATTATTTTGAGTTACTCTACAGTATAGCAGCAGTGTTTTATTTCTTGACAGTTATAGAATTCAGGCAACCATATGTTTAACTGCTGAGTTTCCCCAACATTTGTTTGGAGTTATAAACTTTTAAGTTAAAAAAAAAAATATATATATAGATATATATATATATATATATATATATATATATATATATATATATATATATATATATCAACATTCTCCAAGTTGGAGAAGTTGTAGTAGTATGACTATCAGACATATGTGACTAAGGATGTAAATATTTAAATAAAGTATTGGTAGATTGACTTCCACTGCTATAGTATGTGTTAACACCAGCAGCTGCTTAGTATCGCAGTCTGGCACTAGGCAGTAGTTGAAAACCTTGATACTAAGGTGTCACACTGGAGTCCTTTAATGTGAATCCCTATCTATGTCTTGCTCACGTAAGCACTACCTGATACTTTTAAAAGCAACTGCAGAAAGAGCAGTCATAAAGTCTGAAATAACAAAATGGAGGAGAGTTAGTATTGGCTTCAAAGTATAATTGAGATAGCTACCTCCAATGTAATAAGCCCAAAGTCTTTGCTTTCAGTTTTTGTTCTGTAAATTCATAGCCGAGTGTCTGAGGAATATTGTACAAGGAATGCTGCGGTTACCAAAATTCAGTGTATTAAGTTAATTGCAGTTATTTTCGTGGGCTATTTCATCATCATTTAAAATTTTGTTGAAGCTGTGTTAGCTACTGCTAGAGTTGGCCACACGTTATGTGAAACTATCTTTTCTTGTGGTACATTTCCTGGTTTGTGAAATTTTCCTGATTAGAAGTGCAGTTTTTTTTGCATTCTCATTGGTGGTCATTGTGTAAATAAATGTTATTTCTGTGTTATGACTAGTGTGAGGCTGAGAGGCGAGCACTTGAAGAAGAAGAGAGGAAGGCAAGTGAGGAGTACATTCAAAAGCTTTTGGAAGAAGAAGAAGAAGAAAGCAGGAAAAGAGAGGGAGAGAGAAAAGAGGAAGAGGCAAGGCAACTTAGGAAGGATGAAGAACTGGCACGTGTTATCTACAGTGAATTGGTAAGAGTAGTGCAGCTGTTCCAGGAGACTGCAGTAGATAAAACACTATGTTGATTTTTTATCCATCTGTTCAACTCAAAGCAGTTTGTGTGAGAGTTTTGCTAGTGATGATACCTCCCCCAATGTCCCATCCATGCTATGCTTTGCTATTGGACATGCAGCTGTATACCATTCACCATTTCTCATTTTATAATGCTTACTGCAAAAGCGCATTGTTTTTAATTTATATATTTTTCTATGTTGTGTCTAATTTATATATGCTTTGTCAGATAAAAATGGCATAATGCACTTCTAGTTAACCAGATTACCAAAATCATCTTGGTCTTTTCTGTTTTCGCTTTCTGGGCTTTTCTCATGACATTGGTTTGATTCATCTTTCAGAAGTTCAGTAGGCACATATCTCCACAGGGGAGAAATATTCTCGAGTCCAGGGATACTGTATAATGCCCAGCTAAGAAGGAGTGCAGGATCACTTATTTTGCTTAGGAATTGAGTGAGGAAGAGAGTAGTTAAACTTTCTCTTAGGATAGGCATGAAGATAAGAATCCTGCTGTAAAAAATAAACCCCAAAAAGGACTTGTAGACAGGGAAAGTGAGAAAAGGGAGTGTCATAAATAACGTCTTGAGTCAGTAGAGAGAGCTTTTGGACTCACCGTCCTCTGTCTTTCCCACTGGTGGGAAAACATTGGTAGACTATTTTCATTCTTTACTGAAAGTACAGATGAGCTTTGCCCTTTAAGGTCAGTTATTGGAACTTCAGCACACATCATCTTCCTTTTATAGCCTACCACCTGGCATTCATTTTAGGAATATTTTTCCTGGTATCTGAACAGACAGGGAGGAACCCAATCATACCCTCTTTGTCAGGAGGCTGTGAGGGTCTGATAATGGGTGATTTCATCTCAACGGTTTTTGGTAACAACACATCCCAGGAAATCCAACATTTTAGTGGACATTCTGAGCAGAGACTATTCCTCTTTCTCATTAGTGGTCCAGAAATCTGAGGGTTGCTGCTGACATTTTTTGGCACTGGGGCACTCTGTGTTGTGATCTGATGTTCATCGTGTTTCACTGTTGCAGTCATTACAGTTGAGTTATTCTGCTGGCAGGCGACCCGCAGTCGGCCCGAGTTCCAAAGTCTTGGTCCGGCGTCGGTTGCTGTCGCCTCTTCCCTGACGTCAGTGCGCCAGGGGTATAAAAGTTGCAACCAACACAATTTTCTTCAGTCTTTCTTGCCGCACGGTGCCCGAAGCAAAAGCAGTTCACAAGTGCCGGTCGGCCGACTCCTGAGATTTTCAAAATTGAATTTCAGAACCAAAGTCTTCAGTAAAGCTAAGTACCCCATTGGGGAAACTTTTTCTTGCTCCAAACCGATGTCAGTAAAAGTTAATAATTCTATTTCTTGTAGGAAGCAAATACCTCATAAAGACTTTTACTGTTACTGCATTCCTTGCCTAGGCTTTGACCACGACGTTACTAGTTGTTGGTTTTGTGCTAGATTCAATAAATGCACTATCAAACGTCTGTTTGATTTTGCTTTACATTATTTTGGACGAAGATTTAATTACATAATGCCGTCGGAACAACCAACGACCGGAATGTATAAAAAACACAAAGACAAAGAAAAAGACAGCCATCCGAGGTCCAAAACCGACGACGAAGCCTCTTCTTGGCCAGTCACCGGTTCTCAGTGAGGCGCTTTCGCAGCCCCTGACACCCGGTACCTCAGAGCTACAGGCCGTAACCGACAGCCACGTGGAGACACCGAGGCCTGTGGAAACTCAAGGTATTGGGCCTACGGAAACTATACCCTGAGATGGGTCCAGAGCCGCTGAGCAGGCACCGGCTTCTGAGGGTGTTTTCAGACCTTCACAGCTTACAATTAAAGCTACTACAGCAGCAAAGGCAAAGTCAAAAACACCATTAAAGACAAAGAAACAAGTACACCATTCTCCAGAACGGTCATCCATGCCTAAGAAACAGATGCTTAAAATGGCCGAAGACCTTATTACTTTTAATCAGGGGCTCCAATCCCCCTCCTGACAAAAAGCCTAGGCAAGACACTGATTATTCCACCAAAAATATCAGACCAACTAGATAATCAATACAATGAGACAATATGCAGTCTCAAGCTATTTTTAACAGTACAAGTGAAACTGGACCTGGGCACGGAAAACTAATTTATTGCACAAACATAGAATTAAAACAACGGTTAAGCGCTTTCATCTGTGAATACAGACTTCATCAGAACAACAACTCAAACATTTTCCTGCAGATTTAAAAACTTTTTGGCACCAAAAACATTTCAATCGGCAGCCGAGCAGCTTCTTCAAGTGCTAGTACATATAAAAGCATAAACATAGCTATGAAATAGCTATACTATAAAAAATATATATATATTAGCAAAGTCATACCTATCTAATTAATGATGAATATAAATATAAATATTAACAATGTTAAGTTGTCAATCTCGCCTTCATTCTTGCTTGATGGGTACGGAGCCGATCCTCGGCTCCGACTCGGCACTTGCTAAGCTCGAGAGTCACTTTTACCAGCTCGAGGCAGCCCCATATCCCATGATGCAAGGCGGTAAGTACCCAGATCTCGTTTGCCGCTTCGCTGATGAGGTCCTCCTTTTACCAGCTCCTGGTAAGTGAATTATTACTTTACTATTTTAGCCCCTTTGTTCAAAAAAACCTTAAATTATTAGTTTTAACTTAATTTTAATACCTTTCTGACAGAAATTTTCCCTGTCTTTTCTAATCTTTTAGTCAGACTAAAACCCATCCCTTCCCCCCCCCCCTGTTAGGGTGTGTGTGTGTGTCTGTTAGTAATACCTTTTGGTATGTTTAATTTTATTCTTGGACTGGTGTGTGTGTGTTTGTTTGCACCATGTCTAAGGAAAGGGTCTCAGGCTTTAAGAAGTGTGACTCGTGCTGTCAGAAGATGTCTCTGACAGACGGTCACACTTCTTGCCTGTACTGTCTGGGGCCTCTTCACCTGCAGGACTCCTGTGCTATATGTCATTCTTTTAGCCAGAGAGTCCTGCAGGAAAGAAGAAATAAATTGATTTTGAGGGGCCTTCTTAAGCCGGAGGGCTCTCCGGCTAAGTCGGCCCCATCTAAGACTTCTAAGTCTTCCAAGGCCCAGGCTTCTGTGTCCAAGCCTGTGGCCTCGGCTCCGACTCATTCAGAGCCGAGATCGGCTCGGCTGGAGCCGATTCTGGAATTTAAACCTTCGGCACCGATGGCTATCAGTGCCGACTCTGGTTCGACCACTTCGTGTCGGCTCCGATCGGTTCCGACCACCATGTGGCTCAGGCATCGGTGTCGGCCCGATCGGCTCCGACACCCTTACAGTTATGGCTGTATCGGCTCGCCTGGAGCCGATACATCGAAGCTACCTGTCGGTGCCGATAAGTTGTCGGCTCCGACAGTTTCAGTAGTTTCATCGGCTCCGATGGTTCCTTCGAAGAAGAGGTCTAGGTCCCCTTCCTTGGAGCCGATACTTTCGGCTCCGGCTTCGCCTCCTCTCGGAGCGGAGCCATCGGAGCCGATCTTCAAGGTCATCCAGGCTTTCTGACCATGATTTGGAGAGAGTGGTCAGTAGACTACTAAAGTCACAGGTACTGGCCCAAATGCTACATAGTCCGTCTCAGCAGACGACTATTAGTCCACACCCCATTGCAGTTCCTCCTTCGACTCTACCCCAGAGTTTGGAGTTGGAGTCTTTGGGAATAGTTTCTGCTACGGCTGAGGGACAGATACCCCCTTCTGCTCCTTCAGCCTCTACTCTTATCTCCTCTTCGAGACCTTCCTTAGAGGGATTCGGTGGCCGGGCTTCCCTGGTCTCCTCCGAGGGGGTGAGTGGCATCGGACCCTTGTCCGACCCCGCTCTTCCCCTTGGAGCCTCGGCCTTGGTGAGCTCGGCTCCGACATCTGCCTCGGAGCCTTCCTTTCGGTGGGTCCTGGAGTTCCTAGCTCTTCGGAGCGGGTTCTCTCGGACCTCCCTGGGAGGGGAGCCTTCGAGGTGATGAAGAGTGTGCTGGCCTCTGGACTCAGCCAGCAGTCTGTTCCCTTAGCTCCTCCCTCTATAGTGCCTGTTGACACCTCTGCCACTTCTCTTGCTCCCAGACCCAGAGATCCTCCGCCTCAGGTTTCCCCACTGGGAATATCCCCTCTTCTGAGGATTCTCCTGATTTGTCGGGTGATCCTCCGCGGAAGAGGACTTGTAAGAGGAAACACGAGACTCCCGAGTCTATCACTTTGGATACTGACTTTGATGAGTCAGAGGGATCCCCAAGATCCCCCTCTGAGGATGTCTCCTTCTCAGACATCCTAGAACTCCTTAGACAGAGGGGAAACTGGCCCACCAACAATCCCTCTGAGGATGAGTCAGTATACCTGGAGGCGTTTGGATCTCGGCCCTCCACCTCCTGGGTGTCTCCACCTTCGACCCCTTATGCAGGTTATTGCTCGAAAGGCGTGGACTGCTCCTGACTCTGTAGAGCCTGTCCCTAGGAGGCCTTCTAAATTTATTACTGCCCGTCGCACAAGCAATTCCTTACCAAAGGTGTCCCCGCTGATGCCATGGTGGTGGCGGCTGCCACCAAGAAGGAACTTGCAGATCCTTCCGTACCTGTCCATCCTCCTAATAAGGACTCTAGGACCATGGATAGATATGGTAAGCGGATGTTTTCTTCAGCGACCTTTGCTATGCTCGCTGAACTATCTTTGTCACTTCACCAGACTCCAAAAGGATATCCTTAAGGAGCTAGGTGAAGTTGTGCAGGATCCTACAGCTGCGGGGGCTCAGGAAAAAATTGCTTCGCAGCTAGGAACCCTTAACTCCATTGCAAACTCCTCCATGCGGCTTTTATCATATGCTGCTGATGGAGCGAGTAGGGCCGCAGGTACAGGTGTGGCTCTTAGACGCCAAGCCTGGATGCGACTATGTAATTTTGCAGATCCCTTTAAGGCGTCCTTCACAAACTCTCCCTTTGATGGGTCAGCTCTGTTTGGCCCTCAAGTGAAGGAAACGTTGACCAGGTGTGAGCAGGACGGCAAAACTCTTTCTGCCGTAGGGGTCCGTTTTTCCACCCCTTCTAGACCTTATCCCAAAGGACAGAAGGGTGGCAAAATGTGGTTCCGCAAATCCCAAGGAGTCACGCCGGATTCACGTGGTCAGTTTAACCCTAGAGGCAGAGGGGGTAACAACAACAGACGCCGCTCTAGAGGCAGAGGGGGTCCACAAAACCAGGGAAACAGAGAGTCTCTCTCTGACAAGCCCTTTCAGCATCCCTGAGATGTTGCCCGGCTGTCCCTCCTTGGAGGCAGTCAGGGGAAGACTATCACTGTACCCAGAAGCCTGGCGTTCTCTCACTCAAGACAGATGGGTACAGTCGATCATATCCGAGGGTTACAAAATTCCTTTCGAGGAAAGTCCTTTCTATCCCTCAAATTCCCTTCCAGACGTACCACCGGTCTAAGGCAAATTGCAGAGTTGGAAGTCTCAAAACTACTGCAAAAAAGAGCCATTCAGCCAGTTACAACAGACCATTCAGAACCCGGAATCTACTCAAGGTTCTTTTTGGTCCCCAAAAAGACGGGAGACTGGAGACCAATATTGGATCTCAGCAGACTCAACAAGTCTGTGAGGAAGACAAGATTCCGAATGGTCACTCTTCAATCAATTCTGCCCTTCTTACAGAAGGACAACTGGATGTGCTCAATAGATCTTCAGGATGCGTACTATCACATAAAAATTCACAGACGCTCCAGGAGATTTCTCCGCTCTCGGCTGGGGTCCAGTCATTTCCAGTTCAGAGCCCTGCCCTTTGGTCTCACCACAGCCCCCAGAGTGTTCACCAAATGTATGGCAGTGGTCACGGCTCACCTGAGACGACAAGGATTCCAGGTGTTTCCATATCTCGACGACTGGCTCCTGTCAGCCACCACCAGGCATCAGCTTGTTCAAGCCAGGGATTACACAATAAATCTTTGTTCTCATTTGGGCATCTCGATCAACTTCGAAAGTCATCCTTATTGCCCTGCCAGTCTATTACTTTCATAGGCGCAAACTTAAACACTGTTCGGATGTCAGCTACCCTTACAGACCAAAGAGTTTCAGACATTCAAAGTCATGTCAGGATCATTCTAGCCAACAAGAAGGTACAGGCCAGAATGGTTCTAAAAGTATTAGGTCTCATGGCTGCGGCCATTACTCTTCTTCCCTGGCTCGCTTCTACATGCGCCTTCTTCAGTGGATGTTGTTCACTCAGTGGTCTTACCAACAACTTCCAATGCGCCACCAAATTCTGGTGACACAGATTTGCAAAATCATCTTGCTTGGTGGATCACATCTCCCCAGATTCACCAAGGCAGACACTTTGTACCCCCATCCCCGGTAGCCACTGTCACCACGGATGCCTCCCTGATCGGGTGGGGGGGGGCATTATCAGGGCAGGATGGTTCATGGGACGTGGCAACCGTTCGAGTACCACCTGCACATAAATGTCCTAGAGATGAGAGCAGTGCTTTTAACGTTGCAAGCCCTCAACGACTCTCTTCCTGTAGGGACGATTGCAGTCCACACAGACAACATGTCTGTAGCCTGGTATATCAACAAACAGGGCGGAACCAAGTCCTACCCCTTGTGTCGAGAAGCGCCAGACTGTGGCAATGGGTGATCTCATCTCATCGGTTTCTGGTAGCAACGCACATCCCTGGGAAAACCAACATTTTAGCGGACAGATTGAGCAGAGCTATTCTCATGCCTCACGAGTGGTCTCTCAAGCAGTCTATAGTGGAGGAGATTTTTCTGGAATGGGGTCGCCCATGTTGCGATCTTTTTGCTACTCCCCAAAACAGCAAATGCCCAGACTTCTTCTCTCTCTTCCCTCTGTCAGGCCATCCCCCCAGAGACGCTCTGACCCAGGATTGGCCCCAGGGACTTCTTTATGCCTTTCCTCCCTTTCCTCTAATCCCTCAGGTTATCCAGAAAGCTACCGTTTTGAGAGCCAAAATGATTCTCATTGCTCCTTATTGGCCTCGACAAATTTGGTTTCCATTCCTCCATCGTTACCTTTTGGTGCAGCCATGGCATCTGGACCCAGTTCCAGATCTTCTGGTTCACCAATCCGGTCAGCTGCACCGGTCTATCCCTTCTCTCAACCTCTCAGCATGGTTGCTCCACTTCCTTCCTTAGCCAGGCTTCCTTTGATCTCTAACCCTGTTAGAGACATCATAGTAGCTTCTTTAAAATCCTCTACCAGGAGGATTTATACAAGCAAATGGAAACGTTTTTCTTATTGGGCTAAAGCCAAGAATATCGATCCCTTCACTGCCCCAGTTCAGGCAGTTTTGGACTTCTTAGCGGAGATTTTTCATGCAGGCTCCTCTTCTTCCACAGTTAGAGTTCAACTGGCTGCTATCTCGAACTTTCATGTCGGGATCGCAGATCACAATATCATGTCCCATAGGCTTTGTAAAGCCTTCTTGAAAGGAATTTTCCTGCTAAAGCCTCCAATCAGGAATCCTCCTCCTCAATGGGATCTAAATTTAGTGCTGACATCCTTGATTCTTCCCCTTCGAGCCAGCTGTTTCTTGCTCCCTAAAATTTCTTTCTTGGAAAACATTATTCCTAGTAGCTATTACATCGGCCAGGAGGGTGTCTGAACTTCAAGCTCTTTCGGTTCGACCCCCCTATTTGGTCTTTCACAAGGACAGAGTATCATTGAGAACTAATCCAA
This sequence comes from Protopterus annectens, assembly GCF_019279795.1. Taxonomy (NCBI): domain Eukaryota; kingdom Metazoa; phylum Chordata; order Ceratodontiformes; family Protopteridae; genus Protopterus; species Protopterus annectens. The sequence goes on from NC_056734.1 coordinate 526,861,462, forward strand.
CCTTTTTGCCTAAGGTCGCCTCAAAGGCTAATTTGAATCAATCCATTGAACTCCCTGTATTTTTTCCAAACTATTCTAACAGATCGGAACAAAAATTACATTATCTTGATGTCCACCGCCAACTCAGATATTATTTGGACAGAACTAAACAATTTAGGAAATCCGATCAACTCTTTGTTTCCTATGCGGACAACAGGAAAGGCCTTCCTGTCTCTAAAGTGACTTTATCTAGATGGCTTTTTTCTGTCATCTCTGAAATTTATCTGCTCAGGGGAAAACAGCTGTGCTCAAAACCTAAAGCACATTCAACTAGGAGCTTAGCTACGTCTACAGCCTTTCAAGCTAGACTTCCTTTAGACACTATTTGTGCAGCGGCCACTTGGGCCACTCCTCATACTTTTGTTTCTCATTACAAATTGGACTTGGCCTCCAGGGACAGAGCCAGTTTTGGCTCTACAGTCCTCAAGAGTCTGTTCCGTTGAGCCACCCAGGATAGAGGTGCTAGGGACGCGGTCCCATCAAGCAAGAATGAAGGTGAGATTGACAACTTAACATTAAGAAGTTATGTACCTACCATAACGTTCCATGTTAGTTGTCTTCTCTCGCCTTCTTTCTTGCGACCCTCCCTCCTTCCCCCAGGCCTGGACAGACCTTTCTACAAGAGATAGTTATGCTGAAGACCATTCAGAACTGGTCCTTCTTTCATCCTGTAGGCTTTCTTTCTTTCTTCCTTTGGGAAGTATTTATGCTTGGTGCTATTGCCCTTTGTCATCAAACGAGATCTGGGTACTTACCGCCTTCCATCATGGGATATGGGGCTGCCTCGAGCTGGTAAAAGTGACTCTCGAGCTTAGCAAGTGCCGAGTCGGAGCCGAGGATCAGCTCCGAACCCATCAAGCAAGAAAGAAGGCGAGAGAAGACAACTAACATGGAACGTTATGGTAGGTACATAACTTCTTATTTCATAATCACAATAATAACCAATAAGATTGCATATCAATTAATAATCAATACGTAAACTATTAAAAACATTACTTAAAATAATGTATATAATAACAATTATATCTTAAAAATCACTTAAAATTATTCAACTCAGTTTATATAAGTTGCAATATTGATCTAATTGAAATATATTCATTTATACCAGGAAACCTAGTTGCATTCGTTTTTATTTGCCACACACATTCCTTTTGGCTCAACTGAGCTTTGTAGTTACCACCCCTAGGTGAGATGTATATTTGATCAATTATAGCAAATTTAAACTTATGTGTCTCACCATACTTATTGATATGTCTAGATAAAGCATTATTCATATCCTTCACTTTGATTTTATATAAGTGTTCATAGATACGCTTTCTAAACTGTCTCTCAGTTTTTCCAAAAACACATTTATTCCTCCAGCACACAAACATGTACAAAATTTTGAGGAGTGTGTATGCTCAGGAGTTTATGAATATAATAGGGCGATAAAAAGTAGTTGTTATAAGGACAATTTGAATGTCAAAGAAAATGTTTGGAAGAACTTATTAGGAACAAAGAAATCAGAGTTATGAAGCCTGATAAAGGTGCAGGGATTGTTTTATATAACACCTTTTATTATATTAATAAAGTACAAAGTTTTCTGATAGACTCTGGTAATTATGAAGTAGTTTCTAGTAATGAAATTCACATAGGCTATAAAAAAATAGATTTAGCATTAGATGAGTATTTAGTTGACAATGTTAGTTGTCTTCTCTCGCCTTCTTTCTTGCGACCCTCCCTCCTTCCCCCAGGCCTGGACAGACCTTTCTACAAGAGATAGTTATGCTGAAGACCATTCAGAACTGGTCCTTCTTTCATCCTGTAGGCTTTCTTTCTTTCTTCCTTTGGGAAGTATTTATGCTTGGTGCTATTGCCCTTTGTCATCAAACGAGATCTGGGTACTTACCGCCTTCCATCATGGGATATGGGGCTGCCTCGAGCTGGTAAAAGTGACTCTCGAGCTTAGCAAGTGCCGAGTCGGAGCCGAGGATCAGCTCCGAACCCATCAAGCAAGAAAGAAGGCGAGAGAAGACAACTAACATGGAACGTTATGGTAGGTACATAACTTCTTATTTCATAATCACAATAATAACCAATAAGATTGCATATCAATTAATAATCAATACGTAAACTATTAAAAACATTACTTAAAATAATGTATATAATAACAATTATATCTTAAAAATCACTTAAAATTATTCAACTCAGTTTATATAAGTTGCAATATTGATCTAATTGAAATATATTCATTTATACCAGGAAACCTAGTTGCATTCGTTTTTATTTGCCACACACATTCCTTTTGGCTCAACTGAGCTTTGTAGTTACCACCCCTAGGTGAGATGTATATTTGATCAATTATAGCAAATTTAAACTTATGTGTCTCACCATACTTATTGATATGTCTAGATAAAGCATTATTCATATCCTTCACTTTGATTTTATATAAGTGTTCATAGATACGCTTTCTAAACTGTCTCTCAGTTTTTCCAAAAACACATTTATTCCTCCAGCACACAAACATGTACAAAATTTTGAGGAGTGTGTATGCTCAGGAGTTTATGAATATAATAGGGCGATAAAAAGTAGTTGTTATAAGGACAATTTGAATGTCAAAGAAAATGTTTGGAAGAACTTATTAGGAACAAAGAAATCAGAGTTATGAAGCCTGATAAAGGTGCAGGGATTGTTTTATATAACACCTTTTATTATATTAATAAAGTACAAAGTTTTCTGATAGACTCTGGTAATTATGAAGTAGTTTCTAGTAATGAAATTCACATAGGCTATAAAAAAATAGATTTAGCATTAGATGAGGATTTAGTTGACAATAGAATAAATGTAGATGTGCACAATTTCTCAAAAAATGATTTTCCTACGTTAGCTACTATTGTAGGTATCCCTAAGGTGCATTAAGATATTATAGACCCTCCATTTAGACCGATTATTTCAGGAAGTAGATCAAAGACATTTAATATAGGAGTTGCAATAGATAGAGGGGTGAAACATATATATGAATATACACCACATATACTCAAGGACTCTTGGATGTTTTTATCCCATCTTACTATTGAAAAATGGAAAAGTAGTTTGATTTTTGTTACCATTGATGTCATTGACTTATTTTCCTGTATCCCTAAAGAACAGGGATTGGAATTTTTTTGTGATATTTTAAGAAATTATTCACTTATAAGTTGCGATCGGATTAATTTAATCACCGATATGATGGGTCTGGTTTTAGACCATAATTATATATATATATTATGAAGGTGAGTTTTATAGACAGGAGGTGTGGCTATGGGGGCAGCGTGTGCCCCCATTTTTGCCAATTTAGTTATGCTTGAATGGGAACATCAATATAATGGTGCTTATTCCAAACATATCACATATTATACAAGGTTTTTGGATGATGTGTTCCTATTATGGGATGGCCCTATTGTTAAGCTTAATGAGTTCCTAAAGTATTTAAACACCACGAGTAATTTTTTAAGATTTACACATAATATTAGCGTAGAAGGGATAGCTTATTTAGACACTTATGTTAGACATAATGACACAGGATTCCAGTCTGAAATATACAGAAAATAAACTTTTTCCAATGGGTATCTTGATTATTCCAGCAGCCATCCTAGACATATTTTAAAAAATATCTTTAAAGGACAATGTATACGGGTGGCAAGAATGACATCTGATTATAACATCATGGTTAGGGAAATCAATAATATAAAAACCATGTTCATTAACAGAGGCTATCCATTGCCCTTATTAAATGATATTTCGGCATATGTTATTAAGGAATGGGGTAATAGATATATACCTGTTTTAGGTAAAAAGATGTGTAATATTATTGATAAGAATGATAATAAAGATGGAGATTTTAATAGGGTATGTGTTTTAACATAGGTTCATAGGTTCATACTAGGCTATCTGCCCTGGGGCAATTATAAGCCTAGCCCGATTCTGTATGGCTTACGCCACCCCTTGATTTGAGTATACTGTGCCCTTTTTAAGATTTCGTTTACTGTGCCTCTGTCTAATAGTGACACGGGAGTAATCCCTGGGACAAACCTACGATCCTCCATCCACTTATCGAGATTCTTCTTGAAGAGATTCAGTGAGGTGCTGTGCCTCACATGAACTGGAATTCTATTCCAGAGCGAAGGGAGCCTCTGGGTTATGAACCTGTCCCTCCAGCAAGTTCTGTTTATTTCTGTGCTGAGGTTCAAGTCCCTCGAGCGTGTGGCTCTAAGGGATTTAGATTTACTGAGGTGGAGCATGTCCATTAATTCTGGATTTGACATAGCTTTGTATGTCAGGCATAGATCGCCTCAAGTAGGCGGTATGCAACTGAGTAGAGCTGGAGATTTTTAACCGAGCAGCATATGGCATCTGTTTGAGACCCTTGATCCTCTTGGTGAGATACTTTTGGGGTCTTTCTAATTGCTGCAGGTGTCGGGTAAGGTACATCCCAAAAGGGGCATTGTATTCTATGATGAGCCTGATGAGGGATGAATAAAGGGGCATGATTACCTCTCTTGATCTAGATGTGAAACCCTTCGTGATGAGGTGGGCTATGTAGAAGGTCTTTCTAACCACTTTGGCAATGTGGTTTTCAAAGGAGAGATTGCTATCAACTTGGGTCCCCAGGTCCCTAATAACTTTCTCTGTACTTGATGGGTTTCTGCCTATGTGGTAATTTGTGGGCACATTGTTTTTGCCAAAGGGTATGACTATACATTTTTTGGCATTTAGCTTTAAACCATGGCGCTGGCACCAGTTATCTGTCTCTGTGAGACCTTTTTGAAGGATGTTTGTGTCAGCTGGAGAGTTGATTATGGCGCCCAGTTTGCAGTCGTCTGCGAACTTGGTGAGCCATAGCCCTCCCACGTTTGCCTGTACCTCGGAAAAGTATATACCGAACAAGAGTGGTCCCAGGACAGAACCCTGTGGGACGCCACTTGTGACCGGTTTCGAGTCTGACATGGCTCCAGCAACTCTCACTCTGTGGGTTCTGTCTTTGAGCCAGTTTGTGACCCATCTTGTGACATAGGGGTTTATATTTAAGCTGGATAGCTTATCTATGATGCCCAAGTGGGGTATTGTGTCAAATGCCTTTGCAAGGTCCAGATAGGCTGTGTGGACTACCTTCCCTTCATCTATGGCTTTGGTGACTGTTTCAAAGAAGTCAGCCAGGTTCAAAAGGCAGGATCTGCCTTTGACAAAGCCGAACTGGGTTGGATCTAGTGCCTGTAGGTCCCCAATGTCTTTGTTTATGAGCTCCATGATGATCCTCTCCATAGCCTTGCAGACTAAGCTAGTCAGGCTTATGGGGCGATAGTTTCCAGGGTCCGTAGAGGCTCCACCTTTGTGGAGTGGGACCACTGTTGCTGTACACCATTCTGTGGGCACATATCCTGTAGTGAGACTGAGATTGTATAGCTGTTTTATTTGAGGGATTAGTTCCTCTTGTAGTTCATGTAGGACGCAACCTGGGACGCCATCTGGTCCCATGGAAGCAGTGTTTTTTGCTTTGGAGAGGGCAGCCTTCACCTGAGCATCTGAGATGTTTGGGAGGCAGCCCTCTGCCGGGATAGATACTTGCTCTTTTTGGGGGGAGGGGATGGAGAAGTTTGCACTGAACCTGTCTGCCAGGATATTGGCGATGTCTGTGGGTTCAGTGTATTTTTTGTCGTTTAGAATCAACTCAGAACAAGTCTGGGAGTTGCATCCCAGGTTTCTAACATAACTGAAAAAAGCCTTATGATTGTCTTTGGTGTCCTGTGCAATTTTTCTCTCGAAGCTGGCTTTGGAGGATTTTATGAGGGATCGTAATTTTTTGCTAGTACTGATCATAGATGCCTTCCCTATTAGGGATTTTGCTCTATCATGTAGTAGCTTCCTCCTTCTGTTGTACAGTTTATTTATGGCAGGGGTCCACCAGACTGGACGCCTGCCTTTGGATGACTGGGTCTTGGTTTTGTTTGGGATGGCATGATCCATGCATTCCTGGAGATGTCCGTAGAATGCATTTATATAGGATTATGCAGTTTGGGCTGTAGTTTCCACTGGCCCTGGGGCCTTGAAGGATCCCACTTCCGTTTTGAGAAGTGAGAAGTTCGCTTTTGAGAAGTTTTTCACTGTGGTTTTCTGGGCTGGGGGTGGGGTCGGGATGTGGACATCCAGTGAAATTAATTTATGGACTCATCTTACCAGTGAGGGATATACTTCTGGTGTGGAGCATAGAGTCCCCATGTTGGTAATGATCAGGTCTAGTATGTTGTCCCCTCTTGTGGGAGTGGTGACTCGTTGTTCCATAGCATTTCAGTTTATAATTTCCAGGAATCTTTGGGCTAAGGTGCTGGGGCTTGAGTAGTGCTTCCAGGCAATGTTTGGGTAGTTGAAGTCGCCCAATATAATGGTGTTCGGAGAGATCTTCATGTTCTCCAATGTTTTCAGGAAAGCCGAATGGGATTCCTGACTTTGAGAGGGTGGTCTGTAGGATGCTATAAACTGAAAAGCAGTCTTGCCCCACTGTTAGTTGCACATGGATGGTCTCCGATACTTCGTGCAATGCCACTAACCTGGAGGTGTGGATATCCTTGATAAATATGGAAACTCCCCCTCCTTTTGTGGTTCGGTCCGGGTTTTGGGGCCGAAAAGCATGATATGAGGTATAGCCTGGTAGTGCTGGGGTGCTCTCTGGAGCCTTGAACCAGATTTCTGTCACTGCACAGATATCGATGTTCTCCATACTGAGGAGAGCTTGAGCGTGCATCTTGAGGTTAAGACTTCTGGCGTTTAGCAGCATTACCCTTAGTTTCTTGTTCCTTGTGCTGTCTATGGGGTGGGTTTGACTTTTGAGCCTTGCCTAAAAAGGCACTATGGGGGTGGCAAGAGCCTTTACCAATATCCGAAAGCCCAGTGGTGACAGGTGCAAGCCGTCCCTAGCGAAGCAACGTGGCTTGTCGAGCATGTCATCCCAGGCTGACAGACACTGGATCCCCTTTGAATGACACCAAAATTTTATCCAATTGTTAAAATCGATCATTTTGTCTTTGTACTGTGGCATCATTCTAGGTGAGGGTAAGATGCTGCTCAAGCTCAGGGTCATACCAGCCTGGGCTACATGATCAGAGAGCTCCTCTATGTCTCTTTTCATGTAGTCCAGGGAGGTACGTCTCAGGTCATTCACACCAGCATGTACAATGACTGAGTCATATTTGTATTTGCTTTGGAGTGACCTGAGTGCTTACGTTATGTGTCAGATCCTAGCACCCGACAGACAGCTCACTGTGACCTTCTCTATATTCAGCCTGGTGAGCGGGTTGTCAGTGTGTCTGACAATAGAGTCACCTATAACAAGAGTATCAGGTGTGTTATTCAGCCTTAAGGGCTGTGGCTGCTTGGCACACTGACTTTGTGGGTTATGTGTTGTGTGTGTTTTGTTTTGAGGTAGTGTTTGCTTGGATGTCTGCTTTGGAGGTCTCTGTTGCTTAGGTAGATTTTTATTTAGAGCCTCTGAGTATGTTTTTGTGTATTTACGTGTTTGGTTCGCTGATGTGGTGGGACTATGTGATACTGGAATTGTGTTGTGTGCGGTTACCTTCTCCTCCTGACTGGTTACACCAGTTTTGAGATGAGAGAGCTCAGCCTCCAGTTTGGCTAAATAGTTGCATCTCTCACATATATTTGAACCTGTTTGGAGGAGGAGAGGGTTGTCCGTGTACATGAGACAGTTGTAACATTGCCTCAAAATTCCCAGATTCACCAGCTGGACTGGAGAGGAAACCATTGACTGACCTTTGGACATGCTAGAGTAATAGGGAAACTGAATTTAAGACGGACCAATAGAGGACAGGGTAATCGTAGAGAGTATAAGAGTAAATAGTGCTTATGGTTTAATAGTGCTAACTTGTAGGATTACTTAATTGGACCAGTGAAGGGCCTTATAATGAGAATATGGTGTTTAAATTGAGAGATAGAGCAGTTCTAAGGGAAAAAGTGAAGAGCAGATTTTGTGGAGCCAGGAATAGTTTAAACCCAATTAGGTGGCGCTGCCCGATGTTGCACTATGCGCAAAAGAGGGTTTTAAGAGAGGAAGATGAAAGAGTTTTGGAATTGACCGAGAATGGCCAATAAAACTACAGTTTCAAGTCAGTAACTCTAAATACAGTTACTAATGCAGAAATCAAATTTAACAAGCCAGAAAATGCTCAAAATAGGCGGCTATGCAGAAAAACTTAGCAAATAAACAGAGGAAAAATACTTAGTCTCAAAAGTGGCTCCTTTCTTCTCTCATCGTTTTCTCCTCTTGGTGGTTGCTTCACCAACAGCCAACAAGCCTGAAAAGACGCCAAAACCACGAGGCAACCAGGTGTTAAGAGAGGAAGATGAAGGAGTTTTGGAATTGACCCAGAATGGCCAATAAAACTACAGTTTCAAGTCAGTAACCACTCCCACAGGGGCAGGCAGGCTGCTCAATGTTTTTCACTGCCACTGATCAACAGAGAGACTTTCCTTTAGCCCAAACAAAAAATGGCCTCACAGAATCTTACAAAGAGTTCAAGAACAGCAAGCCTGTAACTGAACTTTTTTAAATCTCAGAAAATTGGGAAAAAAGCAAGATTTTTTTTTTTTTTTTTTTTTTGTTTTTTCAGAGATAGCAGAGGTTAACAAGTATCGGCAAGTTATAACAGTGCAGTAAATGACCCCACACAAGAGTGCTAGGCCAAAGACAGATAAAATGCAAGTTTTGAGAAAAAAACGATTTTAAAAATAAGTGCAAACAGGAAATTCAGTAAACAGCTGTAGGTTGTGCTCTAAATACAGTTACATTCATGACAGGTGTAAGAAATATTATAGAAAAGAGCTGGAATAATCTTACAATGGATGAGGAAGTTATGGAAATTTTAGGAAATAAACCGAGGTTTGTGTTTAAAATGGGCTCGAATATCAAGAAATTATTAAATTTGCAACCCCATTGTACTACGGATGGTGATTTTTATACTAAAAAATGTGGGGCTTGTAAACAGTTTCACAATTAATGAAGTGGCTGGAATAAGGTTGGATGATATTAACAAGACCTATGTGACTTTTAAAAAAGGGTATGTGCAATAGTAAGAACATAATTTATTTAGCAAAGTGTGAATTATGTACAGTTTTTTATATTGGAAAAACTGAGAGACAGTTTAGAAAGCGTATGTATGAACACTTATATAAAATCAAAGTGAAGGATATGAATAATGCTTTATCTAGACATATCAATAAGTATGGTGAGACACATAAGTTTAAATTTTCTATAATTGATCAAATATATATCTCACCTAGGGGTGGTAACTACAAAGCTCAGTTGAGCAAAAAGGAATGTGTGTGGCAAATAAAAACGAATGCAACTAGGTTTCCTGGTATAAATGAATATATTTCAATTAGATCAATATTGCAACTTATATAAACTGAGTTGAATAATTTTAAGTGATTTTTAAGATATAATTGTTATTATATACATTATTTTAAGTAATGTTTTTAATAGTTTACGTATTGATTATTAATTGATATACAATTTTATTGGTTATTATGTTATGGTCCGGTTTTATACATTTGATTATGAAATGTTAATATTTATATTTATATTCATCATTAATTAGATAGGTATGACTTTGCTAATATATTTATATTTTTATAGTATAGCTGTTTCATAGCTATGTTTATGCTTTTATATGTACTAGCACTTTAAGAAGCTGCTCGGCTGCCGATTGAAATGTTTTTGGCACCAAAAAGTTTTTAAATCTGCAGGAAAATGTTTGAGTTGTTGTTCTGATTAAGTCTGTATTCACAGATGAAAGTGCTTAACCGTTGTTTTAATTCTATGTTTGTGCAATAAATTAGTTTAACGTGCCCGGGTCCAGTTTCACTTGTACTGTTAAAAATAGCTTGAGACTGCGTATTGTCTCATTGTATTGATTATCAAGACACTGATTATGATTCCTCTGATCAGGTTTCCATTTCCTCTGATTCTTCTTCTAACCAGGGCTATTCTCTCCCTCCCTATGAGGACTCTGATGCTGAAGAGTCCATTTTTTCAGCCTCACTGCCTGAGGGATTACTCTTTTGGGGAAACCCTGCACACCATGAGGGAGCATTTCCATTGGGAGAGCCAGGATTACTCAGAATCCAAGAAAAGGCTCAGAGATTTCCTTTTATTGCCTCAGCACAGGCCCCTGGCTATCCCCCCTGTGCTTGATATTGTAGATGATGTTTTTTCTGAATCCAGTCTGTCTCCAGATTCTTTACCCCCTGCACCAGTAAAGCCAGACAGGTACTACAGGGTCCCTGACTCTCATCAATTTCTTTACAAAACCCCCGCTGCGGACCCAGAAACAATTTCTCAGGGTCCTAAAGGGGTTAAAGCTTCCACTGCCAAAAATCCTGTCCCCTCAAGATAGGGATTCCAGAGCTCTGGACAGATGGGGGAAAAAGTTTACACCTCTGCTACTTTAGCTGTAAGAGCCTTAAACTTTCAGTTTCACAGGCTTAAATATCAACAGTATCTCATGTCATTGTTAAAGCAGAAAATGGTTACAAATATAGAAAGTCCTGACAGTAAAGAAATGCAGGATTTATTGCATGCAGTTGAACAAGTGGGAAAGCATACTCTGCAATGTGGTTTTGATTAATTAGAGGCTTCTTTTAGAGCCGCACTTACAGGCTCAGTTATTTGAAGACATGCTTGGTTGAAAGAACAAAGTTTACCTGACCATGTTAAAGTAAAATTATTGGATGCTCCACTACAGCATGATACTTTGTTTGGTGGTAAGGCAGAAGAGGTGTTAAAGGAAATGGAGGATAAAGCAAAGTCAATGCAAACTGTGAAAGATTTCTTACAGGTTCAACCACCTAGATTTAGCAGAAACTGGCCTTCAAAAAAATTGGCCCTTTCCAGTGTCAGACAGGCCACAAAGAGGCAGATACAGACGCCCAAGAGGCAGATCTCGGCCCCAAGGCTCCTACAGACCTAAACAATGGGGTGCTTCAGCACCCAGAGGAGGAGAAGACAAATCACAACATTATAGGAAACGGACACAATGACTTCCCTCTGCAAATGCCAAGGTCTTACCAGTTGACAGCTCCCCTAGGGGGAAAGCTAGCACTTTTCTCAAAAAACTGGCACATGATCATCCAAGACCAATGGGTGCTGAATATAGTTTCTCAGGGGTACAGGTTCCACTTCCACACGCTTCCAAAACCAAAAGGTATGCCAAACCTGCAACAAAACCAATGGGCAGAGGCACAAAAACAGATTGCTGCTCTTATGGATATGGGAGCTATTCAAAAAGTTCCACAAGAAAAACAGGGCCAAGGATTTTACTCACGACTTTTCTTAGTACCCAGAAAAGGCGAAGCCTGGCGACCAATACTGGACCTGTCGATCCTAAATACTTTCCTGGATGTTCCCAAATTCAAAATGTTAACACTACAACAACTTCTGCCTATGCTGGGCAAGGAGGCTTGGCTAGTTACTTTGGATCTCAAGGAGGCATACCTGCACGTCCCAATGAGACAATCGTGCAGAAGATACCTCAGATTTATAGCAGGCTCAATGCATTACCAGATGTTCATCGTGCTATACTGCTGCAGTCATCACACTTGGGTTATCCTGTCGTCAGGCAGTCCCACAGTCGGCCGAATCCCAAAGTCCTGGTCTGGCGTTGGTTGTCGTCGCCTCTTCCCTGACGTCAGTGCGACAGGGGTATAAAAGAAACAGCCGACGCCATTTTCTTCAGTTTTTCTTGCCGCGCGGTGCCCGAAGCAGAAGCAGTTCGCAAGTGCCGGTCGGCCAGCTCCTGAAATTTTCAAATCGAGTTTCAGCCCGAAGTCTTCTCTAAAGCTAAGTACCCCGTTGGGGAAACTTTTCTTGCCTCAGACCGATGTCAGACAAAGTTAATAATTGTATTTCTTGTGGGAAGCAAATACCTCATAAGGATTTTCATTCTTATTGTATTCCTTGCCTAGGCCCAGACCACAACGTCTCTGGTTGTCGGTTTTGTGCTAGGTTCAACAAACGTACAATTAAGTGTCGGGCAGAATTCGCCCAGCATTATTTTGGCAGAAAATTTAACTATAGCATGCCGTCGGTGCAACCGACATCAGCAGTGATCAAAAAACGCAAAGATAAGGACCGGCAGCCAAGGCCAAGACCAGATACCGAGGCCTCAGCAAGGCCTGACGCCGGTTCTCCGGTTTTCAGCGAGGTGCCTTTGCAGACCCTGACTACAGCTGATTCAGAATTTCTGACGGCATCCCAAACCGAAACAGTTGGGCCTCAGGATCCGGTTCCACCTCACTCCTCGGACACCAGCCCCGACGAGGATCCGGAAATTTTGGATAGGCCTTCGGTCTCAGAGGGTGTTTTCAAACCGACAACTGCCTCTGCCAAGCCTTATGCTAAGCTGAAAGCCCCCTTGAAAGTTAGAACCCCCCCACACACACACACACACACACACACACAGGCCCCTATGCCTAAAAAACAGATGCTTAAGATGGCCGAGGATTTAATTACCCTTATCAGGGGATCCCAACCCCCACCTGACAAAAGGCCTAGACTGGAGGAAGATTATTCGCCCTCTGTCTCTTCCCCCCCCCCCCCGAAGACTACTCTTTTGGGGAAACTTTACACACCATGAGGGAACACTTCCACTGGGAAGGCGAAGATTACTCTGACTCCCAAGAAAAGACTCCGTGAGTTTCTTCTTCTTCCACAGACAGCATAGACCCCTGGCAATCCCTCCAGATTTAGACATTTTGGATTATGTTTTCTCTGAATCCAGTTTAAACCCAGATTCCTTACCTCCAGCACCAGCTAAACCAGACAGATACTACCGAGTTCCTGATACTCATAAGTTTCTATACAAAAGCCCTAATGCAGACCCCGAGACCATTTCCCAGGGTCCCAAAGGGGTTAAGGCCTCTACTGCTAAGAATCCACTTCCTTCTAAAAGAGATTCCAGAGCACTAGAAAGATGGGGAAAGAAAGTGTATACGTCTGCCACTTTGGCCATGAGGGCATTAAACTGCCAATTCCACATGTAAAATACCAACAGTATTTGATTACACAGTTAAAGCAGAAGCTGATCACTCAGACAGATCAACTAGATTTGAAAGAGATGCAGGATTTGCTGCATGCAGCAGAACAGGTGGGAAAACATACCTTACAGTGTGGTTTTGATTCATTGGAAGCCTCATGTAGGGCAGCTGTCACAGGGTCTGTCATACGTAGGCATGCTTGGCTTAAAGAACAAGCCTTACCAGAACATGTCAAAGCAAAGTTATTGGATGCCCCATTGCAGAAAGATGTGTTATTTGGTGTCAAAGCAAAGGAAGTTTTGAAGAAAAGGCAAAATCTATGCAAACAGTTAAACATTTTTTACAGGTACAACCTCCTTGTTTCAGCAGAAACTGGCAATCAAAAAACTGGTCCTTTCCTGCATCAGACAGGCCCCAAAGAGGTAGGTACAGGCGCCCAAGGGGCAGAGGCCAGCCACAAGGTTCTTTCAGGCCTAGACAGTGGCATACAGCAACTCAAAGAGGTGGAGACGAAAGATCTCAACCCTTCAGGAAACAAACACAATGACTTCCCTCTTCGCCTGCCAAGCAAAATTGCCCTGGCAGCACCTTTGGGAGGGAAACTGGCTCTATTTCCACAAAATTGGCACATCATAACAAAGGACAAATGGATTCTGGACATTATTACCCGAGGCTACAGATTTCATTTCCACACTTTACCTCGGATGAGAGACATGCCAAATCTGCCTCCAAACCAATGGGCAGAGGCTCAAATGCAAATTTCAGCTCTCATGGATATGAAAGCAATTCAGAAAGTACCTACAAAAGAGCAAGGTCAAGGTTTTTACTCAAGACTGTTTCTAGTCCCAAGAAAGGACAAAGCCTGGAGGCCCATCTTAGACACCTCAATTCTGAGCACATACCTGGAGGTACCCAAATTCAAAATGCTCACACTACAGCAGCTCCTTCCCATGCTGGGCAAGGAGTCTTGGCTGGTAACGTTGGACGTCAAAGAGGCATACCTGCATGTCCCTATCAGACAAGATTGCAGAAGATACCTCAGATTTTTGGCAGGTACAACGCATTATCAATTCTCTGCATTGCCCTTTGGCTTATCTACTGCGCCCAGAGTATTTACGAAATGCCTGGCATCAGTAATTGCATATTGCAGACAACGAGGAATACAGATTTATCCATATCTGGACGACTGCTTGATCCAAGTGGACAGCAAGGACATTCTAGCATCTGGCTTTTGTAACACAGCTGCTCAGTTGCCTAGGGTACACAGTAAACAAAAAGAAGTCAAAACTAATACCCTCGCAACAGGTAATATTCCTGGGTGCCAGCTTAAATACAATGGCCCAGATGGCTTCCCTCACGCCAGACAAACAAAAACAATTGACTCAGTACTTCAAAAAGATAGCAACTTTTACCCAGCTCACTGCAAGGAAAATCCTGCAGGCATTGGGGTTCATGGCATCATGCATTCAACTAATCCCATATACAAAGCTGCATATGAGAAAATTACAATGGTACCTGAAAAGTGTATGGTCTCAACACAGGCACAGCCTCGAAACAAATATACCTATCATTCCCTGCCTTCAAAAAGAGTTCCTATGGTGGGCTCAAGCATGTCAAACAAGCAAGGGTCTTCCTTTCGTCTTACCTCCAGCAAACCAAACCATGACAACAGATTCTTCAGACTACGCCTGGGGAGCACACATGGCAGGACAGTGTATACAGGGCAAATGGTCTGCAAAACAAATGCATCTTCACATCAACCAAAAGGAGATGCTAGCTGTGCAAAATGCACTGACAGCCTTCAAGGACCTCTTGCATCCAGGACAACTTCTAATAAGGACAGACAACACCACAGTTATGTGGTACATAAACAAACAGGGAGGAACACACTCCTACCCTTTATGCAGACAGGCTATGACCTTATGGAACACCGCTTTGACCTACCAAGTACAAGCACAATTCCTGCCAGGAAAGAAAAACATATTGGCAGACGAATTAAGCAGAAATATGGCAGACCCTCACGAGTGGAGACTGCACCCACAAGTATTTTCAATGATAACTCAAAGATGGGGATGTCCAGACATACATCTATTTGCCTCCCCCAACAATTGCCAATTACAAAAATTCTGCACAAGGACTTATCACTCCCTAGCCTGGAAAGTGGACGCTCTATCATTCAGTTGGACAACACTGACAGTCTATGTCTTCCCTCCACTACCTCTATTGACCAAGGTATTATTGAAGGTCAGATCAGAGAGACCACAAATGATCCTCATTGGTCCGGACTGGCCACGCCAGCACTGGTACCCATTACTAAGGAACTTGACTCACAGCCCTCCATGGATCTTGCCTCATTTCCCACTACTGTTGACTCAGAAAAATTATCAAACCCGTCACAGCCAGCTCAGAACTTTAAATTTAGCTGCATGGAGAATTCCTTAAATTATCGATCAACACTTCTCTCAAAGGACGTCCTGAATGTAATTATGGAGGCCAGGAGGCCCAGCACCAGGAAGACTTACTCAGACAAATGGAAAAGATTTTGTGCATGGCACCAGGCTAAAGGTCAAAATCCTTGGACACCAAACATTTCTCACATACTGCAATACCTAACTGAGATGCTACACAAAGGCCTTTCCTTCTCCATTAAGATCCATGCTTCAGCCATTTCAGCTCACTATAATACGGATCCCCCAATTTTATCACACCCTTTACTTAGGCAGTTTCTCAGAGGGGCTAAGAATATAAGACCCCCCAGAAAACCACCAACACCAACTTGGGACCTGAACTTCGTTTTAGAAAAGTTAACAGTACCTCCTTTCGAACCAGCATTCTCAGCAGAACTACAATACTTGTCTTGGAAAACAGCCTTCTTACTGGCTATTACCTCAGCACGCAGGGTCTCAGAACTACAGGCACTTATGGCACTGGAACCTTTCATCATTTTCCATCAGGACAGAGTCTTTTTATGAACTAACCCTACCTTCATGCCCAAGGTAGTATCCAGTGTGGTTTTGAATCAGACCATTCATTTACCCACCTTTTATCCTAACCCACAGAATAAAGGAGAAAGGCTCCTTCACTCTTTGGACATTCACAGACAGCTACATTACTATTTAGATAAGACAAAGATCTTCAGAAAAACTGACCAACTCTTTGTATCATATGCTGCAGGTTCACAAGGAAAGGCTATTTCAAAACAGACCATCTCCAAATGGATAGCACATTGTATCCGCTTTTGCTACTCACACCATGGGAAGGCAGTGCCTGTCAATATTAGATCCCATTCTACCAGGGCTACTGCAACCTCAGCAGCCTTTCTCAGAGGGGTTCCAACCAAAGACATTCTGGAGGCAGCTACTTGGAGTTCATACCAAGCACTACCACCTTCCATTATACTCAAAAACCAGAGCTGGTTTTGCCACTGCAGTTCTGCTGGGCATCCTAGCATCACCTAACCCAGTTTAGTACCAGCCACCCTTCCATAGCTTTGGGATTCTACCCAAGTGTGATGACTGCAGCAGTATAGCATGATGAACATAGTACAGTTTTGTACCTACCATAAATGTAGATGTTTGAGTGGTTATACTGCTGCAGTCCAGGTTACCCTCCTTCCATCCCCTCTACATACCAGGGTGTTACAACTCCATGTACATCAATCTATTGGATGCATGTCTATATGGTGTATTTGCTAACAGCTAGTACTATTGCTTATCTACTAAGGTATTGTTGCATAGCTATTGCATTGCCTTCCTAGTTGGGGGCACCTGACATCTGGGGCAAGAAAAACTGAAGAAAATGGCGTTGGCTGTCTCTTTTATACCCCTGTCGCACTGACGTCAGGGAAGAGGCGACGACAACTGACGCCGGACCAGGAATTTGGGATTCGGCCGACTGCGGGACCGCCTGACGACAGGATAACCCAAGTGTGATGACTGCAGCAGTATAACCACTCAAACATCTACATTTATGGTAGGTACAAAATTGTGAAGCTAAAAATGACAAGAAACCAAGCCAAAAACAACAAGCTTCAAGCTGAGACCAAACCAACGTAATCCAAAAAGCTGGAAGATGCCAGTAAAGTTGTAACAAGTAGACTTTAATAAAATCAAAAAGAACAAGCGCTTTCACTCGGCTGAATACCGAGCTTTCTCAAGTTAAAATGAATTAACAATTGCTAACAGCGACATTAAATGAGTCCTTCCCCATCACATGATTAGTTAATTAGCTACTAATTTCAAGTCAATTAACTACAAATAAAAAAGTACACATTTAAAAAACAGTTCTTGGCTGAAAACATGTACTAAATCCTCTGAGTGTGTATATATATATATATATATATATATATATATATATATATATATATATATATATATAATAAACTGTAATATAAACTGTATTTTTTGTATTTTTTAATGTGTCTGTTGAAATGCATTTTTTTAGAAGTGGAACACTAATAAAGATTTTGAAAAACCTTAATACATAAATACTAATGCTGTATAAAATCATATTGCAGCACAAAACTCATACAACAATCAATAATCTACCTTACACAGTGCGTTTACATATAAATCTATAGATGTGCTCTTCTAATTTTAAGAACACTACTGATGTTAACACTCTCATTTAAACCCGGGGTTCTACTTGCCTCCACCCTGAGTTGCCAAAGGAGCTCTCTGTATTCTAAACTAGTTTCCCAATCGCCGCCCCTGGCATCGGGAAGTACTTGTTCCAAGACTAAGAATTTAAATTTAAAGTTGTTGCATACAAGAGAATGCTTATACAAGGCATTTGATTCTTTTTGTTTGGAGATGTCATACAAATGCTCGTAGATTCTCTTCCTAAGGGGCCTTTCTGTTTTGCCAATGTAGAAACTAGTGCAGGTGATACAGAGTCCTAAGTATACCACCTCTTTGCTGCCACAGTTTGTGAAGATTTTAGGCTTAAAAAGAAAGTTCCTGGAAACAATGTATACACTTGGAGTATCAAAAATAGTGTTACATTGTTTGCAGGTACCACATTTAAAGGTACCTGTTCTAGACAACTGTGTGTTCGTTCTAGTAAGGTGATTTCCTTCAAAAATGTCTTTGAGATTAGTGTCTCTCTTTCTAATAAACTTCGGATGTGTTGGCATTATATTTTTTAATTCATCGTGAAGTGAAAGAACTGGCCAATGTCTACAAAATATTTCTTCAACTTCAGAAGAATTAAGACAATAAGTATAAATAAAACTACCATGGACATCATCAAGTTTTTTGGTGTCAGTGTGGTGAACAGTCGCCTCTGTACCCAAAAGAGGGGGGTAGCATGTTTCCCTACTGTCCATAACTTGTTGGGCTAGGGTAGTTAGGAGTGTAAAAGGATATCCTCTCTCAAAAAACAGAGATTTTAAAAAATCAATCTCTTCTAAAAAATCATGTAAAGTACTGGACATTCTAGAGGCTCTTATAAACTGTCCTTTGACAATACCCCTTTTTTGGTAAAAGGGGTGTCCACTCTGAAAATGTAAATATGTATTGGAAAACGTTGGTTTCCTGTATAATTTAGACTGAAATACATGGTTAACTCGATCCTTGTATAGGGTTACATCAAGATAGTGTAGTTCATCGTTACTGATCGTATAAGTGAAAGATAAAAAGTGGGTAGCTGCATTGAGATACTTGAAAAAATCCAAAAATTGATCATGAGTACCTGCCCAGAAAATACATATATCTAGGTACCTCTTGTAATGCACCAAGTACTGTGCCCAAGTGGTAGAAAAAAATGAACCTTTGCTCCCATCTGTGTAAAACAACATTAGCATAGAAGGATGAACAGGGGGTACCCATAGCTACTCCTTTTTTCTGCTTATATATTTCACCGTTAAAGTGTATGTAGTTATTTTCTAAAATTGTTTCCATGTATTCAGCTAACAAGTTGGTTACAGTGTTACCCAAATTGATTTCAGTGCTTAATACTTCATTAAACCACTCCAAGCCCACTGAGTGTGGAATACTTGGGAATAGATCAACTATATCTATAGTGATCAAGAGAAGTTCTGGTTTATAAAGAGCAGGTTTTATTCCTTTAAGAAAATCACAGGAATCCTTGCAAACATGTTCTAATGATGTACCGAACTGTTTAGTTACCTGGTCGATAAATTTCCCTAGAGGTTCTGTAATACCTCCTGCCCCAGATACAATAGGTCGAAACTTTAAAGGGTCAAGACCTTTGTGTATCTTGGGGATTCCAAAAATAACAGGAATTTTTGGCTTGTTGACATGCAAGTAGTTGTAAAGCTTTTCATTGATAGCTCCTTGAAGTAAATGGTCAGTTAACATAAAACTAATTTTCGAGTAGGCAATGTTAGCTTCATTTCTTGATACTAACTCATACTGGTTGGAATCATGTAGCATACTGTAGATGTAATTGTCATAATCGGGATTGTACATCAACACCAAAACTGTACTTTCTCTGCCCTGCCCTTTGGCTTATCTACTGCGCCCAGGGTCTTCAGAAAATGCCTGGCACCAGTAATTGCATTTTGCAGACAAAAAGGAATTCATATATATCCCTACTTGGACGACTGCCTTATTCAAGCAGAGAGCAAGGACATTCTTCTAAAGCACCTGGCGTTTGTAAAAAGATTGCTAATTTGCCTGGGGTACACAGCAAACGAAAAGAAATCAAAACTAGTGCCCTCTCAAGAGATAATATTCCTGGGTGCAAGCTTAAATACAACTGCCCAGATGGCTTATCTCATGCCAGACAAACAAAGGCAACTGACTCATTACTTTCAAATGATGGCAACAAAGACCCAGCTCCCTGCAAGAAAAATTCTGCAGGCCCTGGGTTTCATGGCATCTTGCATTCTACTAATTCCATATGCAAAACTGCATATGAGGAAACTACAGTGGTATCTAAAAAGTGTTTGGACTCAGCATTGTTACAGCCTTAGAGACAATCATAACCTTGATTCCCTGCCTACAACAGGAGTTTCGATGGTGGTCCCAGGCCTGTCACCACAACAAGGGACAGTCTGTCACCTTACCTACAGCCAGGCAGACAATAACAACGGATGCATCGGATTATGCCTGGGGAGCACATATGGCAGGAAAATGTATTCAGGGCACGTGGCCCAAGGAACAAATGCATCTTCACATCAATCAAAAAGAGATGCTAGCTGTACAGAATGCCCTGACAGCCTTCAAGGACCTAATACATCCAGGACAACTATTAATAAAGACGGACAATACCACAGTTATGTGGTACATAAACAAGCAAGGGGGCACACATTCCTACCTCCTATGCAGACAAGCCATGACTTTGTGGAACACAGCACTGACCTACCAGGTACAATTGCAAGCACAATTCCTGCCAGGAACAAAAAATACACTGGCAGACAAACTAAGCAGAAATCTCATGAATCCTCATGAATGGAAGCTAAATCCACAAGTTTTTAACATAACAAGGGAATGGGGACGCCCAGACATAGATCTTTTTGCCTCCCCTCTCAATTGCCAAATACAGAAATGTTGCACAAGGAATTATCACTCTCAAGCATGGAAAGTGGATGCTCTATCATTCAGCTGGAAAAACCTGACAGTCTATGCCTTCCCTCAGATGCCTCTTCTCACCAAGGTGCTTCTAAAAGTCAGACAAGAGAGGCTAAAAATGATCCTGATTGCACCAGACTGGCCACGCCAGCACTGGTACCCAATCCTAAAGACTTTGTCCCAAGGCCCACCTTGGCCTCTACCTCAAATCCCTCATCTTCTGACACAGCAAAACAATCAGATTCTGCACAGTCAACTCAGAACCTTAAACCTGGCAGCATGGCAGATAATGTGGCCACTCAGACTGCACCTCTCTCTAAAGCTGTTATGGATGTAATTTTGCAATCCAGGAGAACCAGCACTAGGAAATCTGATGCAGAAAAATGGAAGAGATTCTGTGCTTGGAACCAGGCACAAGGGCTCGACCCACTGGTCCCTAATATACCTCAGATTTTGCAATACCTGACTGAGATGTTGGACAAAGGCCTATCTTTTTTCATATATTAAAATCCATGCCTCTGCCATTTCAGCTCATTACAATACAGATCCTCCTATTTTTTCACATCCTCTACTACGACAGTACCTCAGAGGGGCAAAGAATATAAGACCCCCTAGGAGAGCACCATTACCTACTTGGGACCTCAATTTTGTTTTAGAAAAACAAACACTGCCTCCATTTGAACCAGCCAGCACAGCTGATCTAAAATTCTTGCCATGGAAAACTGCTCTGCTCCTAGCAATAACTTCAGCAAGAAGAGTCTCAGAGTTACAGGCATTGATGGCTGTGGAACCTTTCCTCATTTTTCATCAGGACAGGGTTTCTCTTAGGACAAACCCAACATTCATGCCAAAAGTGTTCTCCAGTGTGGCCTTAAACCAAACCATTCATTTGCCTACTTTCTTCCCAAATTCCCAGAATAAAGGGGAAAGACTTCTGCACGCTTTGGATATACACAGGCAGCTACGATTTTACTTGGACAAAACAAAAGCTTTCAGAAAAATTGAGCAACTGTTTGTAGCATATGCTGCATGATCACAAGGAAACCTATTACAAAGCAGTCTCCAAATGGATAGGACACTACATCCGCTTCTGTTATGCACAACATGTGCACAACATGGTAAATCTGTGCCTAAAGACATTAGGCCTCATTCTACCAGAGCAGCAGCCACTTCAGCAGCTTTCCTCAGAGGTGTACCAACCAAAGACATATTAGAAGCTGCAACCTGGAGCTCAGTGCACACTTTTACCAAGCACTACCACCTACCTCTCTACTCCAAATCCAGAGCAGGCTTTGCCACTGCAGTTCTGCAGGGCTTGTTAGCCTCGCCAAATCCAATCTAGACCCAGCCACCCAACCTCAGCTTTGGGATTCTAACCAAGTGTAATGACTGCAACAGTGAAACATGATGAACATAGTACAGTTGTGTACCTACCATAAATGTAGATGTTTGAGTGTATTCAGTGTTGCAGTCCAGGTTACCCACCCACCATCCCCCTCTTTGCTGGGACTATTCTGTACTTCTCAGCTCTATACAACCTATGTGGTGTATTTGTTGTAGATGAAGGAAATATTTATAGTAATATATCCATGGTTGTTTGGCATATTTTTATATTTTCAGCCTTCCTATCTGGGGGCACCTGACATCTAGGGCAAGAAAAACTGAAGAAAATGGCATTGTTTGTAACTTTTATACCTCTGGCGCACTGATGTCAGGGAAGAGGCGACAGCAACTGACACTGGATCAAGACTTTGGAACTCGGGCCGACTGCAGGTCGCCTGCCAGCAGGATAACCCAAGTGTAATGACTACAACAGTGAATACACTCAAACATCTACATTTATGGTAGGTACACAACTGTATTTTTGCTTTCCCACCCAACACTAACTGCACCAGTTACTATACCTTAGTTCCTCCATAGAAATAGTCACACAGGGGCACTTTGTTGTATGGCTGGTCTTCTGCATCTCTATCCTCCGAAGCCATTAATAGTAAAAGTTCTTATGGAAGGCTGCCTGTTTAGAACAACTGTATTTTTCATTGTGCCTTTTTGGCCAAGGCAGGTGTGGTCCCACTTTCTGTGCCCTCTTCTGAAGTAACATCCCTGGGTCCTGGATCCCATTTTGGATCTGATTTTTCATCCAGTGACTTGGACCCACCTGATCTTTGGGTACTCAAGTTAACCGCATAATTCCTCAAATTTCCCTGATGGCTAGAGATCTGAAGCTTTCAGATAGAGTGGTCTGTATTTTGTCCTTTTGGAAGCTATATAATCAGAGTCTACACTAACAAGTGGAGAAGCTTCCTTTTGGGATTATTCTAAGGGTCTGGACCCTTTTACAGAGCTGTTGGAGGCTATCCTTAATTTTCTTGTTGACTTATTCTGTTCAGGATCCAGTTATTCCACTATTAAGGTATACTTGGCAGTGATTTCTAGCTTTCACTTTTGTAGAAGTAATACACCAGTGATGGCTTTAATGGTTTCATAGGCTTTTCTCAAGGAAATTTGTTTTATTGTGATGTGGAATCTGCCTTTTATGCTTCAAGTGCTTGCTGGACCTCCTTTTGAACCATAAGCAATGGTTTCCTTACAGTTGTCTTAGAAGACTTTCTTCATGATTGCTTTTACTTCGGCCAGGTGTGTTTCAGAACTACAGGCTTAATTCTTGGTACCTCCATATCTGCTTTTTCATAAAGACAGGATGTATCTTAGAACAGATCTTGCCTTTTTGCTTAAGGTGGCTATCGATAACAATCTGTCAGGCCATTCACTTGCCAGGGTTTTTCCTTGAATTTTCAAATAAAGGAGAATATTTGCTTCGTTGTCTCGATATTCATAGGCAATTGAATAGGACCAATTCTTTCAGAAAATCCAATCAGCTGTTTACCTCTTTTTCTAAAGCGTGATTGGGGAATACATGTATTTAAGTGGTGTCTGACTGCATTTCATTTGTATGCAGTTTGAAATGGAAGGCTTTGTCTTGCAAACCAGAGGGTCATTCTACCAGAGCTATGGCTACCTCTGCGACCTTCATCTCGAGAGAAGCTATGGATGACATTTGTGCTGCTGCTACACTCGGGCTATCTATGCTCCTCTACCCTACCCCCATTCCCATCCACCCCCCATATCAATTACTTTTATAGTTATCCAGACTCCTCCCCCACACTTATTTGAACCACACCCCCTACCAACAAACACCCACATACCAAATCTCCTCCTAGCCCATCCCCTTTCTTCCACCTTACACTTTAGATACATCCCCACCCCCTATACCATATCTCCACCCTCCTAACTTACCCTAGTATTACACCTTCACTTCTGCACTTATAACTTCTGTACCTCCCACATCTATCTCACCTACATAATAATTTCACTACCCTCATGTAAGATTGTCTCCTAATTTAACTTTCTATTCTCAATATGTCCTTCATGAACAAACTGGCTCTCATTTCATTCACAACTTATCTCTTACTACTACTTCACCTCTCCTCTCCTCACCAAGCTCTTGTATCTCACACACCACCATCTTCAGCAACCCCTCACCTTAGCTTCCTACAAAGCTACTCAGTAGTCTGGTCCAGTCTGTACACCAACAATCCAATCCTAGAGTCTAAATTAATAATCCTTTCCACACATGATACTATACCTAGCCCTATTCAGTAATAATCCAAAAACCAATGAAAATGTCCTCATCCAAAATCCTACCTCCCCCATCCCATTCTACTTCTAAGTGGTGATATCCACCCTATTCCTGGCCCTTCTCCCACTTCTCAACATACCCTAACCGACAAAAAGTCCCTCTACTTCACTAACATTAACATCCAAAGTATAAGAAATAATATACCCCAATTACATGGATTTTACAGCCATCACTGAAACTTGGCTAAAACCATATATAAAAGAGACAGAATTTTTACCCCCAAACTACTCCTATCTAAGAACAGACAGGCTACACAAAAAAGGAGGTGGCATAGCCCTACTATATCCAAGCACCTTCACAGTGATTCCCAACTCTAAGACATCTCCCACCTTCTCCAATGCAGAATTACTCATTTCCTTCCTAAAACTAAACAATCAAAAGAACCTATGTATCATAGTTATATATATCCCACCAGACAATAACATTCCAGTTTTGGAAGACATCTTTGCCTGGACTGCCAACAACATAAAGAATGCTACAATCATTCTAGGCAATGTCAATATTAACTGGTCAGATATCTCCAACAACAATATGTCCTTAGGCATAAACCTTCATACCTATACTCAGCTAATCTGAGATATCACAAGACCAAACAAGCAACATAGCAAAGTACAATTCTAGATTGGATCATGGTATCAGACCCTCAGGTATACTCCCAAATAATATCAGTGACCACTCGCCAGCTTTTATGGTACGTAAGTCCACCAATACAACAAACTTACACCAATACAAGTATACCAGAGATCTATCTAATTTCTCCCCCACAGCTCTCAACAAGGTATTGCACCAAATCAACTGGAATCCCTTAAAATCTCTCACCCTAAATGAAGCAGTAGAGTCCTTTAACTCCTCATTTCTCAGGATCCTTAATACTCTAGCCCACAAAGACAAAAAAGGGTAAAAACTAATCATGCTAATTGGCTTACCTTGACCACAAAACAAATCATGGCCTCTTGAGACAAAGCCTGGAAATCCTGGCAAAAAAAAAACAAAACAGATTCCAACCTGACTATATACAAGCAACTTCGCAATCGAGCCAAACGATTAGTTACTAAAAATAAAAAAGAATACTTCCAAAGTATCCAAAATCAATATTGCCATAACCCAAAAAGATTTTGTGGAGCAATCAATGTCCTTTTACAGCCTGGAACACACCATAATCCATCCCCAAACCCTGACAAAACACCGTCCGAGCTAACCTCACTCTTTAACTCATGCTTCATAGAAACCATCAATAAACTTACTACCACCTTCCCTTCCACTGACTTAAATCCACCAAACAGCAGTGTATCTAATCCCCCTTCCACTTCTATTCCTACGTTCTCTCTCTCTCTTCTATACCCACCTCAACTATAAAAAACTCCTTCTCAAACTAAAACCTTGCACTAATGCCCCTGGTAACCTACCTGCTGAATTCTTACACAATCAGCCTCATCAATAGCATATCCCATCAGCATCCTCATCAATAGATCTATCCAGGAATCATGCATACCTGATGTCTGGAAAAAAGCATATGTTCTTCCACTCCATAAAGGTGGCAAAAACTCTTGACAATTCTAATTTCAGACCTATTGCCATACTTTCCCCCATTTCAAAAATACTCGAAAAATGCATCCAAACCCATCTACTCAATCACCTAATCACACAACTGCTCTCCCCCCACACAGCATGGCTTTAGGCCAGGACATAGTACCAACACCACCCTTATCTCATTCATAGACACTATTAACAGAGCCTGTGACTCTGGATCCATAGTATCTACACTCTTTCTCAATCTCTCCAAAGCATTTGATACAGTCTCACACCCCCTCCTACTATTCAAACTATCCAACCTTAGCCTATCTCCCTCTACTCTCCAGTGGTTCTCTGACTTTCTTACCAACAGGCAACAGTCTACCATCTGGCAACACTGCTTCTCCCCGTTCATAAATACCAAAACTGGGTGTACCCCCAAGGCTCCATATTAGGACCCCTCCTCTTCACTATATTTATCAATGACTACCATACTAGTCTTTCAAACTCTACTCTAAACAATATGCGGATGACTCCACTATCATCTGCTGCTCCAAGTCTTCCTCCCTACTACAACAATTTACCCAAGAAGCTTTTTCCTCCACTGAATCATGGATGTCCCAGAACCATCTAGCCCTAAATCCCAACAAAACCCAACTTCTAATCTTTACTCCAACCAAAAACTTCACAATAAATAAATCAGAACTCACTGTTCAGTCCCAAAACAACACTATCATAGACGTCATCCCCAACACTAAACTGCTTAGTGTCACCATTGACGAAAACCTAACATTTGACCTTCATATCCATAACAACATCAGAAAAACCCTTCATAAACTAGGATCCCTTTATAGACACAGCCACTACTTTACTCCTCTGGCAAAAAAAACTCTAACTTCAGCATACTTGCCTCCAACCCTCTTATATGGTGCACACATCCTTACAAACATACAATCCTCACTGAAAACAAACTAAACTCATGCTACAACAAAATTGCCAAATTTGCCACTAATACCAAATTCTCCACCCATCATTGTGCTACACTGCAAGAACTCAACTGGCTAGAACTCCCCCACCATCTATCATATCTACAACTTACCATTGCCCACAAACTTATCTGTTTCCCTGATGCCTGTCCTTCCCTCACTAGTATACTGACCATCTGCCACCCAAACCGGCAACTTAGATCTGAAAATAAACTACTACTAAATGTCGACAAACCTAAGCTTTCCGCTGGTCATATGTTATACTCCTTTTCTGTCTCCAAACTATGGAACAATCTTCCCCCTGCATTCAGAGCAATCACTAATCCCGTTACCTCTAAAAACTCACTTAAATCTCATCTCACCACACAATGGATATGTTCTTGTACCTCTACCAACAACCCTAAAATCTGATCCCCCCAACTTACTATCTCTGCTCCCCCCTATACCACTCTGCCATGTACTTCTACTTCTCTCCCTTGCTATCCTTTCTCTATTCTAACTATCACTATTTCAGAAGTTCAGCCTTTCTTGCTGCCTTTCACCTCTTGATATCTCTTACTCTCACTTCATTGTATAAAAATACGTAGTTGCTATGTCCCAAAATGTCTAATGTTAAGTTGTCAATCTCGCCTTCATTCTTGCTGGATGGGTTCGGAGCCGATCCTCGGCTCCGACTCGGCACTTGCTAAGCTCGAGAGCTAATTTTACCAGCTCGAGGCAACCCTATATCCCATGATGCAAGGTGGAGACTACCCAGATCTCGTTTGCCGCTTCGCTAACGAGGTGCCTCTTTTACCAGCTCCAGGTAAGTTTCTTAATAATAAGACTTTTAGTCTCACCCCTTTTAAATTTCATAACTTTAGTTGTTTTTTGTTAACCTTAATGCTTATTTTAACCGTATTCCCATTAGTGTTCCCTCTTTTTTGGGTTATTTATCCCCTTTCCCTAGGTTAGGCCTTAGGCCTTCCCCTTTCCTAAATTTTTCCTGTCAGGGATTTTTTTGTTTCTGACTGTGTTGTATCCCTGTTTAGTTTAGATTTTTGGATTGGGTGTTTTTTGTGTGTGTGAGTCGGTGTGTTTTTCTTGTCAACTTGTGTTTCCTCGACACAGCTATGTCGAAGGACACAAAGGTCTCAGGCTTCAAGAAGTGTGACTCGTGCTGTCAGAAGATGTCTCTGACAGACGGTCACACTTCTTGTGTTTACTGCCTGGGACCTCTGCACCTGCAGGACTCTTGTGCTATCTGTCATGCCTTCATCCCAAGAGTCCTGCAGGAGCGCAGAAATAAATTGATATTGAGGGGCTTATTAAAGCCTGAGAGCTCCCCGACTAAGTTGGCGCCGGGGAAGCCCTCGAAACCTATCAAGCCTTCGGCTGCAAGTCCCAAGCCGTCGGCTACTGGTTTAACTTCTCCAGTGTCGAGATTGGCTCCGGCCGGAGCCGATCCTTCCATTCTAGAAGTCACAGTATCGGCTCCATCCGGCACCGATACTGCCAAATCTGGACACTCAGTGTCGGCTCCGGCTGGAGCCGATGTATCCTCAGCTCCTTCGGCTCCATCTGTCTCTAAAAAGAGATCTCGATCCCCCTCATTAGAATCGATACGTTCGTATCCGAGATCACCCTTGCTCTCAGCGCGGAGCCATCAGAGCCGTTCTTCTCGGTCATCCAGGCTGTCTGATCACGACCTCGAGAGAGTGGTGAGTAGACTATTAAAGTCTCAGGCATTGGCCCAAATGCTCCATAGCCCGTCTCAACAGACGGTAGCTATTTCACATCCACCAAACATTCCTCCTTCGACTCTCTTACAGAGCTCAGAGCCGGAGCTCCTCGGAGCCGTGACTGTTGTAGCTTCGGAGCCGATACCACCCCTTTCGGCTCCATCGTCCTCTGCTCCAATTTCCTCCTTGAGGCCTTCATTGGAGGGATCCGGGCGTCTGGTCTCTCTCGTCGGCTCCGAGGCGGCGAGTGTCATCGGACCCTTGTCCGACCCCGTTCTCCCTCTCGGGGCTTTGGCGTTGGTGAGCTCAGCCCCGATGTCTGCCTCGGAGCCTTCCCTCTCGCTGAGGCCTGGAGCTCCTATCTCTTCGGAGCGGGAACCTTCTGGTCTCTCTGATGGGGGAGCCTTCGAGGTGATGAGGAGTGTACTAGCCCCTGGGCTTAGTCAACGGTCAGTTCCATCAGCTCCTCCCACTACAGTGCCTGCTGACGTCTCTTCCCACTCTCTTGCTCCCGGACCCAGAGATCCAACGCCTCAGGTTTCCCCATTGGGAATATCTTCCTCTTCCGAGGCTTCTCCTGATCCGTCAGGTGAACCTCCGCGTAAGAGGACATGTAAGAGGAAACATCTAGACTCCCCCGAGTCTATTACATCTGATACTGACTTGGATGAGTCGGAGGGATCCCCAAGGTCCTCCTCTGAGGATGTCTCTTTCTCAGACATCCTTGAACTCCTTAAGCAGATGGGGAACTGGCCCTCCCTTAATCCTTCCGAGGACGAGTCGGTATACCTGGAGGCATTCGGATCTCAACCCTCCACCTCCTGGGTGTCTCCGCCTTTCAACCCTCTTATGGATGTAGTGGCTCGGAAGGCGTGGATGGCCCCGGATTCGGTGGAATATATTCCTAGGAGGCTTTCTAAATTCATTACGTCCCCACCAGATAGACAATATTTGACTAAAGGTGTCCCAGTTGATGCCATGGTGGTGGCTGCAGCCACCAAGAAGGAACTACCTGATCCTTCAGTACCTGTCCATCCTCCTAACAAGGATTCTAGGACTATGGACAGGTACGGCAAGCGGATTTTTTCTTCAGCGACCTTTGCCATGCGATCGCTGAACTACTTGTGCCACTTCACCCGCCTTCAAAGAGATGTCCTTAAAGAGTTGGGAGAAGTTTTACAGAATCCGTCAGCTGCTGGGTCTCAGGATAAGATTAGCTCACAGCTAGGAATCCTTAACTCCATTGTTAATTCCTCCATGCGGCTCATTTCTTATGCAGCTGATGGAGCGAGTAGGGCCGCAGGCACAGGAGTGACTTTAAGGCGTCAGTCCTGGATGTGGCTTTGTAATTTTGCAGACCCCTTCAAAGCGTCCTTCACAAACTCCCCTTTTGATGGTTCGACCTTGTTCGGACCTCAAGTGAAAGACACTTTGACTGGATGCGAACAAGATGGCAAGACTCTTTCTGCCATAGGAGTCCATTTCTCCACCCCTTCAAGACCTTACCCCAAAGTTCAGAAGGGAGGAAAAATGTGGTTCCGCAAATCTCAAGGAGTCACGCCTGATGCACGAGGTCAGTTTACCCCCAGAGGCAGAGGGGGTAACAATAACAGACGCCGCCCTAGGGGCAGAGGGGGTCCGTAGAATCAGGGTAGCAGAGAGCCTCTTTCTGATAAACCCTTCCAGCATCCCTGAGATGTTGCCCGATTGTCCACCTTCGGAGGCAGTCGGGGGAAGATTATCGCTGTACCCAATAGCCTGGCTTTCCCTTTCTCAAGACAAATGGGTACAGTCGATTATATCCGAGGGTTACAAAATTCCCTTTATTCAAACCCCAATTCAGCAAAAGGGAACCCTTCCAGACGTTCCACCCTGTCTAAGGGAACTAGCAGTACTAGAGATATCAAAACTGCTAGCAAAAAGAGCCATCCAGCCAGTCCCAGCGGACCAAATAGGATCCGGAATCTACTCAAGGTTCTTTTTAGTTCCAAAAAAGACAGGGGACTGGAGGCCAATATTAGATCTGAGCAAACTAAACAAGTTTGTAAAGAATTCAAGATTCCGGATGGTCACGCTTCAGTCCATTCTACCCTTTCTAGGCAAGGAAAATTGGATGTGCTCGATAGTACGCATCCTGAAGATCTATCACATAAAAATTCACAGGCGCTCCAGAAGATTTCTCCGCTTTCGGCTGGGGACCAGTCACTTCCAGTTCAGGGCCCTGCCCTTTGGACTCACTACAGCCCCCAGAGTGTTCACCAAATGTATGGCAGCAGTTACGGCTCACCTGAGACGTCAAGGATTCCAGGTGTTTCCATATCTAGACGACTGGCTCCTCACTGCCACCACCAGGCATCAACTTCTCCAGGCCAGAGATTACACCATTCACATTTGCAGAGGGCTAGGGATTTCTATAAATTTTGAAAAATCTGCCTTGTCGCCTTGTCAATCTATTACTTTTATAGGCGCAAAATTGGACACTGTGCAACTTGCAGCAAAGTTAACAGACCAAAGGATCTTGGACATTCAAAGTCACGTCCAGGTGATTCTTCTCAGCTACAAAATTCAGGCCAGATTTGCTCTGAAAGTATTGGGTCTTATGGCGGCCGCCATAACATTTCTTCCCTTCGCCCGTTTTTACATGCGTCTTCTACAATGGATGCTATTCGCCCAATGGTCCTTTCAACCACTCCCCATGCGTCACAGGATCATAATCACTCCAACTTGCAAAAGGCATCTGACCTGGTGGATATCGTCCCTTCAAATCCATCAGGGCAGACCCTTTGTTCCTCCTGCCCCGGTCGCCACGGTTACATCGGACGCCTCCCTGATCGGGTGGGGGGGCATTATCAGGGCAGGATGGTCCATGGCACTTGGCAACCTTTGGAATACCATCTGCACATAAAAGTCCTAGAGATGAGAGCAGTGCTTTTAACGTTGCAAGCCCTCAACGACTCTCTTCCCCTGAGAACTATTGCAGTCCAAACGGACAATATGTCCGTAGTGTGGTATATCAAGAAACAGGGCGGAACCAAGTCCTATCCACTATGTCGAGAGGCTCTCAGACTTTGGCAATCTCTTCTCAGCGGTTTCTGATAGCAACGCATATCCCCGGGAAATCCAACATCATAGCGGACAGATTGAGCAGAGCTATTCTCATGCCTCACGAGTGGTCTCTCAAACAATCAGTGACGGAAGAGATTTTTCAGAAGTGGGGCCTTCCTTGCTGCGACCTTTTCGCTACACCTCAAAACAGCAAATGCCCAGACTTCTTCTCTCTCTTCCCCCTTCCAGGCCATCCCCCCAGAGACGCTCTAACCCAAGATTGGCCCCGGGGACTTCTTTATGCTTTTCCCCCCTTTCCGCTGATACCTCAACTAATTCAGAAAGCAACCGCCTTGAGAGCCAAGTTGATTCTCATTGCCCCTTATTGGCCTTGACAGATATGGTTTCCGTTCCTACATCATTATCTCTTGGTACAGCCATGGCATCTGGACCCGGTTCCAGATCTTCTGACCCACCAGTCGGGGCAGCTGCACCAGTCCATACCTTCTCTCAACCTCACTGCTTGGTTGCTCCACTTCCATCCTTAGCCAGGCTTCCTATGATTTCTAGTCCCGTCTGGGATATCATAGTAGCTTCCCTAAAATCTTCTACCAGAAGGATTTACACTAGTAAATGGCGATGTTTCTCCTTCTGGGCAAAAGCTAGGAACATAGACCCCTATACTGCTCCGATTCATTCGGTCTTGGACTTCCTAGCTGAGATTTTTCATTCAGGATCCTCTTCCTCTACAGTAAAAGTTCAGCTGGCAGCCATTTCAAATTTTCATATAGGCCTTTTGGACCACAACATCATGTCACATAAACTTTGCAAGGCATTCCTTCGAGGTATCTTTTTACTTAAACCTCCGATTAGAGACGCCCCCACCACAGTGGGATCTAAATTTAATTTTAACATCCTTGATTCTTCCCCCTTTCGAACCTGCGGCTGCCTGTTCGTTGAAATTTCTTTCTTGGAAGACACTCTAGTCGCCATTACTTCTGCCAGGAGAGTATCTGAGCTTCATGCTCTCTGCATTCGTCCTCCCTACTTAATCTTCCCCAAAGACAGGGTATCTCTAAGGACTAATCCGTCTTTCTTACCAAAAGTGGCATCGCAGACGAACCTAAATCAATCCATTGATCTTCCAGTGTTTTTCCCGAATTATTCTGATAGAGCGGAACAAAAATTATATCGTCTTGATGTTCACCGCCAGCTCAGATATTATCTGGACAAAACTTAACATTTTAGGAAATCTGATCAACTGTTTCTATCCTATGCAGAGAACAGGAAAGGCCTTCCAGTTTCCAAGGTGACTTTATCTAGATGGCTGTCTTCTGTGATTACTTACATTTATCAGCTCAGAGGCAAAGAGTTGATTTCTAAGCCAAAAGCCCATTCTACCAGAGCTCTAGCTACATCGACAGCTTTTCAAGCTAGACTTCCAATAGACACTATTTATGCAGCAGCCACATGGGCCCCTCCTCATACCTTTGTTTCACATTAGAAATTAGACTTGGCCTCCAGAGACAGAGCGAATTTTGGTTCCACCATTCTCAAGAGTCTGTTCCATTGAGCCACCCAGGATAGAGGTGCTAGGGACGCGGTCCCATCCAGCAAGAATGAAGGCGAGATTGACAACTTAACATTAAGAAGTTATGTACCTACCATAACGTTCCATGTTAGTTGTGTTCTCTCGCCTTCTTTCTTGCATCCCGCCCTCCATCCCCCTAGCCTGGTCAGACCGAGAAGATTATGCCTCTTCTATTAAGAGGTTTTATCCTTTTTCTAGCTAATCAACTTCTAGTGTCACTAGATTAGGTTGATCCTTTTTAGGGGATTATGATGTTTATGATTGTCATTTTTAGTATTGTTACTTTCTTCCTCCTCTACAGTTGGAAGAATATATTCCTATTTTCCTTAGCTACCAAACGAGATCTGGGTAGTCTCCGCCTTGCATCATGGGATATAGGGTTGCCTCGAGCTGGTAAAATTAGCTCTCGAGCTTAGCAGTGCAGTCGAGCCGAGGATCGGCTCCGAACCCATCCAGCAAGAAAGAAGGCGAGAGAAGACAACTAACATGGAACGTTATGGTAGGTACATAACTTCTTATTATTCCCAGTATCGTTTATAATGTTGATTATATATGATTACTGTACGGTCTTTAAAATTTCTGTCTGTTCAAACAACTGTAAAGCTTTTTCTCCACACATAATTATTACTGTACTCTTTCAAATTTTACTGTATATATAACTGTGGAGCTTTTCTCCCTGGGCCTCCACTGAAAATGGGTTTGTCAGGCCCAGTGGACTTTCCCGGTAATCAAATGCAATAAAGTAAATAAATAAATAGATAATCCTTTGTTCATGCCAAAAGTTGTTTTTGAATTTACCATGAATCAAGCCATTGATATCCCTGTTTTCTCTCTAGAACCTAAAAACAAGGGACAGAAGCTTCTGCATACTATGAATGTCACACACAGCAGACATACTGCCTTGACAGAACTAAGCCCTTTGGGAAAACCTAACAGCTGTTTATTTTTTATTCTGAGGCTAAGAAAGATCAACCTGTCTCAGCAAACAATTGCTCATTGGTTGTCCTCTGGTTTTTTTTTTTTGTTTTTGTTTTTGTTATTCTGACCATATAAGTCTTATTTCAGGTAAGGTTAAGGCTCTTACCACCAGAGCATTATCCTCCTTGATGGCACATTGGAAAGTAGTGGACTGTAGAAGTATTCTAGAAGCAGCAACATAGTCCTCTGTGCATATCTTTACAAAGCACTACAAACTGGATTCTTTCTCAAGTTCCACAGCAGGCTTTTCTCCTGGGGCTCCTGGTTCTCTATCCTCCCTCCTCCCAGGTAGGGTAAACTTTGGGAAGCTACCCATATGCCACTGAGGCAGTGTAAATTTTAAAAGTAGCGCAATTGTATAAATCCTACTTACATGTAATAGTAGATGTTTGAATTTCATACTGCCTCAGTGTCAGCACCCACCTATCATCCCCCTTATTTTGAATGTAGCTCAGTGGTACCCAACCTTGTTTTGTTGTCTTGTTGTGTTTTATTTGTGTTGGTGTTGTACGGCTGCATATTGGTTGGTTCCAATTCTTGCTTTTGGTCCTTTTTGGTTATTGCTACTTGGCACTAAAAGCCTGAATAATAGACTTTCTGTGACAGGGGTTAGGATTCCTCTGGTGGGAGGGCTTAGCCAGTTCCCTGTCATAGAGAGCCAGAGAAGGGGATTAAGCTGACAGTATGGATTTATGTTCAAGCACAGAACCTATATGCCACTGAGGCAGTGTGTAATTTGAACATTATTTTTAGGTAAGTATGACTTAGGCGGCTGTACTTTCCTTTATTTCAAATTTTTGATACAGGAAATTCTTCCTTTCAGTCCCAGGGTTTCCTTTAGAAGGAATGCCATTTACGGGTACCTGAAGTTACATTAGTGAGTTTTTCATTTGGCCATCAGGGAATCCCTATTCACTCGAAAAGAGATGGAATAAAATGATGAAACTCCAGGATGTAAAGTGATTAGTGGTTCAGTTTACTTATGCTTTTAAGGATATTGTAAAAACTAATAATTGATGTAGTCTGCTTCTACTGAGAAAGATGAAAAGATTTTACAATACCTTGAGGTAGGATAAACCTTAAATAGGTTTATATAAATCCTACTTGTGTCTTTACATCTAATCAGAGTGGGAAAATGGTATCTTTGGTAGCATTACTGATTTGATAGTCAGTATCACTAAATAAATGAGGGAAAATGCTCATATTTTTGCCCATTGCTTATTAAGCATGTATTATATTTAGCTTGTACAGTGCTATTGAAGTGCTGTTTTTGAAAACTTTTAGTCTGTTCTTTATAGTATTACTAAAAAAATAAAGAAATTAATGATCCCAATGGATTGGGTAGTTCATACATTAAATATGCTTGTAGTGCTATTGATATGAGATGTTATGAGAATTTACATGGCTTAGAACTGAAATTTATAGTGAAGACGCTGCAGGAAAACTATTCATTGTTCATGTGATTAAAGAATTTTTGTTTGGTTAGTCAATAGGTATGTTGTGGACCTTGAAAGGCAAAACTAGAACCCCCACACCAGCTTCATACCAACAAACGTATATTCCATGTAAGAAAACATTTTGTTGAAGGCAGCTTTCTTAGAATATTTGCCAGTAGAAGTAGTACATAAATGATAAGCTGTGTAACAGTATTTCAGGATGTTTTTCATGAGAAATACTGCTGCAGTGCCACTCATAACCTTGGAATTTCACTGCAGGTGAATGTCCAACCATATGACATGTCTTCTAGAACTCTTGGTCATCCACCATGTATGGCCATCTTCTCCCAAATCTGATATCAGTTAGTGTACATATAAATAGAAAAGACACCTGTGGCATATTCACTTCTGTTTTGGCTTGGACCTTTTTGTCCTTGATGTTTTGCTAAAGTGTGGCAGTAGATCCTCCTTCCCTTCCTCCACCTGTACCTCTGGGATAGTTTCCTATACTGTTCCATGAACTCTTGTCCAGTATGAGTGTATTCTGAAATGAAGACATGGCTTACTTTACCTGTGATGATGCTGAATATGAAGAATCCTTCATTTCCTCCCCCCGACAAATGTTTTAAAAACATTTTAATTCAACAGAGATCCAAGGAACTTTCTTACTCCTATATACATTACTTAAACTTTGCAGATACTGAGCAACCCAATCCAGCAGCCATTCCTCTAGTAATACTGGCATTCATTGGCACTTTTGAATTTGCATCACTGGAACTTGACTTCCAGCCTCTGAGACCCAGGAAGCCTTGCTACCTCTATCGATTACAGAAGAAATGTAATTATCTTTGTAAGAATCCTGTGGTTTATCTGCTGTGATCTTCTTGGACATTGCCAGATGATTGTAGTTGGCAGCAGCTAGTGTTTACCAAACAACAAAAAAGCTGTATATTGGACAGATTTGCCAGTAATGTTTACAATTCCACCCTACTAGTAATCAGAACTGGCAATTGCCAGAATTGCATACTGCATTACAAAAAAGATATTATAAAACAAGTTGAGAATATATGTGAGGAAATTTCAGATGCATCCGTAAAGTAGCTTCTTTAGAAACTCCTGCAGACCACCATGTCAGATGAGGCTACAATAGTGTTGAGGCTTGGGCTAGGGTGACCATTTCAGGCTCCACTTTCAGATGGCGTACATGACTAAAGGTTCAGCCTTTGTCTGAAGGGAAGCTCTCAAATTAATTTCTTATTGCACGTCTCTCATGTGAGATGCTCAAGAAACTGGTGGAAAAGGGCAAAACTGTTCAAACTGTGAGACAGTAGTTTGTTGCGCCAATTCTAATACGTAATAGAAATTTCCTCACTAGGCAGTGAACCCTGGGTCATAAACAGTTTCACGTTGAGTAGCTCAAAGAAAAAGATGGCATTCACCTCCATTTTACCCCTCCCCCTCTAAAAGTATGTTTAGGATACAAGTTTATTTTCCTACTTGATAATGACAAATGGGCTGTGCAGATAATTCTTCAATAAAATTTCTTAACTAAGTAAATTAAGTAAATTAAAAGCTTAAATAAAGCTCCACAACTACAGCTTGTTCCACAAGCACATACTTATTAAGGGGAAAAGGCTTTATAACTAATTGAACAACAATATAGAGGCTATACTTGGATAAGAGGTTGGGGATTTTATTGCTACTACCAAAAAAAAGTCAGGGCCTCAAGATAGAGTAATACCTTTAGATCAAAGAGTCAGGGCTTTTATGCCAGCCTTTTCCTAGTACTAGAAAACGGCAGTCCCTCAAGCCAAGGTCTAGATGTTTCAAATTTCAGCAGGTTAATATATCCAGAATCTTTCAGGATGGTGATTGCTCTGTCAAAGCAGTACAATGTTCAGTTTTACATGGCAGCCTGGGATGTGGAAGTTACATATCTTAGTAATCTAGTGAAACTTTCTCACAGGAAATATCTCTGGTTCCAAATAACACTGTACCATTTTACAGTTTAAGGTTTACTGTTTGGCCTCTGCACAACCCCCTTACCATTTGTGAGATGTTTAGCTTCACTGTTTACACATTAACGGAAGCAAAACATTGCAATTTGTCTCCTTTCTGGAAGATTGATGGTGGCAAATAATAGTACAAAAGAACTGTTGATTCATCATGTAGAACAGTATTGCTGTTTCAGTCTCTGGGGATAAGAGTAAATTACTGAAAGGATTCCCTGACCCCATCCACATCAGTGACTTTTTAGGGGCAGTTTCATATTCAGTTCTGAAGAAGGTTTTTCCTACTCATGCCAAACAAGTTGAAATTTAACAGCTCTGACAGTCTTAATGGTAAAATATCACAGCAGGATTGGGCTACATATGTTGCATCATCTTTGTCCCTTGAACAAGAGTGAACATGAAGAAAACTCAATGGAATCTCAAAAATGTATTGAGTTGAGTCAACTATGCATTGGACTTCGTGATCATTATTCCTAAGTATGTAGACATGTTCCTGTGGTGGAGAGTTGCAACAAATGTGTCCACTGGTGAAATACTTTTCTTCAGTAGAAATCCAACGTTTGGTACATGTATGCTTCAGGACCCCAATTTAGCAACTTGTCCTTTCTGAGCAGCTGGTCTCAAGAGGCAAAGTCTCTTCAAATCAGTTTAAATGAGTTTGAAAGAGATGCACAAGGCTGTGATTGTTTCCAAGACATCAGTAAAGACGTGCAGGTCAAGATGGTTGGGTGAAGAGGCAGGCAGAGTCTGACAGGCAGCTGTACAGTTTGCCTGTATTACTTAACATTCCATGTTCCAGATCTTTAGAATCATTTAACAGATATCCTGAACACCAAGAGCAACTAGTCAGGATACACCACGAGAACACCTTGTGATTGAACTACTGTTTGCAGTGCCTGGCCATGACTGGGTTAATGAATTTTTCAGCTTAATCATGCACTTAATTAATGTTTTAATTGTATAATGAAGCGTGTAATGATTTGATCAGCTGATACTGTTTTAGTATAAAAACCCTGCATGCACACAAGTAATTGTATCTGAAGAAGCTTGCTAGCAGCAAGCGAAAGCGCTTATTCATTTTTATTCATTCGTTGGAATAAAGTTCTTTATTGGAAAAGGTGTTCTCGTGGTGTATCCTGACTAGTTGCTCTTGGTGATTTTACTGATTTCGTTTGCTACAGGATACTTCAGGGAGTTGTGCGGTAATTGCTTTCTGCTTTTTAGATATCCTGAACAGTAAAATAATGCTTAGATTTACGGGCTTCCAGTAGTAGAGCTATGTGCCAGACATAAGCCGTTCCATACCTTCTGTTCTATGGCACAGTGTAGTACAGGGGGTGAGACACATGTAGACATCATCAATGCTTCACAGGTTTTTTTTTTTTTTATTGTTATAGTATTTTATGCTTTGATGATGATAGCTTGCAGTTGTCATATTTCTTTAGGGGGCTAAAAGGGCTTGAGTAGAAGAAGGCTCATAGCAGTGCTAGGTATACATGAATGCCTCACTGCATATGGAGGTTCTGAGGAGTGGAATGCGACTGGCTAAGTCCTTCACATGGAGTAAAGGACTGCTGAAAACTCTGATCAAGATGTGGATAAGGTAAATGAGATATAAACCAAATATTGTAATTTGTTGCACACTGACCATTCCTCAAAGATTGGTTGTTTTGGTAGGTATACTTGCACATCGCTATACTTTCTCTTTTATAATTTACTGACTCCTTGCAACCCCACTGACTGCTTATGTGGTGCCATCAATGGAGTGAGCACTCCCATTGTTGCATTCACAGAGGTTTTTATAAACTAAAAGTTCTCTCTGATGCTGTCTCGGAAAACTGCTTTCATCATTTGGGCTCTTACTACTGCCCACTGATGGTCATTCCTGTCTGCATAGGAGTCCTTGGTATCCTCTTTAAAGGCAAAGTGGAAAGCCCAGGCTTGAACCCTGCTGCATCTTTCAGGCTTTATGGCTAATGTGGTCTTTACAATGCTTTTTGTGCACCTAAAGATGTGGCTGTTGCTGTGGACTTTGAAGTGTCAGTGGCTGTAGAGTCATTCCTCAGTCATAGATCTACCTTTGGTGCAAGGCAGTCATTCATAGGCTGTGGAGTCATTTACCCTCTGTTCCAATGTCAGTTTTTTTTTTCCTGGTTTTGTAGCCAAACCTGGCAGCAAGTCTTAACAAAAGGACCTTTGTTGCTAATTTGGGGGTGCCCCTCTTGACTCCTCCACTGTTAAAGGAAAGTAATTCCTCCTGGATGGGGCATTCAGCATGAATACTGTGAACTGCTTTCTTTGAAGGAGCCGACTTTTAGCTCTTTCTTGACTTATTTCAGCAATGCAGTCCATCAGGAGGTAACTTATAAGTCAGTGGTGGAGTATGCAGTTGTAGCCCTGTTGCAGAGAATCCATGTGGGTGTTAATGTGGGCCATAGGCAGCGGCATCCTTTTCTGAGACATTCACATTCACAGAAAAACAAATGTCCTGGCAGATTGCTTGATCTTCTCTTTCAAGTATCTTTTGGAGTGGAGGACTTGGAGGTCTTGTCCAATCAGGGTCTTTCAGGAGTGGGGCACCTTAGAGAATGGCCTATTTGCTGTGTGGAAAAGTTTAGTTTTCCATCTTCTCTACTCATTGTAGGAAGATAAAAATATAAATATAAATATAAAGCAAAAAACTTCCGACTCACCACGTTATTTAGATATTTTATTGTTAACAGAAAGAACAACGGTAGCTACAGGCGTATGCTACGATACGCTTCATCAGACAATTCAATGTAAAAAGTAGCTACATATTTATAGGGAGGCTCAGCCAACAAACAATTGTTTTAAATTAATCAATTAACTGTTGATTTACTCAAATAAACCATTTAAAGAAGAACTCATTTTAAGGCTATAAGGCAAGCATAAACCAAAGCAAAAGTAAGTTAAAGTAAAATAAACAGGACCACAAATTTAAAACGTTAAAATATTTGTAGTACATTGCAACTAGACTTGCTGATATTTAGACGTGTTATAAAACAATATAAAAAACATTTAATACGACGTATTTCAGCATAGGTCTTTTGATTCATGTATAACGTTTAGTAAAATATATGCTTATCTAAATTACTTCAGCCTTTTCTAAGAATTAAATTTATATAATATTAAATAGTTCATTCATATGTAAATAAATAAATAAATATACAAATATATAAATATAAACACATATATAAATATATAAATATATAAATATAAATATATAAACATATAAATATTAATATCAAATATTAAACTTTATATTCTAAGATATCTATGCTAAATGATGTGTAAATATAATCAAATAAAATCAATCATGCCAAAGAAGACTGCAACTGACTATATTCAAGGTTATAACATTTACCTAATCTAAGCATTAGCTAACAAAATGTTTAAAATTTAAATTTACATGTATAAGCAACCAGTTCTCTATGAGCTCTCAGGATATTAAGTAATGGAAACTGTCTTAAGACTATTGAATATAATACACATAAAATAAAAATAAAAACAATTATATGTACATTTTAAACATTACAATATATGTATGGAAATAACATATAAAAAAGTATATAAAAATAAGTAAGTATATACTAATAAATAGATGTATAAATGCATAAAATATATAATTATAAATGTGAAATATAATCCCTTACACTATACCTTATGAAGTTATCTTCGATTATTAAGAAAGGATCTTATTGTGATGTAATTGTAAAGGCCTGGAGAATAATGGCCTCTAAGCTTAAGGATCCATTTTAATTCATTTAGCTCAATCAAATTTATATAATCACCACCTCTATCTGTGACCTCCACAATTTGCAACACCCTAAATACAAAAAAATGCGATGGATTAGATATTACATGTTTAGCCAAAGCATTTAATTCATTTTTCTTCTTTATGTCGTATTGATGGTTATATATTCTATTTTTAAGTTTCCTTTTGGTAAGGCCTACATAGAATGCGTTACAGCATTCACACGTTGCCAAATAGATTAATCCAGAAGTGTTGCATGTAGCTCTAAATCTAGGTTTAAAAATAAAATCAAATTCTGGATGCATAAAATCTTGATGTTTGGTTATAAACTTACAATAATTACAGTTATGGCAAGGGTAAGTTCCAAAAGAATCATTTGTAATTTGCATATTATGTATTATTTTTGGTGTTCTATCACACAGTAGAGATTTTAAATTCCTATTACTCCTATAGATTATATGAGGAGTGGTGCCTACAATTTTCATAGTAGATTCATCAAGCATTAGGACCTTCCAATTATTGAGTAATATTTTCTTAATATTCATAAAGTCATTAGTGTAGGTTGTAATAAAGGAGACTCTGTCCCCATAGTTATATGTATTACTTCTAAAACTAAATAACTGATTGTTTTCTTTAAAATCATATTGTGTCAAGGTTTCTAAAGACAAGACATTATTTCTAACTTCCATTACTAGATCATAATCGTAACCTCTTTCTAAGAACATATCTACCATATTATCAGCTTCTCTGTTTAAATCATCTTTGTCAATACATATTTTACTTAATCTGGTAAACTGACTTCTCAGTATACCTTTAAAAGTATGACGCGGATGTATGCTGTCATATTTCAAAATTGTGTTCCTCCAGCATTTCTTCTTAAACAACGTAGATGTTAATTTCCCTCTCCTAATGTTTAAACTGACATCCAAAAAAATAACTGAAAAATAAGAGGTTTCAACTGAGAATCTAAGAAATGTGGTTGTTGTTTCTAAATAAGTTTTAAAATTATAAAATTCCTCTGCTGAGCCATCCCATACAATTAAAATCGACAAAACGCTTATAGAGTAAAACTTTTTGAAATAAAATGTGTTTAAAAACATTATTCAACTCCCAGTGGTGTACAACTAAATTGGCATATGTGTTTGCACAGGGGGTCCCCATGGCCACACCACAAGTTTGCAAGTAGAGGTTACCCCCAAATGCAAACACATTGTGTTTGGCTTTATGACTAATGTGGTCTTTACAATGCTTTTTGTGCACCTAAAGATGTGGCTGTTGCTGTGGACTTTGAAGTGTCAGTGGCTGTAGAGTCATTCCTCAGTCATAGATCTACCTTTGGTGCAAGGCAGTCATTCATAGGCTGTGGAGTCATTTACCCTCTGTTCCAATGTCAGTTTTTTTTTTCCTGGTTTTGTAGCCAAACCTGGCAGCAAGTCTTAACAAAAGGACCTTTGTTGCTAATTTGGGGGTGCCCCTCTTGACTCCTCCACTGTTAAAGGAAAGTAATTCCTCCTGGATGGGACATTCAGCATGAATACTGTGAACTGCTTTCTTTGAAGGAGCCGACTTTTAGGTCTTTCTTGACTTATTTCAGCAATGCAGTCCATCAGGAGGTAACTTATAAGTCAGTGGTGGAGTATGCAGTTGTAGCCCTGTTGCAGAGAATCCATGTGGGTGTTAATGTGGGCCATAGGCAGCGGCATCCTTTTCTGAGACATTCACATTCACAGAAAAACAAATGTCCTGGCAGATTGCTTGATCTTCTCTTTCAAGTATCTTTTGGAGTGGAGGACTTGGAGGTCTTGTCCAATCAGGGTCTTTCAGGAGTGGGGCACCTTAGAGAATGGCCTATTTGCTGTGTGGAAAAGTTTAGTTTTCCATCTTCTCTACTCATTGTAGGAAGACAAGAGGGAGAGGCATTCATCCTCCTGTGGGCAGAGGAAATTACACTTCATTTTCTGTGATTTTGCATCTCATTGCAGAATTCAGAGGCTGCAGAACAAAACCCATCCTTGTTACCTGTTTGTGCCCTGAAAAGGTGGTCTATCAGGCTCTCCGGTACCTGCAGTACAGGAAAGATTCCCAGTACAAATCAAGGAAGTCCCCACCCCACGCACACTGAGGTGACATTTAGCTCTTCCTTCTAGTGTGGGTCATGCTTTGGATCCCTTGGTCCTGCAGGAATAGTTTGGGTGTCAGAAGTGATTAAAGTCACAAGGAGACCTTCCACCCAGTAGATGTGCTCTGACAAACGGAAGTAGAATGTCCTAAAAAAAGTTGATTTATGCAAGCTTGTCTGTCTTTAAATATGTTAATGTGCAGCTATAGGAAGTTGAATTTCATGTGGTAAACAGTAAATACCTTATGAAATCTAGGAACACATCCACAGTGTCTTTTCTCCTTGCATATTCTGATGAAAATTGACAGCCTTGATGTCAGAAGTGAATAAATATATTTGAAGAAATGCATTTGTTTTTGACAGTTTGGTTTACAAACACGCAAGTGTTTATAGTTTGGAAAGAAAGTGGTCCAGCTGCAGTCTCCAGGAATTATCTCACTGCAGAGAAGTTTAGCGAGGGAAGTTCATGAATTGCAAGTCTAGGAAGGACTTTACATTTCCGTTTTTTTTTTAATTTTATGTATTGCATAAATAAAGTTCTGTAGAAACCGTGGTAGTGTTGTCGCCTCACAGCAAGACGTTGTCGCGTTCGATTCTCAGCTAGAGCGTCTTCTGTGTGGAGGCATGTGTGAATGGGCGTGCCTTCGATGAAGGTTGTGCGTCAGGGCTGGTAACTCGGCATGTAAAAA
This sequence comes from Protopterus annectens, assembly GCF_019279795.1. NCBI lineage: Eukaryota > Metazoa > Chordata > Ceratodontiformes > Protopteridae > Protopterus > Protopterus annectens. The sequence goes on from NC_056734.1 coordinate 526,905,662, forward strand.
TCCACTACCAAACATTAGCGGACCGGAGTTCCGCTGTGGCGTCCCCTAACTGGGATAAGCCGAAAGACACAACATAAAGTTCTGTAGAAGCTATAGTTACCGATGTTACTTTGCTAAAGAACTTGGCCAAAGATTATAAATTTGGTAAGTTACAAGATTCAGTAGAGGTAGAATAGTTTGATACAAGGAGTGATCATACAAGTGGCAGGTAAGTTCAGGGTGCTCACCCTGCAGACACTGCTTCCTTTTTTGCCATACCACTGCTTCGGGAGACCCTGGACTTGAAGGATGAGTGTCTTCGTATCCTCATTGCTCAGCACTTTAGGAGATATGTGAAATCTTCTTGTGTCAAGTTCATACTGTCAGTTCTCTGTGTTACCCTTTGAGTTTTTCACTGTACCTCGTGTTTACTGAATGCTTTTGCCCTGGTAGTAGCCAACTCTTCAACTCTTTGGCCTTCACATATTTCCTTACCTGGGCGACATGCTGATGTGTGCAGAGTCTGTCTCCAAGTGTTTGGAAGCTTTAGAGAAGGACCCAACCTTTCTCTCCCAACTAGGGTTCAAGTTGAACCTTCAGATGTCATGCCTGACCCCCTTGCAAAGACTTGTCTTGTTGGAGGTGCTTAATTAACACCAACAAAAGAATGACCTTTCTTCCCGAAGACAAGATTGTATCTTATTAGATGGTGTTTCAGGAATTGTCCAGGAGGAACATCGTCTCGGCAAGATAATTCCTAAAATTTGTAGGAATGATGGCATCCATGATTTTTATGATACCACTGGCCCATTTCTACATGAGGAAAATTCAGCAGTATGTCTGAAATTGTTGGACCTAGCAACTACATTCCCTGGAATCCCAGTTGCCAGTGCTGCTCTTCATCAGACGAGAGTTAAAGTGGTGGAATGCACAGCTGAGTATCAGTGCAGTACTGCCTTTCTTCCCACCTGTTCCAGTGCAATATGTCCAGACAGATTTGTCGGACTTCTCTTGTGGAGCAGGTCAGTGGGTGTGCAAGTGCATGCCACTTGGGAGCCCTAAGACACAAGGAAAGCACATCAGTATCAAGGAAATTTTGAGTGTAGTATATGCCTTGAAAGTCCTTCGCCACCTGTCTAGGTTATCCTGTTGTGGTTACAGACAACTCCACAGTGATGTGGTGTCTCAACAAACAAGGGAGTACAAGGTCATGCCCTTTGTGCCAGTTGGCATTGATGACCTAGGAGCTGGCTTTCCAGCATTCTCTGACTCTTCAGGCATCATACATTCCCTAAGAGCAAAATGTGACAGACAGACTGAGCATATCCTGGGTAGACTGCACAAGTGGCAGGTTAAGGCAGTGTTTTTTCCAAGATCTAGTCTAGATGTGAAGAAACTGTAAAATAGATCTGTTTGCCTCCTTTCAAAACAGACAGCTGGAGAAATTGTGTTCCAGACATCCTTGCAGTTATGCTTGGAGGATAGATGCATTCTCATTCCTTGGATGGAAATGTTCTTGTGTGTGTTTCCGCCCTTTTCCACTGATTCACAAGGTAGTTCAGAAGGAAATGCCAAACATAATTGTGGTGACTTCCTTGTTGGTCCAGGCAATCTTGGGTCTTCCTTCTAATGGTATTGGCCAAGAGCAGCTGCCACGGATTTCTTCGCACTCTGGATTTACTCATATATTCTTAGGGGTGACTGGTGCACCCCATTTTGGAGCAACTACAACTGAAAGCCGGAATGATTGTCTGTCTTGACTCTGTTTAGGTACTTGTTTCATGAGGATGTGCAGCAGGTGCTAATGGAGGCTAGAAAACCTGCTACTAGAAAACTTTACATTTAGAAATGGATGAGGTTTTCTGAGTGGTGTCTAAATGGGGAAAGAGAGTTACTTGAGATTAACATCCCTCTGGTCTTGAACTATTTGTTTGAGGTACTTCATGGTAGCTTTTTGTATGTGTCCCTTAAGGTGTATTTAGTGGCCATCTCTGCTTGTCTGCTAGTGGATGACCCTCATTCCTTTTCTCTTTTGGTAAAATAGTTTATGAAAGGAATATTGCACAAGTCCCACCTTGCAAGCATATCCCTCCTCCTTGGGATCTCAGCAATGTTGTGGAAAACTTTGCCTCACTACATTTCATATCAGCAGCTCAAGCTAATCTAAAGTTCTTAACCTTAAAAACCTTTTTGCGTATTGAGAATCTGCAAGGCAAGTGTCTGACATGTAAGCGCTTATGCTGGGAAAACCTTACCTGATTATTCACAGGAATAGGGTTGTATTACACACTAACCCCTCTTTCATGCCCCAAATGGTCTCAGAATACACCCTCAATCAGTCTATTAATTTCCCTATGTTTTTTTTTCCAGAACATAAAATAATGGAGAGAGGACACTTAATACCATGGATGTGCATCAGCAGATCAGGAACTGCTTTGACAGAATAATGCCTTTCAGGAAGGCTGAAAGGCTTTTTATTTCCTCTATAGGGCAAAGAAGGGCCAACCTGTCTCCAAACAAACTATTGCTTGTTGGTTGTCCTCTGGTATTGTTTTTTTTTTTTTTATTACATCCGCCATGGTATAGCAAATCCAGGCAAGGTAGAGCCACATTCCACCAGGGCCTTTTCCTCTTTAGTGGTATGTTGGTAAGGAGTGGACTCTAAAAGTATTGTAGAGGGAGCAACTTGGTCCGCTGTCCATATCTTTATAAGCACTACAAGCTGGATGCCTTTTGTAAGTCCAACAAAGGCTTTGCTGGGACTATTCTCCAGGGGCTACTGGACCCTTATCCTTCCAAACTCCCAGGTTGGGTAAGCTTTAGGAATCTACCCATGTGCCAGTAAGGCAGTATGTCTGTTGAATATAAAACAGTTGCATAACTCATGCTTGCCTTTAACAATAGATGTTCCTAAAACACACAGTCTTACTAGCAGTACTCACCCACCATCCCCTTTTTTGTAATGTACATAGTTTGGTGTTGCCGTTAAGTTATGCTCAGTGGCCTTTATTGGGGTTTTTTGTGTGTTTTTTGGGTTTGGAACAGTAGGTGTTCGCAAAGCTAGAATTTTCATCTTCTCTTCCTGCTAGACCCGATAAGACTGAAAGGGTCCTGTCTGTGGGTCTTAAAAATGGTCCCTATCCTGCCAGATGACAGGCCCATCGTACCCACAGACAGGCAGTTGAAAGGACTCTGAGCATTGGTAGGCTGCCAAAGGAAGGGTAGCAGAGCACTACTTACCTATATGTCAGTAAGACTGTGTTCTACAAACATCTGCTGTTACAGGTAAGTAGGACTTATGCAGCTGTACTTTTCATTGAACATAAATTGATGAAGGCTCAGGATACTAAAGATCAGGTCGCTGAATGCTGTTTTTCATAGGAAATAATAATTGTTGCTGAGATTTCTAAGTGTGCACTGGCAGTGATGTCATTTTTGGGAGATTTCTCCCTTCTCCATGTTGGTGCAACCATGGAGTTGATATGTATAGGTTCAGGGGTTGTTTGAGTTGGGGGGAGTGGGCTTTCCTTCCCTGCAAAAACACTTAAAATCTATTTTTATGTGATTTGCTTTTCAGGCGTTAGATTTTCTTCATTTTACTCATGGGGGGGGGGGGTCAGAAAGAACTCAGTGCAGCAATTAAATAGTGCATTATCCATCACTTACACACTGAAGTAGTTTTAACAGTGCCAAATGCTAATGCCTTTTCACTACTTGACACAGGGTCTTTTTGCTACTTTTTTCAAATCAAGGATTCTGACAAATAAAGCGAGATGAAAAGACCCAAACTGTGTACAGTTAATATATGATTAGGAATGCCCAAGTGTGTAGACTTCAGAGTGGCATTTCATTAGCACCGGAGGGGGTTACAAAGATTTATTACTTAAGTAATTAAGGGTTTGGAAGGTGTTTGAAAGGTTCATCCGGACTCTGCTACATTTTGCTGTGAAGTAAAGGTTAGTTTGCTTTTATTTTTTGTATTTTGTATTACTTTATTGCCTTTTTATATTTTGAATACTGTGGTTTGTTTTCTTTACCTTGTGTTTTACTTGCATTCTGCTTTAACAGCATATTAAAACTTCAAAAGAGACCACAGCTCTGTCTCTTTTCCTGCCCTCCCACCCAGTTACAGTTGTCTTGTTAAATACCACTGACTTTCTAGTTGCCTGCCTCTTGTGTTAATCTGACCGTATATCTCATTTCCTCTCTACTTTAACTGGCTTGTGTGAGTAATCACAAAATCATCATTTTTGAAATCCCTCCCCTTCAACTGTTTAAATTTATTGGCCATCCTACTGTATTCCATAGTACCAGAATACAAAAGTGACCACCCCTTTCAATCCATCTTGCTGTTTTAAAAATAGTAACTCTCGACTAAACCTTAACTTTTTAAACAGGGAAAACTTGAGTTACCTACTTTCACATCTAACTTCTCTAGTGCACACTGCAGTGTGCATTTTTTTTCATCTTACCTTTAAGCATCCCTGTGACTAGCACTTGCTCTAATACCTGCTGGAAAGCACTAGGAAGCCTTAAACTGATACAAGCACTCAACTCTCATTGTTAATAAGGAAAAATTAATAGTAGGCACTAAACAGCCTATAATTGCAAAGTACCTTGCTAAGGTAAGGGAAAAGAGCTCCTGTACTTTACAAAAAAAAAGCACCAAACCAGGCATGTCCAAGGGTCAGCTTCCGGTGATTTCTCCTGTCCACCTGGTGAATCTGGGCATACTGGGGCAATGCAGCAATTGCCTCATGTACACAGACAACCCTCTCCTCCTACCACCCAACACTACAACCTGTGAGAGATGCACTTACATAGCCAAAATGGAAGCAAAGCTCTCTCCACCCAAAATTGTGCTAGACAGTCAAGAGGAGAACGTTAACACCCACACTACACCTCAAGCAACACATAGCCCTTCTAAACCCACACCACCAACACACACATATAGCAACACTAACTCCACATATGCAGAGGCCCTTAACTGTAACCTGCCCAAGCAACAAGGACCTCTGAAGCTGAAACACAAACAAACACCAATCACAACCAAAGTGTCACATAGTTCACAACACCAGTGTGCCACCCAGCAACAGCCCCTAAGGCAAGACAAAGTACCTAACACTTTAGTCATAGGTGACTCTATAGTCCGGCACACTGATGTTCCACTCACCAGGTTGAACAAGGATAAAATCACAGTCAACTGCCTATCGGGTGCCAGGATCCGCCACATAACGCATGCACTCATGTCACTCCACAACAAGTACAAATATGACTCTGTCATTGTCCATGTTGGAGTGAATGACTTGAGACGTACCTCCCTGGACTACATGAAAAAAGACATGGAAGAGCTATCGGATCATGGGGCCCTAGCCCTGAGTAGCATCCTGCCTTCGCCCAGAATGATACCACAATATAAGGACAAAATGATTGACTTCAACAGTTGGCTAAGCTTCTGGTGTAATTCAAAGGAGATCCAGTATCTGTCTGCCTGGGACGACATGATCGACAGACCACAATGCTTTGCCAGAGATGGTCTGCACCTGTCGCCCCTGGGATTCAGGTTACTGACTAAGGCTCTTGCCACCCCCTATAGTGCCTTTTTTAGGCAAAGTTCAAAGGACAAAACCACCACCGTAACAGGTACAAGCATGCAAAATCTGAAGGTAATGCTACTCAGTGCTAGAAGCCTAAACCTCAAAATGCACTCTCTCGAGGCACTCCTAAAAATGGAGAACATCGATATCTGTGCAGTAACTGAGACCTGGTTCAAGGCTCCGGAGAGCACCCCTGCAATACCAGGCTACAACTCTTACCACACTTTTCGGCCACCAAACCAGGATCGAAACACTAAAGGTGGAGGAGTGTCAACATTCACCAAGGATATTCACACCACCAGGCTAGTTGCCCAACCCAATGCGTCTGACATTCTCCAGGTGCAACTAACACTAGGTAAGACTGCAATCCAAATTTTAGCTTGCTACAGATCCCCCACCATACCCCAAGATTCTCGTTACACCTTTCTAAGCATACTGGAAAATATTAAGATAGAACCAAACACTCTAATACTGGGTGATTTTTAACTACCCTGCCATTAACTGGGAAAACTACTCATGTACCAACACCTTTGTCCAACGGTTCTTGGAATTCATAAATTCCAACTTCCTGGATCAAGGATCAACTAATCCATAGTCCCACCAGGGGCTCCAATATCCTAGACCTGGTCATTACCAACATGGGAAATCGATGCTCCACACCTAAGGTCACCACCTCGTTAGTCAGGTCTGACCGTAAGCTAATCACCCTTAACATCCACATCCCACCCCCACCCCCCAGTAAGGAAACCTCCATAAAAAACTTCTCCAAAGCCAACTTCATGCTGCTCAAGTCAGAAGTGACAAACTTCATGACACCCATGCAGATGGGAATCAAAAGTTCAACTGCTGAATCCTACACCAAGGCACTGTATGAGCACATCCACTCATGCATGAATCGTGCCATCCCAAATAGAACCAAGATGCTGATATCCAAAAAAGGAAGCCAATCTGGTGGTCCCCTGCCATAAACAAACTTTACAACAAAAGGAAGAAACTGTTGCAGAAAAGAGGAAAATCCCAGGATGCAATAAACTCCCTTACCAGCCTCAGTAAGAAACTGAGATCCCCCAAGGCTAGTTATGAAAATAAAATTGCCAAAGATTCTAAAGACAGCCACAAGGCATTCTATAACTACGTCAATAATCTAAATGGCAATGCTCAGATCTGCTCTGAGCTAAAACAGAATAGCATTAAATATACTGATCCCAAGGATGTTGCCAGTATCCTGGCAGATGGATTCAGTGCCAACTTCACCCCTCTCTCACTCCCTAAATGGCCCATCTCAATACCGGAAGATTGCCAGATTATGGTAATAACGGCCACACAGGTAAAAAACGCACTCTCCAAAGCTAAGAATACTGCATTCATGGGGACCATATGACATCCCAGGCTGTGTAGTACATGAACTAGAATATGAACTGGCATCTCACCTAAGTGTCATGTTTAATCATAGCCTCACCTCAGGTTTCATGCCCACTGAGTGGCGCAGAGCTACATTTATCCCTCTCCACAAGGGGGGATCCACCTTGGATCCCAGAAACTACCGTCCTATCAGTCTGACGAGCCTTATCTGCAAGGCCATGGAGAGCATTATCATGGAACTTATAAACAAAGACATTGGCAGTCTTCAAACACTGGACCCCACCCAGTTTGGGTTCGTGAAGGGCCGATCTTGTCTTCTGAACCTGATTGACTTCTTCGAATCAGTCTCCAGAGCCATGGACAAGGGTAAGGTGGTCCACACAGCCTATCTAGACCTTGCCAAGGCCTTTGACACCATCCCCCACTCTGGAATCTTAGATAAACTTACTAAGCTGGGCATTAATCCCTACATCACCCAGTGGGTTGCTTACTGATAAGAACATATGCTGTAAAAGTAGCTGACTCCAAATCTAGCTCCAGACAAGTGGAGTACCTCAGGGTTCAGTCCTGGGACCGCTGTTGTTTAGCATCTACTTCTCTGAAGTACAGGCCAACACTAAGGGACTCTGGCTAACAAAGTTCGCAGATGACTGCAAACTGGGAGCCATTATTGAATCCCCAAATGATGTGGATACTCTACAAAACTTTACAGAAACAGATGCTTTGTGCCAGAGCCATGGGCTCAAGCTCAATGCCAAGAAATGTATAGATGTTCATCGTGTTTCACTATTGCAGTCATTACACTTGGGTTATCCTGCTGGCAGGCTACCCGCAGTCGGCCTTAATTCCAAAGTCCTGGTCTGGCGTAGGTTGCTGTCGCCTCTTCCCTGACGTCAGAGCACCAGGGGTATAAATGATGCAGCCAATGCCATTTTCTTCAGTCTTTCTTGCCGCGCGGTGCCCGAAGCAAAAGCAGTTCACAAGTGCCGGTCGGCCGACTCCTGAGATTTTTGAAACTGAATTTCCGATCCGAAGTCTTCTATAAAGCTAAGTACCCCGTTGGGGAAACTTTTTTCTTGCTCCAGACCGATGTCAGAAAAAGTTAATAATTGTATTTCTTGTGGGAAGCAAATACCTCATAAGGATTTTCATTCTTACTGTAGTCCTTGCCTAGGCCCTGACCACGACGTTGCTAGTTGTAGGTTTTGTGCTAGATTTAACCAATGCACTATTAAGCGTCGGTACGATTTTGCTTTTCATTACTTTGGCCGAAGGTTTAACTATATAATGCCATCGGAACAACCGACAACCGGAATTCATAAAAAGTGCAAGGAGAAAGAAAAGGACAGGCATCCGAGGTCCAAAACCGACGACGAAGCCTCTTCTAGGCCAGTCACCGGTGCTCAGAGAGGTGCTTTTGCAGCTCCTGATTCCCGCTACCTTAGAGCCACAGGCCACCTTCTACTCCCACGTGGAGACAACTAGGCCTCTGGATACTCAAGGTATTGGCCTTTCGGAAACTAATCCCTCAGATTGGTCCAGAGCCCCTGAGCAGGCATCTGCTTCTGAGGGTGTTTTCAGACCTACACAGCTTTATATCAAGCCAACTTCAGCATCCAAGACAAAGACTAAAACAGTTTTAAAGACAAGGAAACAAGTACAGCATTCTTCAGGACAGACTTCCATGCCTAAGAAACAGATGCTCAAAATGGCCGAAGACCTAATTACTTTGATCAGGGGTTCCCATCCCCCTCCTGATAAGAGGCCTAGGCAAGATACTGAATATGATTCCTCTGATCAGGTTTCCATTTCCTCTGATTCCTGTTCAGAACAGGGACATTCTATTCCTCCCTATGAGGATTCTGATGCTGAAGAATCTATTCCTTCAGCTTCTCCTCCTGAGGATTACTCATTTGGGGAAACCCTGCATACCATGAGGGAGCATTTCCACTGGGAGAGCCAAGATTATTCAGATTCGAAGAAAAGGCTTAGAGACTTTCTTCTACTACCTCAGCACAGACCTCTTGCAATTGCAGCTGTTCTAGACATTGTAGATGATGTGTTTTCAGAGTCTGGCCTGTCTCCTGACTCTTTACCTCCTGCACCTGTTAAGCCAGACAGATACTACAGGGTTCCAGATTCTCATAAATTTCTATATAAAACCCTGCTGCTGACCCAGAAACTATCTCTCCAGGTCCCAAAGGGGGTCAAGGCTGCTACTGCTAAAAACCCTGTCCCCTCAGATAGAGATTCTAGGGACTGGGCAGAAGCGGGGAAAAAAGTCTACACTTCTGCTACCTTGGCTGTAAGGGCTTTAAATTGTCAGTTTCATATGCTCAGATGTCAGCAATACTTAATGTCTTTGTTAAAACAGAAAATGTTGACATTCTGAATGTTCTGAGAACAAAGATTTGCAGGATTTATTGCATGCAGCTGAACAAGTGGGAAAACATACTTTGCAATGTGGTTATGATTCACTAGAGGCCTCTTGCAGGGCCGCTGTAACAGGTTCTGTTATTAGAAGGCATGCTTGGTTAAAGGAACAGACTCTGCCTGATCATGTTAAAGCAAAATTATTGGATGCTCCCTTACAGCATGATACTTTGTTTGGTGTTAAGGCAGAAGAGGTGTTGAAGAAAATGGAGGATAAAGCTAAATCTATGCAGACAGTGAAGGATTTCTTACAAGTACAGCCACCCAGATTTAGCAGGAACTGGCCTTCTAAGAATTGGTCCTTTCCCATGTCAGACAGGCTACAAAGAAGCAGATACAGACCCCATAGAGGCAGGCAACAGCCCCAGGGCTCATACAGTCCCGAACAATGGGGTGCTTCTACCTCCAAAAGCAGAGAAGACAAATCACAGCCATATAGGAAACAGTCCCAATGACGTCCCTCTGCCAACGCCAAGCATTTCTCTCTTGGCAACACCCTTAGAGGGAAAGTTGGCACTTTTTTTCACAAAATTGGCACACGATCACACAGGACAAATGGGTCCTAAACATAGTCTCTCAGGGCTACAGGTTCCACTTTCACACCCTTCCAAAGGCAAAAGGTATGCCAGACCTGCCACACAATCAATGGGCAGAGGCACAAAAACAAGTAACATCTCTCATGGACAATGAAGGCCATTCAGCCTGTGCCACAACAGGAGCAGGGACAAGAATTTTACTCAGGACTTTTCTTAGTACCAAGAAAGGACAAAGCATGGAGACCAATACTGGACCTGTCTATTCTAAATAGCTATTTGGACGTACCAAAATTCAAAATGTTGACTCTGCAACAGCTTCTGCCCATACTGGGAAAGAAGGCTTGGCTTGTAACTTTGGACCTCAAAGAAGCATACCTGCATGTCCCAATCAGACAATCTTGCAGAAGATACCTCAGATTTATAGCTGGCTAAATGCACTACCAATTCTCTGCACTGCCCTTTGGCTTATCTACTGCGCCCAGGGTTTTCACAAAATGCCTGGCACCAGTAATTACATTTTGCAGACAGAGGAATACAAATATATCCCTACTTGGACGACTGCCTTATTCAAGCAGAGAGCAAAGACATTCTACTAAAGCATCTGGTTTTTATAAAAAGATTACTAATTTGCCCAGGATGCACAGTAAATGAAAAGAAATCAAAACTAGTACCCTCTCAAGAGATAATATACCTGGGTGCAAGCTTAAATACAACTGCCCAGATGGTTTAACTCACGCCAGACAAACAAAGGCAACTGACTTCTTACTTCGAAAGCATGGCAACAAAGACCCAGTTATCTGCAAGAAAAATTCTGCAGGCTCTGGGCTACATGGCCTCCTGCATTCTGCTAATTCCATATGCAAGACTGCATATGAGGAAACTACAATGGTATCTAAAAAGTGTTTGGACTCAACATTGCCACAGCCTGGAATCATTAATTTCACTCATTCCCTGCCTGCAACAGGAGTTTCGATGGTGGGCACAGGCCTGTCACCATAACAAGGGACAGCCATTCACTGTACCCACAGCCAGGCAGACACAACAGATGCGTCAGATTATGCCTGGGGGGCCCACATGGCAGGAAAATGTATTCAAGGTACATGGCCCCCAAACCAAAGGCATTTTCACATCAATCTAAAAGAGATGCTAGCTTTACAAAATGCCCTGACAGCCTTCAAGGACCTACTTCTTCCAGGACAGCTGCTGATAAAGACGGACAACGCCACAGTTATGTAGTACATAAACAAACTGGGGGGCACGCATTCTTACCCCCTCTGCAGACAAGCCATGATTTTGTGGAACACAGCATTGACCTACCAAGTACACCTGCAAGCACAAATCCTGCCATGAAAAACAAATGCTCTGGCAGATGAACTAAGCAGACACCTCATGGATCCTCACAAGTGGAAACTAGATCCACAAATCTTCACCATGATAACAAGGGAATGGGGACGCCCAGACATAGATCTTTTTGCCTCCCCTCACAACTGCCAACTTCAGAGATTCTGCACAAGGACTTATCACAAACAAGCATGGAAAGTGGATGCCTTGTCATTCACCTGGAACAACCTTACAGTATATGCCTTTCCTCCACTGCCTCTCCTCCCAAAGGTACCTCTAAAGGTCAGACAAGAGACGCCACATATGATACTAATTGCCCCAGATTGGCCACACCAACACTGGTACCCAGTCCTAAAGAGCTCGTCTCAAGGCCCAGCCTGGACTTTGCCTCAAATTCCTCATTTGCTGACCCAACAAAACAGTCAGATCCTGCACAGCCAACTCAGCACCCTAAATCTAGCTGCGTGGCGGATAGTATGACCATTCAGCATACACCTCTCTCTAAAGCAGTTATGGATGTTATTTTGGAGGCCAGGAGGCCCAGCACCAGGAAATCTTATGCAGAAAAATGGAAGAGATTCTGCGCTTGGAACCAGGCGCAAGGAATTGACACGCTTGTACCAGATATTCCTCAGATTTTACAATATCTGACTGAGATGCTGGACAAAGGCCTATCCTTCTCATCAATTAAGATCCATGCCTCTGCCATTTCAGCTCATAACAATACAGAACCACCAATTTTTTCACATCCATTGCTTAGGCAGTTCCTCAGGGGGGGGCAAAAAACATAAGACATCCAAGGAGAGCACCAATACCTGCATGGGACCTCAATTTTGTCTTGGAAAAACTCACACTGCCTCCTTTTGAGCCAGCCAATACAGCTGATATTAAATTCTTGTCATGGAAAACAGCTCTGCTACTAGCAATAACTTCAACAAGAAGAGTCTCAGAGTTACAGGCATTAATGGCTGTGGAACCTTTTATTATCTTCCATCCAGACAGGGTTTCTCAAAGGACAAACCCAACATTTATGCCTAAGGTAGTGTCCAGTGTGGCTCTTAACCAAACCATTCATTTGCCTACTTTTTATCCAAACCCACAGAATAAAGGGGAGAGACTTCTGCATTCTTTGGACATACACAGACAGCTACGCTTCTAATTGGACAAAACTAAAGTTTTCAGAAAGACTGAGCAGCTTTTAGTGGCATATGCTGCAGGATCACAAGGGAAGGCTATCTCAAAGCAGACTATTTCAAAATGGATAGGACACTGCATTCGTTTCTGCTATTCACAACATGGCAAATCAGTGCCTAAGGGCATTAGACCATATTCTACCAGGGCAGCAGCCTTCCTCAGAGGAGTACCAACCAAGGATATTTTGGAGGCTGCAACTTGGACTTCAGTGCAGACCTTTACCAAGCACTACCACTTACCTCTTTACTCTAAATCTAGAGCAGGCTTTGCCACTGCAGTTCTGCAGGGCCTTATAGCCACTCCTAATGCTATTTAGACCCAGCCGCCTTACCTCAGCTTTGGGATTCAACCCAAGTGTAATGACTGCAACAGTGAAGCACAATGAACATAGTACAGTTGTGTACCTACCATTAATGTAGATGTTCGAGTGTATTCACTGTTGCAGTCCAGGTTACCCTCCCACCATTCCCCCTTCTTTGCTGGGACTTCTCTATCCTATACAACCTATGTGGTGTATTTGCTTGTAGATGAAGGTTTTGTATATGTTACTGCATGCTTTTATTAGCAATGTTTTTATAGCATACCATTTTGGGGGCACCTGGCATCTGGGGTAAGAAAAACTGAAGAAAATGGCGTCGGCTGCATCATTTATACCCCTGGTGATCTGACGTCAGAGAAGAGGCGACAGCAACCGATGCCGGACCAGGACTTTGGAATTCAGGCCGACTGCTGGTAGCCTGCCAGCAGGATAACCCAAGTGTAATGACTGCAACAGTGAATACACTCTAACATCTACATTTATGGTAGGTACACAACTGTACTTTATCCCCTTTGGGAAAAAACATGTACCCGTGAATTACCATATAGGTGGCAGTACACTAAACACCGAAAGTGTGATAAGAGACTTAGGGACACAGGTGGACAGTGGTCTCACCTTCGATAACCACATCGCCACAACAGTCAGGAAATCCTTCTATGTGGCACACCTCATCACTAAGGGCTTTTCATCCAGAAAAAAGGAGGTCATTGTCCCACTGTACTCATCCCTCATTAGACCCATTATAGAATACAACGCCCCGTTTGGTATGTACCTCTCAAGACATCTGCAACAACTGGAAAAGCCGCAGAGATACCTCACTAAAAGAATCACAGGCCTAAAGCAGATGCCCTACGCTGGCCGCCTTAAAAAACTCCAGCTATACTCTATCGCATATCATCTACTCAGAGGCGATCTCTGCTTAACATACAAGGCCATGTCAAACCCAGAGCTTTTGGACATGCTACACTTAAAGAAATCCCAATCTCTCAGAGCCAGACGCTCCAGGGATCTAAACCTTGTCATCACAGTAAACATAACATGCTGGAGGGATAGGTTCCTGACCCAGAGACTCCCCAGACTCTGGAATAGATTGCCCATACATGTCAAGCAGAGTGCCTCTTTGGCCTTCTTCAAAAGGAACCTTGACAATTGGATGGGAGAAAGGAAATTCACCCCGGGGATCACGTCATTCGCTCTGCTAGACAGGGGTCCAGGGATGTAAATAGTGTGGGAAGAAATAGCCAGGGAATTGTTATGGCTAGGCTTGTATAGGCCCTAGGGCTGATAGCCTAGTACCAACCTATGAACCTATAACTGATGAATATGTGGTCAGGCACAAGACAAGAATCTAGTAATTGCTTAATTGATTGAGACAACATAATTTCAGTGAAATAAGGTTGAATGTTAAGTTGGAAGGTCATGTTTGAAATGCATGTGACATATCCTAATGGCAGAAGGACTAAAGCTTTATGTAGAAAAAGCAAGATAATTTGCATATGCGAAATTCAAAAGGGAAGCATTACTGAGGTTTCATGCACTGGTGCAGTATCTTGTAGATTTTGCACTTATTGTGCCTCAGATAACTGTTCATTTGTGAAAGCTGTTATAGCATGAAATGAAACTGTGAACATGTGAAGTGTGTTTAAACACTAAAGAAGGTAATTACAGTCATGCCAGTGTTAAAATGCAGTGATGTATGAAAGCCACTTGTGTTGCAAGTCAGTCACAGTCAGAACCTGTAAATCATACAAGAGACCTGCTGCCTATGCATCACTGAGCACTTATCAGTGGATGAAAGAGATATGTCTTGATAGAAAAGAAGATGTTCTTCGTGTTTCACTGTTGCAGTCATCACATTTGGGTTATCTGCTTGCAGTAGCCCTCATTCGGTCTGATTATCAAAGTCTTGGGTCCTGTGTCGGTTGCTGCCCCTTCTTCTGTGATGTCAGGTCATCAGGGGTATAAAACATGCAGCTGACACCATTACATCAGTCTTTCTTGCCGTGTGGTGCATTAAGCAGAAGCATTTCACAAGTGCTGGTCGGTCAACTCCTGAAATTTTCGTTTTCGAGTTTCAGAACCGAAGTCTTCAACTAAAAGCTAAGTACCCCGTTGGGGAAACTTTTTCTTGCTCTAAACCGATGTCAGTAAAAGTTAATAATTCCATTACTTGTAAAAAGCAAATACCTCATAAAGATTTTCACTCGTACTGTATTCCTTGCCTAGGCCCTGTCCACGACGTACCTCGCTGTCAGTTTTGTGGCTTATTTAAACCACGAACTATCCATCGTCTGTATATTCTCGTTTCTAAATATTTTGGTGTTCGGTTCAGTTATCCTGATATGTCTTTGGTAAGCCATTCGATTACCGACATTCCAAAAAAACGCAAAGATAAAGACAGAGACAGGCCGACTAGGGCCAAAGCTGCCACCGACGCTTCTCCTAAGCCAGTCGCCAGTTCGGTGGTACTCAGTGAGGTGTTTTCGCAGCCCCTGATACCCGCTACTTCAGATTTGCAGACCTCTACTGAGACCCATTCAGAGTCCGGTATGCCACGAGATGCTTCAGCTGTGGAACCTGTGGATGTCTGTACCTTGGATGGGTCTGGAGCTGCTGTGCAGGCACCGGCTTCTGAGGGTGTATTTAGGCCTACGGACTTGCATATTAAACCGATGCCATCTTCTTCTTTAAGGCCTAAAACTCGAACTATGCCTAGAAAACCAACGCCCAGACCGCATGGTCAGGCCTGTATGCCTAAAAAAACAAATGATAAGAATGGCTGAAGACCTTATTACTTTAATTAGGGGAAGCCAGCCTTCCCAGTCTAAGAGACCCAGGACTGAGTTTGCTTATGATTCTTCTGACCAGGATTCTGAATTTTCTGTTTCCTATGTTGACCAGGATTTATCCTTATCTACCTATGAAGATTCTGATGCTGAGGACTCTATTCCCTCTGCCCCCCCAGAGGAATTCTCTTTTGGGGAAACCTTGCATACTATCAGGGAGCATTTTTGTTGGGAAAGTCAGGATTTCTCTGATTCTAAAAAGAGACTTGGGGGTTTCTTACTCCTGCCCCAGCACAGGCCTTTAGTCATACCTCCTGTACTAGACATTGTTGATGATGCCTTTTTGGAATCTAGCTTGGCCCCTGACTCTTTACCTCCTGCTCCCAGAAAACCTGGCAGATATTACAGGGTCCCTGACTCTCCCAAGTTCCTTTTTAAAAATCCTACAGCGGATCCTGAGACCATTTCACAGGGACCCAAGGGCATTAAAGCTACTACTGCCAAAAATCTTACCCCCTCTGATAGAGACTCCAGGGCGCTGGATAGATGGGGTAAGAAGGAATACACTTCTGCAACTTTGGCCATGAGGGCTTTAAACTGCCAGTTTCATATGTTAAAGTATCAGCAGCATGTTATTGGATTGTTTAAACAGAAAAGGATGTTGATTCCTGATTGTGCGGAAAATAAGGATTTACAGGATTTACTGCATTCAGCTAAATAAGTTGGAAAGCATACTTTGCAATGTTGTTTTGATTCACTAGAAGCTTCTTGCAGGGCTGCTGTAACTGGGTCTGTACTTAGAAGGCATGCTAGGCTTAAGGAGCAATCTTTGCCAGATCATGTTAAAACGAAATTTCTGGATGCTCCCTTAAACCAGGACTGCCTTTTTGGCAACAAGGCAGAAGAAGTTCTTAAAAAGATGGAGGAAAAAGCTAAATCTATGCAAACTGTTAAAGTTTTTTACAAGTACAACCACCAAGGTTTAGTAGGCATTGGCCTTCCAAGAATTGGTCCCTTCCTTCCTCTTCCAGACCTTCTCAGACCAAGCCCAGGTCCAGCAGAGCTCCCAGGCTTCAGTCCCAGGGTACGCACAGGACTAAGCAGTGGGGTCCTCCACTTCCAAACCCAGGAGTAATAAAACTCTCCCTATGGTAAACTGTCTCAGTAACTTCTTTTTAAAACTTCCAAGCACTTCTCGACTGACTGCCCCTTTGGGGGGGAAAGATTGTTCTTCATGCAAAGAACTGGGAGCTCATTACCCAGGACAAATGAGTTTTAAATATAGTGTCCCAGGGATACAGATTTCACTTCCACTCATTACCAACACCAAGCGGGTAGCCAGATCTACCCCTAAATCAGTGGGCAGAGGCCCAGAAGCAAGTACGTTCTCTCTTAAGCATGGGGGTTATTCAGTTGGTATCAGAAGAGGAAAAAGGACAAGGTTTCTACTCGAGACTTTTCCTGGTACCCAGAAAAGACAATTTATGGCGTCCTATTCTGGACCTGTCTACTCTAAACACCTTTTTGGTGATTCCAAAATTTAAGATGCTTACTCACCAGTTGCTCCCTATGCTAGGCAAAGACGCCTGGTTGGCAACACTAGATTTAAAGGAAGCATACTTGCACATCCCAGTCGGAATCTTGCAGAAGATACCTACGCTTCAAAGTTCTCTGCAATTTATGGTGTCCTATTCTGGACCTGTCTACTCTAAACACCTTTTTGGTGATTCCAAAATTTAAGATGCTTACTCACCAGTTGCTCCCTATGCTAGGCAAAGACGCCTGGTTGGCAACACTAGATTTAAAGGAAGCATACTTGCACATCCCAGTCGGAATCTTGCAGAAGATACCTACGCTTCAAAGTTCTCTGCACTGCCCCTTGGCTTATCTACTGCGCCCAGGGTGGTCACGAAGTGCCTAGCTCCAGTCATTGCATTTTGCAGGCAAAGAAGTATCCTAATATATCCATACCTGGACGATTGTCTAATTCAGGCAGAAAGCCATACTTTTGAATCATCTGGCCTTTGTACAAAAGGGTGCTAGCTTGTCTTGGGTATACCGTAAACGAAAAGAAATCACACCTGGTAACCTGTCAACAAATTATATTCATGGGAGCAAGTTTGAATACAACTTCCCAGATGGCTTTCCTCACACCAGAGAAACAAATTCATTTGACAACCTACTTCAAACAAGTGGCCACAAAAACCCTGCTTTCTGCAAGGCAAATACTACAAGCCTTGGGGTTCATGGCCTCCTGCATTCTTCTAATTCTATATGCAAGACTGCATATGAGGAAACTACAATGGTATCTAAAAAGCCTATGGGTGTCAACATTCACAGGACCGAGAAGCAATGATTCCTATCATACCTTGCCTGCGCCTAGAGTTCCTTTGGTGGGCAGAGGCCTGTCGCCAAAACAAGGGACTACCATTCACTCTACCCCCTGCCTGCCAAACGCTAACAACAGACGCATCAGTCTATGCATGGGGGGGCTCACCTGGCAGGGAAGTGCATTCAGGGCAAATGGAACCCAAGTCAAATGCACCTGCATATCAATCAAAAAGAAATGGTAGCTGTACAGAATGCTCTGACAGCCTTCAAGGACCACATTCTTCCAGGACAATTAATGGTAAAGACGGGCAACACCACTGTTATGTGGTACATAAGCAAGCAGGGGGGTACACATTCTTACCCCCACTACAAACTAGCCATGGCATTGTGGAACACAGCCCTGAGCTACCAAGTGCATCTGCAAGCTCAGTTCCTGCCAGGAAAACTAAATACACTGGCAGATGAACTAAGCAGAAACCTCATGGACCCACACGAGTGTGAACTTGTACCAAGAATTTTCAACATGTTGACAAGCAAATGGGGGAGCCCAGATATAGACCTGTTTGCCTCCCCCCAGAACTATCAACTGGACAAATTTTGCACAAGGACTCCCCACAAACAAGCTTGGAAAGTGGATGCTCTGCCCTTCAGCTGGAAAAAACAGTTTATGCTTTTCCTCCTCTGCCTCTGCTCTCCAAAGTGCTAGTAAAGATCAAACAAGACAAACCAAGGACGATTTTGATTGCACCAGACTGGCCACGCCAACACTGGTACTCTCTCTTGCGCAGTGTGTCGCTGTTGGCCCCATGGTACCAGCCTCAGACTCCTACTTTATTGTCTCAACAGGGGAACCAGATTCTGCACCCTCAGCTTCAAACACTGAACCTAGCAGCCTGGCTAATAACCTAATCTCTCTTTTACCTTCTGTCAGTAAACCTGTGATGGATATCATTTTAGAGGCAAGGAGGGCTTAGTACTAGAAAATCTTATGCTGAAAAATGGAAAGGATTCTGTGCCTGGAAGCAATCTCAAAGGATGAACACCGCAGTGCCCAATTTTCCTCAGATTTTACAATACTTAATTGAGATGCTTCACAAGGGCCTGTCTTTCTCCTCCATCAAAATTCACACCTCAGCCATTTCATCTCCTTATAACACAGAACCTCCCCTCTTCTCTCCTCTACTGCTCAAGCAGTTCCTCCGAGGGGCCAAAAGTCTACGACCACCCAGGAGAGCTCCAACTCCAGCTTGGGACCTTAACATTGTATTGGAAAAGCTCACTCTTTCTCCTTTTGAGCCAGCTGCAACTGCAGAGTTAAAATTCCTTTCTTGGAAAACAGCTTTCCTGTTACCCTTCTTGCTGAAGTGATTGCTATCTGAATTACAGGCCCTTATGGCAGTGGAGCCTTTCATCATCTTTCATGCAGACAGGGTGTCCTTCAGGACCAATCCCTCCTTCATGCCCTAGGTGGTATCCAGGGTGGCCCTTAATCAGTCCATTCATTTGCCAACCTTCTTTCCTAATCCACAGAACAAAGGGAAACGGATACTGCACTCCTTAGATGTGCACAGACAACTTAGATTCTACTTGGACAGGACTACACCTCAAAGGAAATCTGAACAACTGCTGGTGGCATTTGCTGCAGGGGCAGAGGGGAAGGCTATTTCAAAGCAAACCATTTCCAAATGGATAGGCCATTGCATTCATTTCTGCTACAAGCACCATGGAAAACGTATCCCACAGGGGATCAGACCTCACTCAACCAGGGCTGCATCTACCTCTACAGCCTTTCTTAGAGGCGTCCCTACCAGGGACATCCTAGAAGCTGCTACCTGGAGTTCTGTACATACTTTCACCAAGCATTACCATCTGCCAGTTTTCTCTAAATCCAGAGCTGGCTTTGCCACTGCAGTTTTGCAGGGCGTTATAGCTGGTCCTAATGCTATCTAAATTCCTCCTCCCATCCTTAGCTTTGGGAATCTACCCAAATATGATGACTGCAACAGTGAAACACGAAGAACGTAGTGCAGTTGTGTACACTTACCATAAATGTAGATGTTCGAATGTATTCACTGTTGCAGTCCTGGTTACCCTCCCTCCAGACCCCGTATTTCTCTTGGCTATACCTCTACTCTCCTTTACTATACTGAAAAGCTTTTTGGTGTATTTGCTTTTTTGTTGGAGGTATAACCTTGTATATTTATAGATTTAATTACTTCCCATTAGGGGGGCACCTGACATCTGGGGCAAGAAAAACTGATGTAATGGCATCGGCTGCATGTTTTATACCCCTGATGACCTGACGTCACGGAAGAAGGGACAGCAACTGACGCAGGACCTAGGACTTTGTTAATCAGGCCAACTGAGGGATACTGCAAGCAGATAACCCAAATCTGATGACTGCAACAGTGAATACACTTGAGCATCTACATTTATGGTAAGTGTGCATAACTGTACTTTGTTAATGGCAGTGTATTGATATCAGAAATTCCACAAATATGTTTGTTGTAAAGAAATCCAAGTGGTATTGGGCAGTAAACCTTTGAGAACTTATTCAGAAAATCCTTTTGCAAGACTCCTCCGAGCATGCAAAGGATATTAATTTACAAAAGTATGATCTGAAAGTGAAATAACATCCAGGCAAGTTTGTGCACAATACAGATGTGTTGAGTATAGAGTATTTGACTGAGAAGCATGAATAGTTGTTAGAAGAGCAGTTTGATATTTTGTGGCCAATTCCACAGTTAATGGAGTAGAATTCTTTTTCACTGTTACCAATGATAGAAAAAGTAAATACCAGAGAAGTAGTGACATTGGCTTGCAGTGGGAAGTGTTTCCTTTGCAGAAATCAGTATGAAAGGAAGTTGGGTCTTATTTTTATTATGAGGAAGAAATACAGACAGCTGAGAAGAGACATGCTTAGGAGAAAGCATGAATCACATCTAAGAGCAGAAGACTTAAGCTGGCCAGGAATGTCTTCTCGGATAGAATATGACATATGCACAATAACTGCAATCCAGAGGAAGAGTTGCCTGTATACACACAGGCAGACATAAGTACTGGGTTCAGAATTGTTGGCATTTGGGGAGGTTCTTGTATGCAGGTGTTTCACCCTTAGTGGGTGATTACTCCTTTTCATAATGTTGAGTGACTGTTGAGTTAACTGATATATCTAAGTGGGATATGAGAATATGCAGAGGGCTCCCTTTACTCCTTTCCCCAACACTGAGTGACTGCGGAGTTAACTGGTGTACTTAAGAGAGATATGAGGATATGGAGAGAGACCCACCACCCTTTTTTGTGATTTTTTTTCACGGTCTTGGTGGTTGTATATTTACTGAGTTTTCAAGGGGTACTTCATGTGGAGTGAGTTCTTTTTGAGAATGTGTAGAGGGTCCATTTGTTTGTCTATATTTGCATGCAATAAGTAATTTTTCAGAGGCAAATGTATTCCATAAATTCATCAGGTGTAAGGTTTTAGTTGCAAGCAGTTACTGAATAGTCAATCAGCTATGTGAAACAGGAGGAACATATTCTCTAATGGAGTAACAATTTTTTTATACAGTGGAATATAGGGAGGGATATAAAGTTCCAGCATGGGTGAAAGGGCAACCCCACATTTCTATTGCCATGCAGATGACATAAAGGACTGTAACACCATAACTTAAGTTCCATTGGATGTAAAGCAGATGAGATTGAAGTAATGTGCAGAGATCACACTACCTTTTTATCAGTGACCCCCCCCCCCCCCTTCACCAGATTTAGAGCAAGGAAGTGATTACTATGCATATAGAGCACAAAATATGGAAGTGTGCTTTTCATGTTTTATATTGCATAGATTGCACAGCTTTCAGGAAGTTTAGCTGTTAATTAAAAATGTGTAACATTGTATTATATTTGTAGTAGGCAGAATTGTAATTCTGTGTCAAGTTCTACAACTTTTCTGTTAGTCTACGCAGGAGAAGCTATAAATATCTGATCTGCAAACAAAACCTTTAGATATGGAACATGTACTTTTAAATGCTAATGAGCTACCTTCGGTTTTAGCGTGATGTGTGGTGCACAAAAGTTCTACAGAATTCAGTTTTCAGTAGAGACTTGAGGCATTTAGACCAAGTCTGCTGCCTGAATGTTCTGTGTAAGGCCTTCAGATATGACTTGGTGAGAGTATTGAAAGTAACATCTCTCAGATGTATCTGCAGAAGTAAATAATTCTCAATAGAACCTCGATAAAACCATCCCTTTTCTCCAGCCACTTCACCTAAATCCTAATATAAAAATCAACTGCAAACTAGTTAATCTTACAGATTTCCCCCTTATCAATGACTGTGCAGTTTGGGACATATATAAACACGGCAACAAGAATATCCCTGATCCACGCCTTACTCTGAAACTAAACTACAAATATACAGTCATTCTACAACAAATCAGAGAAACGATAGTACTACTAACCAGCAACTTGTCTAATTGTCACGACATCAGCAGACTACTTGAAATTGTTTACACTACTGAGTAATGAGAAAATGCTGTAAAAACCTATAGTCTTATCTCTGTGAAACATTACTCTGTGTGTCTATTCTCTAAATATTGGGATGAACATGGTAACTAACACATTCACTGAGGAACAAAAACTAAAGGCAATCAAAAACACCATAGAATTTATTCTCTTTAAAAATCTGATATATACACAATTAATGATTAGTAATAACACCTATTACACACCAACTGTTCTAAATAGATTTGATCCTAAAATCTCCCAAGCCTGCCAGTGCTGTTCTTATCCACACGCTGACCTCATACGTGCATTATGGTTCTGACATCGCACTTATAAATTATGGTGCTCTCTAAACGCATTCTTTCTAGGCATGGTTTATCAGAATTCCACACTGTGTTAGAAGCTTGCTGTACTACACATCTCCAGTCTTAAATTACCTAAATTAAAGCAAAATGTATTAATTACATTGTGCTCACTTGTTAAGCAATACATTACTAAAAACTGACTAGATCGTACTAAACTCATTTGGAAGGGATTTAGAGAGATGGCATTTAAACACATATCACAAAAGCTTGTTATTAAAGGTCATAGGAAAAGAGCATATTGCCAGAAATTCTGCAAAATTCTACTTGACCAGATTTTAAAGTGTTAATCATACGGAATGTTCTAAAGATTGACAAAAACTACTTTTTTTTTTTATTTCTTCCTGTCTGTTCTTTTTGATATTTGGAGGTTCAGGCTTTTTCCTTAAGCTTCCATGTTCCAAGATACAGTGGTAGCACTCTTGTAAATATTTTATATAGTTCAGTCTGGTTATCCTTTTTGTTTTCTCCTGTACCTCGAATGATACTGTTTTTTTATACACTCTAGGATGCTATTGTAAATTGACAAAGCATATTCAAAGTCATGTACAATGCTTTTTCACTTTGCAATTGTTTTGATTTTTACATAAAACAGTAAAAATCTTATTTGGAAAAAAAAATAAATAAAAAAATAATTCTCACCTGTATGTGACAAAGGGATTTTGGCTGAAAATGAGATGTTTTGGATATAGAAAGTGATTTCTCAGTTCACGTAGATTATCTGGAAAAAAAAAAAAAAAACGAACCCAAGAACAGGCTGGAAGGAAGCACACAAGGTCACAAATTCCACCAAAGTTTAATGCCACAGGATCCTATGGCATTAAACTTTGGTGGAATTTGTGACCTTGTGTGCTTCCTTTCCAACCTGTTCTTGGATTTGTTTTGGTGTTTATTGTGGTTGGAATCCCCGTATTTACTTTTTATCTGAAAAAAAAATTGAAGTAGTTTATTGTTCAGCATCACTGCTTGTTACAGGGGAAGTAGTCATAAGGATACTTAACATTTACTTTCCTTGATGAAGGAAAAAGATAATAGAAGCACTTGGGAAAATTCAGTAAGTAATTATTGCTAGCCCCAAAAGAATTTTCCATTTGTTCTTTACAGAAGCTGCCATTGAATGTGACTGAATTGGAGTAGAGCAAATTGCTGTGAATTTGGTGAGCTGTATGATTGTCTAATTAAAGGTAGCATAATTTGTGTTATAATTTAGTGATGAAACGAGGATAGACTTTTGAAAAAGGCAATTCTGCCTTTATGAAAAGCTGTGGATTGCGCAGAGTAAATGCTTTTACTAGGATACATTTTGAGGATTAACTGATGAAAAGATGTGTAGAATAAAATTTGAGTGGAATTGTAACGCAAAAATGAGACATAAAAAACTATCCATGTTGGAACCTAGAGAAAGCATTGCATTATTGAAGTTTAGATTCAGAATAGATGAGGTTGAAAGCATGATAGAGACCTTGTCCCAGCAATTAGTCAAACTTTTAGAATCTGTGATAAAATTTGCAAAGATATATGAAAGCAAACTGCGATGGTTTCATGTTGAATTGAAATGTAAAACTGAGCCATTTTGAACTTTATAAGTGAAAATACTTGATAATGTGAAGTCTGCAAATGCATTCAGGTTGATGGGACAGTTGTGCAAACCAGATTGTCAGAAAGAAGTGCAGAGGATTTGTCAAAAGAAGTGGAATTTAAATTAGGCACTGGTATAAACTGCACTATCTTGTCAGAAAAATGCTTTTAAATGTATGAGCTCTGTTTGGCTCTCAAGTTGTAAATGCATTTTAATCTGTTCTGGCCACTGAATGACATTGGTTAGAAATTGTCATGGCAGCGTAAGTATAAGAAGTTCAGGTTCAAGTGTTTTCTAAATATTTTTTTGTGACTTGTGAGAAACTAGAAATGGTAAAAAGAATTCACTGCATGCATGCAAGCAAAATATTGCATATTTTCAAAGTCTCTCACAGAGACCATATTTAGAGATCGTTCACTATCACAGATGAATCTCTGATACTGTGGAAAGACTTATCAGTGATATCCTGCATAATGGCACTGATTTGGAAGTTTGTCAGGAAAATCTCAGATACAAGTAAAGCCTGATACAGTGTGCCATTGGTACTTCTGCATCCAAAGAACCTGTAACAAGTAAATTGGCACAAGAGAATGGATAGCGTGGGTGTCATTGAGAAGTAGTTTGAGGTAACAGAATTGGTGAATACAGTGTTGCTGGTATGGTGAAAGATAGAACTCGCATTTTTGTTAATATTACAAGATCTGTTTTTCTTTGTACTGCTTACAAATAAATATTTCTGGCAAATAAGACTAGATGGAGTGCATTGTAAATTGTATTAATTTCATATGCAACTAGAAAAGAATAGATTTCTTAGACTCCCATTTGGCATTTCATTATCAGCAGGTGTTCCACAGAGCTGTTGCCCAGACAGTTGAAGGCCTGGTAGGTGCTGTAAACAGGAGATGTTGCATTGTTGTGGGGTCAGCTGTAAGATAAAAATGGGAGGAAGCTGAAACCTGCTGTGTAGATTAAAACAGAATAATTTCAGTGTCCTTAAAATCAAGTCTAAAATACATTGGTCATACTCTAATATTGGACTACAACCTGTACCACAAAAAAAAAAAAAAAAAAAATTCCAAGTAATAGTGAAGTTGGCAAATGTAGAAGAAAAAGATATACATTACAGCGATTTCTAGGAATGCGGCAGTATCTTGCAAAGTATATATATGATGAATCTTGGGTAACAGTTGCATATAAGAAGTCTCTTAGAAGACAATATCTTGGGAATGGTACAATGACCGAGAAAAAAGTTGTGAAATACTCATAAAAGTAATTGCAGGTGTTGCTATTTTAAGTACTGTGACAAATAAACCATTTGTACTGTAAGTAGAAATCACTTAGAATGATGTAGTTAAGTGTGATCCTGCAAGAGAATAGAGCAATTGGCAGTGGATCAAGAGCACTTGCAGCTGCACAAAAGCAAAATGCTTATACAGAAAAGGGACCTTTATCAGTGTATGGATGTGAGAAATTCCACAGCTATGCCTGTGTCAAAAAAGTTCTGGTGGAGACATACCATAAAGTCTTACAAAGCATGTTTCAGAAAGTCTTTGTATAAGGTATTTATGAGATTGTGCAGAATGCTACCTAATCTGCAATATTATTAATCTGCAATATTATGTTTTGGGAATGATATGTAGATTTGTTGTATAGGGCATATTTCCCAACATGGCATGGAGAACTGCTACAAGTCTTAGTAGAGGTTCTTTAGAAAGTACTGCATTTTACCAGTAGCAGGTGAAAATGTAAGAGTTTCAGAGGTATACTGACACTAACTAGTAATACGTCAGAGATGTTACATTAAACAAGTAGCCTGAACAGAAATCATTAGTAATGAAAAAGTCATCCTCGCTGTTCTTTCAAAGAAGAAATATTTATCCAAATGTCCTTCTATTCATATGCTGCAGTATTCATTACATGAGGGAGTTCGCCTCTGGCTAACTTGTACATCCGGCCAGTATACCAATGTCTTAATGCTACTGTAAGGTACGTGCGATGCCGCACATCATCCAGTGTATGAAGCGGACGTCAGCACGCACCAGGCCCAGAACCTTTCTGCAGCCTGTCTGATCGCCTGCTCCAGATGTTCGCTCGCCAGATTAGTCGTGAACCATGGTTCAGATAAGTATCCCAACGTCGGGGCTTTCCTTTTTTTTTTTTTAGTGATTTCATGTCAGCTAGGAAGGGCAAGTGTCAGTGTGGTAGGCAGATTCCATATAAAGACTCCCACAACTTTTGTTTGTTCTGCCTACGCCCAGACCACGACCATATCTCCTGCTCTGTCTGTAAGTCTTTTGCCACCAAAACCCTTAGGAGCAGCCTAGTTTCCCTTAAACTTTATCTAGAAATCAACTCCTTAAGTGCTTAGCCCATGAAATAGAGGTTACATCACACCCTTCAGACAAGCCAGTATCAAAAAAGACCAAGAGACCTCTGCTTCCCAAGAAAATGAAAATAAAACATGTCACAACAGTTCCCCAAGATCAAGCTCCGGATTGACAGCCCTTTTCCCAAGGCCTGTTCAGTGCTTTTATGGAACTGCGTCAGCCTTCAGCTACTTCTGTTCTCTGACTGCCTTTTCTCCCTCTGTCACCTTTAAGAAGACATCTGCAGACACTTCCTCAGATGAGGAGGAATCATCAGGCAATGAGTCCTTAGCTTCTTCCACCTGAATTGCTTCCCCTTTGGGTTATGTTCCACCAGAGGAAGACTAATGGTACAGATTCCCGTGAGGAGGACATTACCTTTGGCAAAACTATTCTGAAAAATGAAGGAGTTTTTCAAATGGGACTGTTGCCAAATGTCAAACATACAAAAGAGGTATTATGACCTCCTTCAGATGGATTCCCTGTCTCCTTATTCCAACATACACCCCACCGGTTTTTCCAGCCTTTTTGGATGCTTTTATAGCTGCATCTAAATGTCCAGACTCCCAGCCACCAGCTCCAAAGCGCTCCGATAGATTTTACAAGGTGTCTGAGGATTCCAGATTCCTATTCAAAGCCCCTTCTGCAGATCCAGCTACTATTTCAGTCTCAGCCGACAATGCATTTAAACTGTTGCCTTCTTCCTCCTTAATGCCCTCTGATAAAGAGAGCGAAGTCATGGAGAGACTGGGGGAAAAAGTTTACACCTCTGCTACTTTGGCCTTCAGGGCCATTAATTTTCAAACCCACATGGCCAAATATTCCCTGGCTCTCCTGTCGGATGCAGGAAAACTCCTCTTGGAGCTCCATGACGCTTGCTCCTAGGCTAAGTTGTCCTCTCTCCTCAACCCTTCTGCCCAGGTTACAAGGCACTCTGTCAAGTGCAGTGCAGTTATGATGCGGATACCTCAGCCAGGCAGGGGCTTTTGGGCCAGTTCTGAGGAGGTACTCCTGGCTCTGTTTACAACCCTTACCTGATAACTTCAAGGTCAAACTTGATGGATGCCCCTCTCAACAATAAAGACTTATTTGGTAGCTCGGCTGCAAACCTTTTTAAATCACTTCCAAGAGAAAGGCAAGGAGATTCAGGATCTTAAACATATCCTTGTTTCCTCCTGTCCCCAGGTTCCAGATGAAATAGCCTACTAAGACCACCTTTGTTAGGAAAGCTGTTTTGTCTTCCTGGGGTCCCAATAAACAAACCTCTTCTAAGACCTTTCCTTCGACACCATCTCTGAAGCCCAAGCCTGGTAACCTGTGACTACCTGCCTCCAGGGCCATCAACCCCCCATATCTGTTTGCCTGTCTTTCTCCCTACTTGCTTGGAAAATGATACCTCAGGACTCTTGGGTCCTATCCATCATCAAACAAAGATATTTCATGGTTTGGGAAGCTTTCCCCTCCTTCAGGGGTATCCCACAGCCACCAAAAGAACATCTGGAACATTTTCTCATGTAATATCTGCTCTTCTTTCTCAAGGGACTATTCACAATGTTCCCCCTCTCAACTGCGAAAGGAATTCTACCCTAGGATGTTTTTGGTCCCCAGGAAGGATGGCCCCTGGAGGTCCATTTTAGACCTCTCCCATTTAAATAGTTTTCTGAAAGTTCCCACCTTTCGAATGCTGACTTTGCCCACCTTTCTTCCCTTCATACTTTCCCAAGCCTTCATGGTGGCATTAGACATAAAAAATGCCTGCCTTCATATCCCCAATCACCACCTTCATTTCCCCTATCACCATCAGTTCAGGAAATTTCTTTTGTTTTTCTGTTGCTTCCTGTCATTTTCAGTTCTGTGCTTTGTCCATTGGTCTGTGTACGGCACTAAGGGTCTTCAAAAAATGTTTAGCTCCTGTCATAGATTATTGCGGACTACAGATTTTTCCTTACCTAGCCAATCTGTCATCGAGGCCCAGTCCTCAGACCTTCTGTTGCCAATCTGACCTTCACAATTTCTCCCCTAGAGAGTTTGGGCTTCACTATAAATTATCAAAAGCCCTCTCTGACCCCTTCTCAAGACCACATTTTTCTCTGCTGCAGGATTCAGACAGACAAGAACTCAGTTCTGACGAAGTCCGAGTGGGTGGACAATAGCACTTAACTTTTGTTAATATAACAACAGTTGCTGTTGAAATAATCAGAGCAAATGTTTGTGATCAAAGTGAGATGGGGACCTACAGACACTAGATCCTACCCAGTTCGGCTTTGTCAAGGGCAGATCCTGCCTTCTGAACCTGGTTGACTTCTTCGAAACAGTCACCAAAGCCATAGATGAAGGGAAGGTAGTCCACACAGCCTATCTGGACTTTGCAAAGGCATTTGACACAATACCCCACTCAGGCATCATAGATAAGCTATCCAGCTTAAATATAAACCCCTGTGTCACAAGATGGGTCTCAAACTGGCTCAAAGACAGAACCTACAGAGTGAGAGTTGCTGGAGCCATGTCAGACTCGAAACCGGTCACAAGTGGCGTCCCACAGGGTTCTGTCCTGGGACCACTCTTATTCGGTATATACTTTTCCGAGGTACAGGCAAACGTGGGAGGACTATGGCTCACCAAGTTCGCAGACGACTGCAAACTGGGCGCCATAATCAACTCTCCAGCTGACACAAACATCCTTCAAAAAGGTCTCACAGAGACAGATAACTGGTGCCAGCGCCATGGTTTAAAGCTAAATGCCAAAAAATGTATAGTCATACCCTTTGGCAAAAACAATGTGCCCACAAATTACCACATAGGCGGAAACCCATTAAGTACAGAGAAAGTTATTAGGGACCTGGGGACCCAAGTTGATAGCAATCTCTCCTTTGAAAACCACATTGCCAAAGTGGTTAGAAAGACCTTCTACATAGCCCACCTCATCATGAAGGGTTTCACATCTAGATCAAGAGAGGTAATTGTGCCCCTTTATTCATCCCTCATCAGGCCCATCATAGAATACAATCTCCAGCTCTACTCAGTTGCATACTGCCTACTTCGAGGCGATCTATGCCTGACATACAAAGCTATGTCAAATCCAGAATTAATGGACATGCTCCACCTCAGTAAATCTAAATCCCTTAGAGCCACACGCTCGAGGGACTTGAACCTCAGCACAGAAATAAATAGAACTTGCTGGAGGGACAGGTTCATAACCCAGAGGCTCTCGCCTGGAATAGAATTCCAGTTCATGTGAGGCAGAGCACCTTACTGAATCTCTTCAAGAAGAATCTCGATAAGTGGATGGGGGATCGTAGGTTTGTCCCAGGGATTACTCCCGTGTCACTATTAGACAGAGGCACTGTAAACTAAACCTTAAAAAGGGCACAGTATACTCAAATCAAGGGGTGGCGTAAGCCATACAGAATCGGGCTAGGCTTATAATTGCCCCAGGGCAGATAGCCTAGTATGAACCTATGATTACAAATGACCTGCTTTTATTGTAACAGCATCACTTTGCTTAGTCTTTAAATTGCTTCAGTCGACCTTGTCTGCTAAGGATAATTCTGCCTTTAACAATTGGAACTTAAGTGCATGCTCAACTTGGCAGGAAAAAAAATTAGGCTGTATTTCACCTTCCCATTCAATGGTAACCTATGTCTCTCTCATTTTTATTGCCATCACTGAGTGCAGTTAGGTTGTGGAGGTCCCAAGTTATGCTTTGGATTGTACTTTGCAAATTGCTCTTTTTCCTTTTGGATCTTAAGCACAGGGTAGTAACCTTATTCTTTGCTTCTTTCTCGTCTTGTAGTTTAAGAATTTTGTAAAAAAAAAAAAAAAAAAAATAGAAACATCACTTTCTAAGGTGTTCCCATATTTTAGTCTGTGCTAAGACTTTTATAACTCCCTTCTTTGGTTTATAGGTAGATTTTCACAGTTCTCCTTCCTTTTTTTTTGTTGGGGCTATTTCTTTATTCAACCGTCATGACTCTTACTTCTTACAGGTGTGACTGGTAACTTACATTGTGTGGTGTTAAGCTCCTTAGCATGAATCAGAATCTTGTGGTAGATGCACAGATTTTAATGATCGTACTTAATGGAGACAGACGAAGCTTAGGATTTATCTTTTCGAGCTGCAGGTTAAAATGAAGTCTGAGCCAGGCCCTCAGACCTTGGCCTGTAGTTGTTTTGCTTCTGAAGACAAAGAGAATGCTGCCATTCATCTCTGTCAAGTGAAGCCAGTCAGACAGTAAGACATGTGTGACAACGGTTCCCCTTCACAAGATCGAATTACTGAAAGCTCGAAACTCATAAGATCGAGTTCAAAATCTCGAGTTTCAGTAACTCGAAATTGTGAACGGGAAGTGTAAAAAATTAGATTAAGGGTTTTACTTACCTTTTTGTAGGGGGATGGGCCCCCCTGCACTGTTCCTTCCTTAATGTGCAGGTTTCATGACCGCACTTCAGCGGAGGATTAGAAAGTGTCCCGTTGTGCGCTTATGCATATAGCGCGTAATAGTACATTTCCATCTCCTTTTCTGTAGTGCGATCTCTTGAGTTGGTATATTTAAGTAGGGGGGTGTGGGGGTGCACAACCCCGCAAAAAACATTAGAAAAAGTGTTATTTTCTTTCCTTTTGTGCCCCTTCACAATTTCGAGTATATGAATACTCGAGATTTTGGGCTCGGGCCATGCATTTTGAGTATTCATATATTCGATCTTGTGAAGGGGAACCGTGACAACATAGTTAAAATTAAGGCCAATCCCACTTCCATAGTTTCTGGTGTGCAAGCTAGTTTGAAGAAGGATTTCTCACCTGCTACTTTGATGACCTCTCTGTAAGGACATCTCCAGGATTATCTATTCACAGCAAGGCTGGAGGAAGATGCCTGTGTCCCTCCCCCAAAGCCTGTTTAATGACTGTTGTCAGTCTTCAGCATAGTAATGAAGTTAAGCAGCTTTTATCCCTCTAGTGTCTCAGTCCTACGAGAGACATGAAAGTGGATCCTGTGCCAGAACCCAGGTCTTTGCACTACACAAATCCATGGGTTTTATTCTTCAAGTGCCAAATCACCATTTTGTTTGCTCACACTTTATTGTATTTGTATATTACTAGCTTTGGCTACTTAGGCCATTTGGTGGGCTGTTGCAAGTGCCCCCTTCCCATGATAAAAAGTCCACCTCCATATTATCTTCAAGTGGTCAGATATTGGTCTGTCTTATGCAGGTCTGTTTGTCTGCCTCAGTGCAGGCCCCCATATGGGCTCTAACTTCTTCAAATCCTGTGTCGGCACCTACAGCTCCCTCAGCCTTCCAGTAGCTATACATTGGGTTCATTGCTGGCTGTCTTCCAATACCTATACATTGGATCCATTGCTGGCTGACGTTGTCATTGGATAGGCCAGTGAAAGAGTCGGATAATTTTAGGGAATCAGCGCTGTGTCCCTACTTTGGCAGCCCTAATGTTATGGGGCCTGGTGTATACTTTAATTTTAACTTCAGTGCAAGACCCTGTAAGGCTTGCACATAAGCACCTTTTAGGGGATGGATTATAGGCCTTTGGTACCAAGACATCTGGCTTTTTGATGACTGCTTTTGTCTTTGGATATTAAAGGCTTCCAGAGAGGAAAGAAAGGGAAACAAGAAGACAGGTTTACTATGAATAATCGCTTGTCCTTAAATTATGTAATTATCCAGTCACCACACATCTAACATGTTGGGAGGTCACTGTTCAAAACAGCAACACAGTTATATATTTTCAGTGAAGCAAGCTTCCTTGCATTTTTTAACTTGTGGAGCCCTCATCTTCTTGAAGTGCTTGAGACATGTTTGCATATATAGATGTGTGTGTGTCTACTATCACACTGTGGAATGTCAGTTAATTGAACATGGTTTGGTCAAGTGTGTTTAAACATTTCGTAATGCTGAACTGAAATATTCTGACCTCATGTTAACGAAAGTAAGTCTCCATTTGCTAATATGCAGTTGACGTTATGAATGGAGATCATGGTACAGTGCGGATCAGGAAGTGTACCTTTTTCCTCATTGTAGTGCTGTCTTGGAATTGTTATATATAATTTGCAGGGGGTTTGAGGAGGTGCAGGGGGCTTGCCACTTTGCAAAAACATAATCCAGTGTGGATTTTTGTTTGTGTGTCTTTGATGTTAAGTGTCCAGACACTTGAGCATCTAACGTCAACCTCACAGACTTGGGCACAGATGAAGAATAAGTGTAACTGAAGCACAGGAGTCATTGGTTACACTTTCACTGCTTTACAGTAATTGCAAATTATTGCGAATGTTGACCATCACAGTTTCCATTTCGACATTCCGTCTTATCGGTATTACCAAATTTTTCAAATTTGTTGTTATGAAAGTATAGACAAGTGTAGCTTATACCTCATCTAAAATCGCACAAACTCTGGGAAGAGGAAGACTCAGATAAGAACACAGTACTAACCTTTTTTGCTTTTCTCAGAGTTGCCATTACAAGATGCTGGTGACCTTTCAGTGATGATGATTTGAGTGTTGATAATCTAGCTACTGACAAAACAGTAGTTTTCCCAAGCAAACTCTTCATGCTGCTTCACCCGTAGAAGATAAAGGTGGCAAACTAGTCTATATGCTCCCTTTTACCTCTGCTTGTGTCAGACTTCACTGATGTTTTATGTATCATGAGGGAGAAGAGCAGCTGGCATTGCCAGGAATTTATGAAACCTACATTATGCATTACACCTTCTCCTGGGTATTTTTTCTTTGTGTTTATACTGTTGAAGATGCAGTAAAATGGCAATGGAAAATCCAGGTACTATGACCCATGTTCAGAAGAGACATTTTTGTCTCCCTCCCTGTCCGATTGTCCTGTCTTTGTTGAGATGCCCTACATAAATATGACTTTCCTAAGCAGGAATTATACCGTTTTCATCCTCCAAATACAACGTAATAGGTTTTTACAGGCTGAGGAAGTGGAATTTTGCATGCTTGGATGTCCTTCAAGGATGCAACTGCAGTCCTGACATATGGGTTGTCCTGCCTCAGGCAGCCCTTCGGTCGGCCGGATTCCAAAGTCTGGGTCCGGTGTCGGCTGATGTCGCCCTTTCCCCGACGTCAGAGCGCCTGGGGTATAAAAACTTCAGCCGACGCCATCTTCTTCAGTCTTTCTTGCCGCGTGGCACCCGAAGCAGAAGCAGTTCGCAAGTGCCGGTCGACCAGCTCCTGTGTTTTCAGCTACTGAAGTCTTCAAAAAAGCTAAGTACCCCGTTGGGGACCTTTTCTTGCCTCAGCCGATGTCAGATAAAAGTGAAAAAGTGAATAATTGTTTAACTTGTGGGAAACAAATACCTCATAAGGATTTCCACTCTTACTGCTTACCCTGCCTAGGCCCAGAACACAACGTCTCGGCCTGTGCAGCTTGTGCCTCTTTCAATAAACGCACTCTTAGGCGTCGGTCAGAGTTTGCACAGGATTATTTTGGGGAAGATTTCTGTTATATCATGCCGTCGGAGCTTCCGACAGCACATTTACCTAAAAAACGGAAGGATAAGGACCGACACCCGCGGTCTCGGCCGACACCACGCTTAGGCCTACCGCAAGTGTCTCGGTCTCTTCTGAGCCGGTTTCGCAACCGCTACAGACCGACGACACCGCTCCACCGGTTACTTCGGTACCGGATGCCAGCTCGGTGCCGGTTCCTGTTCTCCCCTCTGAGACCGTAGCCCAGGATATTTCTGACACCATTTCAGGGGATAAGACTACTCCAGCACGTGGGGCTGCCAGGCCTCCAGTGTTTATGTCCATTAAGGCCTACACACGTGCTAAGGCTGCCAAACAGGCTAAGTCTCTCCCTCCAAGATCTATTTCTCTGGGATCCACTTCTGCTTCTCAAATTTTAAGTTTAGCTGAGGACCTTATTTCTTTAATTAGGGGTTCACAGCCTCATCCAGATAGAGGCTCTCAGCCGCCTTCTGACAAGAGGCCTAGGGTTGAGCAGGTAGACTCCCAGTCCTCCGATGAGGCCTCAGGTGATTCTGCACATTCAGACTACCAGGAGGAGGCCTTCCCGGCATACGAGGATTCTGATGCGGAGGAATCTATTCCCTCTGCTTCTCCTCCTGAGGAGATGTCCTTCAAGGATGCATCTGCAGTCTTTACAAATGGGTTGTCCTGTCGTCAGGCAGCCCTTCGGTCGGCCGGATTCCAAAGTCTGGGTCTGGCTTCGGCTGGTGCCGCACTTCACCCGACGTCATTGCGGCAGTTATTCGGGTATATAGGCATCAGCCGACGCCATTTTCCTCAGTCTTTCTTGCCGCGTGGCGCCCGAAGCAGAAGCTGTTCGCAAGTGCCGGTCGGTCAGATCCAGAGATTACTACTACCGAATACTACTTCGAAGACTTCTTTAAAGCTAAGTACCCCGTTGGGGACTCTTTCTTGCCTCAGCCGATGTCAGAGAAAGTTAATAACTATTTATCTTGTGGGAAACAAATACCTCATAAAGATTTCCACTCCTATTGCATACATTGTTTAGGCCCAGACCACGACGTAGCAGCTTGTCTAGCCTGTGCTTCTTTTAACCGACAGACGCTTAGACGTCGGTCGGACTTTGCTGAACAGATTTTCGGCTCCGATTTGGCTACATTATGCCATCGGATCCTCCGACTACGCAAATAACCAAAAAACGCAAAGAAAAGGACCGAAACCGCGGTTAAGCAAACCACGAGTGTCTCTGTTTTGGCCAAAACCGAGCAAGCGGTTCTTTCTTCAGCCGATAACATGCCTTCTACCGAGGTCTCTTCTAACCTGGTAGAAACGGCTTCTGAAATCCAACCTTCTGTTGCGGTTTCACAGGATTTACCAGACACCATTCCCCTGGATATTTCAACCCCTGCACGTGGAGCTGCTAGGCCTCCTCCAGTTATGTCTATTAAGGCCTTTGCCAGGGCTAAAGCAGCCAAAGCATCCAAACCTGTGCCTGCTAAGCCCCCCTCTCACAGGCCCAGCACCAGCTCCCATATGCTTTCTTTGGCTGAGGATCTCATCTCTTTAATTCGTGGAGCCCAGCCTCATCCAGACAGGGCCTCTCTCCCTCCTCCAGAAAAGAGGCCTAGAGCAGAGCCCCCTGAGCCAGTATCCACAGATGATTCCTCTGATGACTCAGAACATACAGACCCTCCTGAGGCTTCTTATTCTCCTTACGAAGACTCTGATGCTGAGGAGTCCATCCCTTCAGCCTCTCCTCCTGAGGAATTTTCCTTTGGGGAAACCTTGCATGCTATGAGGGAACAATTTCAGTGGCAGGGCCAAGATTTCTCAGATTCTAGAAAAAGGCTTAGGACCTTTCTACATTTGCCACAGCATAGGCCTTTAGCTATACCTCCAGTTCTTTCTGTTGTTGATGATGCATTTAATGATGCTTGCACTGCTCCTGATTCCTTACCTCCGGCTCCTGCTAAGCCCGATAGGTACTACAGGGTCCCGGACACTCATCACCACTTATATAAGGCTCCTTTTGCAGATCCAGAGACTATCTCCCAGGGTCCTAAAGCTGTAGCAGCTACTTCTTCTAAAACCCCTCCCTCTGAAAGGGAATCCAGGTCCTTAGAGAGATGGGGTAAAAAAGTTTACACTTCTGCTACTTTGTCAGCTAGAGCTTTGAACTGCCAATTTCATATGATTCAATATCAAGAGTTTATGCTTGACCAGTTGACTAAAAAGCTGTCCTCTGAAGAATCTTTAGATAAAAAGTATGTTCAAGAAATGGTACATAACATACAGCAGGTTAGTAACCATTCTTTAAAATGTGGCTATGATGCACTGGTGGCTTCCTTTAGATCAGCCATGACTGGCACAGTTATCAGGAGGCATGCATGGTTGAAAGAACAGGCATTACCAGACCATGTCAAATCTAAGCTTTTGGATGCACCTATGGACAAGGTCAATTTATTTGGTTCCTCTGCACAGCAGGTACTAAAAAAGATGGAAGAGAAAGCAAAATCTGCGCAAACAGTGAAAGATTTCTTACAAGTTCAACCTCCAAGGTTTAGCAGGAACTGGCCCTCCAAGAATTGGTCCTTTCCGGACTCCTCTAAGACACAAAGAAGCAGGAATAGGCGCTCTAGAGGCAGAAACCAATCCAGGGGTGCCTACAGGGGTCGCCAGTGGCAGGGTAACAACCAACGAGGCACGGATACAGCCACCACCACTACAACAACTCAATCACAGTGACTTGGCGGTGGCACCGCCTACCAGGGAACAACTAGAAGCACCCTTAGGCGGAAAGCTAACCTTATTTTCAAGAAACTGACACTGCATTACAAGAGAAAAATGGATTTTGCAAACTATAGACCAAGGTTACAGGTTCCATTTCCATACTCTACCAGGAAAGAGAGGAATGCCAAACCTACCACCTACTCAAAGGACAGAAGCTCTAAAACAAATATCTCAATTATTAAGAATGAGAGCTGTGGAAAAGGTACCATCTATGGAGCAAGGAAAGGGATTTTACTCCAGACTCTTCCTGGTACCAAGAAAAGAAAACAAATGGAGGCCTATTCTAGACCTGTCCGCTTTAAACACATTCCTCATTGTTCCAAAATTCAAAATGCTGACCCTACAGCAGCTTCTTCCAATGCTGGGCAAGGAGTCTTGGCTGGTAACTCTAGATCTCAAGGAGGCATACCTGCACGTCCCCATAAGACCAATTTGCAGAAGATACCTCAGATTTCTTGCAGGATCAGAGCATTATCAATTCTCAGCATTGCCCTTTGGCTTATCTACTGCCCAGAGTGTTCACGAAATGCCTGGCATCAGTAATCGCTCATTGCAGACTTCAGGGATTCAAATCTATCCCTACCTGGACGACTGCCTGATACAAGCGGACAACAAAAACAAACTAACAGAAGACTTACAAAGAGTCATCTACCTGCTGCAAGCCCTGGGATATACAGTCAATACAAAAAGTCAAGGCTGATTCCATCCCAAAGAATAACCTTTCTGGGTGCAGAACTGGACACATCAAAACAAATGGCATTTCTAACTGCAGAAAAGAAAGAGCAACTTCCTCTCTACTTCTTGGCATTAACAAAGCAGAACCATCTAACTGCAAGAAAAGTGCTACAAGCTCTAGGCTTCATGGCATCCTGCATAATACTGGTCCCTCATGCCAGGCTGCATATGAGAAAGCTACAGTGGTACCTAAAGAATTTGTGGTCCCAGCACAAGCACAGCCTAGAAACCAAAATTCCAATGATCCCATGCCTGAAGCAAGAGTTCCTATGGTGGGCTCAGGCCTGCCAATCAAACACAGGATTGCCCTTCTGCAAAAGTCAACCAAGACAAACCATCACGACAGATGCCTCAGACCTCGGTTGGCCGGCACACATGCTGGGCAAGTGCATTCAAGGCCTATGGACTCAAGACCAGCTGCATCTGCACATAAATCTAAAAGAAATGATGGCAGTAAAATTGGCAATCCAGGCATTCAGACCTTTTCTCCAAGAAGGCCAGTTGATGATAAGGACAGACAACACCACAGTTATGTGGTACATCAACAAACAGGGAGGCACACACTCATACCCTCTATGCCGGCTGGCACTGGACCTATGGGATGTGGCTCTGAGCTACAACATTCAGTTACAGGCAATTTATGTACCAGGGAAGGAAAACATTCTAGCAGACATATTAAGCAGAACTACAACAGATGCCCACGAATGGATGCTGCATCCGGACATCTTCAAAACCATCACAAGAGAATGGGGATTACCACAAATAGACTTGTTTGCATCCCCATTCAATCACCAGTTGAAGACATTCTGCACAAGGACTTACCACCCACTTGCTTGGAAGGTGGACTCCCTATCTTTCAGTTGGAAAAGCCTGACAGCATAAGCATTCCCACCACTTCCTTTGATGCACAAGGTGCTTCTGAAGATCAAAGAGGAACGTCCGAGGATCATTCTGATAGCCCCAGACTGGCCAAGACAACATTGGTATCCACTGCTGAGGAGCATGTCCCGGGAACAAATATGGACACTGCCCCTGATCCCATTACTGCTAACACAGAACAACTACAACATCCTGCATCCAAACCTAAAAACTCTGCAGCTAACTGCCTGGAACATTACATAACAGCAATTAACCCAAATTTATCCCAAAGGGTTAAAGACATAATCCTGGAGGCTCGTAGACCTTCAACAAGAAAGAATTATGCAGCAAAATGGAAAAGATATCTCATCTGGAGTACTGCAAAGGGGCAAGATGTGACACTGGTGAACATAGCCAACATCCTGGAGTACTTGGCGGAGCTCTTCCATACAGGCCTGTCCTATTCTTCCATCAAGATACATGCATCAGCTATTTCAGCAGAATACAGCTTGGATCCTCCTGTCTTCTCGCATCCTCTGCTCAGACAGTTTCTGAGAGGAATTAGAAATGTAAAACCTCCCAGGAAACCTCCATTGCCAGCATGGGACTTGAACTTTGTGCTAGAAAAACTGACTCTTCCTCCTTTCGAACCAGCAGCAACAGCAGAATTACATACTTTATCTGGAAGACTGCTTTCCTGCTTTAAATCAGGCTATCCACCTTCCTACATTCTTCCCCAACCCACAGAACAGGGGAGAAAGGCTCTTACATACCTTGGATGTACACAGACAATTACGCTACTACCTGGACAGGACAAAAAACAATAGAAAAACTGACCAGCTTCTGGTAGCATATGCAACAGGAAAGGAAGGAAAACCAATTTCTAAACAGACAATCTCCAAATGGATAGGAAATTGCATTAGATTTTGTTACTCCTACCATGGAAAGAAAACTCCAGAGAACATCAGGCCTCACTCCACAAGGGCTACAGCCACTACCACAGCTTTCTTACGAGGAGTGGCTACCAAGGACATTATAGAGGCTGCTACTTGGACCTCCGTGCATACATTTGCCAAGCATTATAACTTACCTCTATACTCTAGATCCCGTGCTGGTTTTGCCACTGCTGTTTTGCAAGGGATCCTAACTACACCATAATCTCTTCTCATTTCCTCCTCCCTAGTTTAGCTATGGTATTCTACCCATTTGTAAAGACTGCAGATGCATCCTTGAAGGACATAGTACAGTTTTGTACCTACCATAAATGTAGATGTCCGAGAGGAATGCATCTGCAGTCAGGATTACCCACGCTCCTTCCCTCTGAGGTACTCCTAGGGTATTTGCCAATCTTCAGCTAGCTTGGGGATCTATTATGGTGTATTTGTTTGTATATATGTACATACATGCTTATTTTGTGTGTTTGCTCTCTACTATTTGGAAACTTTGGCATTTATCCAAATTTAGCCATCCAAGAGGGCACCTGGCATCTGGGGCAAGAAACACTGAGGAAAATGGCGTCGGCTGATGCCTTTATACCCGAATAACTGCCGCAATGACGTCGGGTGAAGTGCGACACCAGCCGAAGCCAGACCCAGACTTTGGAATCCGGCCGACCGAAGGGCTGCCTGACGACAGGACAACCCATTTGTAAAGACTGCAGATGCATTCCTCTCGGACATCTACATTTATGGTAGGTACAAAACTGTACTTTTTCCTTTGGGGAAACGCTTCATTCCATGAGGGAACACTTCAAATGGCAAGGCCAAGAATACTCAGATTCTAGGAAAAGGTTAAGGGAATTTTTAAAGCTACCTCAGCATAGACCCTTAGCTATTCCTCCAGTTTTAAATGTTTTAGATGATGTGTACTTAGAATCTAGTGTTTCCTGACTCCTCCCCTGCTCCTGTCAAGCCAGACAGGTACTACAGGGTCCCAGACACACATCAATTTCTGTACAAGGGCCATACTGCTGACCCTGAAACTATTTCTCAGGGGCCTAAAGGGCTTTAGAAAGGTGGGGCAAGAAAGTATATACATCTTCCACCCTTTCTATGCGAGCATTAAATTGTCAATTTCATATGATTCAGTATCAGGAATACATGTTGGATGACTTGCAAAAGAAACTGGCTTCCCCTGAACCATTAGATAGAAAGGGGTTACAGGAATTGGTTCATAATACTAAGCAGGTTAGCAGCCATTTCCTTCAGTGTGGATATGATGCATTGGAAGCTTCATGTAGAGCAGCAATGACAGGTGTGGTCATACGCAGACATGCTTGATTAAAGGAACAAACATTGCCAGACCATGTGAAAATTAAGCTTTTGGACGCACTACTAGAGAAACATAAGCTATTTGGTGCTACTGCACAAGAGGTTTTAAAGAAAATAGAGGAAAAGGCAAAATCAGTGCAAACAGTCAAAGATTTCCTCCAGGTACAGCCTCCAAGATTCAGCAGGAATTGGCCTTCTAAGCATTGGTCCTTTCCTGACACAGACAAATTTCAAAGAGGCAAAAACAGACGTGGCAGAGGTAGAGGGCAAACTCGAGGCTCCTACAGAGGACGTCAATGGCAGCCTCCGAACCAGAGAGGTGTGGCAGGACCTTCCACTGGTCCGCCAGGACAATCTCAATGACTTGACTTTGACTCCGCCATCCAGGGCTCAATTAGAAGCACCTTTGGGTGGAATATTATCTTTATTCTCACAAAATTGGCACAATATTACAAAGGACAAATGGATACTGGACATAATA
Source organism: Protopterus annectens (assembly GCF_019279795.1). Classification (NCBI taxonomy): domain Eukaryota; kingdom Metazoa; phylum Chordata; order Ceratodontiformes; family Protopteridae; genus Protopterus; species Protopterus annectens. The sequence continues at coordinate 526,946,933 of NC_056734.1, forward strand.
GACAAAGGATACAGATTCCATTTTCATACACTACCAACATGACATGGCAGGCCAAACCTGCCACCAAATCAAAGGACAGAGGCACTCAAACAAATAACAAACCTACTTCAAATAAGAGCAATAGAAAAGGTTCCTTCTGCAGAACAAGGACAAGGATTTTATTCAAGACTGTTCCTTGTTCCAAGAAAAGAAAACCAATGGAGACCCATTCTGGACTTGTCCGCACTGAATACTTACCTTATTGTGCCAAAATTCAAAATGCTGACTTTACAGCAACTCCTTCCCATGCTGGGCAAGGGGTCTTGGCTGGTAACTCTGGACCTCAAGGAGGCATACCTGCATGTCCCAATCAGACAAAGTTGCAGAAGATACCTCAGATTTCTTGCAGGCTCAGAGCATTATCAATTCTCAGCATTGCCCTTTTTATTTATTTATTTTATTTATTTTATTTTACATTTGTTAACCGGGCTAGTCCAACTGGATATATGTCCATTTTCAGTGGAGGCCCGGGGAGAAAAGCTCCGCTATAAACTACTAAAACAAGTTAAACTTATACAAAAAATATAAAATAATACAGAAATAAAGAAAATATAATAGTATTTAAGAAACGTAACATAACCAACTGCAAGTTGCCTAAGGATCAGAGTACAAAATGAGGCTTAACATAGAACAAAATAATGAATACCAAGCAAGAATACTCTATTGCAGAATTGAAAAGAAAATAAATATAGATATGTATTAATTTGAAGAGGACATTCAAGTGGGGTAGAAATTAGGAGAAAGAAATAAGGGGATAAAGGAATCCGAGGGCAGGAAAGAAAAAAGTTCAACTAGGGTTGGTACAAGAGCAGAGCCAGTGGTTGGAAAGGAAGAGTTTTACTTTAGCTTTAAAAAGTGGGAGTGAAGATAGTGTAGAGAGGTATTGAGGTAGTCGGTTCCATGTTCTGCCAACTGAGTTGGAGAATATGGAGTCACCTGCTGAGTTATTTGATTGGGAAATTTGAATCGGTATTTTGTTAGAAGAGCGTAGGTTCCTCTGATTATTGTAAGGTTGTATGAGGGAGGAGAGTGTTGGAGTGTTGTTAGGGTGATAAAGGGCTTTGTGGACAATAGTAAGTTGGTGGAATTGTATTAGGTTGGGTAATTCCAGCCAGCCTAGTTTTTTAAGATTAAGACAATGATGAGTCCTATAAGGAGAGGCTGTGGCAAATCTGGCAGTGTTGTTGTAGGATGAAGCTAGTTTATTGAGATTGTGCTTAGAAAGATTAGTGTAAATGGTGGAAGCATATAGAAGGGTAGAGATTAAGTGGGTTCTAGCAATGGTAGTTCTAGTTTCGGGAGTTAGGAAAGCTTTGATTCTATAGAGAGAACCAATTTTTCTGTTAGTAGCTTTAATTGTAGCGTTGATATGAGTGTCAAATTTCAGTTGATTGTCAATGGTAATACCCAAAAGTTTAGTGGTTTGGTCTGGGGAGATGAGGGTACCATTGCCCTTTGGCTTATCTACTGCACCCAGAGTGTTCACGAAATGCCTGGCATCAGTAATTGCACATTGCAGACTTCAGGGGATACAAATATACCCTTACCTGGACGACTGCCTTATACAAGCGGACAGCCAACAAGCCTTGTTAAAAAACTTGGACTATGTCATTCACCTACTGCAGGCCTTGGGATGCACAGTCAATATTCAGAAATCAAGTCTCGTACCATCCCAACAAATACCTTTCCTGGGTGCCACACTGGACACAAACACCCAGATGGCGTTTCTGACAAAAGAAAAACAATTACCAGAATACTTCAGAAGATTGGCAACACACACCCAGATGACTGCAAGGAAAATCCTGCAGGCCCTGGGTTTCATGGCATCTTGCATTCTTCTGATTCCACATGCAAGGCTGCATATGAGGAAACTACAATAGTATCTGAAAAGTCTATGGTCTCAGCACAGCCACAGCCTGGAAACATTGATCCCACTCATTCCATGCCTTCAAAAGGAATTTCTGAGGTGGGCTCAAGCAAGCCAGATAAACAAATGTCTGCCTTTCAGCAAGCCTCATACAAGTCAAACCATAACAACAGACACCTCAGACCATGGATGGGGGGGGCGCACATGGAGGGCAGATGCATTCAAGGACAATGGACACAAAAAGAAAAGCAACTGCATATCAACCAAAAAGAAATGCTGGCAGTGATACATGCAATCAAGGCCTTCGAAAAGTTCATGCATCAGGGCCATCTACTAATAAAGACAGACAATACCACAGTTATGTGGTACATAAACAAGCAAGGAGGTACCCATTCCTACCCTCTTTGCAGACTGGCAATGAATCTCTGGGATATTTCCCTACAATTGAAAATAGAGCTACAATCCCAGTTTGTACCAGGGAAGGACAATGTTCTGGCGGACAGCCTAAGCAGAAACATCATGGATCCACACGAATGGATGTTGCATCCAGACATTTTCTTACAAATAACTCATGCATGGGGATGGCCGGATATTGATCTTTTTGCCTCCCACTTCAATCACCATCTGAAAAAGTTTTGCACAAGGACATACCATCCTCAAGCATGGAAGGTGGACGCTCTCTCCTTCAGTTGGAACTCTCTAACACTATATGCCTTCCCACATCTTCCTTTGATGACCAAGGTGTTACTAAAGATCAAGACAGAGCAACCGAAAGTCATACTGATAGTTCCAGACTGGCCAAGACAACACTGGTACCCACTGCTACGGAGCTTGACACACACCAATCCGTGGCTCCTTCCTCAATGGCCACTTCTTCTGACACAGCACAATTACAGGACACTACACCCCAGCTTGAAAACATTGAAGCTGACAGCTTGGAAGATTCCATGACTATTACTCAGGATACACTTTCCAAAAGGGAAAAAGATATCATCCTGGAGGCGCGCAGACCTTCCACTAGAAAAACATACTCAGCAAAATAAAAGAGATTTCTTATCTGGAACAGCAAAAAGGGTCAAGACCCATCAGTGATGAGCATTCCACAGATCCTGGAATACTTGGCTGAAATGCTCCACAATGGCCTTTCATATTCTTCCATAAAAATACATGCTTCAGCAATATCTGCCAAATATAACACGGATCGGCCTGTATTTTCTCACCCATTGCTAAGCCAGTTTCTAAGAGGTATAAAGAACATCAACCCTCCAAGGAAACCACCAGTGCCTGCATGGGACCTCAACTTCATGCTGGAAAAATTAAATCTTCCTCCCTTTGAACCAGCAGCATCTTCAGATTTGCAATTTCTGTCTTGGAAGACAGCCTTCCTTCTGGCAGTAACCTCAGCAAGAAGAGTCTCTGAGCTACAGGCCCTTTTGGCAATACAACCATTTCTCATTTTTCACCAGGACAGAGTTTCTTTGAGAACCAATCCGTCATTCATGCCAAAGGTGGTATCCAGGGTGTCTCTGAATCAAGCTATTCACCTGCCTACCTTCTTTCCCAATCCTCAAAATAAAGGAGAGAGACTTCTGCACACCTTGGACATACACAGACAGTTGCGCTACTACTTGGACAGAACAAAGTCTTTCAGAAAATCTGACCAGCTTTTTGTAGCTTTCGCTGCTGGATTGCCGGGAAAAGCAATTTCCAAACAGACAATTTCTAAATGGATTGGAAATTGCATTCGATTCTGCTACTCTTTTCATGGAAAACTGTGCCAGCTGACATCAGGCCACATTCCACCAGAGCTACAGCCACCTCCACAACCTTTTTAAGAGGAGCGGCAACAAAGGACATTTTAGAAGCTGCTACATGGAGCTCCGCGCATACATTTTCCAAACATTACAACCTGCCTTTATACTCCAGGTCCAGAGCAGGATTTGCCTCTGCAGTCCTGCAGGGCATTTTAGCTATGGTATTCAACCCATATGTCAGGACTGCAGTTGCATCCTTGAAGGACATAGTACAGTTTTGTACCTACCATAAATGTAGATGTCCGATAGGTATGCAACTGCAGTCAGATTTTCCCTCCCACCTACCCCTCTGTGGTATACTTTTGGGTTTCTACCCCTCATTTTAGCTACCTGGGGTAATCTTTTATGGTGTATTTGTTTTTATGCTGTTGTACTTGTCTGGAATTTTTCTCTATTTTTCAAAATTTAGCCTTCCTTTGGGGGCACCTGGCATCTGGGGCAAGAAACACTGAAGAAGATGGCGTCGGCTGACGTTTTTATACCCCAGGCGCTCTGACATCGGGGAAAGGGCGACATCAGCCGACGCTGGACCCAGACTTTGGAATCCGGCCGACCGAAGAGCTGCCTGAGGCAGGACAACCCATATGTCAGGACTGCAGTTGCATACCTATCGGACATCTACATTTATGATAGGTACAAAACTGTACTTTTTGAGTGTCAGAGCACTTGGTTGCCTTTTAGAGATGTGCTTTATTTTTAGATGGGCTATTTCATGTGAAATGTTGCGTACTGCTGATGACTGCCTGCTGGACTCCTGCAGGAGAAACTCCTCATTCAGGTGTCAGTAACCTTATAGTACTTGCAGCATATAAAACCACAGAGGAAGCTGAAAGGGCCGAGGGATCAGATATAGTTGTGTGCTGCCTCTCCTATCATGCCTTACCTTTTAGCTGTTGACACCAAAGCAACATTTATGAATATATATTCTAATAACCCTTGCTGTTTGGGTCTGAAATTGGCTAGCTTGTCCAGGTTATGAAGTAGAAAGGATAATTCCTTTCAGGTAAGGTGACATTTCTTTTCAGTGTTCCTTTTCCAGGATACAAAGGAGTGAGAGACCCCACAACAGAGGAGCTTGATGTGGTCAGTCTCAGTCGTCCAGGTACCAGCAATGTTGCTAGCTTAGTGGTTATGGAATGCACTGATCATCATTTGATCACTGCAGCAGTAGTCTTATCAATATGGGTTATATCCTGACATGGTTACAACAGCCAACCAGCTTCCAAAGAGTAAGGGTACCTTCTTTGTGCCCAATCCATTAACCAGCTCGTGCAGAGCTGAAAAAAGAGAGCTTTGGGAAGCGAGCCCTTCAGAGCTTTCCTGCACCTGAAGAGCTCTCCTCTTGTGGGCTTTTGAGGCTTGATGGTTAGGTAATGCTTTTTTTATAAATGCAAAAAGTTGCTGTCCAAGAAAACAAAGACCAAGGACCCAGCAGTGGAAAAGAACCCTCCTCAGCCTTAACAGGCAAATAAGACAACTTGTCAAATCCTCCAAGAGCTCCTTTGAGAGAAACCAAGCAAGTACTGCCAAGGTTAACCTTAAGGCCTTTTACAGCTATGTACATAACCTAAAGAGTAGGACCCAAGCGTATGCAGAACTGGTGACCAATGGTGTCTCACACACACACACACACACACACACACACACACACACACACACACACACACACACACACACACACTGACCCCACAGAGATAGTGAACCTGCTAGCAGATAGGTTTGGCAAACATTTCACTCCCTTATCCCTTCCTAACTTACAACGTGCCCTCCCCTACCCCCCCCCCACACGCACACACACTCGCATCTTACATACAGTCAATATAAAAAGTGTACATACCCCTGTTAAAATGCTAGGTTTTTGTGTTTTTAAAAATGAGACCACAATAAATAATTTCAAAATTTTTTACGACCTTTAATGTGACCTATAACCTGTACAATTCAATTGAAAAACAAACCTGTTAGAGGAAACATATTTATATCTTTGTCTTCTTGATACACACCTGCCGCGGTGGTGCGGCGGTAGTGTTACCACCTCACAGCAAGAGGTTCTCCCGTTCGATTCTCGGCGTGGCTTGGGAGTACCTTCTGTGTGGAGTCTGCATGTTCTCCCCACGGTTAGGTAGCGTTCGAAAGACATGCGTGTGTAAATGGGCATGCCTTCGTTGAACGTTGGGCGTCGAGCTGGCACCTCTGCGTTTCGTAAAAATCTACTGCCAATCCTTAGTGGACCAGAGTTCCGCTGTGGCGACCTCTTACTAGGAAAAAGCCGAAAGACAAACAACAAGTCTTCTTGATACACACCTGCCATCAATTAGAGACTCTGATTAGCCCCAAATAAAGTTCAGCTGTCCTAGTAGGATTTTCCTGACATTTTCTCAGTTGCCTGCTACAGCAAAAGCCATACTTCGCAGAGAGCTTACAAAGCATCAAAAGGAACCGTATCAGTCAGGAGAAGGGTAAAAAAAAATTCTACAGCATTGGCTATCCCATGGAACACAGTGAAGACTGTCATCATAAAGAGAAAATATGGGACAACAGTGACATTGCAAAGAACTGGATGTCCCTCCAAAGTTGATGAAAAGACAAGACGGAAACTGGCCAGGGAGGCTGCCAAGAGACCTACAGCAACACTGAATGAGCTGCAGGAATTTCTGGCAACTACTGGCTGTGTACTACATTTAAAAACAATCTCACGTATTCTCCATATGTCTGAACTATCGGGTATGGTTGCAAGATGGAAGCCTTTTCTTACACAGAAAAACGTCCAGGCCTGGCTAAAATTTGCAAAACAATACATCAAGTCTCCCAAATGCATGTGGGAATGTGTTATGGTCTGATGGGACCAAGGCTGAACTTTTTGGCCACAATTCCAAAAGGTACATTTGGCATCACCAAAAAAACACCATCCCCACGGTGAAGCATGGTGGTGACAGTATCATACTTTGGGGTTGCTTTTCTTCAGCTGGAACTGGGGCTTTAGTCAAGGTGGAGGGAATTATGAACAGTTCCAAATGCCAGTCACTTTTGGCCCAAAACCTTCAGGCGTCTAGCAGTAGGCTGAAGATGAAGAGGAATTTCACCTTTCAATATGGCAATGACCCCAAGCATACATCCATATCAACAAAAGAATGGCTTCAGGAATTTCACCTTTCAACATGGCAATGACCCCAAGCATACATCCATATCAACAAAAGAATGGCTTCACCAGAAGAACATTAACGTTTTGGAATGGCCCGGCCAGACCCCAGACCTAAATCCAATAGAAAATCTGTAGGGTGACCTGAAGAGGGCTGTGTACAAGAGATGCCCTCGCAATCTATCAGATTTGGAGTGCTTTTGCAAGGGAAGAGTGGGCAAATATTGCCAAGTCGAGATGTGCAGTGCTGATAGATTCCTACCCAAGAAGACTGAATGCTGTAATTAAATTGTAATTAAATCAAAAGGTGCTTCAACAAAGTATTTGTTTAAGGGTGTGCACACTTATGCAACCAGCTTATTGTATGTTTTTTTTATTTTTTATATTTTCCCCCTAACAGATTTGTTTGTTTTTCAGGTGAATTGTACAGGTTATAAGTCACATTAAAGGTGGAAAAAGTTTTGAAATGATTTATTGTGGTCTCTTTTTTTTTATATCCCAAAAACCTGGCATTTTAACAGGGGTGTGTACACTTTTTATATCCACTGTATCTGAAGAGCAGGTCCTCAAAGCCCTGGGACAAGTTGACATCCGAGACTGTCTTCTAAACGGGCTAAAACATGAACTAACATCACCACTAAGTACCCTTTTCAGTCATAGCCTAACCACAGGCTTTGTTCTTGTGGAATGGAGAACAGCTACAGTTATTCCCCTTCGCAAAGGTGGCCTAGCAATAGACCCGGGGAATTACAGGCCCATCAGCCTGACCAGCCTCATTTGTAAGGCCATGGAATGTATCATTCTGGACATTATGCCTCCATACCCTGGATCCTACCCAATTCGGCTTCATGACGGGCAGATCCTGCCTGTTAATGTTGGTGGATTTCTTTGAAAGTGTGACCAAGGTCATTGCTGAGGGCAAATCTGTGCACACAGCATACTTCCAACTTGGCAAAGGCTTTCAGCACAATCCTACATTCAGGCATTACCAATAAACTTGGCAACCTGAATGTAAACCCGTTCGTTGTAAGAAGGGTTGTCAACTGGCTCACATACCAGACACACACCATCAAAGTGGGTGACTCCTTATCAACCAGCAGACCTGTTGCCAACAGGATGCCACAGGGGTCAGTGCTGGGCCCCCTTCTGTTTGGTATATACTTTTCAGAAATTCAGGTCAAAATTAAAGGGTTGTGGTTGCCCACATTTGCAAAAGTCTGCAAACTAAGTGCAGTCATTGAATCCCCAAATTATGTCAGTATAGTCCAGGATCGTCTCACACAGACCAGCGACTGGTGTATTAGTCACAGTCTCAAACTGAATGCAAAGAAATGCATCATCATTCCCTTTGGCACTAACAGTGTCCCTTCACACTATCACATCAATAAAAGTACCCGTGAAGTGGTAAGGGAACTGGGATCGCAGGTTGAACTCAACCAGAACTTCGACCACCATGTGTTGTTGTCATAAGGAGAACTTTTCATATAGCTCACTTGATTAGTAAAGGCATCACCTCAAGAGCAAAAGAAGTTATAACCCACCTAAATTCAGTACTTATCCAAACCATAATTGAGTATAACTTCCCATTTGGTATAGGTTCATAGGTTGGTACTGGGCTATCTGCCCGAAGGTATATATTAGCCCAGCCACATTGTGTGGTATTCATCGCCCCTTTAGTAGTTCCCTAGACCCTTGTACTAGCAGCTAGTACCCTTGGCCCCTATCTAGTAGTGCTGTTGGTGTGATCCCCGGTGTGAACTTTGTTACCTATCCACTCATCAAGGTTCCTCTTGAAGAGTGATAGTGAGGGGCTCTGTCTTATGTAGATCGGGACCCTATTCCATAGTAAGGGAAGTCTCTGTGAAGGGAATCTATCCCTCCAGCATGTTCTATTCATTGTTGTGTTGAGGTTTATATCCCTAGAGCTTGTAGCTAGAGTAGATTTGGTTTTGCTAAGATGGAGCATGTTCAGCAATTCTGGGTTGGACATGGCTCTGTACGTTAGACAGAGATCGCCTCTGAGAAAGCGGTATGCAACAGAGAACAGTCTTAGCTTTTTCAATCATGCTGCATAGGGCAACTGTTTGAGGCCAGAAATCCTCTGTGGTCTCTCCAGCTGCTGGAAATGTCTAGCCAGGTACATTCCAATTGGTGCATTGTACTCAATAATGGGTCTGATGAGGGAAGAGTAGAGGGGCACCATTACATCCTTACATCTTGATGCGAACCCTTTCGTGATCAGATGGGTCACATAGAAGGATTTTCTAACCACTTTGGCAACATGGTTATCAAAGGAAAGCTGACTATCTACTTGGTATGTACCGTACTAAGCATCTGCAGCGATTAGAGTGACCTCAGAGGTTTCTAACAAAGATGGTCAAGGGCCTCCAGCATGTGCCGTACATGGACCAACTAAAATCCCTTCACTATCCTCCATATCATATAGACCCAAGACCCAAACCTAATGAATTTATTGCATATCTGTAAATCAAATGGGTCAAGGGCTTACCCGTTCCAGGGACTTAAATATGGCCTGCGACTTAAATAGGACATGCTGGAGGGACAGATTCATCTCCCAGCAACTGCCACATCTTTGGAACAGGCTACCTATTCATGTGAAATGGAGCTCATCTATGACACTGTTCAAGAGGAACCTGGATGAATGGATGGGGCACCGTAAATTCTAACAGGGGATAGAGCCCACAACTTCCTAGACATGGGCAGTCAACACTAAATCCAGTTTTGGGTGTTGACTAGTAAATCTACAATATTACATTTGGTTGAAATGGCTAGGCTTAAAATGACCTCCAGGTCGATAGCTTGGTAATCTCCTATGGCCCTAGTGGTGGGCAGGAAAATTTTCTTCGGGGCAAAACCTTCCACATCTTACTTTTTTGTCAGAAACATTAACTTTTTATGTACAAGTACTACTTTTAAGCTAGGAAAAAGTGTTTTTATAAACTGTTAACATAAACTTTAATCACTTTTCACTAGGAGCATAGCTTTTAACTTTTGAGAAAAATGTCATTTAAAACTTTTTTTTCTTCATAAAAGTTGTGTTAAATTACTTTTGGGGGCTGGGGTAAGTGTTAGAGTGCTTTTTACTAGGTATTTTTGGTGGGAAAATGACTTTTTTGTCACTTGTCTGTTTCATGGACTACCGCTGCCGCCAGGCTTCCCCAGGATTCGGGCATCTTTACAGTTTCAAAAAATCAAAGATGAGTGGATGGATGAAGTGAAGAGTAGCAGCAAAAGTCCAAAACAGTAATAATCAAGCACTCTTCACAGCACAAAACAGTTTATTCAACAACAAAGCTTTCAGACATGTAGTCCTTCTTCAGTGTTTAAAACAGTTTAAAAAAATCTTCCATTTAAATACTTATTTAAAGTAAAACACATCACACAACCTATCCTATCACTTAGCAACATTATTTAAAATACTAATACATTACAGATAAATACATCATAAATCTTGCAAATGAAATTCATAAGAATTAGAGCTAATAAAGAATAAACAAAAGAGGCAGAAAATAAGCCATATAACAGCTTCCAAGTCATAAAATAAAGTCATGTAATCATTTGTTGTTTCATTTTTAAAATTAGTTTTAAAGTTACCTGCTTATTTAAATCTGGATGTGTATCAGCTTGAATGCTTGAATTTATATCTAATTTATCAATAATATCCCCACATATAATGTTAGGTTTTAGATATTCTGTAACTCTAAATGTAAATTGATGTGGTGTGCCTTGCTCTTGTACATGTTTCCCTAAAGAATTAGTCTCTGTACCCCTACGTATGTCAGACTTGTGCTCTATTATCCTGTCCTGTAATCTCCTAGTTGATTAGCCTGTATAAAATCCTGAGCATAAGGTGCATGTCCCCAGGTATACCACAAAAGGGGTGTTGCATGTAGCTGTACAGTTAAAAGTAAATCTTTTCTTACTAACAGGATGCACAAACACATTCGAATGACAGATATTGGAGCAACAGGAACAATTATAACATGGCACAGTTCCTTTAGTCCTAAGGTCAATATGACCTTGTTTATTCAAGGAAAAATCCTTGTAACATAACCGTTGCTTTAAACTGTCACAGTTCCTATAAGTAAATAGAGATTTGTCAGATAGCCATTTCTCATAACCGAGTATGGTCTTTAGCATATCCCAGTTCTCTCTAAAAATTCTCTCAAAACAGGTTCACTAGCTCTGCTACAAGTCATTAGATATCTCAACGGTTGCACTTCTACATTACGTGTATGTTTATCACTGATGTTAACCCAATATGAAAAAAAGGGTTTTGCCTACCCTTCCTTCAACATCATGACATCCTCTCTAACTGCATTCAATTCATTAACATCATAACCTCTTGTTAAAAAATCATTAGTCATTTCATCCACTTCTCTAATGCATAAGTCAGTTCTCATATTAAGTCTACTAGCTCGTAAGTACTGACTTTTGGTAACACCTTTAAAAGCATGCCTTGCATGCATACTATTCTTATGAGGATATTTATTTGTATGTTTGTCCTTTTTGTACATGCAGGTGTCCAGGCCATTCTCAGTCAAAAACACTCGTACATCCAAAAAATGTATGCCAGCATCAAACACATTCATTTAAAATTCAAAAAGTCAGTAGTTTGGTAAGTATATAAGAAAATCATTCAAATCATTTTGATTACCGCCCCAAATTAAAAAAAAAATACCGTTTACAAAAACGTTTGCAGAAAAGTATTTTATGGGCATACATATTATTCTTTCCATACACACTCAATTCCTCCCACTTAGGGTCAAATTAGCGTATGTATTTGCCACAGCAGTTCCCATTGCCACCGCTGATGTTTGATGATATATTTGTTTATTAAAAACAAATATATTATTTTCTAGCACTGATTCCAAGTGTTCACAAATTGTTGCAACCTCCCTCATAGTATGATCACTATATTTTGTTAGAATTTCCCTAACTCTATCAATACCATAAGTGTTGGTAATTATGGTAATTAGTGATTTAATATCTTGGAATTAGTGTTAGAAAATAATATATTTGTTTTTAATAAATATACCATCAAACGTCAACGGTGGCAATGGGAACTGCTGTGGCAAATACATACGCTAATTTGACTCTATATAAGTGGAAGGAATTGAGTGTGTATGGAGAGAATAATATGTATGCCCATAAAATACTTTTCTACAAACGTTTTGTCTACAATATTTTTTAATTTGGGGAGGAAATCAACATGATTTCTACGATTTTCTTATATACTTAAACCAAACCACTGTCTTTTTGAAATTTGAAATGAATGTGTTTGATACTAGAATACATTTTTTGGATGTACGAGTGTTTTTGACTGAGAATGGCCTGGACACCTGCATGTACAAAACGGACACGCACAAATAAATATTTTCATAAGAATAGTATGCATGCAAGGCATACTTTTAAAGGTGTTACCAAAGGTCAGTACTTACGAGCTAGTAAATTTAATACAAGAACTGACTAAAGCATTAGACAAATGGATGAAATAACTAATGATTTTTTAACAAGAGGTTATGATGATAATGAATTGAATGCAGTTAGAGAGGATGTCATGATGTTGAGGGAAGGGCAGGCAAACCCCCCTTTTTTTTTCAGATCAGGTTAACATCAGTGATGCACATGCACTTAATGTCGAAATGCAACCGTTGAGATATCTAATGACTTATAGCAGAGCTAGTGAACCTGTTGAGAGAATTATTAGCGAGAACTGGGATATGCTAAAGACCATACCCAGTTATGAGAAATAGCTATCTGACAAACCTCTGTTTACTTATAGGAACTGTGACAGTTTAAAGCAATGGTTATGTTACAAGGATTTTTCCTTGAATAAACAAGGTCATATTGACCTTGGGACTAAAGGAACTGTACCATGTTATAATTGTTCCTGTTGCTCGAATATTTGTCATTCGAATGAATTTGTGCATCCTGTTATTAAGAGAAGATTTACTTTTAACTGTACAGCTACATGCAACACCCCTTTTGTGGTATACCTGGCGACCTGCACTTTATGTTTAGGATTTTATGTAGGCAAATCAACTAGGAGATTACGGGACAGGATAATAGAGCATAAGTCTGACTACATAGGGAAACATACAGGAACAAGGCACGCCACATCAATTTACATTTAGAGTTATAGAATATCTATAATCTAACATTAGATGTGGAGATATTATTAATAAATTTAGATATAAAGGAGTATGAATGAATTTTCCGCATGCAAGCTGATACACATCCAGGTTTAAATAAGCAGGTAACTTTTAAAAACAATTTTAAAAATGAAATAACAAATGATTAGATGACTTTATTTAATGAATTGGAAGCTGTTCTATGGCTTATTTTCTGCCTCTTCTGTTTATTCTTTATTAGCCCTAATTCTTATGAACTTCATTTGCAAGATTTATGATGTATTTATCTTTAATTGTTGTTGTTGTTGTGTCTTTCGGTTTATCCCGGTTAGGGGTCGCCACAGCGGAACTCTGGTCCGCTGATGTTTGGTAGTGGATTTTTACGTGCCGAGTTACCAGCCCTGACGCACAACCTTCAACAAAGGCACGGCCATTCACGCATGCCTCCACACAGAAGACGCTCCAGCTGAGAATCAAACATGACAACGTCTTGCTATGAGGCGACAACGCTACCGCAGCACCACTATATTAGTATTTTAGTTAGTGTTGCTATGTGATAGGATAGGCTGTGTCATGTGTTTTATTTTAAATAAGTATTTAAATGAAGATTTTTTTAAACTGTTTTAAACACTGAAGAAGGACTACATGTCTGAAAGCTTTGTTGTTGAATAAACTGTTGTGCGCTGTGAAGAATGCTTGATTATTACTATTATCTTTTTCAGTTTTACCATGGAACAACCTGCCAGTTCACTGGTTATTCTTCCTCCAGTGACAAAAAGAAAGAAAGAAAAAATTTCCAAGCAGCCTTTGCCCCTGCAGCAGGCTACTAAATTGTCTCAGTTGCAAATGCGTGACTCTACTGTGGGCATTTCTTATTCCTCAGAGCATTCATCTTTTCCCTTGGCTCCCTGTAGTGTAGTCCCTACACCCACCTTGAACCAGGGGTTAGACACGCCCTACGTGGCTGTTGCCTTGCCCTTTTCAGTCAAGGGCAGGCCATTCTTGTTATGCTTGAAAGAAGATGATGGGAATACCTCCCTGCCTGGCCAGACTGGGATACCTGTACTTAAGGAAGTTCAACCTGTCAAAAACAGGTCTGCTTTTTTTTAAGAAATTCCTCTCAAAAAGTAAAAAATTAGACATTTATCGTTGCCTTTCTTAGGTACTTTGGCCTTAGCCCAGGCCTTGATTCTGGTTTGTGGCCCTTCTAGTTCTGATGTTTCTGGTAATTGATGAAAGAAATCTTCAATATGTGAGGATGGACAGGAAAATTATTGTTAAGGGTCAGCTTCTGTTTTCCCTCTTCAGGTTTTTGATTCTGAGGAGTGTGTTTATTCTGATAGCCCCTTGGAAGGGTTTTCTTTTTCTGAAACCATATCCAAAATGAATCACTTGTTTCACTAGGAGCACAATAATCTTCCACTGACATTAAACAGAAATTATGATTTGTTGTAACTGCGGTTACCTGGACCTACTCTGTCTAGTTCCTCTTGTGCTTCCAGTACTGGGGGATATATTTATTGCAGCCTGTAACTTGCTTGATAGCCAACCTGCTGTCCATAAAAAAAAGAGGTAGATTGTATAAAGTTCTTCAACTTTACAATTGTTTTAACCCCTTATCAGACCCATCAGTGATTTACTTGGTGAATTCACCTAGTTATCTCATAAATGCTAATCTGCCCCCCTCTGGCAAGGACTGGAACTCTTTTGAAGGATTTGGGGGAGGGGGGGAGTATTCTGCCACATTTATTTTTACATTTTTTAAAAGTCAAGCTCGCATTTTAAAGTTTGCTTGCCTCTTTCGAGATGATGAAGTTATGATCTCTCTTGTCTGAGGAAAAATATTTTTGTGTAATCTTATTGATAATGTATCTCAAGTAACTAAACATTCTTTGAAGTGTGTTATGATTCAGCTGCTACTGTTGGAACTCTTATGAGGAGGTTTGCTTTGTTTCAAATGTTAAACCTTTCTGAATATGTGAAAGTTGAAATTTTGAATTCTCCTTTAGATAAAAAGGTTATATTTGGACCCTCTGCTGTAGAGGTCCTTAAAAAGTGTGGTGAGAGAAGTAAGCTGATTAAGGAGTTTCTCAGATATTTTAGCCTTCCTTCTCTAACTTTGTCAATGGTTTAAGCAAAATAAACAGATACAACAAGCGGCTGGTTAGCAGATTAAAAAAAAAACAATGAAAAGAGGTGTCCTAAAAGAATGGGAGAGCCCTACAGATACAAGGCATGTCCAACAAGTCTGAATGACTGTCTATAGAATCCTCCACATCAAGCTTCTCTATCTTCGAAAAAACATGCAATCCATCTCTGTCTTGGGCAATAGACGGTCTCATGACAAATTCACCATGTCAAACTCATTTTTTCTGACCTGTTGTTCAGCATCTGCTAACTCACTGGGGGGGTTAGAAGCCATCCCTACTTCTCCTGTTTTATTCAAGAATGTTTTTAGTGCCAAAGAAAGAAGCTTCGCAGTTGTCCATCCTAGATAATTCTTTTCTAAACCAATTTGTGAAAGTTCCAAATTTCAAAATGTTATCCCTTTATGACGTTACCACTTATTCCCCATGTAAGTTTTAAGTGATCGTAGATTTAAAAGATGCTTATCACATTCCTGTAAAACCAGATTTCAAATGTTTCTTAAGGTTTTCTGTGTCTGGATCACTATTTCAGTTCTCTGAGTTGCCCTTTGATTTATCCATTGCTCTAGGGGTACTCTGTAGTGATAGCCTGCTGCAGACTGTAAAGTATTCACATCTCCTTATTTAGACTGCTTGATTATCCTTCTTGACACTTTGAAAATGATTCTACAACCTCTCATTTGGGTTGAGATATTATGCACAGACTGGGGTTTCGGGAAAACATCCAAAAGTCTTAATTGACTTCTTACAGGATTGTTTTCCTGGGATGCCTCCTAGATACCTCAGTTCAAAGAACCTTTTCCCACTCAAACCAAAGCCTCAGCAAGGGAATTCCCCATGACACTTGAATTCTTAACATCCATGATTCTCATGAATCCTCTAGCCATATTCCCTAACATTCCAGATTTCCTGCTTTGGGATTTGTGAAAAGGGACTTTCTTTGGTAGATACACCAGTTTTGTGTGTAAAAGTGGAGTCTTTGGAACAAAAAAAAAAAAAAAAATGGGCAGGCCAAAACGCACAAATGTAAAAGAGATGTTGGCAGCAATAAATGATGTCCTGTCTCCCAACAATCTATTGGTCCCAGGACCATTACAGTTGGTTACAGATAGCACCACAGTAATGAGGTACATTAAGAGAGGGGAGAACCAGATCATACCCTCTGTGCAGACTTGCCATGGTAGCCCGGGATATAGCTTTTCAGCAGTCTCTCTCTGCAGGCATCTTGCCTCCTGTCAGAGCAAAATTTTGTGGTAGACAAGTTGAACAGGATTAGGACAGACCCTCATGAATGGAAACTGAATCATGGGTTGGGGGGGGGGTTCCAGGAATTGATTCAGCTGTGGTGAATACCTTAAATTGATCTGTTTGCCTCCATTTGCAACAATCAGGTGGCAGAATTCTGCTCCAGGACTTCATGCAAGAAAACCTGAAAAACAGATGCATTCTATTTTCCTGGGAAAGAATGTTCTTATATGCTTTTCCACCCTTTCCACTGATGTTCAGGATCTTTCTTAACATTCAGAAGGACTCCCCAAAATCACTGTGGTGACTCCCTTTTGGCCCAAGCTGTATTGGTTCTCCATTCTTTTGGAAATGGCTAAGGCAGTTACCACAGGTTTCACAGACAAGGCCTACTCACACAGGAGAAGGTGTTTGATGCATCTGAACTCGAAACACCTTCACCTGACTGCATGGATGATAGTCTTAATACCTTTTATACACCTTTTTTCCTGAGGATGTGCAGCGGGTATTAAAAGAGGCAAAAAAAGCTGTTACTTGGCAGTCCTAGATTAGAAATAGAAAAGATTTTTTGTTGGTGTTAAGACAAAAACATGGGTCCTTTTAAGGCTAGTATTTCTCTGGTTGTGCCATATTTGTGTGAGTTTTTATTCACTGACCTTTCTTCTCGACCAAAGATCATTTGTCAGCCATTTCAACTTGTCTACCCATAGATCCTCTCCATTCAACATAATCCCATCGCCAGTTTTTTTTTTTTTTTTGAAAGGGGTGGTACATACCAAACTAGAAAACAGGTGATTCCACCTTAGGATTTTAATTTTGTTTCAGAAAAAGTAACCCTTTAACCAGCACATCAGGCTGATTTGAGGTTCTTAACATGGAAAACATTTCTACTGATAGCTCTGACTTATGCATGAAGAATATCTGAGTTGCAAGCTCTTATGGTGGGTTGTCTTTGGCATTTCCCCACAAAGATAGTTTCCTTAATAAGAAATCCTTGCTTTATGTCCAAATTGGTATCAGAGTTTACTTTGAGCAAAGCTATCCATTGCCCTGTCATCTTTTCAGATCCTAAAAACATGGGAGAAAGGATACTCCATACTTTGGATGTCCACAGAATACGCCACTATCTCAGCAGAACTAAAACTTTCAGAATCTCTGATCAGTTTTTAGTATCATATGAAGGTAAGAAAAAAAAGACAAGTATTGTCAAAGTAGACTGTGTCTAAATGGCTGTCTCATTGCCTTTTGTTATACCCACCACAATAAGGCAGTTTCAGTTTGTGGGAACAGTACATGCAGAATTCAAGAAAGGAGTGAAATTGGTAGTGAAGGCAGGGCTTGAGCAGTTTATATAATGTTGGAGTGAATGTTTTTAAAGATGATATGTATTATTCATGAAAATGAAAACATGTTTGCAAGGATTTTTTTTTATCAATGTATGTATACCATATTGTCATGGAATTCAGAAATAAGGTTGTTGGTAGCTAATAATCCTTCGACCTAAACCAGTTTGGCTTTATGAAGGGCAAAATTCTGCCTACTTAACCTCTTGAGAGAGGACTGTCTGAAAGTAAATCATGGCACTCTGTCTAGATATAGCCCAAACTTTGCACAGTATCCCACACACTAGTATTATTGATGACTTTACTCAGCTAAATGTAAATCCTTAGGTTAACTCATGGGATAGCAAACAAAATAACAGGCAGAACCCACACAGTCAGGATTGTTTCCATACTTTCCTCAAGAAGACTCATTAGTGGTGTGTACCAGGGCTCCATTGTGAGACTTCTACTCTTGGCATATGTTTTATGGATGCCACAAATGACAAGGCTGTCTTGCTGACCATGTATGCTGATAATTGCATACTTGGGGCTGTTAGCACCCCAGATGACAGTTTCCTCTGGGATGGCTTTACCCATACAAATTCATGGTGTTGGGATCACTGACTACAGCTCAGAAAAAATGTAGTGTTGTAATCATTTGAGAAGCAAGAACACCTTTCCATCTACTACATACATGCCCTCCCCCAGTTGATACTGGGATTTAGAGACCTCTGCACGTTCGTGGACTATGAAGTCTCGTACAGTGATCACATCAGCTAACAATTGGAATTCCGTATGCCTTGTCCAACTTTACTAAGGGCACATACTCCATATCTCTGGCTCTAAGGAAGCCGTTCTCTTGTTTTTCAGCCCATTATTATAATATAACCATTTTGGCATGTATTTGTCCAGTCATGTGATCCAGCTGTAAGGATAATAGTATTTGTATAGATACACACAAAATAAAATCTCAGGTGCTTTGGAGGATGATTAAAAGCTGCATTTAATGCTCCTTATTCTTTCCCATTGGTTAATTAAAAAAAATTACAGTTTTACAAGCTAGCACATTTCTGTATTCTCATCTTACAGCTGAGCCTGCTGTCATAATTCCTGCAGCCTGAGCAGCTAAAAAGCATATTGTCTCCATTAACCCAATTCTTGGGGATAAGGTGGGGAGATGGTTCAACAAACGAGAAACTTTTTTTTTTCTGCAGCATTAACCTTCAGAATCCTGAACTACCAGGGCTGTATGTGGAAGTTCATTTTGAAGTTTGCTAACAGCTTTGAAGAATTTTCTTCTTTTCTGATCCCTAAAGGCATTTCTTATGTGAAACAGATCACATCTAGTTTGCCTCAAGTTTCTAAATATGACTTGGAGTGTGTAGGATTGTGTCAGTACTGTTTCAAGGACTTCTGCTTCAGCTCCTGTTGTGAGGAGATTTGAGTATGCAGCCAAAGCTTTTCAGATTACTAAAAATTTTTGAGTTCTTCTCTAGATTTAGAAGTTTAATTTAGGCATGCTGCTACTCGGGTACTTAGCGGGATGAGGTAGATTATTGCATCGAGTTTCTAGGATTTTTCAGGTCCCAAAATTCTTCCCTTCTAAAACCTCTATCCCTTTCAAAGAGCAGAATGAGCAGTGAACTCATCCTAATAACAGGCAGGCACCAGAGAAAAAAATGGCAGGATTGTAACTACTCCCTAAAAAGGGTTATGCACCAGCTTCAGAATGACTATGCCAGAGACCTGGTCACCTTTCTCCATCCTTCGATCCATATTTCCCTTCTTTACTGGCTTGGTGTTGGATAATTACAGACAAATGGGATTTAAAGGTGATTCAGCAGGGTTACAGCTGACAATGAATAGATTCTCCTTTTCCTTTTAGGAGGATTCCTCCTCACTCTCCATACTACTTTCAAGCAGTACTCATAGACTGAGTGAGGGTCCTGAGGGTGGATCTTGTCCCTGCAAGCAGTGCACTTTTTGAAGCCAGAAGTCTTGCCACTCATGGCAGGAAAAGAACCACAGCAAGTTCACTCACACATCACTAACAGCACTACAAGCTATAACAATTTGCTAGTAGGCCAATAACAAATTCGCTGTACAAACCAAAGACGAGACCCTAATGGTCACAAAAAGCACCAACTCTCTAAACTACACCAAGAAGATAGAATTTTTTCTTATGTTAAAGGGAGAGGAGAGAGAAAAATGGCAGGAAGGTAAAAATGCAGCACTCAGACTTTTCTGACACCAGTAGTCCAGAAAGGACAAGCACTAACCAACACTATTACCGTGAAGCCTAAAGCTAGAAAAAAATACAAAAATCCTATAAAAGGAGAAAAGACTTATCAGTGAACAAGATGGCAAAGAGATGAGCCCATAGATCACTTCCATGCCTAATGATCGACAGATGTGATCTGATGTACTGTATAGATGGAAGGAAATTAACGATAGAGGGGAGGAGCCTGAGTCCTGAATCAAGAGTCTAAAAAGAGTTGTCGACCATTGTAAGGTTTAGCCCACGAACAATAACAGGTAAACAGTGTAAAAACAAGTAGACAAAAAAATTGACACTCTTATGTAACGTAGACAGGCCAATGGTTTAAGTGTGCTTTGTAGACAGTGTTAGTTAATGACCACAGAGGAGTTGTATGCAACATATGTAATTTTCAAATAGTGAGAACAGAGTGGAGTAGCGTTAGTGGATAAAGAAGGGTGGCTGGAAGTATAGGTGTCTTGATTTGTTTTATATAATTTCACTGTTAGAGTAGCAGTTAAATCTAAGCTGAATAGTGAAACTGCACAGAAATAGTGCATAACACCAGGAACTTAATATTGGTAAAAACATTTATCTTTGATGGCAGACAATCTGCATGTGTGTCTGTGTATTTGTGTGTGTGCGCGCTTGCACAAACACACATATACTCATTTGACACCATTCACAGCCCTGCAGATACATGCATTTGCACACTTACCCTCCCCAAACACTGTCTGTCTGCTGAACCTCTCAACACGTACCAACGGCCTCCTAACCTTTGCATATAGTTAGTTGTTGGGAATATATAGTTATTTCTTTGTTTACTTTTTTTAGTAGTTCAGGATGAGTGTCTTTCTTTATGGGCAAGAAAGTTCTGAAGTTGTCTTCACTCTGACTGCTGATATTTCTCCATGATGCTGGACAGTCAGCAGTCAGAGTGAAGGTATAGGAGGGAACCAGAGCTTTGTGAAGCTGGACAGTTTTATCTTAGGTAGGGTACACCCCATATAGCTAATAAAGCTTCTGCAGTAGTGAGGAATTTGAATATCATCTGTTATAATTGCAGCTTAAACTGTTTTTTACTCCCTGTCAGAACTATCTTTGTTCAGGCTAGCAGTATCCCGTTACTGCTGCTTCTCCACTAAGGCAACAGCTGACATCTGATGCCAGTTAATGGGTTATACAAAAAACTAGACCAGTTTGAAGATGCATATTCAACACAGTCATGCTGGTAGGGTTAATTATGGAATCATTGTGGACTATACACTTTTTCAACATTAAACTTACTAAGACTAAACTAGGGTATGGGTTCTATTCCCACACCAGGTAGATCAATTACTGACACTGCAGTGCAGCATAAGGGGAAGTACTGTTACTCCTGAATGTGTCGTCTTTCGGCTGTGACATCGGATGTGACATTAAACCAAAGCCCCATCTGCTTGACTTGGTGGCAACTCAGGTGGTTGTAAAAGATACCATAGCACCTATCAAAAAGAGAATGGGTCCTTTATATACAAAAATAACTCTTATTTAGAAAATATTTATGTATTTACAAATGTTAGAAATAAATATTTATACAAATCTGTTTACACAATCTGACTAAATGTTCATCCCTGTTGGACTCCTAGTACTTTTTCCATAACTACAATCTGATTTTTAATATTGTTGCTAAAATCCATTTCCCATTAAACATAAATTTATCCTAAATAAACTATATCCTTAAATGTGAAGTACATTTTTATTCCTTATACCTTATTACTCTCCCTTCTTCACATTTCCTTACTATTTAATTATCTTCCCCAACTTTTTCGCTAAATATACCATAAATTTGTTTTTCTCTCACTTCATATTGCAGTTCCTGTATGGAGAAGAAGCTAGCAAGTTAAGCTGATGCCAGGCAAGCAAGCACGGTAGATCCAAAGAAAAAATAGCCAGCACCCAGGAGAATCTAAAGTATATAGCTTTATTGGAAACTGAAACTAGACCGGTTTCAGCACAAGGCTTTCCTCAGTAGTACATTTAGAGTGTTATTGAGTCAAAATCTTATATAGCTTCAATTAACGGATGTTATGACATCATTTCCTGTAATTAAGAGAACAAAAAAGGTTAATAAAAAACCATAAGAAGTATCAACATTGTAAATAAAATAACAATGTTCATCAGCTCTGGATATTACATTTTTGTTCATGAATACAATCCAAAATTAATTGAGTGATATATTGATGTACCTAGAAGTAATGAACATTATAATGTAAATACAAAAGAGCATCATGATGAGTATGCTAGAAAAAGAAAAAAGTTTAAGTGCATAGTAATGTCTCAAAAGATATAAATGCACAATTTGGCTGTAAGCATCATCATGAAAAAGCTAGAATGGAAAAAATGGGGTTAAATGCATAAAGATATAAATATATAGTTTAACTGAGATGCTTAAGAATACAAAAATCATAATTTATCATTCAATCCCGGGGGGGAAAGGCCCCCAAGTTTGATAATCCACCTCTTTTCTTTTTGGTTCAAAATGTCATGCCACCCTGCTTTGAATGATCGATTACCAATTATACGATCAATAATGGTAAATGAAAACTTGGCAGTGGAGTGTTTGGTTGTATGTCTGTATAATGCATTTGTTAATCTTTGGTTCCTGATGTCCCCCAGGTGTTCGGAGATCCTAATACGGAACTGTCTGGATGTTTGGCCAATGTAAAAGGCCTGACATGTGCATGTAGCAAGATATATTATCCAGTCCGAACTACAATTACCAAAAAATTCAATGTTGTGAATTTGTCCAGTATTCTTACTGGTGAAGCTAGTGGTTTTAAAAATGTAACTGCAAAAACTGCAGTGGCCACAAGGAAAAATGCCTATCAGTTTGTCCCCCGTAAGTGTTCTTTGTTGAGATTGTCATCCTTAGGGCTTGTTTTCTTGTAATGTGAAAATAGGGAGCCGAGCGTTTTGCCCTTCCTATATGAAAAGTAGCATCGTTCCCCTAGATAATCTTCCAAAAGGTGATGCGAATTGAGTATATTCCAATGGTTGTTGATAATATTGATCAAGTTCCTGCTGTTCCTGCCATAGGTGGTAACAAATCTACATAAATCAGAACCATTGTCTCTGTGTCCTATGTTGTATTGTAAAAGGGAATCTCTGGATTCCATATTGCTGAGTTGGACTGCTGAATTGATAATCTGTGGAGAATAGCCCCTGGACAAAAATCTGTTTGTTAAATCAGTCTGATGTTTTGTAAGATCATCCTCAGAAGAACATATTCTTTTGATCCGCAGAAACTGAGATTTTGGTATGTTTTTAGTGATGTGTTTAGGATGATAACCTTCCGCATGCAACAGAGTATTGAATTGTGGGAATTTCCTGTGAACAGATGTTTTGAGTGTGTTATCCGATTGTCTTGTTAGATGAACATCCAAAAAATTAATTTCATTCTGGTGATGTTCCACAGTGAATTCAATACCCCAGATGTTCCCATTGAGATGCTCAATAAATTCCTGGAGGTATTCATGACCTCCCTTCCGTACTAACCAACAATCGTCCAGGTATCTTCTCCATATATCAGTTTCCGGTAAATATATATTACGCATTGGATCATATATAATATGTTCTTCTATATAACCCATGAAAAGGTCAGCATAGATGGGTGCAAATGATGCACCCATAGCCGTGCCTTGAAGTTGCCAATAACAGTCTTGTTGAAAGTAAAACACATTTTTAGTAAGAATGTGTTCAGCCATACATACTAATAATGTATTCATTCCCGGGGGGGTATAAGTTGGATTTGTTTAGCCAAAACTCTAAGGCCATGAGACCCGCCCAGTGCGGAATACTAGTATATAAAGATGTTACATCTAAGGTGCACATGAGCCATTCCGGATCCAATTGAGATTCAGTAACAATCTGTAGGAATTCAATGGTGTCCTGAATTCTAGCACGAATATGTGGTAACAATGGTTTCAATTTCTCAGTGAGAAACACAGATAGGGATTCAGTGAGTGACCCGATACCAGATACAATTGGTCTACCGGGTTGCAGTTCCTGTTTGTATTGGACTAATTTACCTTTAATTTCTACAAACTGTCTAAAATTTTTCTAAATATTAAATGGTTATAAACTTTCTATGAATTCTAAATGTTTCCGTTTTTTTTTTTGAAGATTGTATAATTATTATTTTTAAAATGTTTTGTATTAATTTGGAGCTTTTCTCCCTGGGCCTCTGTTGAAAATTTGCTTCTACCCAGTCAGACTTTCCCGGTAATCAAATGTCAATAAATAAACATTCTTTCATTCTGTATAACACATATAAAATAAAGTAGCGTTTTATCTATTCTTTTAACATATTCTTCTGTTATTACAATATCCATATTTAATCATATCCATGTTTATTTTATACACTTTTTATATCTCTGAAAAAAATCTTCTTTACATAGTTTTCCACATAACTTTTTTATTCTTTTACATTTCAAAAACACCTGTTCTGTAGTTTCTTCTTCTTGACAATGTAAGTATATTCTATCAGTTTTCTTCTTGTATAGCATATTTCCTTTTACCAGTTTATCTATTACCAGTCTCCACAAAAAAAATCTTGACATTTTCTGATTACACCATTTGCTTCTTGCTTTTATAATCTCAAGTTTTTCATCTGTTAGATTTTCCCATGGTTTTACATGGTAATGTTTTATCATTACATTCTTGTACCATACTTTCTTATTCTGTATCATCAGTTTTTATTTTCCATAAAAATATATAGTTTTTCTAGATGACATTTTTTTTTTCATTTATACACTAATTTTCTCTTTTATTTTTTTTCCATACCCCAAAATGTATCATGCTTATACAATTTTACTACTAATCTCTCATCAAATTAATTTATCCACTTTAACACTTTTGTACAAATTTAATGAAGAGGCATATACCACTGGATAAAATTAACTCTAAACCACCTTCTTCATTTACATAAAAAAATCACTTTTTACTGGGTTTAATCTAGAACCCCATATAAATGGAAAAATGTCTTGAATAATTTGTTTTCAAATACTGTTGGCAACATAAATATACTTGTAAAATATGCGTTTTTTCCCCGTCAGTACTGACTTTATCAAATAAGCATTTTTTTTTTTGAGTAATAATTTATATGTTCTCCAGAAAAGACAGGTTTGTTTCATTTCCTCAGTTTTTTTTCATTGAATTCTACATGCATCTTTTTCCCCCAAGTTTTATACCCAACACTGAAATTTAATTCATTGTAAAATTACCCCCTTATCTTTACTAAATCACCTAAGTCTGTCATTTTTCTTTAGAGGTGATAGGGATGGCTTTAAATAGACAATCATTTGTGCAAGTTATCATTTCTTTTATCCAAATTTTGTTTTTGCAACTGTTGTGTCTTTTAAATATGTTACCAGAACTGGAATTCTTAACCCTTCAGATGTTAATATATCCTGCCTCCCTCATTTTTTAATGTATTTCGCGTATTAGCATGTTCATAGCTATTGCAAAAAGTGTACAACTCATTGGACATCTCTGTCTTACACCAGTCTTAATATGTACCTCTTGACATAACCAGCCGTTTACAAGTAGCTTTATTTTATTATTACTGTATGCTGACATACATAATTTCCTAACTTTCTCTCTTATATTCTTTCACCGTTACCTGTAATATTCCATGTCCAGTTGTGTCAAATGCCATATTAACGTCTCCTATCGTGATTTTCATTTCTTCTTTTCTCTTCATAGTATCAACCACAATTTCTCTGCCATTAATAATTCTTGACAACCATTCCCGTTTATACTATACATAATATCTTACTTAATATTTTTTATTTTAGTTTCAACTCTATTTTGTGTTATTTTCATAAAGGCCTTATTATTAAGTATCAAGTGCTTTTCCCTGAAAGGATTACAATTTCAGTGTATGAGTAGTTGTACAGAAGGTTTTATTGGTGGGGCCTGATTCCAACTTCCTAAACGATTTTGGTATCATTTGAGAATTTACAGTCGGGGAAAGTCAGAAGAGAGTTTAGTGCAATCTTTTTATACTGCTTAATTCTTTTTGTCCTATATTTAGAACAAAACTGATTGGATTTTATAAACAGAAGACTCATGAATTTAGACCCTTTTGAGGAAAGCATTAGGGATAATGATCATGTTCTGTTGCATGGGGAATTTTTGCGTCCTTGAAGGGTTGTTTCTGAAACAGATAATCGTGGTAGAAGACTGCTGTAGTATCATAATGTAACATAATTTCACCAAGCTGCTGCAGAATATTACAGGATCTTTAAACAAGCATACAGACCTTCCCTCCAGCTGACCAAATTTTAGAACCAGCTCAAACCAGACCAGTTGATACCATCATAACAATTTCTACAAGTTTATGTATGTTATACCCTATGTATTACTTTGCCATATCATTACTGTCTTTGTAAACCAGCTGAGAGTTGAGCACACCCACCATACCTGAACACCACCCCCTAGCCGTTAACCGTTTTGTAACCTCCTCTGTGGCCAGTAAACCTTAGCTTTCTACCTATCTCCCTATATATCAGTCCATGCCTTCCCACTCCGTTTATTTCTAAGTAACTCTTCCTTTTTTGTATCTACCTGACGTCCCCCTGGTTCCCCCCACTAAGATACCCACTTTAGCTAATTGCACTCCCTCTTCCTTAACAGTGTCCACTAAGTGGTACACTTTTCACTCTCTAAAATACTGTTTGCTGACTAAAACGCATTAGACAATAACACATTTATCTCCTTTTAGACTCGAGCCTCCTCTGACTGCTGCCTTCACCTACTAGACAACATAGTTTTTGGACCTCCCTTCCCCATATTGTGTGTACACTAAACCATTCTCCTTTACATTCTTATATTCAGTCAGCTATCCGACTGTTTTCAGCAACTTCACTATTTCCGCTCTTCTGTGAACTGGGTCATCTCACTATTTCTGCTCTTCTGTGAACTGGGTCAACCTGCACAGTTCGCTCTCGATGTGCTTGAGCTCACTCCGCTCCTCTACCCTCCCCCCATTCCCACACACCCCCCACTTTTCTTAGATTTATACTCTTGACGCGACTCCCACACCCCACCTCCTCCCAATCACAATAATCAACACTCATGACATCACAATTCTGAAGCCACTCCCACACCCCACCTCCCTCCAGTCACTGCACTCAACAGCCATTATATCCAATACCCACTCCTAACTAAACCTACATTTACATCATTGACGTCAAGTCATGCTCCACACAAATATTTTCACATCATCTATCCTACTAACAACTCTTACTACTTACTCACATTACCACTTATCACAATTTACACCCCAGTGTTCTACTTTAAAAGGCCACCTCTACTACTCACACTTCTATGTCACCACCTCTCAATCTCCCCATCCATCTTACATGCACACATCCATCCTTATACCAATAAACTCACTGTACCATCTGACCATTCCAACAATCTGTCCACTAATTATGACAAGTACATAGCTTATCTTATCAAAACAAAAGTAGACATTGCTGCCTGACTTAAGTGGAGACATTCACCCTAATCCAGGCCCAGCTGATAACAGCACCCAAATAACTAGCCAAAGTACATCTCTTAAATTGTACCAATTTCCTAGAAAACCCAATGACCTGCTCATACTAACTATGAATGTTAGAAGCATTAGTAATAAAGTCCATGACCTTCATGCAGATATTGCCCTATATCCTCTTGACCTAGTATTACTAACAGAAACCTGGCTTAAGACCAGCAGCTCCAATAATGAATTTCTACCACCTGTCTATAATGTCATATGTAATGATCATACGTCCAAGAAAGGTGGAGGAGTAGCTTTACTATTTCAAAACCATCTTAACTTAGAAAACTTAAACTTAGACATGCCACATTTAATCAATACAGCCATTATAATGGCTAAGCTAATACTTAACTCCAAGAAAAGTATCATTATAATCAACTGCTATATACCTCCTGGGAGCAAAGCTCCGATAATGGAGACCCTACTTCACTGGGCATCTGAGAACCTCCAACATGAGACTATCATCTTAGGGGACTTCAACATAGATTGGTTAACCTGCAACTCCTACTCCCCCACCAACTTCACCAGCCTCTATGGTTCTTCCCAAGTCTTCCAATATTCCACTAAAATTGACAAATCCTCCAAAAGACGGTCAATACTTTACTGGATTCTGGCAAATAGACCAACATTATAAAGTCTGGATGCCTCCCTGACAGCCTAAGCGACCACCTCCCAACCTTTGTAATAAGACCTCATGGCTGTCAAGTAAAGCCCACTGTTTACCAGGCAATAAGAAACTGGGAAAACTTTAACCAAGCTACCTTTATTAATGCACAGAAATCCTCTAACTGGTCTCCCCTTAAAAATCTCAACCTTAACGAAGCTGTACAGTACTTCAATTCTACCTTCTTAAACATTCTAAACTCCCAAGCCCCTCCCAGAACCATCAGGGCAAAATCCAACCATGCCCCCTGGATGAGTAAAGAGACTAGGTTTCTTCTGAAATCCAGAGATAATGCTTGGGCCCACTGGCACAAAACCAGTTCACATACAGACAAGCAGGTATATCTTGAACTCTGTAATAAATTAAAAAATACGTTAAATTAGATAAAATTAACTACTACCATAATATACAAACCAAATATCAAAATAAGTCAAAAAATTCTGGACAGCTATTCATAACATTCCCCATCCATTTTTTGATGTTCTACCTTATTTTCAGGTACTTCACTTTTGCTTTCTTGTACGTTCTCTGCTTATGGTGCTTTTTACATCTAACCACTGTTCTTCAGGATTGTCTCTGCATCCTCATTTTAAATTTTCTCTATAATGTCTGTCCCCACCCCCACCCCACAACCCTAGAAACATCTCCATCATTTTCTTGCTCACTCTACACCACCATTTCTTTAAGTAAGTCACCCTGAAACCCTCGTGACTGGAGGGATGTAATTATACATCTGTCATCCATCAAACAGATTTTGTGAAGCATTTCCTCAGAATCCAGCACTCATTCTCTGATCTCGGTATTTACTTTCTCCACCATTTCTTTCATTACTGTGTCATCTCCCCCGCTCTCCATCTCCCTCTAGGGTTGCCACCTTTTGTTGTGGTGAAAATTGGACTTGGGTCACACCCCTCACATCACATATAACCGTCCCATTCCCGCGCCTCTCCTGTCCACATTACGCCCATTTTGTGAAGTCACTGTGACTGGCAGGGAATACCCTCTTTTTCTGTTCCTGATGCCTGCATTCAGCTGATTTACTATGCTTCTCTGTAAAAAAGCATAGTAAATCAGCCAATTTAACAAACTCCAATAGTCTGATGTCCTTCATGGATGCATCTGCAGTCATAACAAGTGGGTTGTCCTGTCGTCAGGCAGCCCTGCAGTCGGCCGGATTCCAAAGTCCGGGTCCGGCTTCGGCTGATGTCGCACCTCACCCGACGTCATCTCTGTTGGTCTTCGGGTATATAAGCATCAGCCAACGCCATTTCCCTCAGTCTTTCTTGCCGCGTGGCGCCCGAAGCAGAAGCTGTTCGCAAGTGCCGGTCGGTCGGATCCAGAGATTACTTCTACCGAATACTACTTCGAAGACTTCTAAAAGCTAAGTACCCCGTTGGGGACTCTTTCTTGCCTCAGCCGATGTCAGAAAAAGTTAACAATTGTTTAACCTGTGGGAAACAAATACCTCATAAAGATTTCCACTCTTACTGTCTGCCTTGTTTAGGCCCAGCCCACGACGTAGCAGCCTGTTCGGCCTGTGCCTCTTTCAACCGACGAACGCTTAGGCGTCGGTCGGAGTTTGCAGAACAGTTTTTCGGTTCTGATTTTACGTACATTATGCCGTCGGATCCTCCGACTACCCAATCTACTAAAACGCAAAGATAAAGACCGACACTCGCAGTCCGCGGTTTCGGCCGAAACCATGGTAAAGGAAATCGCGAGTGTCTCGGTTTCGGCGAAACCGAGAAAACTGATCAAAGTACAGCTGAACCTATTCTTACAACTGAGGCCCCTGCTACAACTCTTGAATCGACCTCAGAACTTTTACCCACTACGGTGGTTGACTTATCAGACACCATCCCCTTGGATGTCTCTACCCCAGCACGTGGTGCTGCTAGGCCTCCAGCAGCCATGTCCATTAAGGCCTTCGCCAGGGCTAAAGCAGCCAAAACTACTAAAACAGTGCCTGTTAAACTCCCACATGCAGGCCCTCTTCTAGCTCTCAAATGCTTTCTTTGGCAGAAGATTTAATTTCTTTAATTAGGGATCTCAATCTCACCCAGACAGGGCCTCTCAGCCCCAGAGAAGAGACCTAGGGCAGAGCCCCTGAGCCAGTGTCTTCTGATGATTCTGCTGATGAATCAGACATAACTGACCAGCCAGAGGCTCCCTTCTCCAATTTTGAAGATTCTGATGCTGAAGAATCCATTCCAGCTGCTTCCCCACCAGAAGAATTCTCCTTTGGGGAAACCTTGCATGCCATGCGAGAACAGTTCCAATGGCAGCAACAGGATTTTTCAGACTCCAGAAAAGACTTAGGACCTTTCTGCACCTCCCACAGCACAGGCCCTTAGCTATACCTCCTGTTCTCTCTGTGGTGGATGATGCTTTCAATGATGTTTGCTCCGCTCCAGATTCTTTACCCCCAGCCCTGCCAAACCAGACAGATTTTACAGGGTGCCAGATACTCATCACCACCTTTACAAGGCCCCACTTGCAGACCCAGAAACTATATCCCAGGGTCCCAAGGCAGTAGCCGCGACCATAGCTAAAAACCCTATTCCTTCTGAAAGGGAAGCAAGGTCATTAGACAGATGGGGTAAAAGGTCTACACTTCAGCTACTCTCTCAGCTAGAGCTTTAAACTGTCAGTTTCACATGATACAATACCAAGAGTTTATGCTCGATCAGTTAACTAAAAAACTAACCACAGATGAATCTCTTGATAAGAAATATGTATTAGAGATGGTAAATAACATACAACAGGTTAGCAACCATTCCTTAAAATGTGGCTATGATGCACTGGAGGCTTCATTTAGATCAGCCATGACAGGCACAGTGATAAGAAGGCATGCATGGCTAAAGGAACAAGTTTTACTGGATCATGTTAAAGCTAAGTTGCTAGATGCTCCTATGGACAAGACAAGTTTGTTTGGTACACCTGCCCAGCAGGTTATGAAGAAAATGGAAGAGAAGGCAAAATCTGTTCAAACTGTTAAAGATTTCTTGCAGGTTCAACCCCCAAGGTTTAGCAGGAACTGGCCTGCCAAAAATTGGTCCTTTCCTGACTCCACAAAATTTCAAAGGGGCAGGAATAGACGTCCCAGAGGCAGAAACCAATCCAGAGGAGGTGCCTACAGAGGACGACAGTGGCAAGGTAACAACAGAGGCACAGACACAGCCACTACCACTACATCAGCACAACCACAGTGACTTAATCATAAATCCGCCTACCAGGGAACAAATAGCAGCTCCTCTAGGCGGAAAGTTAACCTTATTTTCAAAGAACTGGCACTACATAACAAAAGACAAGTGGATTTTACAAACCATAGATCAAGGTTACGGTTTCACTTCCACACTTTACCAGTCAAAAGAGGAATGCCAAATCTACCTCCAAATCAAAAAACAGAGGCTCTACAACAGATAATGGAGTTAGCAAACATGAGAGCTGTGGAAAGAGTGCCAACAGCAGAACAAGGAAAGGGGTTCTATTCCAGACTATTCCTAGTTCCAAGAAAGGAAAAAAGTTGGAGACCAATTCTCGACCTGTCCACCTTAAATACATACATCATTGTCCCAAAATTCAAAATGCTGACCCTACAGCAACTTCTTCCCATGCTGGGCAAGGAGTCTTGGCTGGTAACTCTAGATCTCAAGGAGGCATACCTGCACGTCCCCATTCGACCAATCTGCAGAAGATACCTCAGATTTCTTGCAGGATCAGAGCACTATCAATTCTCAGCATTGCCCTTTGGCTTATCTACTGTGCCCAGAGTATTCACAAATGCCTGGCATCAGTAATCGCCCATTGCAGACTACAGGGAATTCAAATTTACCCATACCTGGACGACTGCCTGCTACAAGGGGACAACAAAAGCAAGCTGACAACGGATTTACAAAGGGTCATTTACTTGCTACAAGGACTGGATACACAGTCAATTTACAAAAGTCAAGGCTGATACCATCCCAAACAAGGACATTCTTGGGCGCGGAATTGGACACAGTACAGCAAATGGCATTCCTGACTACAGAAAAACAAAAAGAACTTCCTCTTTACTTCTTGGCAATAACAAAACTGAACAAGTTAACAGCAAGAAAAGTTCTGCAGGCCTTGGGCTTCATGGCATCATGCATAATCTTGGTCCCATTTGCCAGACTACATATGAGGAAACTACAGTGGTACCTAAAGAATTTATGGTCCCAACACAGACACAGTCTAGAAACAGAAATCCCACTAATTCCATGCTTAAAACAGGAGTTCCTATGGTGGGCTCAGGCATGCCAGTCAAACCCAGGCCTACCCTTTCGCAGATGTCAACCAAGCCAGACCATCACAACAGACGCTTCAGACCTAGGATGGGGGGCCCACATGCTGGACAAATGCGTGCAAGGATTGTGGACACAGGATCAACTTCACCTGCACATCAATCTAAAAGAAATGCTGGCAGTAAAACTGGCAATCCAAAAGTTCAAACCATTTCTCAAAGAGGGCCAGTTGATGATAAGGACAGACAACACCACAGTCATGTGGTACATCAACAAACAGGGAGGCACACATTCATACCCCCTATGCAGAATGACCTTGGAGCTGTGGACCCTGGCACTCAGCTACAACATTCAGTTACAGGCAATATTTGTACCGGGGGAAGACAATACTCTAGCAGACATATTAAGCAGAACCACTTCGGGTGCGCACGAATGGAAGCTGCAACCGGACATCTTCAAGACCATCTCAAAGAAATGGGGAATGCCACAGATAGACCTATTCGCATCACCTCTCAATCACCAGCTCAAAAAATTCTGCACAAGGACATTCCACCCACTAGCATGGAAAGTGGACTCACTCTCCATCAACTGGAAAGGCCTAACAGCATATGCATTCCCACCTCTTCCTTTGATACACAAGGTACTACTAAAAATCAAGGAAGAACGTCCAAAGATAATCCTGATAGCTCCAAACTGGCCAAGACAACACTGGTACCCACTACTGAAGAGCATGTCTCGGAACAATATGTGGCCAATACCCTGATGCCTTTGATGTTAACTCAGAACAACTACAGCATCATACATCCAAACCTAAAACGCTGCAACTGACTGCATGGAACATCACATAGCAGCAGCTAATCCAGAACTTTCACAAAGAGTTAAAGACATTATTCTTGAAGCGCGCAGACCTTCAACAAGAAGGAACTATGCTGGAAAATGGAAAAGGTTTGTCATTTGGAGTGCGGAAAGAGGAAAAGAGGTGTCAAACATAGATATGCCTAACATTCTGGAGTATCTGGCGAACTTCTTCATTCAGGCCTGTCCTACTCCTCCATCAAGATACATGCATCAGCTATTTCAGCAGAATACAGCTTTGATCCACCTGTTTTTCGCACCCTTTGCTCAGGCAGTTCCTCAGAGGAATCAAGAATGTAAAACCTCCAAGGAAACCACCATTACCAGCTTGGGATTTAAACTTTGTGCTAGAAAAGTTGACACTATCACCCTTTGAACCAGCAGCAACAGCAGACCTACAACACCTGTCATGGAAAACTGCTTTCCTGCTAGCAATTACTTCAGCAAGGAGGGTTTCAGAACTTCAGGCCTTAATGGCAGTGCAACCCTTCCTAATCTTCCACCAAGATAGAGTGTCCATGAGGACTAATCCTACATTTATGCCCAAGGTGGTATCCAGAGTGTCTTTAAACCAGGCAATCCACCTACCTACCTTCTTTCCCAACCCACAAAACAGAGGGAAAGAATACTGCATACCTTGGATGTACATAGACAGCTACGCTACTACTTGGACAGAACAAAAATAGCAGAAAGACTGACCAACTTTTGTAGCCTATGCAACAGGAAGGGAAGGAAAAGCTATTTCCAAACAGACAATCTCCAAATGGATAGGAAATTGCATACGATGCTGTTACTCCTTCCATGGAAAACCAATTCCACAAAACATAAGACCTCATTCTACAAGGGCAACAGCCACTACCACAGCCTTCTTACGAGGAGTGGCAACCAAAGACATTATTGAGGCGGCTACTTGGACCTCCGTGCATACATTTGCCAAGCATTATAATTTGCCTCTATATTCCAGATCCCGAGCAGGGTTTGCCACTGCTGTACTGCAAGGGATCCTAAACACACCATAATCTACTTTTATCCTCCTCCCCTAGTTGGCTATGGTATTCTACCCACTTGTTATGACTGCAGATGCATCCATGAAGGACATAGTACAGTTTTGTACCTACCATAAATGTAGATGTCCGAACTGGATAGCATCTGCAGTCAGGATTACCCTCCCTCCTTCCCCTCTGTGGTACTCCTAGGGTGTTTACCCTCCTAATAGCTAGCTGTTGGGGGAGAGTCTTTTATGGTGTATTTGTTTGTATATATGTACATATATGCTTATGGTTGTGTTTACCTCTATCTATTTGGAAACATTGGCATCTATCCAAATTTTAGCCTGCAAGAGGGCTACTGGCATCTGGGGCAAGAAACACTGAGGGAAATGGCGTCGGCTGATGCTTATATACCCGAAGACCAACAGAGATGACGTCGGGTGAGGTGCGACATCAGCCGAAGCCGGACCCGGACTCTGGAATCCGGCCGACTGCAGGGCTGCCTGACGACAGGACAACCCACTTGTTATGACTGCAGATGCTATCCAGTTCGGACATCTACATTTATGGTAGGTACAAAACTGTACTTTTCCTTTTTTGAAACAGAATACCGGAGTTTATATAGTGTTTTCCAGACTAGTGGCAAATAGATGTGATTTCCGGATAGTCCAGGAAAAAAAACTGATAGGTAGCCATCCTATCACCCCCCCCCCCTTTTTCCTCAGACCATCTGTGTGCCTAAAATGGAAACAAAGTGCTCCTCCAAAATGGTTCCCACTCGCAACAGTGACAAGTAAAGGAAGTTCCCTGATGCCCTGGCCAAATTTTTTGTAATAGTATAAATACCACCTCTGGTCTCACATGAAAAGAGGCTCCTAGCCTAGTGGGACTAACCCAGTGAACAAAGGGTAAATAAGTAATCTACAAGGAAAGAAACTGACCACAGCAAATGCCCTAGTAATTTGCTGTCTAGATTAAAATCAGTTAAACAACCACAGAAGTTCAGAAACTATGTCACAAGACCTTATTATGTGGATTGTATTCACAAATATGGTTACATTTTACATGTGCTGTGTCACGGCCAGGTATTATTATTATTAATAATGTGTATTGACATAGGAATATAGGAAAAACGTTAGGCAGGTGATCACAGGGTACCATAAGATGCCTAGCCATATAGACACACTTAGTTCTTGCCACCTTTTATTATTGCTTAATAGTGTTCGCCTCACAAATCATGCAAGGTGATAAATGACCACTCTGGTGTAAATCTGTGTTTATCCATCCATTCATTAACACTAGCCTTAGTCCTTCTGAAGATTAAGTTCTCATACTGTGCACATGCTGCTTATATTACCAGCTAATTACTGTAATGTGGTTATGAACAAGTTTTGTTTCTTTGTATTTTGGTTTACAAAATTCTAATAAAATATAAAAAAATAGGATTCCTAACTCCCTTGAAGACAGCATTACAAGGGGAAGTGTAGCTTCAGCTGGAGCTTGGATATTACAATAGAGGTCAAATAACCATTTGAGTGTACACTATTCTTCAATGACTGGGCAAAGTGCTTTCATGGATTGAAGCGCTAGCTTCCACCATGCTGTATGTTGAGTGAGTGAATTGGTATGCATGTACCAGCAGTAGGATTTCTGCTGGAGGAAGATTTCAGGTTCCAAGAACAGTGGTTAGTGCTTAAAATAGAGAACAGCATGAATTTTGCTTCAGGTAGAGAATGTTGAATTTGTTGTTTGCTTTGGCTCTGCTTCACTAGTTCAGATACTGTGCACAATTAGTCAAGTACCCGAGTCATTCTTGAAACTGAAAGTGAGAGCCTGATGCATAGTTGGAAGCGTGAAATTGCCATAGAGAAATACTACCAGTTAAAGCTTCACAAATTGTCCACCAGATGGTGTTAAAACATCACTAGGAATCTAGACAGGGAACAGAAGGACAAGGATAATGTCAAGACTATAGAGTGTGTAGCTAGATATTTTAAAAAATAATTATTAGCATAAGAATGGCCTCAGTTACAGCAGGTATTGCCATTTCATTGCTGGCTTCATGAATAGAGGGATGGGCCTTTGACTAAGATCTGGTTGTCCTGTGTTAAGGAAGTCGCCTTGGGACTAGAGGAGTCCTATAAGGAGATGAAGGCTGAAGAGATCAAATGAGTTAAGAATGGATTTGTTGCTTATTTCAGATGTCACACACAGCTGTATATATTCTTAATATTAATCACTGCTACAGTAGCCTTAATTATGTGGGTTATATCCTACCAAAGATACAACAGCCGGCCAGCTTCCAAAGCTTCAGGGCACCTTCCACGTGCCCAAACTGTCAAGCAGCTCGAGCTGGGCTGATTTAAAATACAAATTTGGGTGAGAAGACCTTTAGAGCTTTACTGCTGTTAAAGAATATGCTCCTCTGAGACTTTTAAGGATTGACGTTCGGCTTGTGCTTTTCTTAGCTGGCCAGATAAGTTCCCTTTGGGGAAAAAAACTTCTATTTTCTTATTTTTTACTAGTGTTTTATTACTTTCCTCTTTAGGAAATTTTTTTTTTAAAAGCAAGGAGTAATGTGTTTTAATAATTGTCTTGAGACTGTGGCATACTTTTAATCAGAGCATCCGTTGCTTCTGTCAGTTTAGAAGTAATGTTATCTGATAAAATATTTTTGTGGAGAAATTGTTTTAACATTGTAGGGCTGTCGTAGCATTTGAACGTGCTTTTTACTCTTTTTTTCTGTCAAAGAAAAAATTTTTGGACTAGTAGTTTTACTAGCATTGTTGCTTATTTTCCCCAGGATAGAGGCACCATTTTTGGTTTGACCATGGAACAGATTTTCAGTCTCATGGTCAATCCTTCCAGCCACAAAAAGAAAAAGTTCTGCAAACCGCCTTTGCCACCACAGCAGGATAGCAATTTGCCTCAGCCACAGGAAAGTGACTTTGCTGTGGCCGTTTGTTGTACCTCAGACCACTCATCTTTCACCCTGGATCCCTCTGGTGTAGCACCTTCAGCCACTATGGACCTGGAGTTAGCCAAGTCCTCTGCAGCTGTTGGTGTCCCCTCAGTGGGCAAGGGAGAGCCACTCTTGCCAGTCCTGGGAGAGGGAGCAGGGAAGATTTCCCTGCTGTCCATCTCTGTGGAAACAGCAACTGCCCTTAGTAACACGGTGTGCTCCATTTTTTGTCATCAAGAAACAGAAGTATATATCTACTCCTCCTCAAATTTCTTTGATTTAGGCTGTTGATCCTTCTTGTAGAGTAGTTTCTGGTAAAAGAAAGAGGGGCGCTTCTTTCCTGGAGAGATTAAAGATTCTGAATCTGAACAGGAAGATGCAGGGACAGCTTCAGGGTTTTGCCCTCAGAGTTCTGATACAGAGAAAGAGTAAACCCCACAGGGGGAGTCATTAAGTAAGCTTTCTGCAATTCTGAGACTGTTGCTAGCATGTCCCAGTGTTTTCAGTGGGAGATTACTGAAGTTTCTCAGTCCCTTAAAATATATTGAGATGTTACAGCAGGATTTTCCAGAACCTACACCCATTGCCCCTGTCCTGATTGCTTTAGAGGATGTGTGTCTTACAATCTGCAGTTTTCCCAATAATCAGACACCAGTCCCTAAAATAGCAGATAGGATGTACAAAGTTCCTCAGTCTTTTACATTTTTTTACGCTGTTCCCAAACCTGACTCAGCAGCTGTAGCCTTAGTTTGACTCCTCTGCTGCTAAGCAGTTAATTGCTGTCTTATTCTTTCTAATAATGATGGAAAAATATTGATAAACATGGAGAAAAAAGTGTAAATTCATACAACTTTGAATTTCAGAATTTTAAATTGTTAGGCTGATATGTAAATGTTTATTCAGTCATATTGCAAGAAGAATGCTATATCAACAGTTTCTTCCTGTGAAGAAAATTCTGATTTATGTAACCTAGTTTCTTCTATTGCACAGGTCACTACTCATTATTTGCAGTGTGTGTATGACTCTCTTTTGATACGTTTTCCAGGGCTGTGACCACTAGAAAGGCTTTGCTGCATTATCAGAACATCCCAGGTGATGCTAAAAATTAGATTTTAAATTCTCCCTTGGATAGAAATTCAGTGTTTGGCTAGGTGATCAAAAATTATGATAAAAGGAGCTAGCTGATCCAGGTAATCTCAAAGATTTTTTAACCATCCTTTTCCAAATTGTCCTAGGGATTTTCTTCTCATTCATCTTAAGCAAAAAATAGACTATAAACCATCTCAACAGAATTCAGATAACCAGACATTCAAGAAGAAGTGGCAAGGAGGTTCCAAAAAGAAGTCCCAAACTTAACAAAACAAAAGATAATCCCAACAAGTCCGCTGAATGACTATTCAAGAGACCTTGTGACCTTCTTCTGCCATGGCCCTTTTTCTCTTTGAAACAATTTGACTCTCATTTTTCTGTTGGCAACAGATTGTTTCAAACAAATAGGTTCTGAAAATCATTTAAGGTTACAGATTACAGTGGGAAGAAATTCCTCCTTTCTATGGGTCATTTCTCATTCTGCAGGTCAGACTTTTGTTTCCACTTGTTCTTTAATCACACCCTGTCTCAAGGAGTGATGGAACCAGTTCCTCCTCCTCAGTTGGGGAATGGGTTTTATTCGGGGATGTTCCCAGTCCCAAAGAAAGAAAATGCTTGAAGACCAGTTCTTTCTTAAACCTGTTTTGTCATAATGCCCAAATTCAAAATAGTGTCTCTTCACAACCAGTTGCTTCTTTTTCTTTCAAATTTTCTGGTAATATTAAACTTAATACCTGTGGTGCTGTGGTAGCGTTGTCGCCTCACAGTAAGACGTTGTCCTGTTCGATTCTCAGCTAGAGCGTCTTCTGTGTGGAGACATGCGTGAATGAGCATACCTTTGTTGAAGGTTGTGTGTCAGGGCTGGCAACTCGGCACGTAAAAATCTCCTGCCAATCATTAGCGGACCGGAGCTCCGCTGTGGCGACCCCTAACTGGGAAAAGCCGAAAGAGCCAACAACTTGCATTAAAACCCATAAGCCTAACAATATGCTGTTTATAATGAAAATGGGCAATTCTGCAGTGAGGACTTGGCATATTTCTGTTAGAATTACAAAACTGTGAAATGGCATCCCATTTAGTATTAAGCAGTGTAAGATCTTGGAAACTTTTAAGAAAAACTTTGATAAGTGGGCTGGTAGAAAGGCCTACATACCATGTTTGGAAGAATCAGCGTTTCTTGATGGCCAATTGGCCTAAAATGCTGTCTTTGATCTTAAGATGGTTATCACATTCCTAATCATTCAGACTTCAGGCATTTCTTAAGGTTGTGTGCGTCTGGATCACATTAGCAGTTCTCTGCCTTACTCTTTGGACTGTCCACTGCACCTGTAGTGTTCACAAAGTGTCTAGCACCAGATCTGAAGTAGTTTACTTCATTTGGTCTTCAACCTTTGGGCTTTGGATCCAACGCGGCCGCATAGCTAGCATCTTTGATCTGAGCTCTCAGCTCCTCCCCTCAACCCATAATGGCCCCTGTCTCTTTCCTCCCTTCAGATCTCATTTTTCGCTGATGTAGCAGGCAGTGTGATCCATGCTCTTAACAGTGAGGCAATTCATTTTCAAATTTTTTGAGGGTTTGTAAGTGTGATTTCTTTATAATCTTACCTTCTCCTTCTCTTTTACCTACCTATCCTCCGCACGCGGCAGTCGGTTTAAAAAAAATAAATAAATTCCTTCTTCTTCCTTTCTTTTCTAGTGTGATTGATTGTTTGGACCTCTTTTGGGAGATCCTGTCTGAAACTGCCAGATCTGGTTTCAAGCATTGCTCAGTGTGTGGCCATAGGCTCTCTCCAGCTGATAGCCACACTCTGTGTGTGGCGTGCTTGGGAAACGCACATCTTGGTACCTCCTTTGCTGGGTTTAACCCCAGGGTACTTCAGGACAGGAGGAACTAACTAATTCTCAAGGGCCTTTTGCCCGCATCAGAAACTGCTGTTCCCACCTCTTCTAATTCAGCTACTGCAGGGTCTTTCTCTTCCCAGGCCTCAGGGACTCAAGCTCCCGCCAAGAGGCCTGTGGAAGTGGCAAAGGTCAAGAAAGATGGGCCTCGACAGTGGTCTCCCGACCGCTCTGCGCTGGCCAGTCCTCCACCGAAAGTGGCTTCGGTTTCCAGGCCTAGTTCCCCTCACCTCCACTCCCCAAGATTCTCCCCAGAGCCGGAGGTCACTAGGGTTAGGTCGCCTGTTACCTCCCTGTGTGTATCTAGACTTGTTTGTGGCGTATTCATCCCGCTATACCCAGAACCTTAGTGAAGCAGAGATGGACAAGATGATGTGAAAGTTTATCCGCACACAACTCCAGTTGGGGGTCTTGCCAGCACCCTTTCCTTCCAGAGGGGGTGCCTCGCAGCCTTTTTTCTGTCCAATAGCTCCTTCTCCGATACGACTGGCAGTTTCGGAGCCCTTGGATCCAAGGTCCCTCGGGGTTGAGGGGTCAGCGCCGACGGTAGATCCCCTTTCCTCAACGCCAGCCGTTGCCTTGAGCGAGTCAGATCCGACTACATAGGATCTGAGCTCTTGGAGCCGTAGTAGTCTCAGGGTCGGATCCGAGGGGGTGTTGTCGTCTGCAAGCGGGTCGGAGCACAATGTCTCCCTCAGTATCTCGGCTCCTAGGGTCTATGCTCAGACTCCCCTGTCGGATCAGAGGGGTACGGCTCTGTTGGGATTTGCTAAGGAGACCCTTGACTATCTCCTCGGACTCAGCCCTGACTCTCTCTGGATTGGGTACAGTCCCAACCGCCTTGTCCTCTCAGGGACAGCTTGTGCCAGCTCTGCCCCAGGACACTCCACTTGGAGAGCAGCAGGAAGCTTGTGGATCTTCTCCAGAGTCTCCCACTGAGGATGCTCCATGCAAACGAATGGGCACGAGGAGACACTTGGACTCCCCATCAGAGTCCCTCACGTCAGATACTGATTTTGAGGAAGGGGAAGGCTTGGAGACCTCATGGAAATCCTTCGCCAGAAGGGAGTGGGTCTGCCCAAAAGCAAACCCCAGAAGAAGCAGGGTGCCCAGTGGATGCTATGGTCGTGGCAGCGGCCACCAAGAAAGAGCTTGGCCAGGAGAGCTCTAAGGGCCACCCGCCTGACCGCAAGTCGCGCACGCTGGACCATTTTGGGAAGCGGGTGTATGCTTCAGCTACCTTTGCTGTTGGGGCACTGAACTACATGGCACAACTAACTCGATTGTAGTGTGTGACCTGGGCAATGAGGTCGCTGAATCATCCGCTGAGTCCATGTCGGCTGAGGACAAAAAAAGATGTTAGTGTTTCACTGTTGCAGTCATCACATTTGGGTTATCTGCTTGCAGTAGCCCTCAGTCAACCTGATTATCAAAGTCTTGGGTCCTGCGTCGGTTGCTGTCTCATCTTCCATGATGTCAGGTAGTGAAGGGTATAAAACATGCAGCCAACGCCATGACATCAGCCTTTCTTGCCGTGCAGTGCCCGAAGCAGAAGCAGTTCACAAATGCTGGTCGTCCGACTCCTGAAATTTTCTTTTTCGACTTTCAGAACCAAAGTCTTCAACTAAAGCTAAGTACCCCGTTGGGGAAACTTTTTCTTGCTCTAAACCGATATCAGTAAAAGTCAATAATTGTATTTCTTGTGGAAAGCAAATACCTCATAAAGATTTTCATTCGTCTGTATTCCTTGCCTAGGCCCTGACCACGGCGTACTTCGCTGTCGGTTTTGTGCCTTATTTAAACCACGAACTATTCACCATCGGTACATTTTCTC
Organism: Protopterus annectens; assembly: GCF_019279795.1. Lineage (NCBI taxonomy): Eukaryota > Metazoa > Chordata > Ceratodontiformes > Protopteridae > Protopterus > Protopterus annectens. Next base: position 526,989,057 of record NC_056734.1, read on the forward strand.
TTCTAAATATTTTGGTACTCTGTTCAATTATCCAGAAATGTCTTCGGTAAGCTACCCGCCTACCAACATTCCGAAAAAACGCAAAGATAAAGACAGAGACAGGCCACGTAAGTCCAGAGCTGCAAACGACCCTTCTCTTAAGCTAGTCGGCAGTTCGCTGGTACTCAGTGAGGCGCTTTCGCACCCCCTGATACCCGCTACTTCAGATTCTCAAGCCTCTACTGAGACCCATTCGGAGTCCGGTATGCCGAGAGATGCTTCAACTGTGGAACCTGCGGATGTCTCTACCTTAGATGGGTCTGGAGCCACTGTGCAGGCACCAGCTTCTGAGGGTGTATTCAGGCCTACTGACTTGCAAATTAAACCAACGCCGTCTTCTTCTTCTAGGCCTAAAACTCGAACCATGCCTAGGAAACCGACAACCAGACCGCATGGTCAGGCCTCTATGCCTAAAAAACAAATGATAAGAATGGCTGAAGACCTTATTACTTTAATCAGGGGAAGCCAAACTTCCCCCTCTAAGAGAACTAGGACTGAGTTTGCTTATGATACTTCTGACCAGGATTCTGAAATTTCTGTCTCTTCTGATGGCCAGGATTTACCCTTATCTAGCTTTGAGGATTCTGATGCAGAGTACTCTATTCCCTGTGCTTCTCCCCCAGAGGATTTTTCTTTTGGTGGAACCTTGCATACTCTTAGGGAGCATTTTTACTGAGAAAGCCAGGATTACTCTTCTAAAAAAAGGCTTAAGAGATTTCTTACTCCTGCCCCGACATAGGCCTTTACCACTCCTGTGCTGGACATTGTTGACGATGCCTTTTTGGAATCTAGCTTGGCCCCTGACTCTTTACCTCCTGCTCCCAGAAAACCTGATAGATATTACAGGGTTCCTGATTCTGACAAGTTCCTTTTTAAAAATCCTACTGCGGATCCTGAGACCATTTCACAGAGGCCCAAGGGCATTAAGGCTACTACTGCCAAAAATCCTACCCTCTCTGATAGAGATTCCAGGGCCCTGGATAGATGGGATAAGAAGGTATACACCTCTGCAACATTGGCCATCAGGGCCTTAAATTGCCAGTTTCATATGTTAAAATAGCAGCATATTATTGGATTGCTTAAACAGAAAATGATGTTGATTTCCTGATTGTGCTGAAAATAAGGATTTACAGGATTTAATGCATTCTGCTGAGCAGATTGGAAAACATACTTTGCATTGTGGTTTTGATTCACTAGAAGCATATTGCAGGGCTGCTGTCACTGGGTCTGTACTTAGGAGGCATTCTTGGCTTAAGGAGCAATCTTTGCCAGATCATTTTAAAACTAAATTGCTGGATGCTCCATTAAATCAGGACCGCCTGTTTGGCGGAAAAGCAGAATAAGTTCTTAAAAAGATGGAGGAAAAAGCTAAATCTAAGCAAACTGTTAAAGATTTCTTGCAAGTGCAGCCTCCTAGATTTAGTAGGCTTTGGCTCTCAAAAAACTGGTCTTTTCCTGCCTCTTCCAGGCCTTCTCAGTTCAAACCCAGAACCAGCAGAACACCCAGGGTTCAGTCCCAAGGTACGCACAGAACTAAGCAGTGGGGGGGGGGGGGCTCCCACTTCCAAATCAGGGAGTAGTAAGACCCCCCCCCCCTACGGTACGCTGTCTCAATGACTTAACTTTAAAACTTCCAAGCACTTCTCAACTAACTGCTCCTTTAGGAGGAAAGATCGCTCTGCAAGCAAAAAAAACTGGGAACTCATTACCCAGGACAAATGGGTTTTAAACATAGTTTCCCAAGGTTACAGATTTCACTTCCACACATTACCAACCCCAAACAGTTGGCCAGATCTACTCCCAAATCAGTTGGCAGAGGCTCAAAAGCAAGTACTCTCTCTCTTAAGATTAAAGGCTATTCAGACTGTACCAGAAGACAAAAAGGGGCAAGGTTTCTACTCGAGACTTTTCCTGGTACCCAGAAAAGACAACTCACGGCGTCCTATCCTGGACCTTTCTATCCTAAACACCTTTTTGGTGATTCCAAAATTCAAGATGCTAACTCTTCACCAGTTGCTTCCCATGATAGGCAGAGGTGCCTGGTTAGCAACACTGGACTTAAAGGAAGCCTACCTGCACATCCCAATCAGGGAATCTTGCAGAAAATACCTACACTTCAAAGCAGGCTACATGCCCTATCAGTTCTCTGCACTGCCCTTTGGCTTATCTACTGCACCCAGGTTATTCACAAAGTGCTTAGCCCCAGTCATTGCATTTTGCAGGCAAAGAAATATTCAAATATACCCATAACTGGATGATTGTCTAATTCGGGCAGAAAGCCAGGACATACTTTTGAATCATCTGACATTTGTACAAAAGGTGTTAACTTGTCTTGGATACACCATAAATGAAAAGAAGTCACATCTGGTACCCTGTCAACAAATTATATTCCTGGGAGCAAGCTTGAACACAATTTCCCAGATGGCTTTTCTCATGGCAGAGAAACAAATTAATTTGACATCTTACTTCAAACTAGTGGCCTGCTATTTGCAAGGCAAATACTGCAAGCCGTGGAGTTCATGGCCTCGTGCATTCTACTAATTCCATACGCAAGACTGCATATGAAGAAATTACAATGGTATCTAAAAAGCCAATGGTGTCAACATTCTCAGGATTTAGAAGCAATGATTCCTATCATACCTTGGCTACGGTTAGAATTCCTTTGGTGGGCAGAGGCCTGCCACCAAAACAAGGGACTACCATTCACTCTACCCCCTGCTGCACAAACCCTAACAGAAGCATCAGACTATGCATGGGGGGCTCACCTGGCAGGGAAGTGCATTCAGGGCAAATGGAACCCAAGTCAAATGCACCTGCATATCAATCAAAAAGAAATGTTAGCTGTACAGAATGCTCTGACAGCCTTCAAGGACCACATTCTTTCAGAACAATTAATGGTAAAGACAGACAACACCACTGTTATGTGGTACATAAACAAGCAGGGGGGGGTACCCTTTCCTACCCCCTCTGCAGACTAGCCATGGCTCTGTGGAACACAGCCTTGAACTACCAAGTGCATCTACAGTCTTGGTTCCTCCCAGGAAAACAAAATACACTGGCAGACGAACTAAGCAGAAATCTCATGGACCCACACGAGTGGAAATTGGAACCAAAGACTTTCAACATGTTGATCAGTAAATGGGAGAGCCCAGATATAGACCTGTTTGCCTCCCCCCAGAACTACCAGTTGGACAAATTCTGCACAAGAACTCCTCACAAACAAGCTTGGAAAATGGATGCTCTGTCCTTCAGCTGGAAACATCTATCAGTTTATGCCTTTCCTCCTCTGCCTGTCCTCTCCAAGTACTACTAATGATCAAACAGGACAAACCAAGGATGATACTGATTGCACCAGACTAGCCACGCCAACACTGGTGTACCCATGGCACCTGCCTCAGACCCCTACCTTGCTGTCACAGCAGTGGGAGAGCCAGATTCTGCACCCCCAGCTTCAAACCCTGAACCTGGCAGCCTGGCTAATTACCTAATCTCTCCATTACCATCCCTCAATAAACAAGAGTTGGATGTCATTTTGGAGGCAAGGAGGCCTAGCACTAGAAAATCTTTTGCTGAAAAATGGAACAGATTCTGTGCCTGGAACCAAACTCAAAGGATGCCCACAGCGGCGCCCAATTTACCTCAAAGTCTTCAATACTTAATTGAGATGTTTCACAAGGGCCTTTCCTTTTCCTCCATCAAAATTCACGCCTCAGCCATTTCAGCTCATTACAACACAGAACCACCCCTCTTTTCTCACCCACTGCACAAGCAGTTCCTCAAACTTAAGACCACCCAGGAGAGCCCCAACTCCAGTCTGGGACCTTAACTTTGTATTGGAAAAACTTACTCTTCCTCCTTTTGAGCCAGCTGCAACTGCAGAGTTAAAATTTCTTTCTTAGAAAACAGCTTTTCTGTTAGCAATCACTTCAGCAAGAAAGGTATCTGAATTATAGGCCCTTATGGCAGTGGAGCCTTTAATCATCTTTCATGCAGACAGGGTGTCCCTCAGGACCAATCCCTCTTTCATGCCCAAGGTGGTATCCAGTTTGGTTCTTAATCAGTCCATTCATTTGCCAACCTTCATTTCTAATCCAAAGAACAAAGGGGTATGGGGTACTGCACTCCTTAGATGTGCACAGACAACTTAGATTTTTACTTTGACAGGACTAAACTTCAAAGGAAATCTGAACAACTGCTGGTGGCATTTGTTGCAGGGGCAAAGGGGAAGGCTATTTCAAAGCAAACAATTTCTAAATGGATAGGCCATTGCATTAATTTCTGTTATAAGCACCATGGAAAACCTATCCCACAAAGGATTAGACCCCATTATCAGGGCTGCATCTACCTCCGCAGCCCTTCTCAGAGGTGTCCCTACCAGAGACATCCTAGAAGCTGCTGCCTGGATACTTTCACCAAGCATTACCATTTGCCAATTTTCTCTAAATCCAGAGCAGGCTTTGCCACTGCAGTCTTGTAGGGCCTTATAGCTGGTCCTAATGCTATCTAAATTCCTCCTCCCATCCTTAGCTTTGGGAATCTACCCAAATGTGATGACTGCAACAGTGAAACACGAAGAACATAGTACAGTTGTGTACACTTACCATAAATGTAGATGTTCGAGTGTATTCACTGTTCCAGTCCTGGTTACCCTCCCTCCAGCCCCCTGACTTCTTTTGGCTATACCTATATTCTCCTTTAATTTACTTAAAAGCTTTTTGGTGTATTTGATTTTTTGTTGGAGGTATAACCTTGTGTGTGTGTGTGTGTGTGTGTGTGTGTGTGTGTGTGTGTATATATATATATATATATATATATATATATATATATATATATATATATATATTTAATTGCTTCCCATTAAGGGGGGCACCTGACATATGGGGCAGGCAAAACTGATGTAATGGCGTTGGCTGCATGCTTTATACCCTTGACTACCTGACGTCACAGAAGATGAGACCGCAACCGACGCAGGACCCAAGACTTTGATAATCAGGCCGACTGAGGGCTACTGCAAGCAGATAACCCAAATGTAAGTGTACACAACTGTACTTTCTCCACCCGCATGGCCACTCTGAAGGCTATCTCCAGTATGTTCATGCTCCTCCTTTCCCATGCTATGGAGGGAGCAGCTAGGGCGTCCGGTTCAGAAATCACCATTAGGCGTCATTCCTGACTCCGGCTGTGTCTATTTTCTGACCCCTTCAAGGCGTCTTTTACCAACAGCCCATATGACGGTACTTCCCTCTTTGGGAAGTCAGTGAAGGAGACACTGGTCCAGAGTGAAAAGGATGGGAAGAGATTCTGCTGTCAGGATCCACCCCCCTCCTCCACCTCTCAAAGATCCTTCTCCAGGAATAAGCAAGGAACGAAGAAGATGTGGTTCCGGATGATTCGGGCATTTTCCCGGGTCATTGTCCCCCAGAGGCAGAGGGGGTTACTATAGGCGCCGGCCCAGAGGCAGAGGGGGCCCGAAAAATACTGGGTCTCGAGAACCTTTCTCTTACAGACCCTGGCAGTACCCCCTGAAGAATTGCCGACTGCTCCTTTCTGGTGGCAGTTGGGGGGTCGCCTTTCGCCACACCTAGCGGCATGGGAGTCCGTTACAAATGATCGCTGGGTGCTGCAGATCATATCTAAAGGCTTGTCCATTCCCTTTGCCAAGCCACCCCTTCTTCCCAGACACCTCCCAGATGTCCCACCCACTCAAAGGGAAGACAGCAGCCTTGGAAATAGAAAAGCTGCTAAGAAAGAGAGTCATCCAAAGGGGCTACCCAGCCTAGTCCGGATTGGGGTTCTATTCAAGGTTCTTTTAAGTGCCAAAGAAGACGCGGGGGCCTAAAATCCATCCTGGATCTTTCCATCCTGAACCTAGTAGTTACCAAGACGAAATTTCGGATGGTCACTCTCCTTTTTGTCCTGCTCTATCTGCAGACAAATGAGTGGATGTCCCTCCAAGACGCTTGCTACCATATCAAAATGGACAGACTCTCCCGGAGGTTCCTCTGCTTCCAGCTAGGAGCCAGTCATTTTCAGTTCAGAGCCCTCCCCTTTGGTCTCACCACTACCCCCCCCCCCCCAGGTGTTTACCAAAGTGATGGCAGTACTAGCAGCTCACCTGAGACTTCAGGGTATCCAGGTTTTCCCGTACCTGGACGATTGTCTCTTTGTTGCCCCGACCAAGCATCTACTATATCATGACAGGGGCTGTTTTCTGCCATTAGCCAATCATCTAGGCATTACCACCAATCTTTCCAAATCACCACTCACTCCAGTGCAGAGCCAGGACTTCATCGGAGCAAGGTTGGATACGATACAAATGTTGGATCTGAAGTAGTTATACTTCATTTTTTCTGCAACCTGTGGGTATACGGATCCGTATCAGATCCAAGCCGGCAACTTTTTTTCTAGCATCTGCTCCAAGCTCCAAGCTCCTCCCCTTACCCATAATGCCCTACCATCTCTTATCTTCCCCCAGATCTCGTTTGCTGCACCAGTAGTGTGCATCGTGGTCTCCTTTGTTCTGAGCTCAGGGATAGTAAGTGGTATTTTTTTCTGGTATCTAGGTGTGTTTGAGTGATTTTTTTCCTTTCCTCCCCTTGTGTAGTATCTCGCTTGGTCGTCAGTGTTTAAAAAAAAAAAAAGTTTTGTAGAGTAGTAGTAGTTAGGCCTGCCCTTCCCCTACCTGTGTTTGTATGTGGTTTTTTGGAGAGGTAGTCTTTGTACCTTTGAATGCAGGACTATGGCTGATCAGTCGAAGCCTGTCTTTAAAAAATGTGTGGCCATAAGCTTTCCCCGGCCGATGGTCACACTCTGTGTGTAATTTGCTTGGGAGTGGCACTTGTCCACTCAATTTGCTATCTGTTCTGCTTTTCACCCGAGGGCCATTAGGGATCGGAAGGCCAAGCTAGTTGCCAAAGGCCTTCTCTCTGCTGGCATGCTGGAATCTGCCTCAGACTAGGTCTCTAGTGTACCACCTCCCACCTAGACAGGGACTCAACCTCCCTCTTCTTCTGGTGATGGGTCTTCTAAGGACAAATCTTCAGTCAGCGTGGCTGACAAAGAAAAAGATGAAGAAAGGCGCAGAGAGGAAAGGGAGAAAAAGGACAGACATCGTAAGTGATCCCCAGACAGAAAGCTCTTTCTCAGTCCCCCATCTAAGACCATGAGGCCTGTTTCTCCACGGCTCCGGTCACCTCGTTTCTCACCAGAGCCGTTGGAACATTCGGACCTGAGGCCTTTCTCCCCACTGCGCAGACCAGCCAGATCCGAGTCGGTGGCCTCTTGAAGGTAGACTCGGAGCCCATCAGACATGGATATGGACAGGATGATGTGGAGAGTTATTCAGACCCAAATTCAGATGGGAGTCTTGCCAGGCCCCTCTCCCTCTGGAGGGGGGACCTCCGTGCCCCTTTTCCGCCCCATCTCTCCTTCCCCAATCCGAGCTTCGGCTTCAGGGCTCTTGGATCAGAGGTTTTTTGGAGCTGGTAGGTCAGCGCCGACGATTCCTCCAACCTAGACTCCGGCTGTTACCTTGAGTTCCTCTGTTTGACTTGTTCGGATCCGAGTGACTCTCGGAGCTGCGGGCAGGGAGTCGGACCCGGGGGAATGGATTCTTCAGCTCCGACCTTTTCGGATCTGACCCGTTCCCTCGGACCTCGGGCTACCCTGGCATCGGCTCCGGTCCCCGCTTCGGATCTGGGGAGGGCTTCTCCCTCAGCCTTCTAAGTGGTGGAGAGGGTTCTCTCCCAGGGATTGAGACCCCAGCCCACCCCCTCGGATACCACCCAGGCCCCCCCCCCCCCCCTGGGATTTGGCGACGACTCCCTTCATCCTGTCTCAGGGACCGCCCATGCCAGAGGATCCTCAGGTTAATTTCCCTGAGGAAATGGATCCCCTTCTCAAAGTCCCACTGAAGAGGGTCACCGTAAGCACAAGTGCAAAAGGAGGCACTTGGACTCCCCTGAGTCCCTCACTGCGGGCACTGACTTAGATGAAGGAGAAGGTTCCCCCAGGTCACCTCCCGAAGACGTCTCCTTCAGAGAAATAATGGAGATCCTCTGCCAAATGGGAGTTTGGTCAGCCCCAGAACCTTCTAGGGATGAGTCAGTGTTCCTGGAGGCCTTTGGCACAGGCCCATATACTTCCTGGGTGTCCCCACCAGCGGACCCCTTGGTGGACCTCATCACCATGAGGGCATAGAAGGAACCTGACACCGTAGAGCCCATCCCCAAACGCCCTGACAAGGTTTCATCTCCCCCTTCCAACAGACAACCTTGGTCGAAAGGAGCCCCAGTTGATGCTATGTTGGTTGCAGCGGCCACAGAGAAGGAACTAGCACAGGAGAGTTCCTCAGTCCATCCTCCAGACAAGGAGTCCAGGTCGGTGGATAGGTTTGGGAAGCATGTCTACTCCTCAGCGACCTTTTCTATCCGTGCGTTGAATTATTTGACACGTGATTCAGCTTCAGCGAGACCTTGCTTCAGAATTCGCTGAGTCACCCCCAGAGTCTTTATCGCCGCAGGACAGACAGTTGTTCTCGGCAAAAGTGTCTACTCTGAAGTCAGTCTCAAACACGTCAATGCGACTCTTTTCCCATGCCATGGAAGGAGCAGCTGGGGCAGCGGGGACAGGCATAGCCATGAGGCATCATGACTGGTTCAGGTTGTGTCAGTTTGCGGACCCTTTCAAGGCATTGTGTATCAACGCTCCCTACGACGGTTCTTCCCTTTTTGGCAAGACAGTACGTGACACACTTGTCCAGAGCGAAAAGGACGGGAAGACTTTGTCTGCCGTCAGAGTCTGCTTCTCTAACCCTCAGCGGTCCTTCTCTAGGAATCAAAGAGGGCAGAAGATGTGGTTCCAAAAATCTAAATTTTCCTGGGATTCTCAGAACAACTATTTCCCCAGAGGCAGAGGGGGACAGGATTGACGCCGACCCAGAGGTAGAGGGGGGTCCCAGGAATTTCGGGTCTAGGGAACCCTTTTCTGATAGATCCGGTCAGCAGCCCTGAGGGGTTGCCTGATTGTCCTACTCTGGAGGCAGTCGGGGGACAATTGTCATTACACCCAGCGGCATGGGAGTCCATTACGACAGATCGCTGGGTTTTACAGATAATATCCAGAGGTTACTCTATCATTTGTTGCCCCTCCAAATATTACAAAACACCTCTCGGATATTCACCCGCTCACAGGGATGCCACAGCTCTAGACATTTCAAAGCTGCTTCTCAAACAAGCCATCGAACAGCCCCCCCCCCCCCCCTTCCCGATCAGTTCGGATTGGGCGTCTACTCAAGGTTCATTTTAGTGCCAAAAAATACGGGGAACCTCAGGCCCATCCTAGACCTGTCAACATTAAACCTGTCGGTAGCCAAACAGAAATTGCGGATGGTCACCCTACAGTCCATTCTACCTTATCTCCGAGAGTGCGACTGGATGTGCTCGTTAAACCTCCAGGATGCTTACTACCACATCAAAATACACAGAAGCTCCGGGAGGTTTCTGCGCTTCCGGCTGGGAGCCAGTCATTTTCAGTTCAGAGCCCTACTCTTTGGTCTCGCCACAGCCCCCAGGGTGTTCACCAAGGTAATGGCCGTTGTAGCAGCTCACCTGAGGCTTCAGGGTATTCAGGTGTTTCCATACCTGGACGACTGGCTGTTTGCTGCGCCCAACAAGCATCACTTGTGTCTGGCCCGAGATTATTTCATTCGGTTGGCAGATCTACTGGGAATTACAGTCAATGTTCACAAATCCCATTTGCAACCAGTACAGGATCCTACACCTCAGGTGCCACATAGCTCAGTTAGCGAACTCCTAGTCTTCAAAGGCGAGCGAGGTTCTATGGGCTCTGGGCTCCATGGCTGCCGCCATATCTATTTTCCCTTGTGCGCGCCTTCACATGCGGGTTCTTCAATAGACTTTGGCTGTTCAATGGTTTTGGCTAGAACTGCCCGGAATTTCCGATCAAGATCAGTCACGTGTGCAAGACGTCTCTTCTTTGGTGGTTAAGTTCACCGGAGATATCAAAAGGACGCCCCTTCGTGTCATATCCAGTCCATGCCACAGTGACCACGGACGCCTCCTAACTCGGGTGGGGGGGACACTGTTTGAGAAGGACAGTCCAAGGCACATGGTCCCAGTCAGAGACCAAGTTGCACATAAATGTTCTAGAGATGAGGGCAATGCTTTTAGCGCTGAAAGCCTTTCACACAGCCCTCCCTCTCGGATTGATTGCAATTCAGTCAGACAACATGTCGATGTTGTGGTATATCAACAAGTAGGGGGTAACCAGATCCTACCCCCTATGTCGCGAGGCCATGACAGTGTGGGAATGGGCGATTTCCACCGGTCAGTTTCTGATAGCAACGTGCTTCCCGGAGCACTCCAACATTTTAGCAGACAGATTGAGTCAAGCCATTCTGATGCCTTACGAGCGGTCTCTTAAACAGTCAGTAGCGGAGGAAATCTTCCTTGCATGGGGTCAGCCTTGCTGTGATCTCTTCACATCTCCTTCCAACGTGAAGTGCAGTGGGTTCTTCGCCCTGATTCCCTCACCAGGGGAAGTCCCCAGAGATGCTGTAGTCCATGCTTGGCCCCCCGGGCTTCTGTATGCTTATCCACCTTTGCCACTCATTCCGAAGTTTCTTCAGAAAGCTTGCTGACTACGCTGCAAAGTGATCCTCATTGTCCCGTTCTGGCCTCGACAGGTTTGGTTCCCATTCCTTTGGTCTCATCTCTTAGCTCCCCCATGGGTTCTGGATCCCTGCCCGCATCTAGTCTCCCATCCGTTGAGGGCAAGTCCACCCAATTTGGGCAGCCTCAAGCTGACAGCCTGGTTGCTCCACTTCCATTATTTGCCAGGACTCCTGGTCTTTCATCCCTGGTAAAATCCATTCTGGTGGCTTCTCTTAAAGACTCCACTAGGAAACTTTATTGCAGTAAATGGAAGCGCTTTTCCATTTGGGCCTCACAGAGAAAATAGATCCCTTTACAGCCCCTGTTTCAGCGGTGTTGGACTTCCTGTCTGGTGTCTTTCAGCAAGGAGCTAGTTCTTCCACAGTAAAAGTACAATTGGCAGCCATTTCCAGTTTTCAAGTTGGTGAAGACAACATGACCTTAGCCTCCTCTAAGCTTTTCTTAAAGATACTTTTCTGTTACGGCCGCCTGTCAAGGATTCAGTGCCTCTTTGGGACCTTACTTATGTTTTACAGGCATTGGTGGCTCCTCCTTTTGAACTTGCAGCTTCGGTGGACTTGAAATTTTTGACCTGGAAGACAGCTTTCCTAGTCGCCATCCCATCAGCTAGGAGGGTTTCTGAGCTTCAAGCTCTGTCTGTCGTGCCTTCGTATTTGGTTTTCTATAAGGATAGGGTCTCCCTCCGTACTAACCCTTCCTTCTTACCTAAAGTGGCATCTGTAACAAACATAAACCAGTCCATCAATCTGCCCATTTTCTTTCCTAACTTCCAAAATAAAGGTGAATACAAACTCCATTTGTTAGATGTTAATAGACAGCTTCAATTTTATATTCATAGAACAAAGTCTTTCCACAAGACTGACCAATTGTTTGTTTCCTTTTCCAAAGCATTTATGGGAAAAGCTATTTCTAAAGTTCCTTTGGCCAGATGGATCACTCTTTGTATTTCACATGCTTACAAAGCAAAAGGTTTTTCTCCTCCTGGTATTGTTAAGGCTCACTCTACCAGGTCCATGGCGACTTCTGCTGCTTTTTGTTCTAGGGTGCCTTTGGACGATATTTGTGCAGCAGCGACCTCGGCCAATTCACATACCTTCATTTCCCATTACAAATTAGATCTGATTTTGAGGGGTAGAGCATCCTTTGGCTCTGCGGTGCTCAGGAATATCCTTCCATAAGGGCCTCCCAGGATCGGAGTAGCTGGGGACTCAGTCCCACAGGTTGCAGATAAAATGAAGTTAACTACTTCAGATAAAGAAGTTATGTACTCACCATAACATTCCATCTGAGTAGTTATACTTCATTTTTCTGCAACATTCCCTCCCTCCGTTCCCCCGGACCTTGTCATGTGTTTTCAGGATTGGTTTATTGGGTTGAGTTGCTTATGCTTTTAGCTGCAGCAATCTCTATCTGAGGGAAGATAGGAGATGGTAAGGCATTATGGGTAAGGGGGAGCTCGGAGCTTGGAGCAGATGCTAGAAAAAAAGTTGCCGGCTCAGATCCGATATGGATCCATATACCCACAGGTTGCAGAAAAATGAAGTATAACTACTCAGATGGAACGTTATGGTGAGTAAATAACTTCTTTTTTTTTCGCACTCTGAAGAGGATACACAGTTTAAAGCTGCATGTGTTCTAGGTTCTTCATGCAGAGGTTCTAACAGTGGATGGAGTCCTCAAGGCCTTGGGGTCTGTGGCAGCTACAATCCAGTTATTGCCCTTAGCACGCCTTCACATGCAGATTCTTCAGTGGGCCCTGGCTGTCCATTGGTCTGTTCTGGATCAACCATTGTCTTACCCTGTCCGAATATCTCGGGTTTGCAGGGACTCCCTTCTGTGGTGGATTCAATATCCAGACCTTACGAAGGTTTGTCCTTTTCTTCCACCCTTGGCCAAAGCCACAGTGACCACAGATGCCTCCCAGCTCGGGTGGGGGGGCTTTTCTCGGGACAGCTTGTCCAAGGCACATGGTCCCTACAGAGAACAGTTTGCATATCAGCTTTCTAGAGATGAGGGCGGTGCTTCTAGCATTGCAAGCTCTTCAGGCCCAATTTCTTCTAGGGATGATTGCTATTCAGACGGATGATATGTCAGTAGTCTGGTACATCAACAAACAGGGGGGAACCAGATCCTACCCCCTTTGTCACGAAGCCATGTGAGTGTGGGAGTGGGCAATCTCCATCGGTCATTTTCTGGTAGCAAAGAACATTCCGGGTCGGTCCAACATTCTCGTGGACAGTCTCAGCAGGTCTCTCCTTTTTCCTTATGAGTGGTCCCTGAACCCTTCAGTGGCAGAGAGGATCTTTCTCAGGTGGGGGTCATCCTTGCTGCGATCTCTTCGCATCTCCTTCCAACATGAAGTGCAGCGAGTTCTTTGCTCTCAACTCCCCTCAGGGGGAAGACCCCAGAGATGGTCTCTTTCATGCTTGGCCACCCGGTCTACTCTATGCCTATCCTCCCCCTGCCCTTGATCTCCAAGTTTCTTCAGAAAGCTCGCAGACTGTGGAGCACAGTCATTCTCATTGCCCCATTCTGGCCTCGCCATGTCTGGTTCCCATCCCTATGGTCTCGCACGATAGTTCCACCTTTGACTCTGGATCCAGTTCCGGATCTTATTTCACATCCCTCAGGGATACCTCATCCAGATCTGGTCAGTCTGAAGGTTACTGCCTGGCTGCTCCAGTTCCCATGATTGTCAGTACTCCCAGTTTATCTTCCTCCGTTAAGGAGATTCTGGTTGCAGTTCACAAGTTGTCCACCAGAAGAGTTCACTTTAGCAAATGGAAGCTATCTGGGCTTCGCAATGGGCCTTAGATCCCCTTACGGCTCCAACTTCTGCTGTTCTACATTTTTTAGCAGATCTTTTCCAGCAGGGCCCCAGCTCGTCCACTATAAAATTAAAACTTGCTGCTATTTCTAATTTCCATATCGGTGACAATGTGACTTCCTTAGCGTCTTCTAAACTCCGCAAGACTTTTCTTAAGGGTACTTTTCTGCTGCGTCCCCCGGTGAAAAATCCAACACCTCCGTGGTACCTTACTCTTGTTCACAAGGCTCTAGTCTCTCGCCCTTTTGAACCTGCAGATGTTCATCGTGTTACCCTGCTGCAGTCATAACACTTGGGTTATCCTGTCGTCAGGTGGTCCCGCAGTCGGCCGGAATTCCAAAGTCTTGGTCCGGCGTCGGTTGCTGTCGCCTCTTCCCTGACGTCAGTGCGCCGGGGGTATATATAATGCAACCAACGCCATTTTCTTCAGTCTTTCTTGCCACGCGGTGCCCAAAGCAGAAGCAGTTCGTAAGTGCCGGTCGGCCGACTCCTGAGATTTTCGAATTCGAATTTCAGACCGAAGTCTTCTATAAAGCTAAGTATCCCGTTGGGGAAACTTTTCTTGCCTTAGACCGATGTCAGAAAAAGTTAACAATTGTATTTCTTGTGGGAAGCAAATACCTCATAAGGATTTTCATTCTTATTGCATACCTTGCCTAGGCCCAGACCACGACGTCACTACTTGTCGGTTTTGTGCTAGGTTTAATAAGCGTACTATTAAAAGACGCTTTGATTTCGCATGACACTACTTCGGTAGGAAATTTAATTACACCACACCGTCGGAGCAACCGACTACCGGCGTGCACAAAAAACGCAGGGATAAGGACAGACAGCCCAGGCCTAAGCCAGATTCCGAGGCCTCGGCTGATCCGGTCTCCGGTCCTCAGTGAGGCTCCGACGCAGCCCCTGACTACCGCAGATCTGGAACCCGAGACCACTACGGATATTTTGACGCAATGTACCGGGCCGACGCAGCCTTTTACTTCAGGCCCTTCCGACGACTTTGCTACAAAAGACGTAGGTTCTACAGAAACGCCATCGGTTTCTGAACGCGTTTTCAGACCGACTCTCACCATTAAAACGTTTTCTAAGTCGAAGACTCCTTCTAAATCTAAAAGGACTGCACTTCAGTCTCCTGTTCAAGGCCCCATGCCTAAGAAACAGATGCTCAAAATGGCTGAAGAGTTGATTTCTTTAATCAGGGGTTCCCAGCCCCCTCCTGACAAAAGGCCTAGACAAGAGGAAGATTATGCATCCTCTGAGCAAATGTCCATTTCTTCAGACTCCTCTGAGGACCAAGACTACTCCTTCTCTCCTTATGAAGATTCTGATGCTGAGGACTCTGTTCCCGCTTCTCCTCCTGAAGACTACTCCTTTGGGGAAACTTTACACACTATGAGGGAACATTTTCACCGGGAAGGTCAGGACTACTCTGATTTAAAGAAAAGGCTCAGAGAGATGTCCTTCATGGATGCATCTGCAGTCATAACAGATGGGTTGTCCTGTCGTCAGGCAGCCCTTCGGTCGGCCGGATTCCAAAGTCTGGGTCCAGCTTCGGCTGATGTCGCACTTCACCCGACGTCATCTCTGCTGGTCTTCGGGTATAAAGGCATCAGCCGACGCCATTTTCCTCAGTCTTTCTTGCCGCGTGGCGCCCGAAGCAGAAGCTGTTCACAAGTGCCGGTCGGTCAGATCCAGAGATTACTACTACCGAATACTACTTCGAAGACTTCTAAAAGCTAAGTACCCCGTTGGGGACTCTTTCTTGCCTCAGCCGATGCCAGAAAAAGTCAATAACTGTTTAACTTGTGGGAAACAAATACCTCATAAAGATTTCCACTCTTACTGTCTGCCTTGCTTAGGCCCAGACCACGACGTAGCAGCCTGTTCGGCCTGTGCTTCCTTCAACCGACGAACGCTTAGGCGTCGGTCGGAGTTTGCTGAACAGTTAGGCTCAGATTTTGCGTACATTATGCCGTCGGATCCTCCGACTACCCAAATTGTTAAAAAACGCAAAGAAAAAGACCCACACTCGCGGTCCGCGGTTTCGGCCGAAACCGCGGTTAAGCAAGCCGCGAGTGTCTCGGTTTCGGCCGAAACCGAGAAAACCGGTCAATCTTCAGCCGAATCCATGACTACTACTGAGGCTCCTGCTACCTTAGTTGAATCGGCCTCAGAAATTTTGCCTACAACTGTGGTTCCTAGTGATTTATCAGACACCATCCCTTTGGATGTCTCTACCCCAGCACGTGGTGCTGCTAGGCCTCTTGCAGCCATGTCTATCAAGGCCTTTGCCAGGGCTAAAGCAGCCAAATCTGTTAAATCAGTGCCTGTTAAGCCCCCCTCACACAGGTCCACTTCAAGTTCACAAATGCTTACTCTGGCAGAAGATTTAATATCCTTAATTAGGGGATCCCAATCTCACCCAGACAGGGCCTCTCAGCCCCCAGAAAAGAGACCTAGAGCAGAGCCCCCCGAGCCAGTGTCCTCTGATGATTCTGCGGATGACTCAGACATTACAGACCAGCCAGAGGCTCCTTTTTCTACTTATGACTATTCCGATGCTGAAGAATCCATTCCAGCTGCCTCTCCACCAGAGGAATTTTCCTTTGGGGAAACCTTACATGCCATGAGAGAACAATTCCAATGGCAGGGACAAGATTTCTCAGATTCAAGAAAAAGGCTTAGGACTTTTTTGCACTTACCACAACATAGGCCCTTAGATATACCTCCTGTACTGCCTGTTGTGGATGATGCATTTAATGATGTTTGCACTGCTCCTGATTCTTTACCTCCAGCCCCTGCCAAACCAGATAGATTTTACAGGGTGCCAGACACTCATCACCACCTATACAAGGCCCCACTTGCAGATCCCAAAACTATATCCCAGGGGCCTAAGGCAGTAGCCTCGACCACAGCAAAAAACCCTATTCCTTCTGAAAGGGAATCCAGGTCCTTAGAGAGATGGGGAAAAAAGTTTACACCTCTGCTACTCTCTCAGCTAGAGCTTTAAACTGTCAGTTTCATATGATCCAATACCAAGAGTTTATGCTTGATCAGTTAACTAAAAACTGTCCTCTGATGAATCCTTAGATAAGAAATATGTATTAGAAATGGTGAATAACATCCAACAGGTTAGTAACCATTCCTTAAAATGTGGCTATGATGCACTGGAGGCTTCATTTAGATCAGCCATGACTGGCACAGTGATAAGAAGGCATGCATGGTTGAAAGAACAGGTCTTACCGGATCATGTTAAAGTAAAGCTGTTAGATGCTCCTATGGATAAGGCCAGTCTATTTGGTACACCTGCCCAGCAAGTAATGAAGAAAATGGAAGAAAAGGCAAAATCTGTACAAACAGTTAAAGATTTCTTACAGGTTCAGCCCCCAAGGTTTAGCAGGAACTGGCCTGCCAAAAATTGGTCCTTTCCAGACTCCACAAAATCCCAAAGGGGCAGGAATAGACGCTCTAGAGGCAGAAATCAATCCAGAGGAGGTGCCTACAGAGGACGACAGTGGCAAGGCAATAACCGAGGCACAGACACAACCACTGCCACTGCAACAGGACAATCACAGTGACTTGGCTCTGACACCGCCTACCAGGGAGCAAATAGCAGCACCTTTAGGCAGAAAGTTAGCCTTATTTTCGAAAAATTGGCACTATATCACAAAAGACAAGTGGATTTTGCAAACCATAGACCAAGGCTACCGGTTCCACTTCCACACCTTACCAGTAAAAAGAGGAATGCCAAACCTACCTCCAAATCAAAAAATAGAAGCTCTACAGCAAATAGCGAAATTAACAAGGATGAGAGCTGTGGAAAGAGTACCAATAACAGAACAGGGCAAAGGATTCTACTCCAGACTCTTCCTAGTACCAAGAAAAGAGAAAAGTTGGAGACCTATTCTCGACCTGTCAGTCTTAAACACATACATCATTGTCCCAAAATTCAAAATGCTGACCCTACAGCAACTTCTTCCCATGCTGGGCAAGGAGTGTTGGCTGGTAACTCTAGATCTCAAGGAGGCATACCTGCACGTCCCCATTCGACCAAATTGCAGAAGATACCTCAGATTTCTTGCAGGATCAGAGCATTATCAATTCTCAGCATTGCCCTTTGGCTTATCTACTGCGCCCAGAGTATTCACAAAATGCCTGGCATCAGTAATCGCTCACTGCAGACTACAGGGAATCCAAATTTATCCATACCTGGACGACTGCCTGTTACAAGCGGACAACAAAAGCAAGCTGACAACTGATTTACAAAGGGTCATTTACTTGCTACAAGCCCTGGGATACACAGTCAGTCTACAAAAGTCAAGGCTGATACCATCCCAAACAAGAACATTCTTGGGCGCGGAATTGGACACAGTAAAACAAATGGCATTCCTAACTGCAGAAAACAAAAAGAACTCCCTCTTTACTTCTTGGCATTAACAAAGCAGAACAAACTAACAGCAAGAAAAGTTCTGCAGGCCTTGGGCTTCATGGCATCATGCATAATCTTGGTCCCACATGCCAGACTGCATATGAGAAAGCTACAGTGGTACCTAAAGAATTTATGGTCTCAGCACAGGCACAGCTTAGAAACAGAAATCCCACTAATCCCATGCCTAAAACAGGAGTTCCTATGGTGGGCTCAAGCATGCCAGTCAAACCCAGGCTTACCCTTCCACAACTTTCGAGCAAGCCAAACCATCACAACGGACGCCTCAGACCTAGGATGGGGCGCACATGCTGGACAAATGCATACAAGGATTGTGGACTCAAGACCAGCTGCACCTGCACATAAACCAAAAGAAATGCTGGCAGTAAAACTGGCAATCCAAAAATTCAGACCATTCCTCAAAGAAGGCCATCTGATGATAAGGACAGACAACACCACAGTCATGTGGTACATCAACAAACAGGGAGGCACTCATTCATACCCCCTATACAGAATGACTTTGGACCTTTGGAATCTGGCTCTCAGCTACAACATCCAGTTACAGGCAATATTTGTGCCGGGAAAAGAGAACACCCTAGCAGACATGTTAAGCAGAACCACCTCGGATGCTCACGAATGGATGCTACACCCGGACATCTTCAAGGCCATCACAAAGAAATGGGGAATTCCACAAATAGATCTATTCGCATCCCCACTCAATCACCAGCTCAAAAAATTCTGCACAAGGACATTCCACCCACTTGCATGGAAGGTGGACTCTCAATCCTTCAGCTTGATGCACAAGGTACTACTGAAAATCAAAGAGGAACGTCCAAGGATAATCCTGATAGCTCCGAATTGGCCAAGACAACACTGGTACCCATTGCTGAGGAGCATGTCTCGGGAGAGAATGTGGTCAATACCCCTGATGCCTTTGATGTTAACTCAGAACAACTACAACATCATGCATCCAAACCTAAAAACCTTGCAACTGACTGCCTGGAACATCACATAGCAGCAACTAACCCAGACCTTTCCAAAAGGGTTAAAGACATTATCCTTGAAGCCCGCAGACCTTCAACAAGAAGGAACTATGCAGGAAAATGGAAAAGGTTTGTCATTTGGAGTACTGAAAGAGGAAAAGATGTGTCGAGCATAGATATTGCTAACATTCTGGAGTACTTGGCAGAGCTTCTACATACAGGCCTGTCCTATTCCTCCATCAAGATACATGCATCAGCTATTTCAGCAAAATACAGCTTCGATCCACCTGTCTTTTCGCATCCTCTACTCAGGCAGTTCCTCAGAGGGATCAAGAATGTAAAACCTCCTAGGAAGCCACCATTACCAGCATGGGACTTGAACTTTGTGCTAGAAAAGTTGACACTCCCTCCGTTTGAACCAGCAGCAACAGCAGATCTGCAACACCTATCATGGAAAACTGCTTTCCTACTGGCAATTACCTCAGCAAGGAGGGTTTCGGAACTACAGGCCTTAATGGCAGTGCAACCCTTCCTAATCTTCCATTAAGATAGGGTGTCCATGAGAACTAATCCTACATTTATGCCTAAGGTGGTATCCAGAGTGTCTTTAAACCAGGCAATCCACCTACCTACCTTCTTTCCCAATCCACAGAACAGGGGGGAAAGACTGCTGCATACCTTGGATGTACATAGGCAGTTATGCTACTACCTGGACAGAACCAAAAGTAACAGAAAAACTGACCAGCTTTTAGTAGCCTATGCAACAGGAAGGGAAGGAAAAGCAATTTCCAAACAGACAATCTCCAAATGGATAGGAAATTGCATAAGATTCTGTTACTCCTACCATGGAAAACCAATTCCACAGAACATAAGATTTCATTCTACAAGGGCTACAGCCACTACCACAGCTTTCTTACGAGGAGTGGCAACCAAGGACATTATTGAGGCGGCTACTTGGACCTCCGTGCATACATTTGCCAAGCATTATAATTTACCTCTATACTCTAGATCCCGAGCAGGGTTTGCCACTGCTGTACTGCAAGGGATCCTAACTACACCATAATTTTTCTTCCTCCACCCCTAGTTTGGCTATGGTATTCTACCCATTTGTTATGACTGCAGATGCATCCATGAAGGACATAGTACAGTTTTGTACCTACCATAAATGTAGATGTCCGAACTGGATAGCATCTGCAGTCAGGATTACCCACCCTCCTTCCCCTCTGTGGTACTCCTAGGGTATTTACCCTCCTAATAGCTAGCTGGGGGGGAGTCTCTTATGGTGTATTTGTTTGTATATATATGTACATACATGCTTATTTTTTGTGTTTGCCTTCTACTTTTTTGGAAACATTGGCATTTATCCAAAATTTAGCCTTCCAAGAGGGCAACTGGCATCTGGGGCAAGAAAGACTGAGGAAAATGGCGTCGGCTGATGCCTTTATACCCGAAGACCAGCAGAGATGACGTCTGGTGAAGTGCGACATCAGCCGAAGCCGGACCCAGACTTTGGAATCCGGCCGACCGAAGGGCTGCCTGACGACAGGACAACCCATTTGTTATGACTGCAGATGCTATCCAGTTCGGTCATCTACATTTATGGTAGGTACAAAACTGTACTTTTCTTTTACTCCCCCAACACAGACCACTTGCCATCCCACCTGTTTTGGACGTTGTGGATGATGGCTGTTTAGAATCCAGTTTCAACCTGGACTCTCTACCTCCTGCTCCGGCTAAGCCTGACAGATACTACAGAGTGCCTGATTCTCACAAATTTCTTTACAGAAGCCCTGTAGCTGACCCAGGGACTATCTCCCAGGGTCCCAAGGGGGCTAAGGCTTCTATGGCTAAAAACACAGTTCCTTTTGAGAGGGATTCCAGAGCACTAGACAGGTGGGGGAAAAGGGTTTACACCTCAGCCACACTAGCTATGAGGGCACTGAATTGTCAATTTCACATGCTTAAGTATCAGCAATTTCTAATCTCTCAGTTAAAGCAAAGAATAACCACTCTCCCTCAACAATCTGAATTGAAAGAAGTACAGGATCTGTTGCACGCCACTGAGCAGGTGGGCAAACATGCCTTACAATTTGGGTTTGATTCTTTGGAGGCCTCCTGCAGAGCAGCTGTCACTGGGTCTGTTATACGTAGGCATGCTTGGTTAAAGGAACAAACTCTGCCTGATCATGTTAAAGCAAAACTACTAGATGCTCCCTTACAGCAGGATGTTCTTTTTGAAGTTAAAGCAGAAGAAGTTTTAAAGAAAATGGAAGATAAGGCAAAATCTATGCAGACAGTCAAAGATTTCCTACAAGTACAACCCCCTCGCTTCAGCAGAAACTGGCCAACAAAAAATTGGTCCTTTCCAGCCACTGACAGACCACAGAGGGGTAAATACAGATGCCCAAGGGGCAGAGGACAGCCACAAGCCCAGTATAAACCTCGCCAATGGGGCACTACAACACAGAAGGGAGGAGAAGACAGGTCTCAATCCACCAGAAGGCAAACTCAATGACTTGCACCTCATCTGGCCAAGCAATACTCTCTTGGCAGCCCTCTTGGGGGGAAAACTCGCACTTTTTGCAGACAACTGGCACATTGTCACAAAGGACAAATGGGTTCTAGACATAATTTTACGAGGATACAGATTCCACTTTCACACCTTGCCAATGAAAAGAGGAATGCCAAACCTGCCACAAAATGAATGGGCAGAGGCACAAAAGCAAATTACAGCTCTCATGGACATGAGAGCCATTCAACTGGTACCTACTCGAGAACAAGGCCAAGGATTTTATTCAAGACTCTTTCTAGTGCCCAGAAAGGACAATGCCTGGAGACAATTCTGGACCTTTCAATTCTAAACACTTACTTACAAGTACCCAAATTCAAGATGCTAACACTACAGCAGCTACTTCCCATGTTGGGCAAGGAAGCATGGCTAGTAACGTTGGACCTCAAGGAGGCATACCTGCATGTCCCTATCAGACAAAGTTGCAGAAGATACCTCCATTTCATTGCAGGTTCAACCCATTACCAATTCTCTGCACTGCCCTTTGGCTTATCTACTGCGCCAGAGTTTTCACAAAATGCCTGGCACCAGTAATTGCATACTGCAGACAAAAAGGAATTCAAATATATCCATACCAGGACGACTGCCTCATTCAAGCAGAAAGCAAAGACATTCTCTTACATCATCTGGCCTTTGTAAAGCCATCTACTAAACTGGCTGGGGTACACAGTAAACGAAAAGAAGTCAAAACTAGTACCCTCACAAAAAATGACATTCCTGGGTGCCAGTTTGAATACAACGGCCCAGAAGGCTTATCTTACGCCAGACACGCAACTACAACTGACTCAATATTTCAAGACAATGGCAACAAAGACCCAATTGACTGCAAGAAAAATTCTGCAGGCTTTGGGCTTCATGGCATCTTGCATACTAATAATACCATTTGCAAAGCTGCATATGAGGAAATTACAGTGGTACCTAAAAAGCGTATGGTCTCAACACAGCCACAGCTTGGAAACAATGATATCTCTCATTCCCTGCCTACAACAGGAATTTCTATGATCGTCACGGGCATGTCACCTCAACAAGGGTCTGCCTTTCACCTTTCCCCCAGTCAGGCAAACTATCACAACAGATGCTTCAGACTACGCCTGGGGGGCACACATGGCAGGACAATGCATTCAAGGCCTATGGACTGCAGATCAAAGAAATCTGCACATAAATCAAAAAGAGATGCTAGCTGTACAGAAAGCTCTGACAGCCTTCAAGGATCTATTACATCCAGGACAACTTGCAATAAAGACGGACAACACCACAGTAATGTGGTACATAAACAAACAAGGGGGTACACATTCCTACCCTCTATGCAGGCAAGCAATGATCTTATGGAACACAGCTCTGGCCTACCAAGTCCAGTTACAAGCTCAATTCCTGCCAGGACAGAAGAACACATTGGCAGACGACCTCAGCAGAATCATCAAAGATCCCCACTAGTGGAAACTAGATCCACAAATATTTGCAATGGTAACTCAAAAATGGGGCCTTCCAGACATAGACCTGTTTGCCAGTCCTCAAAACTACCAACTGACAAAGTTTTGTACAAGGACATTTCACCATCAAGCTTGGAAAGTGGACGCCCTCTCTTTCATTTGGAAAAACCTGACAGTATATGCCTTCCCTCCATTACCTCTCCTCACAAAGGTTCTTTTGAAAGTCAAAAAGGAGAGACCACGACTGATTCTCATAGCCCCAGACTGTCCATGCCAGCACTGGTATCCGCTATTGAAAAATATGGCCCACAGCCCACCATGGATATTGCCTCAAATACCCCATTTGCTCACACAACAAAACAATCAGATTCTTCACAGCCATCTCAAAACTTTAAATCTGGCTGCATGACAAATCAACTAAACATCCAACCAGCTCCTCTTTCATAAGCAGTTCTGGATGTTATTCTGGAAGCCAGGATGCCAAGCACTAGGAAGGCTTATTCGGACAAATGGAAAAGGTTTTGTGCCTGGAACCAAGCTAAAGGCCAAGACACAATTCAGCCTCACATGCCTCACATTCTACAGTATTTAGCTTAGATGTTGCACAAAGGACTTTCCTTTTCCTCAATTAAAATCCATGCTTCAGCTATTTCAGCTTACTACAACACAGATCCACCTTTTATTTTTACATCCTCTTCTAAGGCAGTTCCTCAGAGGGGCAAAAAACATTAGACCACCCTGGAGAGCTCCTACACCAACATGGGACCTCAACTTTGTTCTGGAAAAACTAACGCTACCTCCCTTTGAACCAGCTTTCTCTGCAGATCTCCAGTTCCTATCATGGAAGACTGCCCTGCTCCTAGCAATAACTTCAGCTAGAAGAGTCTCAGAGCTACAGGCACTAATGGCAGTGGAACCTTTCCTCATTTTTCATCAAGACAGAGTTTCTCTACGAACTAATCCTTCCTTTATGCCTAAGGTGGTTTCCAGTGTAGCTTTAAATCAAACCATCCACTTACCCACCTTCTTCCCCAATCCACAGAACAAAGGTGAGAGACTCCTGCATTCCTTGGACATTCACAGGCAGCTTCGTTACTACTTGGACAAAACTAAGGCTTTCAGAAAATCTGACCAGCTCTTTGTATCCTATGCTACAGCTTCTCAAGGGAAGGTTATATCAAAGCAAACCATTTCTAAATGGATAGGTCATTGCATACGTTTCTGCTATACCATTAGACCCCACTCTACCAGGGCGACAGCTACCTCTACAGCCTTTCCCAGGGGGGTTCCAACCAAGGAAATTTTAGAAGCTGCAACTTGGAGTTCAGTACACACCTTTACCAAACACTATCACTTACCTCTTTACTCTAAGTCCAGGGCGGGCTTCGCCACTGCAGTTCTGCAGGGCCTTATTGCCTCCACTAACCCTCTATGATACCTCCCCCCTACCCTAGCGTTGGGATTCAACCCAAGTGTGATGACTGCAGCAGGGTAACATGATGAACATAGTACCGTTTTGTACCTACCATAAATGTAGATGTTTGAGTGTTCACCCTGCTGCAGTCCAGGTTACCCTCCCTCCGTCCCCTCTGATCTACTGGCTAAATCTCTTCTATGCCTTACTGATGTATTTGCTTATAGCTGAAGGGATTTTGAGTTTGTGCAGTGGTTACTCCATTTGGTACTAATTCTGACCACCTTTTTGGGGGCACCTGACATCTGGGGCAAGAAAAACTGAAGAAAATGGCGTTGGTTGCATTATATATACCCCTGGCGCACTGACGTCAGGGAAGAGGCGACAGCAACCGACGCTGGACCAAGACTTTGGAATTCCGGCCTACTGCGGGACTGCCTGACGACAGGATAACCTAAGTGTGATGACTGCAGCAGGGTGAACACTCGAACATCTACATTTATGGTAGGTACAAAACTGTACTTTACAATACCTATC
This sequence comes from Protopterus annectens, assembly GCF_019279795.1. Lineage (NCBI taxonomy): Eukaryota > Metazoa > Chordata > Ceratodontiformes > Protopteridae > Protopterus > Protopterus annectens. The sequence continues at coordinate 527,013,979 of NC_056734.1, forward strand.
CTGGAAGGACTGCCCTTTTGGTAGCCATCACTTCTGCCAGGAGAGTGTCGGAAGTCCAAGCTCTCTCTATTAAAGTGCCTTATATGATCTTCCATAAGGTTAGAGTCTCCTTGCGTACTTATCCATTCTTTTTTTGCCCAAGGTGGCCTCTAAAGCTAACATAAATCAATTATCAGTCTGCCAGTATTTTTTCCAAATTTCCAGAACAAAGGAGAATATTAATTGTATTTGCGTAGCTGTACATAGACAACTAAGTTTCTACTTGGACAGGACCAAATCCTGTCGAAAGTCTGACAATTTGTTTGTTACTTTTGCTAAGCCCTTTTTGGGCAAACCAATTTCCAAAGTCACAGTTGCCAGATGGATATCCCAATGCTTTTCCAGAGCTTATTTAGCAAGAGGACTCCTCTCCGCCGAGTCAGGTGAAAGCACACTCTACCAGGTCTATGGCTACTTTGGCAGCTTTCTGATCCAGGCTCTCACTGGATGACATCTACTCTGCCACCACATGGTCCTCATCTCATACCTTCATTTCCCAGTACAACTTGGATATAATTTCCAGAGGTAGGGCTTCATTTGGCACCGCCATGATCCAGAATATCCTTCGATGAGGACTTCCCAGGTGCTAAGTAGCTGGGGACTCTGTCCCAAAGGTTGAAGACCAAATGAAGTAAACTACTTCAGATAAAGAAGTTACGTACTCTCCATAATGCTCCACCTGAGTAGTTGTACTTCATTTATCTTCAACTATCCCCCCCTCCTTCCCTCTCCCTTGTCACTATTGTTCTGACCATGTGCTGAAGAAGTGTACCTCTCATGGACATTTTTTATATTCCTTGGCTCAGAGTATGACATTAGTCTATAGTGGTAAGGCTTTGTTGGGTTGGGTTTATGTCTTATGAGCAGCAAATTCAATCTGAAAGGAGACAGAGGGCCTTATGGGTAGAGGGGAGGAGCTGAGACCTTGGATCAAAGATGCTACGGGGCGTGTTGGATCCATGTCAGATCCGAAGCCCAAAGGTTAAAGACAAATGAAGTACAACTGCTCACCTGGAACATTATGGTGAGTACATAACTTATTTTTATAGCTCATTACAGGCTACAGGGTGTCCAAATTTTTCCGTATTTAGATGACTTGCTTATTTTTGCAGTCTTTTTCAAAATGTCAGGAATCTTTCTTTGTTGGGTAAGAGATCTCTAATACAAGCTGGGATTCCAGGAGAACATTCAGAAGTCTTTTCAGACTTGCACTGGATTGTGTTCTTGGAATATCAACTAGACATCTCCATTCTAAGAGCTTTTTTCCACAGGAAAATATCTTATTATTTACATCTATTACCTGATGTTGTTAATCTTCTTTCCATTCATCACTGATGGGTTCGGTTCTGAGCCCTTGGAACCGAGTCGGCCTTTTTTACCAAGCTCGCACCAGCCTAAAAAACTCTCGAGCTAAGTCTGCACCCAGAATGCCCTTCTGCCTGTTACCTCAGATCTCATTTGCCGTGTAGCTGTAAAGCCGCTTTCAGCCGAGCTCTCAGCTAAGTGGAACTTTGATATTTGTGTGGAAAATTTTTGATGTCTTGTTGAGCGAATAGTATATTTTTTCTTCTGTCTAACCTTGTTTTTTCCTCTCTACTCTACCCGTTGTTACCGTTGGTAATCTTTCAAGTACCATTGTTGGTATGGCCTTTTCTCTCTTACCCTTGTGGTATTTCTTCAATACTATAGCTGGTATTGTTTTTCCTGTTTAACCTATTATCCTTGGTTTTTAGTAAGGTGTTTCTTTATTCTTTACATACCACTGTTTTACTAAAATTGTGACTTTTTTGAACGGTGTTTGACTTTATTGTAGTTGGATTATGCAGTTGGCCTGTAGTGTCTTTCTATCAAGATGTCGGATAAAAAGGGTACTTCAGGTTTTAAGCATTGTGCTTCATGTAATGGCAGGTTACCTAATACTGAGTCTCATGATGACTGTGTGTACTGTTTAGGAGTGCCCCACCTTTTGATGCATCCTCCGTGTGATATTTGTCAGTGTTTCAGCCAACGCACTCTTAATGAGCGCAAAAATAAACTAATTCTGAAAGGTTTACTCAAGTCTCCCTTTTCAGAGGCCATTTCTGTGATGGAGGTCTCAACCGCTTTTACTAAAGACAAAAAGAGGTCCCACTCGTTTCGCTCCTCACCATCTGGTGATTAGGGCAAGCCTGGGAAATCAAAGGTCCCAAAGTTGTCTTCAGAGCATGTCTGCCTGTACGGCTCCATCTTCCTCGGCTCCGAGCATCTCGAAACCTTTGATACCGGCACCAGTCCTGTCTCCGGCACCGATCATAGACCTTACTATGCCTATTCCAACTTTGGCACCCGTGGCCACTTCGGATCAGGGCACACCTTCGACTACTTCATTTGTTTCCATTTTGGAACCGACCTTTTCTGCTCAGAGTGCCTCTTCGGCACCGAGCGCTGTACCGACTTCACTGGATTTGACCCCTTTACTTCCAGTCTCGAAACTAGAGACTTTGTGCCGGCAGAACTTGCACCACGGATTCGGTACTCCTCTTCAGTAGATCTGTTTCTGGGCCAGGTATATAGTTCTTTCATTGGATGTCCTGATGACTCCCCATCCGGATTATCCACTAGATCTACCAGGAGCCTGTCTGAACACTACGTGTTACATCTTGTGGATCAGCTGTTGTTAGCCAGGGGGATCCCCACACTTTCTAAGACACATCCTCCTGCAGGACTTTGGTTGAGCTATCCACAGACTCCATCTTACACTCCTCCTTCGACCATCTTGGTTCCGAAGTCTTCTGCTCCAACATCTGTCATGGAACCCATCACTTCGGCTCCTACAGTGCATCTCACTCCAGCTCCGAGTTTGCCTCTTTGGACTTCGGTTCCCGCTGAACCGGTCCTTCCTCAATCTGTGTATTGGGGGATGGGTGTTTCGGCCTGGGAGTGGAGCCGTCTTTCTCCTCGGTTCCATCCTTGGTGCCGATAGCCACGTCCGCACTGATCCTGCTTGAGGCTTTATCCATGGGGGCGGGTTTGTCGGAGCGGCTTGTAACCCCAGTCCCGAGGTTGTCTTTCTCCGTTCTGGGCTCCCATCCCTCTTCAGGCGGACCTGCCTTTCACACGATGGAGAAGGCTCTTGCTTCTGGTAGCACTCCTTTGATGTTGCAACCCCAGATTTCACCCCCTGAGCTGCAGTTGTCACTGCCCCCCCCCCCACAACACTGGGCAGGGAAGCCTCAGGACACCCCTGTTCAGGGTACCCACTCTTCCAAGTCCTCCTCAGAGAATCCCACTGAGGAGCCTCCTCGAAAGAGGGTGTTAAAGATGACGCACATGGACTCACCCGAGGAGTCCTTAACTGAAGACACAGACTACGATGATGGTGAAAGGTCCCCTCGGTCACCTCTTGACATCCTGGAAATGTTAAAGCAGAGAGGTGACTGGAAGCCCACCAACCCTTCATCTGAGGAGTCTGTGTTCCTGTAGGCTTTCTGCGCTTGGCCTTCTACCTCGTGGTTGACCCCGCCTGCCAACGAGCTCGTCGTGCAGCGCTCTTGGAATAACCCTGATTCTATTGAGATGATCTCTTGGAGACCAGACAAAATTCTTTCCCCTCCCGAGGAGAACCCCTATTGGCCCAAAGGGTTACCAGTCAGTGTTATGGTGATGGCGGTGGCCATGAAAAAGGACTTGGCTGAGGAAAGTCCCACTGTCCACCCACCCAAGAGGAAGTCCCAGGAGTTGGAGAGACTTGGGAAATGTGGTTTTGCATCAGGGACCTTTGCTATATGGTCCCGGAATTATCTGGCACATTGTACGAGGCTCCAGAGGGACTTTATCTCAGAACTCTCCAGGACGCTCGCAGGACTGTTGTCTGACGAGGTCCGGGACAAAGTGACCTCGCAGCTTGCAACACTGGAATCAGTATCCAACTCGTCCATGAGGTTGCTGTTACATGCAACCGAAGGGGCAGCTAGGCAGCGGGTTCGGGCATTGTCATGAGGCATCATGCCTGGATGCACATTTGTGACTCGCTGATCCCTTTAAGTCTTCTGAATGCTCCCATTGAAGCTTCGTCCCTTTTTGGTTCCAAAGTAAAGGACATGCTAGCCAGGTGCGAGCAAGACGGAAAGACCCGGTCTGCCCCAGGCCTACGATTTTCCAACCCTCAGTGTAACGTCTCCAGGAATCAGAGGAGTGGAAAAATGTGGCACAAAAAATCTCAGGGTCCTTCCTGTTCCGCACGTGGTGATACCCCCAGGGGCAGAGGGGTTAACAATTGCGGAAGATGCTTTTATAGAGGCAAAGGGGGGTTCTCATAACCAAGGCTCCAGAGATTCCTTTTCTGGGCAGCCTTAACCAGCGCTCGTGAGGAGCAGCCTGATTGCTTATCTCTGGAAGCAGTCGGGGGTCGTTTCTTTCTGCACCAAGCTGCCTGGCACTCTATCACCACCGATCATTGGGTCCAGAGTATCATTACCAGAGGTTACACCATTCTCCTTTCTTGTCAACCAAACCTTCCAAGGAAACTTCCCAATGTTCCACCCAGTCAAAGGAAAGAAGCAGCTTCAGAGATTATAAAGCTGTCTCAAGAAAGAGTTATCCAACCAGTCCCACCAGACCAGCGTGGATCCGAAATGTACTCAAGATTCTTTTTGGTGCCACAAAAGATGGGACTGGAGACCTATTTTGGATCTCAGCAGCTTAAACAAGTCTGTCACCCAAACCATATTCCGCATGGTTACGGTACAGTCCATTTTTCCCTTTTTAAGAGAAGGCGATTGGATGTGCTCAGTAGATCTGCGGGATGCATATTACCACATCAAGATGGACAAATGCTCCAGGAGTCTGCTTTGCTTCCAGCTAGGAGTCAGTCATTACCAATTTCATGCCCTGCCGTTCGTTCTCTCTGCAACCCCAGAGTGTTCACGAAATGCATGGCAGTGGTCACAGCTCACTTGAGACAAAGGATTCTGGGTGTTTCCATATCTGGACGACTGGCTCCTCACTGCCCCCATCCAGCATCTTCTGGAAACAGCACTGCATTATACTGTCTCTCTCTCTCTCTCTCTGACAAAATTATTGGGAGTAACGATACATTGGGAGAAATCAAACCTTAACCAAAACGACAAAAGCACACTAACACCAGATTCATGAAGAAAAACGCCACACCATAAAGTCCAAAGGTTACTGTCTTTAATGTAAGAGTAACCTTTGGACTTTATGGTGTGGTGTTTTTCTTCAGAAATCTGGTGTTGGTGTGCCATTGTCGTTTTGGTTAGAAATCAAACCTTGCTCCTACACAACAATTCATTGGAGTAGTGTTCAATACTCAGTCCTGCCTGGTATCACTCCCAATTCACAGACTCCACCGATTGAGGCTTCAGCTTGGATTGATACTTTCTCAAGCAAAAGTCTCAGCAAGGGAAGTTCTTCAGGGCCTAGGTTCTATGGAGCTTCAATCCCAATAGTGCCTCTAGCAAAGCTGCATATGTGGACCCTGCAGTGGCTCCTTTTTTGTCAGTGGTTCCCAAACTATCACCCCCTCAGTTACCAGATTCGTATAATCAACTCCTGAAAACAAGACCTCTTTTGGTGGATGAGGCCAGACAAACTTTGGAGTTGCCCATTTCAATCCCCTCAGCCCACAGCCATTGTGACCACAGATGCTACCCTGATCGGGTGGGAGGGGTCATTTCCAGGGAAAGACTGTCCAAGGCCCATGGTCCACCCTAGAGGCCCACCTGCATATCAGATTTTTGGAACTGAGAGCTGTGCTGCTAGCGTTGCAGACCTTTCATTCTACTCTTCCTTCCGGGACAATTGCAATTCAGTCAGACAATATGTCAGTGGTCTGGTATATCCACAAGCACGGAGGAACCAAGTCTTCCCCCTGTGTTGAGAAGCCACGAGAATTTGGCAATGGGCGATAGCTTCCAACTGCTTTCTGATAGCAACGCATATCCCGGGGAGCTCCAGAGTGATTGCGGACAAACTGAGCAGATGCATCCTCATGCCTCACGAGTGGTCTCTCAACCCCGAGGTGGTGACAGAAATCTTCAGCCACTGGGGCCAGCCTTGCTGTGATCTTTTCACCTCCCCATCGAACAACAAGTGCAGCAGCTATTTCAATCTACTTCCCCCGGAGGGGGAGACACCGAGGAATGCTCTAATCCACGACTGGCCCACGGGACATATTTACGCTTATCCTTCCATCCCCTTGATTCCTCAATTTCTAAAGAAAGCTCTTTGGTTGAGATGCAAGGTGATCCTCATAGCAACATTCTGGCCTCGACAAGTTTGGTTCCCCTTCCTTCTGCCTCACCTAATATACCCGCCGTGGATTCTGGACCCTCTACCAGATCTGATTACTCACCCCCCTAAGGCTGAGTCACCCAAATCTGTCCAGTCCCAAGCTGACCGCTTGATTTCTCCACTTCCATTAGTTGTCAGGCAAGCTAATCTCTCCTCGCCTGTTCGAGACCTCATTTCTGACCTCTCATAAACCATCCACCAAAAGACTGTATCAGGATAAATGGAAAAGGTTCTCCATCTGGTCCAAGGATAACATGGTGGACCCATATTCGGCTCCAGTAACTGCAGTGAATCAATACTTGGCTAAGTTTTTTAATAATGGAGCCTCTGCCTCTACCGTATGAGTACACTTAGCGGCAATTTCCACAGTGGTATCGATGGCACTTCTCTTATCTCTCTACACCTATGCAAAGCCTTCCTCAAAGGGCTCCCTCATATCAGGCCTCCTGTCAGACAGCCAGTGGAACGATGGAACCGCACTCTAGTCCTTCAATCTTTGACTCAAAAACCTTTTGAACCTGCAGCAAAGTGTGACCTAAGTTTTTGTATTGGAAATCCTTGTTCTTGGTAGCCATCATGTCTGTCAGAAGTGTCTCGGAGCTACAGGCATTGTGTATAAAGAGGCCTTATCTGGTATTTCATAAAGGCAGAGTATCACTTCAGACAAATCCATCCTTCCTTCCCAAAGTTGTTGCTGAATTCTCCATAAACCAGACCATTGATTTACCAGTGTTTTTTCCGAATTTTGCCAATAGAGTAGACTATTGCCTTCACTCCTTAGATGTACATAGACAACTGAGATTTTACCTAGACAGGACCAAACCTACCCATAAATCGGAGCAGCTTTTCATCTCCTTTTCTGGACCCAAAACAGGAAAAGCTGTTTAAAAAGGTTACATTATCAAAATGGCTAAGGGCCTACGTACGTTTCATCTACTCCCTCAGTAACGAACCTATGTCAAAAGTTAAAGCTCATAAGTGGTGCCCCTAGAGTATTTGTGCAGAAGTGGCCTCAGCTTTACTTCTCTTTCTCTGGCAAACTCGATCTGAGGTAACAGGGAGAATGGCATTCTGGGTAGAGACTTAGCTGTAGTTTTTTGGGCTGGAGTGAGCTTGGTAAAAAGGCCAACTCAGTTCCGAGGTCTCGGAACCGAACCCATCTGTGATGAATGAAAGAAGGCGAACAACACAGATGGAACATTACGGTAAGACATAACTTCTTTTTTAGGTTTTCCACCGAGATTTCAGTCACTGCAAGGAAGTATCTCGGGATTTTGGGTCTCATGACACCTATGATTCTCATGATACTTATGGAAAGCCTCTACATGAGAAAGATACAGTGGTATCTGAACTCTCTTTGGTCACAGCATCACCTGTCTTTATCTTTTCAGATGGCAGTACTGGGGTTGGCCAGAAGAGAAATCACTTGTTGGAGACAACGGATATCCTTAAATCAAGATGCTGTCTTCTCCCTCCCTGCTCCAAAGCAGTCAGTCACCACAGATGCTTCAAACTTAGTTTAGGGAGCAGCTTCAGGAGAGAGAAAAGTGCAGGGGGGTGTAGGAGGACAGACAATAAGCCCTTAAATGTCAAGGAGATAGTTTCCCTGGTCAAGGCACTCAATTTTCTGAACCATCTTTGTCCCCTTGGCCTTTTCAAGTGGTTACAAACAATACCATGGTGATGTGGTACATCAGAAAGCAAAAAGGGGGGGACCAGGTTGTACCCCTTTTGCAGACTAGCCATGTTAGCTTGGGATATTGCTTCACAGCACAGTCTCACACTACAGGCATCATACATTCAGTCAGAGAATAATTGTGGCAGACATTCTGAGCAGGCCCAGGGCAGAACCTCATGAATGGAAACTAGATTTTTGGGTCTTCCAAGATTTGATCCATCTGTGGGGAGACCTCTTTGCCTCCTCCCTGAGCAGTCAGTAGGCAAAATTCTGTTGCAAGACTCCAAGCAAAAAGGCCTGGAAAACAGATGCCTTTTCTTTTCTTTGGACAGAAATGTTAGTTTATACCTTTCCAGGGTAGTTCTGAAAATTCAGAAGGAATTTCCCAAAATCATTGTGATGACTCTCTTCTGGCCCGGCAACTGTGGTTCTCCCTTCTTTTGGGAAATGGTCAAGGGCAGTTACCACAAGCGTCCTCACAGACTGATCTACTCACACAAGAACAGGGGTGTTTGATACACTCTGATATCAGTCATCTTCTGTTAGCTGCCAGGACGATAGGGTCTTAATTCCTTTTAGGTACCTGTTTTCTGAGGATGTGCAGCAGGTAGTAATGGAGGCAAGAAAGCTGATGCTAGAAAATCATATATTAGCAAATGGAAAAGGTTTTCTAATTGATGCCAACAACATAACTGCATCCATTCAGGTGGTTTTATAGTATTTGTGTGAGTTACTATCCTGCGTCTTTTCTTATTCCTCTGTTAAGGTTCATTTGTCATCCATTTCACATCTGCCCATGGATTCTCCTCTTTTGAGGCAATTGCATTTCAGAATGTTCTTGAAAGGGGTTTGCATAAGAGGGTGTCCCAAGTAAACTGGTGGCCCTTCTTTGGGATTTTAATTTTGTGTTAGAGAAACTAATACTTAAGCCATTTGAACCAGCTAATCTGGCTGATGAGAGGTTATTAATATGGAAAACAGTTTTATTGATTGCTCTGACCTCTGCAAGAAGGGTATCAGAGTTGCAAGCCTTGTGGTGAGTCAAGCCTACCTCATTTTCCACAAGGACAGGGTTTGATTGAGAAATAATCCCTCTTTTATGCCTAAAGTTGTATCCAAGTTTACTTTAAGCCAAACTTTCCTTCTCCCCATTTTCTTTCCTGAACTGAAAAACAAGAGAGAGAGAGAATACTCCATACCATGGGTACACCATACCTTGGATTTCCACAGACAACTCTGGTACTATCTTGACAGAACTAAATCTTTCAGATCGTCATATCAGATATTAATTTCTTGTAAAGGTAAGAAGCGACAACTGGTGTCAAAACAGACCATTTACAAATGGTTGTCTAAGGTTATTACCTTTTGTTATACTCACCATGATAAATCTTTTCCATGCAGGGTCAGGGACCACTCTACAACGACCTTTGCTTCTGTGTTTTTTGAAGTGTCAGACAGTATACTGTCTAGAAGCTGCTACTTAGGTATCTGTGCAAACTTTTACAAAGCACTATTAAGCTGAATTCCCTCTCTAGGTTCAGATCAAGCTTTGTTAGAACTATTCTCCAGGAGCTCCTGGGTCCTTCTCCTTCCACCACCCAAATATAATTAAACATATAGCTAAGGCTACTGCAGCAGTGATCAATTTGAAGAACATAGTACAGTTGTGTAAACTGAACTTACCATAACAGTAGATGTTTGAATGATCACTGCTGCAGTTGCTGCTTCCCTCCATTCCCCCCTTTTTAGTGTGCTTTTTATGCCAGGGTAAGGACATTTATTTTTTGTTCTTATCCTTGACCTTTCAAGGCTCAACCTCCCTCCTTCTGCTGGCAGGAAATCTCTGGACGGCTTCTCACCCAAACTTGTATTTTAGTTAGATCAGCTGAGCTGCTGAATGGTTTGGACGCACGGAAGGTGCAGTGAAGCTTTTGAAGCTGGCCAGCTGTTTTATCCTTGGCAGAATATTGTGTGTGTGTGTGTGTGTGTGTGTGTGTGTGTGTGTGTGTGTGTGTGTGTGTGTGTGTGTGTGTGTATGTATATGTATATATATATATATATATATATATATATATATATATATATATATATATATGTATATATATATATATATATATATATATATATATATATATATATATATATATATATATATATAAAATATAATTTTTGGTAAGTCTTTTACAGCAGGTATCTCAGCTAACTGTATTTTACCTTGTTTTCATTAACATACTATTTCATTTTGTTTGTTTGGTAGAATGTGCCACCTGTGAGTGAAGTCAGCAACCCTTCCAGTCCTCCTGGAGTGACACTGGTAAGACAAGATTCTTCCTTAAAGAAGCGGAAGTCTATACAGAAGAAGGCGGGGACATCAGGTGACATAAAGAGGTAAGTTAATCCCAAGTCAGTATGGGAAAAGACCAAGTAGAGCGGTTTGCAGTGTTATATTTTGGAAGCTCAATCACATATTGACAAATGATTTAAAAGCCAAACAGAGAATACGGAAGTGGCTTTATACTAATTTCTAAAGGCCACAGCCATAAAAGGTCGGTCTTCAGCTTACTGTTTAGAATGGTATTATATTTAGAAATGGGAAACTTGGTGAATAGTGTCCCTTGTTCAACATAATGAACTGTGTTTTTTGTAAACAGTTCAGAAAGGAGAACACAGTTTTCACTGCCTTAGTATATTTTTTTTACAGAGGGAAAGCTTCCTACACCCAAATGTGAGGACAAAACCTGCGCTACTTTATTCTAAGTCTGCGGTGTTATGTAGCCCTGTCTCGCCATAATTCTTGCTGGATGGGTTTGAAGCCGATATTCGGCTCCGACTCGGCCTGTACTAAAGCTCGAGAGCTTTTTACTGGTTCGAGGCTAGCCCCTATCCCATGGTGCCTCACGGCAATTCCCCAGATCTTGTTTGCCTTTAAAGCTTCAAGGTTGTGTCTTACTGGCTCGTTGGCTAAGTAGAACGATTTATTTATTTATTTAGTCCTTTTCTATCACCTTTTTCTGTCATATATATATATATATATATATATATATATATATATATATCTTAATAGTTTCTTCTGTATTGTGCGTCTGTTTTTTGAAAGTTTTCAACTCCTATTCCCCCCTTAGGACTGTATGGCCCATTTAAATTAGAAGGCCGTAGTGCCTGTTCAAGTTAGAGGGCCTTTCCTCCCTGTGTGTATGTGTGACTGTTATAATAATAAAAAAAAAAAAAAAAAAAACTTCTTCCTTACACTTTTATTTTTTAGTCTTTAACTATGTCTAAAGATAAGGATCACAAGGATCATCGCCCTTCGTGCTTCAAAAAATGCGACAGATGTGTGCAGAAAATGTCTCTTACAGACAGCCACACCAGTTGCGTATATTGTCTGGGCGAAGCCCATTTACAGGAACCTTGCACCTTCTGTCACGCTTTTAGTACAGGAGTGTTAAACGAAAGGAAAAGAAAGCTTATTGACAGGGGTCTCATGACCAGTTCCTTCCAGGAACAGCTGGAACTTGGTCAGGCAGCTCCAAAATCTTCAAAGAGAAAATCATTGGTACCAACTTTGGAGCCGACCAAAAAGTCTAAATCATCAGAACCAAGGAGTTCCGGTTCCGACTCTGCTTCATCTTCGGTGCAGTCTATTCCATCGGTTCCGAGACCGTCTTCGGTACCGAAGGTTTTGCCTGACATCGAGACTGTATCTCCTATTGTGAGATCTCCTATTTTGGAGAGAAGGAGGTCTTTAGTCTCCACCAGATCCTCCAGGACCCTATCAGATGAGGACATTGAGAGGGTGGTGAAGAGGTTGCTTTTGGATCCAGCTATGGCTAGAAAATTGATCCCTCCAGACCCAAAGGTCTCAGAGCCGTCTCCCGTACCGATCACTGTTCCTCCTCCGACTGCTTCGCTCTCGGAGCCTATTACGTCAGGTTCCTCTGTCTTCGACCCTTCGGCTCCGGGTATTTAGCCTCTTTTCTCTGAGCCAATTACTCTATCCTCGATGGCTCAGTCTGGAGCCAAGGGTTCTGGGAGGCGACGCTCTCGTGCCGACTCCAAGGGGGACAGTCACCCTGGGTTCTCTTCGGAACTGACCCTCCCTCTCGGAGCCTCGGCTCCCACATCTGCTTCGGAGCGGGGGGGGGGGCTTTCAAAGCTATAGAGAAGGCTGTATCCTCTGCCAAAGCCATTCCTTTGAAACCTGTGTCCCACCAGCAACAGGCAGCAACCTCTTCCCCCTTGCCACCCCCACAGAGTAGGGAACCAGAGGCCCAAGCAGCCCCCATTGGAGACAACCCCCTCTTCCGAGACCTCCCCAGGTTATCCCACTGGAGAGCTCCCTCGAAAGAGGTTATATAAGAGGAAACATGTTGACTCCCCTGAGTCTGTCACATCAGACACTGATTTAGAGGAATCAGAAGGGTCCCCCAGATCTCCCTCTGAGGATGTCTCCTTCTCTGACATCCTAGAAATCCTTAGACGGAGCGGTGATTAGAAGACCTCTAACCCTACTGAGGATGAATCAGTGTATATTGAGGCCTTTGGCTTCCGACCTTCCACCTCTTGGGTGACACCACCTTATGACCAACTTTTGGGGGTCATTTTGCGGAAAGCATGGACCTCTCCAGATTCAGTGGAAGCCGTCCCGAAGAAGCCAAACAAATTTATGACAGCACCTGAGGACAAGTCTTTCCTTAGCAAGGGGAGTTCCAGTTGATGCTATGGTGGTAGCAGCGACCACCAAGAAGGAATTATCTGAGACGTCTTCTAATATCCATCCTCCTAACAAGGGGTCCAGGATGATGGATAGGTACGGGAAGCGTACTTTTTCTTCAGCGGCATTTACACTAAGATCGCTGAATTAATTGACTCATTTCACTCGTCCTCAGAGGGATCTCCTGAAAGAGTTAGGATATACCCTCCAGGGTTCAGTAGTTCCGGGTTCCATGGACAAGGTTTTCGCACAGCTATCCACCCTTACTTCCATAGCTAACTCATCCTTGAGGCTGATCTCGTATGCGGCAGATGGAGCGAGCAGGGCACCCACAGCAGGACTAGCTCTCAGGAGACATTTGTGGATCCGTCTTTGTAATTTTATGGAATCCTTCAAGTCTTCCTTCACTAACGTTCCCTTTGATGGTTCATGTCTTTTTGGACCCCCAAGTGAAAGAGACTTTGACTAGGTGCAAGCAGGAAGGAAAAACCTTATCTGCCGTTGAAGTCAGTTTCTCTCTCCCATCCAGACCCTATCCCAAGGGTAAAACAGGAGGGAAAATGTGGTTCCGCAAATCCCAAAAAGGTTTTCCTCAGGCACAAGGTCAACCCTCCCCCAAGGGCAGAGGGGGAGGATATAATGGAAGACGCCGCCCTCACGGCAGAGGAGGTCCACAACATCAGGGAGACAGAGAAACTTTCTCTGATCGTCCCTTCCATCAACCCTGAGGGGTTGCCCGACTGTCCATCTCTGGAGGCAGTCAGGGGGTGTATATCGCTGTACCCAAGCGCCTGGCTAACTATTACTCAAGATCGTTGGGTACACGCAGTAATATCTAGAGGTTACCTGATTCCCTTTATTTCCGAAACCCTAACAAACTGGTCTCTTCCAGACGTACCACCCATCCAGCTAGACCGTGCAACATCAGAGGTCATCTCGTTGCTACAAAAAAGTCATCCAAGAAGTCCCCGCAAAGCAAGTAGGATCCGGAACTTACTCTTGATTCTTTTTAGTTTCAAAAAAGACGGGACTGGAGATCAATTCTAGATCTCAGCAGGCTCAACAAGTATGTAAGAAAATCAAAGTTCCGAATGGTCACTCTGCAGTCGTTATTTCCCTTTATCGGGAAAGACAACTGGATGTGCTCAATCGATCTCCAGGATGCGTACTACCATATCAAAATGGACAAGCGTTCCAGGAGACACTTGCACTTCTGGCTGGGAGTCAGTCATTTTCAGTTCAGAAGACTGCCCTTTGGCCTCACTACAGCCCCGAGAGTGTTTACCAAATGCATGGCACTGGTAACAGTTCACCTGAGACGTCAAAGATTACAGGTGTTTCCATACCTAGACGACTGCCTCCTCACTGCTACCACCAAGCGTCAACTCATAAGGACCAGGGACGAGATTCTATCCTGGTGCGCCAGCCTAGGCATCACTGTCAACTTACAAAAGTCAGTTTTATCTCCCTCGCAGCATATTGTATATCTAGGGTCAGCAATAGACACAACCACCATGTCAGTAAAGCTAACATAGGAAAGAGTGGAATCTCTATGCAGTCAGATCAGATCCTTATTAAACAGAGTCCAGGCCAGAGTAGGTTCATAGATAGATACTAGGCTATCGGCCTGGGGGGGCCTATACAAGCCCAGCCAAAAAGGTACCCTGGCTTTTGCCACCCAAGAAAATTATTTTCCTGTACCACTGTCGAGCAGAGCCACAGTGGTGATCCCCGAGGTGAATTTCCTATTTCCCATACAGTCATCAAGATTTTTCTTGAAGAGTGCTAATGAGGAGCTTTGTTTGATATCGATAGGTAGTTTATTCCAGAGTATGGGAAGTCTCTGGGACAGGAATCTATCTCTCCGGCATGTTCTGTTTATTGTGGTGACAAGGTTTAGGTCCCTAGAGCGTGTAGCTTGGAGGGATTGGGATTTCTTTAAGTGGAGCATGTCCAACAGCTCTGGATTTGACATAGCTTTGTATGTTAGGCAGAGATCACCTTTGAGTAGGCGATATGTGACGGAGTAAAGCTGGAGTTTTTTTTAGACGGTCTGCGTAGGGCATCTGTTTGAGGCCAGTAATCTTCTTTGTGAGGTATTTCTGCGGCCTTTCCAGTTGTTGTAGATGTCTTGTGAGGTACATGCCAAAAGGGGCACTGTACTCTTTAATTTGTCTAACGAGTGATGAGTAGAGGGGAACAATGACCTCTTTTTTTCCGGATGAGAAACCTTTTGAGATGAGGTGTGCCACGTAGAAGGATTTCCTGACTACTGTGGCAATGTGATTATCAAAGGAGAGACTACTGTCCACCTGTGTCCCAATGTCTCTTATCACACTTTCAGTGTTAAGTATACTACCAGCTATGTTGTAGTTCATGGGTACAGAGTTTTTACCAAAGGGGATGACAGTGCACTTTTTGGCATTGAGCTTGAGGCCATGGCTTTGACACCAGGCATCTGTCTCAGTGAGGCCCTTTTGTAGGATGCCCACATCGTTAGGAGTTTTGATTATGGCTTCTAGTTTGCAGTCATCTGCGAACTTTGTTAGCAAAAGACCTTCTGTGTTAGCCTGTACTTCAGAGAAGTAGATACCAAATAGTAGAGGACCCAGGTCTGAACCCTGTGGTACTCCACTTGTCACTGGTCTGAAATCGGATTTGGAGTCTGCTACTTTTACAGTGTGGGTTCTGTCAGTGAGCCAGTTGGCAACCCATCTTGTGACATAGGGATTTATACCTAGTTTAGTGAGTTTTTCTATAATTCCAGGGTGGGGGATGGTGTCAAAAGCCTTGGCAAAATCTAGATAGGTTGTGTGAACCACCTTACCCTTGTCAATGGCTTTGGTGACTGCTTCAAAGAAGTCTATCAGGTTTAGGAGACATGATCTGCCTTTTACAAACCTGAACTGGGTGGGGTCCAGAGTTTTGAGATTACCCATGTCTTTGTTTATAAGTTCTAATACGTTCCATGGCCTTGCAGACTAGGCTCATCAGGCTAATGGGGCGGTAGTTCCTGGGGTCCGTGGTGGCTCCCCCCTTGTGGAGTGGGATAGCCATCGCTGTGCGCCATTCAGTAGGCACAAAGCCTGAGGTGAGGCTATGATTGAACATGGTACTTAGGTGGGGTACCAGTTCGTTCATCCTTCAAGTCCTAGGGACTATGGCTTCCGCCAACTTATTAGTTCCTCTTGCTCGTCTGCATATGAGGATTCTCCAATGGATGCTGTTTGCACAGTGGTCGATGCAAGACCTTCCACTGTCTCACCAGATATTAATAACAAATGCATGCAAAAGGGATCTGACATGGTGGTTACACACGAAACAACTTGTCATAGGTCGTCCACTTGTTCCTCCCCAAGATAAAGCAATTTTGACCACAGATGCTTCCCAGATAGGGTCCAGGGGGGCATTATCTGGGAAAGACAGTCCATGGTCCTTGGCAAAACCACGAGAACCACTTACACATCAGTGTTCTGGAGATGAGAGCGGTGCTATATGCGTTGCAAGCACTTCACAGCTCCCTTCCCACTGGAACGATTGCGATTCAGTCAGACAACATGTCTGTTGTGTGGTACGTAAACAAGGGGGAGCCAAGTCTTACCCGCTTTGCAGAGAGGCCTTAAGAGTTTGGAAATAGACGATGGATACTTAATGCTTCCTGATAGCAACGCATATCCCGGGGAAATCCAACGTAATAGCGGACAAACTCAGCCGAGCAATTCTGATGCCTCATGAGTGGTCCCGGAATCCAATGGTTAGGAAAGAGATCTTTCACAAATGGGGCCAGCTTTACTGCGATCTATTTGCCACTCACCTGAACACCAAATTCAGCAGCTACTTTGCCCTCATTCCCCATCCGGGGATGTCACCCAGGGATGCTCTAGTTCACGATTGGCCCCTGGGACTTCTCTATGCCTTTTCTCCCTTTCCACTCATACCCAAAGTAATACAGAAAGCAAGACAGTTGAGGAGTTCCTTGATCCTCATTGCTCCTTACTGGCCTCGTCAAGTTTGGTTTCCTTAAGTGTGGCCCTACCTTTTAGAGGAACCATTGATTCTGGCTCCATCTCCATATCTCCTGATTCATCAATCAGGACAGTTCCACCCCTCCATCCACACCCTAAAATTGACAGCATTGCTGCTCCAATTCCACATATAGCCAGGTGCATTCCCTTATCCCCAACGGTCAAACTCACCCTAATTTCATCCCATAATCCTTCCACTCAAACTATATTCTAGCAAATGGAAAGGTTTTCCCTTTGGGCTACGGACTGGAGCTTAGATCCATATACAGCTCCTTTAGAATACATTTTATCCTTCCTAACAACAATTTTTCATGAAGGAGCGGCAGCCGGTACAGTTAGAGTTCAATTAGCTGCCATTTCCAATTTCCATTTTGGTTTCATGGGAAATCCAGTCATGCAACACTCCCTCTGTAAAACCTTCTTAAAAGGAGTTCTTCTTCTTAGGCCCCCAATAAAACAACCTTTAGAACCCTGGGACTTAAATTTAGTCCTCTCATCTTTGATTTCTGCACCCTTTGAACCATCCACGTCGTCAGACTTAAAATTGTTATCATGGAAAACCCTGTTTTTGGTAGCTATATCATTGGCTAGGAGAGTATCGGAAATTCAAGCCCTAACTATTTGATCTCCTTACATTATCTTTCACAAGGACAGAGTCTCTGTTAGGACAAACCCTTCCTTTCTCCCTAAGGTATGCTCAGAACACAACCTGAATACTACCATTGAGCTACCTGTGTTTTTTCCAAACCACTCTAATAAATCAGAGTATAGACTTTACCACCTATATGTCCACAGGATACTCAGATTCTATATACACAGGACCAAAGAATTCAGGAAATCTGATCAACTTTTTGTTTCCTTTTCTGACAAAAGGAAAAGGCTTACCTGTTTCAAAAATTACTCTTTCAAAATGGCTTTCGGATTGCATATCCTTTGCTTACCAACAAGCTGGTAGACAATTACCATTAAAAGCTAAAGGTCACTCTATTAGGGCTATAGCTACTTCATGCGCCCTTATTTCTAGGCTCCCAATTGATACTATTGGTGCAGCAGCTACTTGGGCAAGATCACATACGTTACAGGTCATCTTTCGAGTCCACTGTGCTGAAGAGTCTCTTCGCTTGAGTCACCCGGGATGAAGGTGCTAAGCACGCTGTCCCATCCAGCAAGAATTACAGCGAGATATATTCTTGTGTCCCTCCCTCCAACCCCCTTCTCGTTTCTGGGGGATCTAGTGGACCTCTTTTTGGGGCTGCCTGACTTTGCTCTTTATTGTCCACCTGGAATGGATTATGTTTCTTATCCATTCCTGTAGTTTTACAGATTCTTTCTTATTATTATTACCTGATAGGTATTTATTACTTTCTTGCAAACTAGATCTGGGGAATTGCCGTGAGGCACCATGGGATAGGGGCTAGCCTCGAGCCAGTAAAAAGCTGTCGAGCTTTAGTATAGGCCGAGTCGGAGCCGAATATCGGCTCCGAAACCCATCCAGCAAGAATATAGGCGAGATGGACTACAAACATGGAACATTATGGTAAGTACATAACTACTTTTTTTTGAGGTTACGCAGCCTTTCAGAAAACAGTTTCTTTGTTTCACTTAAGAAGCGAGTGTTTCTGTTCTCCAGGGTTGTTATAACCTCAGTGTTAATATGTGCGAATGGGCTGTTGTGCATAGGAAGGTTTGTGCCATTTCAAAGGTATGTCTGGTAACAAAAAAAAAAAATCGGAGAGCAGTTAAAATATTACTTATTTTTGTATCATTCCAGATGATGATTTGGCAAGTATTTTTGGATGTGGATTAATGGTACATAGTGTACAGATCTCAGTGCATTGTTTTCAATATTTACTTACTTTCACTTAGACATATTGGCGTTCTGTCATTAAGTCATACAACAGTTTTATGATTCATTCTTTAAAAGTAGATCTTTTACAGATTTTTTGACAACAGGGAGTAAAATAAACTTTATTAGAATTTGTGGGAAGTTGTAGCATATTTCTCAACTGTTTCTGAATGTGGAGAATTTCCCTGATTTATTCTCCTAGATCTGTCGAGTAAAATTCTTCATAGAATTTTCAATTATCTGGTAAATCAGTGAAAATTTCAGTCAATCACTAATGCCAGGCATTAGAGGTTTTGTACTTTTTATTCTGCAGAAAGTGCTTACTAAGCCGCGGTGGTGCAGCAGTAGCGTTGTTGCCTCACAGCAAGATGTTCTCCCGTTCGATTCTCAGCTGGAGTGTGGGGAGTGCCTTCTGTGTGGAGTTTGCATGTCCTCCCCGTGGTTGGTTGGTGTTCGAAAGACATGCGTAAATGGGCGTGCCTTTGTTGAAGGTTGGACGTCCAGCTGGCACTTCGGCGTTCATGAAAATCTACTGCCAATCATTAGCGGACTGGAGTTTCTCTGTGGCGACCCCTAACTGGGAAAAGCCGAAAGACAAACAACAACATTCTGCAGAAAGTGCTTGTTGATACAAAAATTGCTGAAGTTCATTACTAGAGTGCTGGAGTAACCTAAGATGTTAAGTTGTCAATCTCTCCTTCATTCTTGCTGGATGGGTTCGGAGCCGATCCTCGGCTCCGACTCGGCACTTGCTAAGCTCGAGAGCTAATTTTACCAGCTCGAGGCAACCCCATATGCAAGGCGGAGACTACCCAGATCTCGTTTGCCGCTTTGCTAACGAGGCGCCTCTTTTACCAGCTCCAGGTAAGTTTCTTAATAATAAGACTTTTAGTCTCACCCCTTTTAAATTTCATAACTTTAGTTGTTTTTTTGTTAACCTTAATGCTTATTTTAACCCTATTCCCGTTAGTGTTCCCTCTTTTTCGGGTTATTTATCCCCTTTCCCTAGGTTAGGCCTTAGGCCCTCCCCTTTCCTAAATTTTTCCTGTCAGGGATTTTTTTGTGTCTGACTGTGTTGTATCCCTGTTTAGTTTAGATTTTTGGATTGGGTGTTTTTTGTGTGTGTGTGTGTGTGTGTGTGTGTGTGTGTGTGTGTGTGTGTGTGTGTGTGTCAGTGTTTTTTTCGTATCAACTTGTGTTTCCTCGACACAGCTATGTCGAAGGACACAAAGGTCTCAGGCTTCAAGAAGTGTGACTCGTGCTGTCAGACGATGTGTCTGACAGACGGTCACACTTCTTGTGTTTACTGCCTGGGACCTCTGCACCTGCAGGACTCTTGTGCTGTCTGTCATGCCTTCAGTCCAAGAGTCCTGCAGGAGCGCCAAAATAAATTGATATTGAGTGGCTTATTAAAGCCTGAGAGCTCCCCGACTAAGTCGGCGCCGGGGAAGCCCTCGAAACCTATCAAGCCTTCGGCTGCAAGTCCCAAGCCGTCGGCTACTGGTTTAACTTCTCCAGTGTCAAGATTGGCTCCGGCCGGAGCCGATCCTTCCATTCTAGAAGTCACGGTATCTGCTCCATCCGGCGCCGATACTGCCAAATCTGGACACTCAGTGTCGGCTCCAGCTGGAGCCGATGTATCCTCGGCTCCTTCGGTTCCATCTATCTCTAAAAAGAGATCTCGATCCCCCTCATTAGAATCGATACGTTCGGCTCCGAGATCACCTTTGCTCTCGGAGCGGAGCCATCGGAGCCGTTCTTCTCTGTCGTCCAGGCTGTCTGATCACGACCTCGAGAGAGAGTGGTGAGTAGACTATTCAAGTCTCAGGCATTGGCCCAAATGCTCCATAGCCCGTCTCAACAGACGGTAGCTATTTCACATCCACCAAACATTCCTCCTTCGACTCTCTTACAGAGCTCGGAACCAGAGCTCCTCGGAGCCGTGACTGTTGTAGCTTCGGAGCCGATACCACCCCTTTCGGCTCCGTCGTCCTCTGCTCCGATTTCCTCCTTGAGGCCTTCATTGGAGGGATCCGGGCGTCTGGTCTCTCTTGTTGGCTCTGAGGGGGCGAGTGGCATTGGACCCTTGTCCGACCCCGTTCTCCCTCTCGGGGCTTCGGCGTTGGTGAGCTCAGCCCCATCTGCCTCGGAGCCTTCCCTCTCGGTGAGGCCTGGAGCTCCTATCTCTTCAGAGCGGGAACCTTCTGGTCTTTCTGATGGGGGAGCCTTCGAGGTGATGAGGAGTGTACTAGCCCCTGGGATTAGTCAACAGTCTGTTCCATCAGCTCCTCCCACTAAAGTGCCTGCTGACGTCCCTTCCCACTCTCTTGCTCCCGGACCCAGAGATCCAACGCCTCAGGTTTCCCCATTGGGAATATCTTCCTCTGCCGAGGCTTCTCCTGATCCGTCAGGTGAACCTCCGCTTAAGAGGACATGTAAGAGGAAACATCTAGACTCCCCCGAGTCTATTACATCTGATACTGACTTGGATGAGACGGAGGGATCCCCAAGGTCCTCCTCTGAGGATGTCTCTTTCTCAGACATCCTTGAACTCCTTAAGCAGAGGGGGAACTGGCCCTCCCTTAATCCTTCTGAGGACGAGTCAGTATACCTGGAGGCATTCGGATCTCGACCCTCCACTTCCTGGGTGTCTCCGCCTTTCGACCCTCTTATGGATGTAGTGGCTCGGAAGGCGTGGATGGCCCCGGATTCGGTGGAACCTATTCCTAGGAGGCCTTCTAAATTCATTACGGCCCCACCAGATAGAGAATATTTGACAAAATGTGTCCCAGTTGGTGCCATGGTGGTGGCTGCAGCCACCAAGAAGGAACTAGCTGATCCTTCAGTACCTGTCCATCCTCCTAACAAGGATTCTAGGACTATGGACAGGTACGACAAGCGGATTTTTTTCTTCAGCGACCTTTGCCATGCGATCGCTGAACTACTTGTGCCACTTCACCCGCCTTCAAAGAGATGTCCTTAAAGAGTTGGGAGAAGTTTTACAGGATCCGTCAGCTGCTGGGTCTCAGGATAAGATTAGCTCACAGCTAGGAATCCTTAACGCTATTGTTAACTCCTCCATGCGGCTCATTTCTTATGCAGCCGATGGAGCGAGTAGGGCCGCAGGCACAGGAGTGGCTTTAAGGCGTCAGTCCTGGATGCGGCTTTGTAATTTTGCAGACCCCTTCAAGGTGTCCTTCACAAACTCCCCTTTTGATGGTTCGACCTTGTTCGGACCTCAAGTGAAAGACACTTTGACTAGATGCGAACAAGATGGCAAGACTGTTTCTGCCGTAGGAGTCCGTTTCTCCACCCCTTCAAGACCTTACCCCAAAGGTCAGAAGGGAGGAAAAATGTGGTTCCGCAAATCTCAAGGAGTCACGCCTGACGCACGAGGTCAGTTTACCCCCAGAGGCAGAGTTGTAACAATAACAGACGCCGCCCCAGGGGCAGAGGGGGTCCGCAGAATCAGGGTAGCAGAGAGCCTCTTTCTGACAAACCCTTCCAGCATCCCTGAGATGTTGCCCGATTGTCCACCTTCGGAGGCAGTCGGGGGAAGATTATCGCTGTACCCAATAGCCTGGCTTTCCCTTTCTCAAGACAAATGAGTACAGTCGATTATATCCGAGGGTTACAAAATTCCCTTTATTCAAACCCCAATTCAGCAAAAGGGAACCCTTCCAGACGTTCCACCCGGTCTAAGAGAACTAGCAGTACTAGAGATATCAAAACTGCTAGCAAAAAGAGCCATCCAGCCAGTCCCAGCAGACGAAATAGGATCCGGAATCTACTCAAGGTTCTTTTTAGTTCGAAAAAAGACAGGGGACTGGAGGCCAATATTAGATCTGAGCAAACTAAACAAGTTTGTAAAGAAATCAAGATTCCGGATGGTCACGCTTCAGTCCATTCTACCCTTTCTGGGCAAGGACAATTGGATGTGCTCGATAGATCTTCAGGATGCATACTATCACATAAAAATTCACAGGCGCTCCAGAAGATTTCTCCGCTTTCGGCTGGGGACCAGTCACTTGCAATTCAGGGCCCTGCCCTTTGGACTCACTACAGCCCCCAGAGTGTTCACCAAATGTATGGCAGCGGTTACGGCTCACCTGAGACGTCAAGGATTCCAGGTGTTTCCATATCTAGACGACTGGTTCCTCACTGCCACCAGCAGGCATCAACTTCTCCAGGCCAGAGATTACACCATTCACATTTGCAGAGGGCTAGGGATTTCTATAAATTTCGAAAAATCTGCCTTGTCGCCTTGTAAATCTATTACTTTTATAGGCGCAAAATTGGACACCGTACAACTTTCAGCAAAGTTAACAGACCAAAGGATCTTGGACATTCAAAGTCACGTCCAGGTGATTCTTCTCAGCTACAAAATTCAGGACAGATTTGCTCTGAAAGTATTGGGTCTTATGGCGGCCGCCATAACACTTCTTTCCTTCGCCCGTTTTTGCATGTGTCTTCTACAATGGATGCTATTCGCCCAATGGTCCTTTCAACAACTACCCATGCATCACAGGTTCGTAATCACTCCAACTTGCAAAAGGCATCTGACCTGGTGGATATCGTCCCCTCAAATCCATCAGGGCAGACCCTTTGTTCCTCCTGCCCCGGTCGCCATGGTTACATCGGACGCCTCCCTGATCGGGTGGGGTGTATTATCAGGGCAGGATGGTCCATGGCACCTGGCAACCTTTCGAATACCATCTGCACATAAATGTCCTAGAGATGAGAGCAGTGCTTTTAACGTTGCAAGCCCTCAACGACTCTCTTCCCCTGGGAACTATTGCAGTCCAAACGGACAATATGTCCGTAGTGTGGTATATCAACAAACAGGGCGGAACCAAGTCCTATCCACGGTGTCGAGAGGCTCTCAGACTTTGGCAATGGGCATTCTCTTCTCAGCGGTTTCTGATAGCAACGCATATCCCCGGGAAATCCAACATCTTAGCGGACAGATTGAGCAGAGCTATTCTCATGCCTCACGAGTGGTCTCTCAAACAATTAGTGATGGAAGAGATTTTTCAGAAGAGCAACCTTCCTTGCTGCGACCTTTTCGCTACACCTCAAAACAGCAAATGCCCAGACTTCTTCTCTCTCTTCCCCCTTCCAGGCCATCCCCCCAGAGACGCTCTAACCCAAGATTGGCCCCGGGGACTTCTTTATGCCTTTCCCCCCTTTCCGCTGATACCTCAACTAATTCAGAAAGCAACCGCCTTGAGAGCCAAGTTGATTCTCATTGCCCCTTATTGGCCTCAACAGATATAGTTTCCGTTCCTACATCTTTATCTCTTGGTACAGCCATGGCATCTGGACCCGGTTCCAGATCTTCTGATCCACCAGTCGGGGCAGCTGCACCGATCCATACCTTCTCTCAACCTCACTGCTTGGTTGCTCCACTTCCATCCTTAGCCAGGCTTCCTATGATTTCTAATCCCGTCCGGGATATCATAGTAGCTTCCCTAACATCTTCTACCAGAAGGATTTACACTAGTAAATGGCGACGTTTCTCCTTCTGGGCAAAAGCTAGGAACATAGACCCCTATACTGCTCCGATTCATTCGGTCTTGGACTTCCTAGCTGAGATTTTTCATTCAGGATCCTCTTCCTCCACAGTAAAAGTTCAGCTGGCAGCCATTTCGAATTTTCATGTAGGTCTTTTGGACCACAACATTATGTCACATAAACTGTGCAAGGCATTCCTTCGAGGTATCTTTTTACTTAAACCTCCGATTAGAGACCCCCCCCCACCACCACAGTGGGATCTAAATTTAATTTTAACATCCTTGATTCTTCCCCCTTTTGTACCTGCGGCTGCCTGTTCGTTGAAATTTCTTTCTTGGAAGACACTCTTTCTAGTCGCCATTACTTCTGCCAGGAGAGTATCTGAGCTTCATGCTCTCTGCATTCGTCCTCCCTACTTAATCTTCCACAAAGACAGGGTATCTCTAAGGACTAATCCGTCTCTCTTACCAAAAGTGGCATCGCAGACGAACCTAAATTAATCCATTGATCTTCCAGTGTTTTTCCCGAATTATTCTGATAGAGCGGAACAAAAATTACATTGTCTTAATGTTCACTGCCAGCTCAGATATTATCTGGACAAAACTAAACATTTTAGGAAATCTGATCAACTGTTTCTATCCTATGCAGAGAACAGGAAAGGCCTTCCAGTTTCCAAGGTGACTTTATCTAGATGGCTGTCTTCTGTGATTACTTACATTTATCAGCTCAGAGGCAAAGAGTTGATTTCTAAGCCAAAAGCCCATTCTGCCAGAGCTCTAGCTACATCGACAGCTTTTCAATCTAGACTTCCAATAGACACTGTTTGTGCAGCAGCCACATGGGCCTCTCCTCATACCTTTGTTTCACATTAGAAATTAGACTTGGCCTCCAGAGACAGAGCGAATTTTGGTTCCACCGTTCTCAAGAGTCTGTTCCATTGAGCCACCCAGGATAGAGGTGCTAGGGACGCGGTCCCATCCAGCAAGAATGAAGGCGAGATTGACAACTTAACATTAAGAAGTTATGTACCTACCATAACGTTCCATGTTAGTTGTCTTCTCTCACCTTCTTTCTTGCGTCCCGCCCTCCATCCCCCTAGCCTGGTCAGACCGAGAAGATTATGCCTCTTCTATTAAGAGGTTTTATCCTTTTTCTAGCTAATCAACTTCTAGTGTCACTAGATTAGGTTGATCCTTTTTAGAGGATTATGATGTTTATGATTGTCATTTTTAGTATTGTTACTTTTTCTTCCTCCTCTACAGTTGGAAGAATATATTCCTATTTTCCTTAGCTACCAAACGAGATCTGGGTAGTCTCCGCCTTGCATCATGGGATATAGGGTTGCCTCGAGCTGGTAAAATTAGCTCTCGAGCTTAGCAAGTGCCAAGGATCGCCTCCGAACCCATCCAGCAAGAAAGAAGGCGAGAGAAGACAACTAACATGGAACGTTATGGTAGGTACATAACTTCTTATTATATGGGACATCCTGTCAAGGATTGGACAAGCCACCCAGCTGCCAAAGCTTTATGGTGCCTTTTATGCACCCTAGCCAACTGCACTGCACAAGTGAAGCAAAATGAAGTCAGTGGATAAGGAGCCCAAACATTTTTGCTGCTGAAGAGTGTGCGTCTCTTCAGGCTTAGGGTGATTGTTGACTAGTGCTATGACAAGACTGGGTAGATAAGTACCCCTTTGGGGATTACTTTCTCCATGTTCCCTTCTTCTGAAGAAAGTTTTCTCTCAATAAAAAGAGGTATTTTATACTATGTCTGTGGTATTCCTGATCGTCACTGAAAGTTTCATCTCAGAAACTACTACTTACTGTTTTGGTTGGGGGGGTCCCCTTAAATTTATTTTGAGAAAAAAAGTAACTTTTACCTCAGAATTTGTTATTAGGAGTTTAACTATTTGGTTTTGGGGGCTGTAGTTAAAAAAATTTACCAGAAAATGTTTAATTCTTTTTGTAATTTTTTTTTTCCTACATAGCTAAATCCTGTTAACTGCTTGCCAAATTTCTTTTCCCCTCTGACAGTTGGTCCTAGGTCCCTGTTGAGATTTACCCATTTACTTTCATTTTTTTGTGCAAAAAAAAAATTGCTGTTTGTGTATACCACTGTTGTGAGAGGCTGGAGCTAGTGTTATGGTGGTTGTGACTAAAAAAATTATCATAGAAAGTAGTTTTTTTTTTTTTTCCTGTTAATAGTTAACACTGACTGTCATTGAGAATATGTTCATGGCTAGGACATGGACATGGGTCCTACTAAATCTGTTGATCCCTCCATAGCCATAAGAAGAAAACACTTATCTGTGAGGGTTCCGCTTTCATGCTGCTTACCTCTTTACCTCAGCTGCTGATGGGTGAATCTGATGTGACCATTTGTTGATGTTCATCGTGTTTCACTGTTGTAGTCAATACTCTTGGGTTATCCTGCTGGCAGGCTACCCTCAGTCGGCCAGAATTCCAAAGTCTACGTCCGACGTCGGTTGCTATCGCCTCTTCCCTGACGTCACAGCGCCAGGGGTATAAAAGATGCAGCCGATGCCATTTTCTTCAGTCTTTCTTGCTGCGCGGTGCCCAAAGCAAAAGCAGTTCGCAAGTGACGGTCGGCCGACTCCTGAGATTTTCAAATCTGAATTTCAGAACCAAAGTCTTCATTAAAGCTAAGTACCCCGTTGGGGAAACTTTTTTCTTGCTCCAGACCGATGTCAGAAAAAGTTAATAATTGTATTTCTTGTGGAAAGCAGATATCTCATAAGGATTTTCACTCTTACTGTGTCCTTTGCCTAGGCCCTGATCACAACGTTGCTAGCTGTCGGTTTTGTGCTAGATTTAACCAACGCACTATTAAGCATCGGTTCGATTTTGCATTTCATTACTTTGTTCGAAGATTTAATTACATAATGCCGTCGGACCAGCCGACAACCGGAGTTTACAAAACGCAAGGAAAAGGATAAGCATCCGAGGTCCAAAACCGATGACGAGGCCTCTGCTAGGCCAGTCGCCGGTTCTCAGTGAGGCACTTTCGCAGCCCCTGGCGCCCGCTACCTCAGAGGCACAGGCCACTTCCGACTCCCATGTGGAGCCGACTGGGCCTCTGGATACTCAAGGTACTGGACACTCAGAAATCATTCCCTCAGCTGGGTCCGGAGCCGCTGTGCAGGCATCGGCTTCTGAGGGTGTCTTCAGACATACACAACCATATATTAAGCCATCTTGAGCTTCAAAGACAAAGACTAAAGCAGCTCTAAAGACAAAGAAACAAGTACAGCATTCTCCTACTCGGACTTCCATGCCTAAAAAACAGATGCTCAAAATGGCCGAAGGCCTAATTACTTTGATCAGGGGTTCCCATCCCCCTCCTGATAAGAGGCCTAGGCAAGAGACAGAGTATGATTCTTCTGATCAGGTTTCTATTTCCTCTGATTCCAGGATTACTCCATGCTTCCCTATGTGGATTCTGATGCTGAAGAATCCATTTCTTCAGCCTCTCCTCCAGAGGATTATTCTTTTGGGGAAACCCTGCATACCATGAGGGAGTATTTCCACTGGGGAGCCAAGATGATTTTGAATCTAAGAAAAGGCTCAGAGACTTACTGCTGCTTCCTCAGCACAGACCGCTTGCTATTCCACCTGTTCTAGACATTGTAAATGTATTTTCAGAGTCCGGCCTGTCCCCTGACTCTTTACCTCCTGCACCTGCTAAGCCAGACAGATACTACAGGGTCCCGGATTCTCATAAATTCCTATATAAAAAACCCCCACTGCTGACCCAGAAACACTATATCTCAGGGTCCCAAAGGGGTAAAAGCTTCCACTGCAAAAAACCCTGTCCCCTCTGATAGGGATTCTAGGGCTCTAGACAGATGGGGGGAAAAAAGTCTACACTTCTGCTACCCTGGCTGTAAGGGCTTTAAATTGTCAGTTTCATATGCTTAAATATCAGCAATATTTAATGTCACTGCTTAAAGAGAAATTGTTGACGAATACTGAATGTTCAGAGAACAAGGAATTGCAGGATTTATTGCATGCAGCTAAACAAGTGAGAAAGCATACTTTCCAATGTGGTTATGATTCACTGGAGGCCTCTTGCAGGGCCGCTGCTACAGGTTCTGTTATTAGAAGGCATGCTTGGTTAAAGAAACAGAATCTGCCTGATTATGTTAAAGCAAAATTATTAGATGCACCATTACAGCATGATACTTTGTTTGGTACTAAAGCAGAAGATGTGTTGAAAAAATGAAGGATAAAGCAAAATCCATGCAGACAGTCAAGGACTTCTTACAGGTACAGCCACCCAGATTTCGCAAGAATTGGCTTTCTAAAAATTGGTCCTTTCCAGTGTCAGACAGACCACAAAGAGGCAGATCTTAGCCCCAAGGCTCATACAGGCCTAAACAATGGGGTGCTCCTACCTCCAAAAGCGGAGAAGACAAATCACAGCCTTACAGGAAACAGTCCCAATGACTTTCCTCTACCAGATCCAAGCACTTTTCTTTTGGCCGCCCCCTTAGTGGGAAAACTAGAACTTTTTTCATCAAATTGGCAAATGGTTACCCAAGACAAATGGGTCCTGAACATAGTGTCCCAAGGGTACAGGTTCCATTTTCACACTCTACCAAGGTCAAAAGGTATGCCAGACCTGCCAGACAATCAATGGGCAGAGGCTCAAAAACAAATTACAGCCCTCGTGGACATATGAGGGCCATTCAGCAAGTACCACAACAAGAGCAGGGGCAAGGATTTTACTCCAGACTTTTCCTAGTACCAAGAAAGGACAAAACCTGGAGACAAATACTGGACCTGTCTATACTAAATATGTTTCTGGAAGTTCTAAAATTCATGATGTTGACTCCACAGCAGCTACTGCCCATGCTGGGCAAGAAGGCTTGGCTCGTAACTTTGGACCTAAAAAAGACATACCTGCATGTCCCAATCAGACAGTCTTGCAGAAGATACCTCAGATTCATAGCTGGCTCAATGCATTAGCAATTCTCTGCACTGCCCTTTGGCTTATCTACTGCGCCCAGGGTCTTCCCAAAATGCCTGGCACCAGTAATTGCATTTTGCAGACAAAAAGGGATTCAAATATATCCCTACTTGGACGACTGCCTAATTCAAGCAGAGAACAAAGACATTCTTCTAAAGCATCTGGCGTTTGTAAAAAGATTACTAATTGGCCTAGGGTACACAGTAAACGAGAAGAAATCAAAATTAGTGCCCTCTCAAGAGATAATATTCCTGTGTGCAAGCTTAAATACAACTGCCCAGATGGCTTATCTCACGCCAGACAAACAAAAGCAACTGACTACTTACTTCAAGAAATTGGCAACAAAAACCCACTTATCAACAAGGAAAATCCTGCAGACCTTTGCTTTCATGGCATCCTGCATTCTACTAATTCCATATGCCAGACTGCATATGAGGAAACTACAATGGTATCTAAAAAGTGTTTGGACTCAGCATTGCCACAGCCTGGAGACAGTAATTGCACTCATTCCCTGCCTGCAACAGGAGTTTCGCTGGTGGGCAGAAGCCTGTCACCACAACAAGTGTCTGCCATTCAGTTTACCCACAGACACTGACAACGGATACATCAGATTATGCCTGGGGGGCCCATATGGCAGGAAAATGTATTCAGGGCACATGGCCCGCAAACCAGATGCATCTTCACATCAATCAAAAAGAGATGCTAGCTGTTCAAAATGCCCTGGCAGCTTTCAAGTATCTGCTTCAGCCAGGACAGTTACTGATAAAGACAGACAACACTACGGTCATGTGGTACATAAACAAGCAGGGAGGTACACATTCCTACCCCCTCTGCAGAAAAGCAATGACCTTATGGGACACAGCATTGGCTTTTCAAGTTCACCTGCAAGCACAATTCCTGCCAGGAGAAACAAATACTCTGGCAGATGAACTAAGCAGAAACCTCATGGATCCCCACGAATGGAAACTGGATCCAAAAGTCTTAAGCATGATAATAAGGAAATGGGGATGCCCAGACATAGATCTATTTGCCTCCCCTCACAACTACAATTTGCTGAGATTTTGCACAAGGATTTACCACAAGCAAGCATGGAAAGTGGACGCCCTATCCTTCAGCTGGAAAAATCTAACAGTGTATGCTTTTCCCCCACTGCCTTTCCTTCCCAGGGTACTCCTAAAGGTCAGACAAGAGAAGCCAAAAATGATACTAATTTGTCCAGATTGTCCACGCCAGCACTGGTACCCAATCCTAAAGAGCTTGTCTCAAGGTCCAGCATGGATATTGCCTTAAACTTCCCACTTACTGATCCAACAAATCAGATCCTGCACAGCCAACTCAGGACCTTAAATCTGGCAGCATGGCGGATAATGTAGCTGTTCAGAACACTCCTCTTTCAAAAGCTGTTATGGATGTTATCTTGGAGGCCAGGAGGCCCAGTACCAGAAAATCGTATGCAGAAAAATGAAAGAGATTCTGTGCTTGGAACCAGGAACAAGGCATTGACACGTGTGTACCAAATATCCCTCAGATTTTACAATACCTAACTGAGATGCTGAACAAAGGCCGTTCTTTCTCATCAATTAAGATTCTCGCCTCTGCCATTTCAGCCCACTACAATATGGAACCACCTGTCTTTTTTCATCCTTTAATAAGGCAGTACCTCAGAGGGGCCAAAAACATTAGGCCTCCAAGGAGAGCACCAATTCCGGCCTGGGACCTCAATTATGTTTTGGAAAAACTCACACTGCCTCCTTTCGAGCCAGCATCAACAGCAGATATAAAATTCTTATCCTGGAAAACAGCTCTGCTCCTAGCAATAACCTCTGCAAGGCGAGTCTCGGAGTTACAAGCACTAATGGCTGTGGAACCTTTCATCATTTTTCATCCAGACAGGGTTTCTCTGAGGACAAACCCTGCATTTATGCCTAAGGTGTGGTGTCCAGTGTGGCCCTCAACCAAACCATTCACTTGCCTACCTTTTATCCAAATCCACAGAACAAGGGTGAGAAAATTCTGCATTCTTTGGACATACACAGGCAGTTACGCTTCTACTTGGACAGAACTAAACCTTTCAGAAAGTCTGAGCAACTTTTAGTGTCATATGCTGTAGGATCACAAGGAAAGGCGATCTCAAAACAGACTTTTTCTAAATGGATAGGCCATTGCATCTGCTTCTGCTATTTTCAACATGGCAAATCAGTGCCTAAGGGCTTTAGGCATCATTCCACCAGAGCAGCAGCCACTTCAGCAGCCTTCCTCAAAGGAGTACCAACCAAAGATATCTTCCTCAGAGGAGTACCAACCAAAGATATCTTAGAGGCTGCAACTTGGAGTTCAGTGCACACCTTCACAAAGCACTACCACTTACCTCTCTACTCTAAGTCCAGAGCAGGCTTTGC
Organism: Protopterus annectens; assembly: GCF_019279795.1. Lineage (NCBI taxonomy): Eukaryota > Metazoa > Chordata > Ceratodontiformes > Protopteridae > Protopterus > Protopterus annectens. The sequence continues at coordinate 527,045,470 of NC_056734.1, forward strand.
CATTGCAGTTCTGCAGGGCCTCATAGTGTCTCCTAATCCTATTTAGCCCAGCCACCCATCCTCAGCTTTGGGATTCAACCCAAGAGTAATGACTGCAACAGTAAAACACGATGAACATAGTACAGTTGTGTACCTTCCATATATGTAGATGTTTGAGTGTATTCACTGTTGCAGTCCAGGTTACCCACCCTCCATCCCCGTTTTCTTTGCTGGGACTTATCTGCACTTCTCTATCCTACACAACCTATTTGGTGTATTTGCTTGTAGATGAAGAAAATGTTATTTTTTTTTGCATGCATTTTTATTGGCATATTTTTCAGCCTACCAATTTGGGGGCACCTGACATCTGGGGCAAGAAAAACTGAAGAAAATGGCATCGGCTGCATCTTTTATACCTCTGGCGCTCTAACGTCAGGGAAGAGGCGACAGCAGCCGACACCGGACCTAGACTTTGGAATTCTGGCCGACTGAGGGTAGCCTGCTAGCAGGATAACCCAAGAGTAATGACTGCAACAGTGAATACACTCTAACTTCTACATTTATGGTAGGTACACAACTGTACTTTCCTCAGACCACTCGTCTCTTTGTCTCGGTCCTACTGGTGTTGCCCTAAAGGATGTTGGTAAATACGAGGAAAACAGGCATGTCCTTTGCAGCTTTACAGCTATCTTTTTTTGGGCAGGAGAGAAACATCCTTGTAAGCACTGGGGAAGGGTCTGGGGGTGCAATCACCTTGAGAATGTTGTCTGGACATTGCTAAGGATTTATTTAGGCTTTTCCGTCTTTAAATAGTAAGTCGTCGTCATCTTTTAAAAGGAGATGATTTTTCTACCCCACAAATACTTTTTCCCTGTTTTCCTAAGTCATCAACTCCTTTTAAAAGGAGATGGTTTTTCTACCTCACAAATACTGTTTCCCTGTTGAGGAACAGGATTTTGACAGGGACTGTGTTTCTCAACATTCCTCTTCTCAGAATGGGGAATCTTACCCTGAGGGCAGTTTTTCTTCAGTTTTCCCTTCTGTATATTTTTCTTTTTCTGATACTCTGTCCAGAATGAAAGTTTTTTAATGTTCTTTGTGTTTTACTGTTGCAGTCCTAACTCGTGGGATTTTCCGCCATGAAGTCCCTTGGCTGGGCCGACTACCAGAGGATAGTCTTCCTCTTCTGGAGCCAGTGGATGCCCTATCTGACATCACTACACTTGGATATAAGGGTAGTCGGTCAGCGCCATGATCTCTGTTCTTTGTTGCCATTGGACCCCAAAGCACAATGCCAGTCAGTGCATTGGTCAGTCTGCACTAGAGAAGGAAGACTCCAGAAAGCTAAGTATCCTGTTGGGGAACCTTTTATGCATCATTTGACTAATGTCAAGAAAATTAATGGTCTCCCCTGTGGCAAAGCAGGTACCACACCGGGACTTCCCCACTCTGTTAATAGGTTCATAGGTAGGTACTAGGCTGTCTGCCCAAGGGCATTTATAAGCCTAGCCAGAGTGTGTCAGCTTTCGCCGCCCCATTGATTAAGTAACTGATCCTCTGTCAAGCAGAGCCAGTGAAGTGATCCCAGGGGTGTATTTTCTGTTACCCATCCACTCGTCAAGGTTTCTCTTGAAGAGTGTTAGTGAGGGGCTCTGCCTGATGTAATTTGGAATTTTGTTCCAAAGCATGGGAGTCTCTGTGACAGGAATCTATCCCTCCAGCATGTCCTATTTATTGTTGTGGCGAGGTTTAGCTCACTAGAGTGCGTGGCTCGCAGTGGCTTGGATTTCTTTAGGTGCAGCATGTCCATCATTTCTGAGTTGGACATGGCTTTGTAAGTCAGGCAGAGATCACCTCTGAGTAAGTGATATGCCACTGAGTACAGCCGGAGTTTTTTTCAGACGGGCTGCATAGGACATATTACTTGTTAGCGCTTTCATGCACGCCAATGCATGCACTTCTTCAGACAAGTTTATACAGGAAAGTGTACGGTTATTTATGCATACTAAAGTTAAGAGCTCTGGATAGATAAGATGAAAAATTCTCTCAAATATTAATTGGTAGTTTTAACATATATTATCTTCTCTTTTGTATTTAAGTTTATTCATGATTAATATATCCTAAGAGTATACATATATATACATTTCAAAACAATTAAATGTGATAGTGTTCAATCTCGCCGTTTGTTCTTACACATGGGTTCGGAGCCGATCCTCGCCGCGTCGCCTCTTGCAAGCTCTGCATCGAGAAGAAGCTCGAGACAATCTAATACCCACAATCCCCCTCTGCCTTTACCTCAGATCTAGTTTGCCGCTGCTGCATTCGCATCGTTGGGAGCTAGCTCGAGGGTTTTCTAAGCTAAGATATAACTTTTTGTTGTATTTTACTGAGAATTTTATTTAACTTAATATTGTTAGTATTACTGGTGTGATTGTGTTCTGGTTCCGTAGTTCTTTGGTACCGTTAACCCTTTTATCGGTATTTTTGTACCAGGGCCTACACCCTTACCATATACTGCTATATTGAGTCAAATTTACCTGATTGTGACTAACCGGATTTGACATTTACCTGATTGTGACATTTACCTGATTGTGACTATTTTACCCGGATTTGACTGTGTTTTTGTTTCTAGACTTGTTTATTACCTACAATGTCTGAGAAGGCAAAGTCTGGTTTTAAGCGTTGTCAGTGTGGCCAAAAAATGTCGGTCACTGACAACCATAGTTCCTGTGTCTACTGCCTTGGCCCTCTCCACTTACAAGAGGATTGCTCCATTTGTCACTCTTTCAGTGGGAGGGTCATGACAGATAGGCGAGGAAACTAATGGACAGGGGTCTGTTGAAACCAGCTTTCCAAGAGGCTTTGGATGCTTCTGACCAGGCATCAAGTCCTCTAAGGAATCGAAGACATCGGAGCCCAAGTCATCGGCCCGAGCTCTTCTTCAAAGGTTAGATCCCCGGTTCCAAAGACTTCGGGGCCGTGTGTTCAACTGGTGTCGGTTCCTGAGCCTCGAGTCTTGGAACCGTGATGGAGCTCCCTCCTTCGGCCATATTGAGGTCGGCTCCGCCTTCGGTTCCTTCGACCCGCTCCTCCTCTAAACTTTCGGATGTCGATGTGGATCGTGGTGCAGAAGCTGCTGGAGCATTCGCCCTCTCTAAACTTATTTCGGTTTCCACCCAGCTGGTGTCGAAACTTGAAGGCCTTCCTGTATCTCCATCCATTCCTCCTCCGAGACCGATTCAGTCTTCGGAGCCGGAAGAGGCTGATCTGCTGATTGTGGAGCCCTCGGTCCAGAACCGCCCTTTCTCGGTCTGTTCCTCACTCGACTCCGGACCCGCACCGAGTCTCGAGCCGACGGTCTGTTCTTGGTTCCGGGCCGAGGCGAACCGACGTGTCGGTTCCGACTCTCCCTCGGGCCTCGCACGGATCGATTCGCCCGCCTCGGGTCGATGCCTTCGTGCCCGTGTCGGGATTCTTCCCATTTCTTCGGAGCCGGGAGATTCTTCGATGCGGGACCCGGGAGCGCTCGACCTGATGAGGAAGGTGTTGTCTACCCAGACAACCACATCAGTGGAAGCAGTTTCTCCTCCCCATAAAGGGCCTTTGTCTTCATCTGCACCCACGGCCACATCCAAGCTGCCGGGCACCAGTGTCTCAGCCACCCCTGGAGGTGCCCCTCTTCCTCCGAGGCTTCTTCGGATGCTCCCACGAGGAAGTCCCTAGGAAGAGACTGTGTAAGAGGAGACACTTGGATTCTCCACAAGAATCCATAACATCTGATACTGACTTAGATGAGTCAGAAGGGTCCCTAAGTCACCTTCAGAAGATGTCTCTTTTCAGACATTTTGGAGATCCTGAAGCAGAGAGGTGACTGGCAGTCCCTTCCCCTTCTGAGGATGAGTCAGTTCTGCTGAAGGCATTTGGTGCTCGCCCTTCCTCCTCCTGGGTCACTCCGCCTTCGACGAACTAATGGAACTTATTGCTCAAGGGCGGGAGGCTCCTGACACAGTGGAACCTGTTCCTAGGAAACCGAACAAGTACATCACAGCACCTCAGGATAAGTCCTACCTTACTAAAGGAGTTCCAGTAGACGCTATGGTGGTGGCTGCAGCCACGAAAAAGGAGATGTCGGAGTCTTCTTCGGCTGTCCATCCGCCTAATAAAGATTCTAGAACGATGGATAGATATGGGAAGCGCATTTTTAGTTCAGCGGCTTTTTCCATGCGGTCCCTGAACTATTTGACCCATTTTACACGTCTGCAGAGGGATCTAGTCAAAGAGTTGGGAGATACCTCCAGGGTTCTACAGATGCAGCTGTCTCAGAGAAAGTGACAGCGCAACTTAATACCCTAACATCGATTGTTAACTCGTCCATGAGGCTGATTTCCTACGCAGCCAAGGTTCGAGTAGGGCAGCAGCTTCAGCGATTGCTCTTCGAGACAATCCTGGATGCGCTTATGCTCCTTGCGGAAGCCTTCAAGTCTTCCTTTACAAACGCCCCATTTGACGGTGCCACTCTTTTGGCCCCAAGGTAAAGGAGACCCTTACCCGGTGTGGACAGGAGGGAAAGACTCTGTCTGCTGTCGGCGTCCGCTTTTCCACCCCAACCAGGCCGGACCCCAAAGGGCAACGCGGTCGGAGAATGTGGTTTCGGAAACAAAATCAAGGGTCTTTCCCGGGCACACAGGGTGATGCCCCCTCTAGAGGCAGAGGAGGGGGCAGAGGTGGAAGACGCCACCCTGGCGGCAGAGGGGGTCCGCAACATCAAGGTGACAGGGATACACTCCCTGCTAAACCTTTCCAGCACTCCTGAGAGGAGGCCCGACTGTCCTGCTCTGGAGGCAGTCGGGGGTCGCTTAGCCTTTTACCCTCAGGCCTGGCAAGATATAACTACAGACAATTGGGTAAAAAGCGTAGTTACCAGAGGTTACACCATACCCTTTCGATCTTATCCTATTCCAAAGAAAAGACTCCCAGATGTACCGCCCCATCTGCGAGAGCCAGCAGCTTTAGAGATTTCAAAGTTGTTAGACAAAAGAGTCATCCAGCCAGTCCCAGCGGACCAGCAAGGATTCGGGACTTACTCAAGGTTCTTTTTAGTTACAAAGAAAACAGGGGACTGGAGGCCCATTCTAGACCTGAGTTACCTCAATACTTTCGTCAAGAAAGAAAAGTTCCGAATGGTCACGCTTCAGTCGATCCTTCCATTTCTACAGAAGGACGAGTGGATGTGCTCAATAGATCTAGAGGATGCATACTACCACATCAAAATGGCCAGGGCATCCAGAGATCATTTGCGCCCGGCTGGGAGCCAGTCACTTTCACTTTGGAGGCCTGCCCTGTGGTCTGACCTCAGCCCGCAGGGTCTCCACCAAATGCATGGCAGTGGTAGCGGCTCACTTGAGACGCCAGGGATTCCAGGTGTTTCCAGATCTGGACGACTGGCTCCTTTCAGCCACCACCCGGCCAACTACTGCAGGCCAGAGACTATGTTCTTCAACTGTGTGTTCACCTAGGGATCTCCGTAAATTTCGGAAAATCCTTACTTCAGCCATCACAAAATATCTTGTTCATAGGAGCAGAGTTAAACACACGGCAATTAATTCTGAGGCTTCCCACAGAAAGGATAGTATCGCTGCAGACTCACATACGTCTTCTGCTCTTGTCAAGAAAATCTCCTGCAAAACTAGTTCTGAAGGTGTTGGGCCTCATGTCAGCCTCCCTTATTGCAATTCCCCTGGGAAGGCTGCACATGAGAGTTCTACAATGGCTACTGTTTGCTCAATGGTCATTTCAACAGCTACCTCTAACACACGAGATTCTCATAACAAAGACTTGCAAAACAGACCTAAACTGGTGGCTCCAAACGTGCAACCTTTCCCAGGGAGGCCGCTTGTGCTACCCACGCCTACAGTTACGGTGACCACGGACGCTTCCCTGATAGGGTGGGGGGGCATCTTTCAGGGACAGACAGTCCAAGGCGAATGGACCAATTTGGAGTACAATCTGCACATCAATGTACTAGAGTTGAGGGCAGTGTTTCTAGCGTTGCAACACTTTGCTCCCCTTCTTCCTCTAGGGACTATTGCAGTTCAGACGGACAACATGTCGGTAGTCTGGTACATAAACAAACAAGGGGAACCAGGTCCTATCAACTATGCAGAGAGGCCATGAGAATTTGGCAGTGGGCAGAGTCCACGGGTCGCTTTCTAATAGCAACGCACATCCCGGGTCATCCAACGCCATAGCCGACAAGCTGAGCAGAGCAATTCTGCTACCACACGAGTGGTCTCTGAAACAGTCAGTGGCGAAAGGATTTTTCGCACATGGGGCCAGCCTTCCTGCACCTGTTTGCGCCTCCAATGAACGCCAAATGCAGGAGCTACTTTGCCCTATTACCCCTCCAGGGAAGTCCCCAGGGACGCACTGGTTTACGATTGGCCCCGGGACTCCTGTACGCATTTCCTCCATTTCCTCTGATACAAATTTCTCCAGAAAGCCAGGAACCTTCACAGGACGATAATTCTCATTGCTCCATTCTGGCCTCACAAATTTGGTTTCCCTCCTGAAAACTCACTGCATTCGGGACCCTGGATTCTGGACCCAGAGCCGGATCTGTTGACTCACTCGTCAGGGGTTCCCCATCCCGCCTCCTGTCACTCCATCTAGCAGCTTGGCTGCTCCAATTCCCAACTTAGCCAGGTCTGATCTCTTGTCACCAGCAGTTCAGAATATATTAGTGGCTTCGCATAAGGCTTCCACTACTAAAACATATACTAGCAATGGAAACGGTTTGTATTCTGGGCTTAATACACACCACGCTGATCCCTTTACAGCTCCTTTGAATAAGATTTTAGAGTTCTTGACAGACTTATTTCATCAGGGTGCTTCTCCTGCTACTCTAAGAGTTCAATTGGCTGCCATTTCAATTTCCATGTGGAAGAGTGTGGAGCTCCTATCATGGCTCACAGACTTTGTAAAGCCTTCTTAAAAGGAGTTTTTCATATTAGACCTCCGGTCAGATCTCCTACGCCACCTTGGAGTCTAAACTTGTTACTATCTAAATTAATGTTGCCCCTTTGAACCTGCCTCTTCTTGCCCATTAAAATTTTTGTCCTGGAAAACTCTCTTCTGGTAGCCATTACTTCTGCTAGACGAGTGTCTGAACTTCAGGCTCTCTCCATCAAGCACCCTTATCTAATCTTTCACTCTGACAGAGTTTCTCTTCGCACCAATTCATCCTTCCTCCCTAAAGTGTGTTCTATTAACAACATTAATCAGTCCATTGAATTACCCACTTTCTTCAAAACCACTCCAACAAAATGGAGTATATGTTGCACAAATTGGATGTTCACAGACAGCTAAGGTTTTATTTGGATAGAACAAAAGATCACAGGAAAACAGATCAACTCTTTGTGGCTTTTGCTGATAGCAGGAAAGGACTTGCAGTTACCAAAAGAACTCTTTCAAAGTGGTTATCTGATTGTATAATCTATGTATACGATTCTGCAAATCAACCCTTCTAAACAAACCCAAGGGACATTCCACAAGATCAATATCTACGCCTTTGGCTCATGCAGCTCGCCTACCTCTGGATGCTATTTGCGGCTGCTACCTGGTCTAAGCCACATACATTTATTTCTCATTATAAAGTAGATAAGGTTTCTAGGGACAGAGCAACCTTTGGTTCCACTGTGCTCAAGAACGTCCTCCCGTGAGTTCCTCAGGATTTAGGAGCTAGGGACGCTACCCATGCGTAAGAACAAACGGCGAGATTGAACACTATCACATATAGAAGTTATGTACTTACCATAACGTTCCATGTGGAGTGTTCATCTCGCCTTTGTTCCTACAGTCCCACCCTCCCACCCTTAGGAGGAACGTTCTTTGATGCCTGGCCAGAAGCATTTTTACTACTGTCTTTATTCTCTGTACATAGTTGGTGTACACATATACTTATATGTGTCTGTTATGTATGTATAGATGTATGGCATGAATGTACTGTTATGTAGATTGGTTTGCTTGCAAACTAGATCTGAGGTAAAGGCAGAGGGGGATTGTGGGTATTAGATTGTCTCGAGCTTCTTCTCGATGCAGAGCTTGCAAGAGGCCGGCACGGAGCCGAGGATCGGCTCCGAACCCATGTGTAAGAACAAAGGCGAGATGAACACTCCACATGGAACGTTATGGTAAGTACATAACTTCTATTTTCAGTATAGTGACATTTGGGATTCCATGAAAGATAAATAACATAAAATACACACATTTAAAACATATATTGATTTTTGTATAAATTCATTTTTGCTTTTTATTTAGAAAGTAAGTTGCTGTTTTAAATTTATTATATTTTTGAACTATCGAGTTAAAAAATTTTATTGGGTAAATAAGAAAAACAAAGTTTAAAATGTTTGTTTATAAGGTTTTTTTTTTGTGTAAATTGAATTATAATGTATGTTTAGTAAGAATGGTAGATAGTAAGAAATCAACAATGATTTCTCTAATACATTAGTACAGACTAACTTATTTGAGCTGTTTAAAGATTGATTAATTATTTAATTGCTTAATTAAAATGGCATTGTCAGTATGTATAAATAACCGTACACTTTCCTGTATAAACTTGTCTGAAGAAGTGCATGCATTGGCGTGCATGAAAGCGCTAACAAGTAAAAGGATTTTTTGCAGCATCGACTTGGCGTTATTTGTTACTATCACTTTGGTTCTTCTTTTCTAAGTTTTAGTTGTTTGTGGTTTTTATGCATAGGACATATGTTTGAGACCAGTAATCCTCTTGGTGAGGTACTTTTGTGGTCTTTTCAGCTGTTGGAAGTGTCTTGTGAGGTACATTCCAAATGGGGCATTGTACTCTATGATGGGTCTAATGAGTGACGAGTAGAGGGGCACTATAACCTCTTTATTTCTAGATGCGAACCCTTTAGTAATTAGATGGGCCACATAGAAGGATTTCCTAACTACTTTGGCAGTATGTTTGCCAAAGGCGAGATTACTATCTACCTGGGTCCCCAGATCTCTTGTTACCTCTTCTGTATTTAGGGGGCTGCCACCTATATGGTAATTTGTGGGTGTTTTGTTTTTGCCAAATGGGATGACTATGCATTTTTTGGCATTTAGGTTGAGGACATGACTTTGACACCAGGTGTCCATCTCAGTAAGGCCCTTTTGGAGGATGTCCGTGTCAGCCAGAGAGTGAATTATGGTCCCAGTTTGCAGTCATCGGCGAACTTGGTCAGCCATAGTCCTTCTGTATTTGCCTGTATTTCTGAAAAGTATATGCCGAACAGTAGGGGTCCCAGGACTGAGCTTTGCGGGGCACCACTTGTGACTGGTTTAGAGTCGGACCTGGAGCCCACTATTCTTACCGTGTGAGTTCTGTCCGTCAGCCAGTTGGCAACCCATCTCGTGATGTAGGGGGTTATGTTCAGGCTGGTGAGTTTTTCTGTAATACCCGAGTGGGGAATGATGTTGAAAGCCTTGGCGAGGTCAAGGTAGGTTGTGTGAACCACCTTTCCCTTGTGTACAGCCTTGGTGACCATCTCGAAGAAGTCAACCAGGTTTAGTAGGCATGATCTGCCCTTAACAAAGCCGAAATGGGTCAGGTCAAGTGTGTGGAGGTTCCCAATGTCTTTGTTAATGAGTTCCATGATGATGCGCTCCATAGCCTTGCAGACCAGGCTAGTCAGGCTTATGGGGCGATAGTTAACAGGGTTAGTTGTGGCCCCTTCTTTGTGGAGAGGAATAACCGTTGCTGTGTGCCATTCTATGGGCACGTAGCCTTGGGAGAAGCTGAGGTTGAACAGCGTGTTTAGGTCGGGGGTTAGTTTGTTCTGTAGTTCGTGCAAGATGCAGCCTGGGACACCATCTGGCCCCACTGACACTGTGTTTTTGGCTTTTGAAAGGGCTGTTTTCACCTGTGCGTCTGTGATTTTTGGGACACTACAGTTTTTCTGGTTTTGTTGTGGGCCCTTTTGGAGGTGGGTGAAGTTTGAACTGAATCTGTCTGCCAGAACGTTGGCAGTATCAGTAGGTTCAATATATTTTGTGCTATTTTGCACTAGTTTAGTGCATATCTGTGAGTTGCCACTTAGATTCCTAACATAGATAAAGAAGGCTTTGTGGTTATCTTTTGAATCCTTGGCTATTTTCCTTTCTAAGTTAGCCTTGGATGTTTTCATGAGGGACCTCAGTTTCTTACTGATACTGGTCAGGGATGTCTTTCCTCCTTGGGGTTTGCTTTTTTTCTGAACTAGTTTCCTCATTCTATATTGTATAGCCTGTTTATTGCAGGGGTCCACCAAACTGTTTTCCTTCTCTTAGAGCAGTGAATCTTGGTTTTGCTAGGGATGGCACGATCCATGCATTGTTGTAGGTGCTCATAGAGTGCATTTGTAATGGTTTCTACATCTTGGGAAGCATTATCCTTTAGCATGGGGGCTGTGAAACTTACCACCTCTGTCTTAAGTAAGATGAAGTTTGCTTTAGGAAAGTTTTTTTACTGTGGTTTCCTTAGTTGGGGGTGGTGGTGCGGTGTGGACATCCAGAGTGATTAGTTTATGGTCTGATCTAACCAGTGATGGGTTGACCTCCGGTGTGGAACACCTGTCGCCCATGTTGGTGATGACCAGGTCCAATATGTTTTCACCTCTGGTAGGGGGGTTTACCAGTTAACCCAGGGCGTTTGAGTTGATTAATTCCAGGAAGCGCTGGGCCTTGGAATTTGTACTAGAGTAGTTTTCCCAGTGAATAGTAGGGTAATTGAAATCGCCCAATATCAGGGTGTTTGGTAGGACCTTCATGTTTTCCAGTGCCTCCAGAAAGGTGGAGTGGTGGTGTTGGGTCATGGAGGGTGATCTGTAGCAGGCCACAATTTGCATTGCAGATTTGGCAGATGTTAGTGGCACACGGATGATTTCAGAAGTATCATGCTGTGCCACTAACCTGGAGGTGTAGGTATCCTTGGATATAAGGGTAGTCGGTCAGAGCCATGATCTCTGTTCTTTGTTGCCATTGGACACCCCCTTCTTTTGTGTTTCAGTCCGTGTTCTGTGGCCGAAACGTGTGGTATGAGTTTTAGCCCGGTAGTGCCGGGTTGCTCTCTGGAGCCTTGAACCAGGTTTCAGTTACTGCACAGATGTCGACGTTCTCCATACTGAGGAGTGCTTTGAGCACGTGCTTTTTGAGATTTAAACTCCTGGCTTTGAGTAGCATAACCCTCAGTTTTTTGTTAATTGTGCTGTTTACGGAGGTGTGTTTGACTTTTGAGCCTTACCTAAAAAAGGCACTATGGGGGCAGCAAGAGCCTTGGCCAATATTCGAAAGCCTATGGGTGACAGTTGCAAGCAGTCTCTTGCGAAGCAATGCAGCTTGTCAAGCATGTCGTCCCAGGCTGACAGACACTGGATCCCCTTTGATTGACACCAGAAGCTTAGCCAATTGATGAAATTGATGATTTTTTCCTTTATACTGAGGTATCATTCTTGGTGAAGGCAGGATGCTACTCAGGGTCATGCCAGCCTGGGCTTCATGATCAGAGAGCTCTTCCATGTCTCTTTTCATGTAGTGCAGGGAAATACATCTCAGGTCATTCACACCAAGATGAACAATGACAGAGTCATATTTGTACTTGTTCTGTAGTGACCTGAGTGCTTGTGTTAACGTGGCAGATTCTGGCTCCCGACAGACCGCTAATAGTAACCTTCTGCTTGTCCAGCCTAGTGAGTGGGACGTTAGTGTGCCTGACTATAGAGTCACCTATTACTAGTGTGTTAGGTATGTTATTTCGCCTTAAGGGCTGCGATTGTGCGGCACACTTATTTTGTGTTTTATGTGTTTGGTTTGTGACGGGAAGTGCAGGTTGTTTGGAGGTCTGTGATGCTTTTGCAGGTTTTTATTTAGAGCCTCTGAGTATGATTTTGTGTATTTGTTGCCAGTGCTGTTTTAGTATGTCTTTGTGCGGCTGGAGTTGTGGTGCAAGTATTAACCTTCTCCTCTTGACTGTCTGTTCCAGTCTTGGGAAGTGACAGCTTAGCTTCCAGTTTGGTTGTATAATTGCATCTCTCGCATATGTTAGTGTTTTGTGGTGAGAGGAGAGGTTTGTCTGTGTACATGAGGCAGTTGTAATATTGCATCAGGGTACCCAGATTCAACAGCTGGACTAGAGAGTGCATCTGAAGTTGCCCTTTGGTCATGCCTGAATAGTAGGGTGAGCTGCTTAGTTGCTTGGTTGGTGAGGGGTGAATAAAGAGCCTTGCCCTGCTTGGGCAATCAGTGTCAGTGTATATTAGTGCTTGCTATTAGGTCTGAGCAAGTGCTGGGATGTAAGATGCTTTTTGAGTGCTTAGGTTGAGAGTTAGACTAGTTTCAAGGGAGAAACTGAAGAGGAGACTTAGTGGAGACGGGAATAATTTAGCTGTAGCTAACCGGCACTGCCCGGTCGCAAAACCATGCAAACGCCATTTGTATAGTAGGGAAATGAAAGAGATAAAAATTAGCCCAAAATGGCCAATAAACTGCTGACTTCTGGGCTGGAACCACTCCTCCAGGGACAGATAGGTTGCTCAAAGCTCCTCTCTCTCACAGGTGAATAGAGAAACTTCCTTCTATCCAAGTAAGGTATGGGCAACTCAGAAACTAGTATCACAGCCCTGAATTCAGCACTAGCCTGAAAACTGGACTATACTAGCTTAGAAAGACGGAAAACGAGGATTTTTTTTTTAAAGAGAAGGCAAAAACAGTAAAAATACACTTAAAACAGCTTTAAACAACTACAAACGATCAGAAAAGGTATCGCACTTGAGTGTGTAGCCTACAACAGTTAAATTATTTAAACAAAAAACTTTTTAAAAGTGCAGGCAGTCATATAAGTACAATATGTGAAAAAAGCAAGCATTTAAATCGCAGTAAACGCTGGAAAATCTGCATTTAGGCGGAAAACAGTTAAGTACAGCAAGAAAGTTCTGAAAACTGATACTTAATCACTCCAAAGTCTCTCTCCTAAGCTAGAAGGCTTGTATCACTTTAAGGCTTTCTAGTGCTACCCAGTAGGTTAGTTACAGGAAAGATGGGAAACAAGCGCAGATGTGGTCTTTTAAACCAGAAAGTTGAAAGAGACGGACAAACTGTCCAAATGGTCAATAAACTACAATTTCTGGGCCAAGAAGCTCTCCTCTCATGGTAGACAGGCTACCTAGTACTTACCACTCCCACTGATAAGCTAGAAGGCTTTCCTCTAACACAGAACGTCTTGCGGAGCTCAGAAGCTTAACAACAGTCCTGAATACAGCAACTCTGTATCTGGACTAGGCTAGTTACAGGAAATGTGGGGAACAAACGCAAGTGCAGCTTTTAAACCAGAACGTTGAAAGAGATGGAAAAAAAACTGCCCAAATGGCCAATATACAATTTCTGGGCCAGGTACCACTCCTCTTGTGGTAAATAGGCTGCCTAATGCTTACCACTCCCACTGATAAGCTAGCAGACTTCCCTCCAACACAGAAAGGCTTGGGAGGGCTCAGAAGCTTACAAAGAGTCCTAGAATACAGCAAATCTGTACCTGGATTAGACTAGTTTACAGGTAAGGCGGGGAACAAGTACAAACGTTGGCTTTTAAGCCAGCAAGTTGAAAGAGATGGAAAACTGGCCAAACGGCCAAATAAACTACAATTTCTGTGCCAAAACTCACTCTTCTCGTGGAGTACAGGCTACCTAGTGCTTACCACTCCCACTGATAAGCTAGAAGGCTTTCCTCCAACACAGAAAGGCTTGGGGGCTCAGAAGCTTACTAACAATCCTGGATACAGCAACTCTGTAACCGGACTAGGCTAGTTATAGTACAAAAAACACTTGTTCTGAAATGGAAAACCAGGAATTCTCCTCAAAAAACATATAGAGCACTGCTGTCACTGCCAAGCTTTCTTTGACACATTTTGGTACCTAGGCCCCACCGGCCTTCAATGGAATAACTTCATACAAATCGGGCAACATTTTATACTCCATCCCCATATTTAATTCAGCCAATAAATTCATTAACCAATTAAAACAAGTTAATTAAACTTTGTTTAAACATACTTCATTCTAAAACAGAGATGTGCCCCCCCCAAAAAAACATTAACACATTACAGTTGACAAAAGTGCAAAAAGTGAACTGTAAACCATTTTATTTACTTTTTTAGATTTTACACTATTTAGACATGCACATTTCTCAAAAACTCGATTGAGACTACCCTAAGCCATATTAAGATGCTATATAACAATTTGAATATTTTCTGTTTTTTATAAATATATATATATATATATATATATATATATATGTATATATATATATATATATATATATATATATATATATATATATATATATATATCTGTATATCTTTAGACATGTGAATATTATTATTTTTCCTTATTATTTTATTTCATTAATCCTTGTGTTAAATATTTTTACAGTAAATTCTTAGTTTAAATATAACAAATATACACTAAGCACCCCACTCTATTTCAAGATTTAGACCTTTCGGGAACAAAGTGCCAAAATAAACTATTAATTTAGATTCCAATTTAACCAACTTGCTTTTAAATTCATCACCCCCCACAATTTGTTCACCATATGGCTTTGCCAGTGCACTAAAAAAGAAACTATCTGACCTCCATGTGTGCTGCGAAAAGTGCTGTGCCACTGGACTATCCAGTCTCTTATTTCTAACATCTCCTACATGTTCCAAGATTCTAAGTTTTACCCTCATCTTAGTCTGCCCCAAATACTATTTACATGGTGTGCATCCACATCCAATGATGTAGACCACACCACATGAATTACAATTAAACTCATTTTTTACAAAATATTTTTTACCATTAATAGTCCATCCATCCACATTCTGTATTTTTCCACATACTTTACGACCCCCACATAGGAATACACCTTTTCTTTTGACTACCTCAGTCTTGTTTTTCATCCTTAATAATTCTCTTAAATTATTAAACCTACCATATGAAAAAGCAACCTTTTCAGGGAACAATTTACCCACTAATTCATCCCTACAAATAATGGGCCAAAGCTCATTAATCAACCTTCTGAGTACCCCAGAAAAAGGGGAAAATTTACTAAAGGGGTTCAGCTTCCATCTTATACAAGTCATTCTTCTTAATGACTTCCCTACTTTGAATTGATTTACCATTTGATCTCCTGACACCCCTTCTGTTTTCCAATTTTCCTAGAGCCTCATCGATACATTCCCTGCTGTAACCCCGCTTTAATAACCTAACTTTGACCAATAAAAACTTCCTCTCTAATATCATTACATCAGAAGTATTGGTTTGTGTCCTTTTGAATTCCCCATATGGTAGTGATTTAATCAAATGGTCAGGATGAGCACTAGCTTCAAGAAAACTGTCCGCTGCAGAATCCTTATGAATGGGTTTGTATTGCTAAAAGCCCTTTTCATCAATATAAAATTCAGCATCCAAGAATTGCATACATTTTCTGTTCACTCTAAGTAAATTCCGAGCCAAATGCATTGCAGCCAAGTAAATCCATAAACTGATCAAATTCACCAATATCTCCACTACATACAAAAATCAAATCATCAATAAATCTTTTAATCATAACATTGCTTTTAAAAAAAAATCAGTTAAATAAATAAACATATTTTCAAAATATGCCACAAACATAACTGCATCTGAAGGGGGCAAAGGCAGCCCCCATTGCAGTTCCTTCCAACTGTAAATAAAAATTTTCTTCAAAAACAAAATAATTATGCATCAAAGAAATTCTAAAAGTTGACAGATGTATGTAGTTTTGGGTCCTTCTCACAACATTTTCACTACTGCCTCCAGACCCAGTCTAATATTGATATTGGTGTACAATGATTGTACATCCACACCGGCAAAATAAAGGTTAGGGTTCCATTGAATCTTCTTGACTTCCTCCAACACATGAGATGTATTTTAATATAAGATTGTATTTTTGGGAGATTTGATTTTAACTGGGAATCCAATAAAATTCCAACATTTTGTAAAAAGAACCCACCCCCGAGACAATAGGTCTGCCAGGGGGTTTGTTAGACTCTTATGAATAACAAAAAACCTAGCATCTTTGGGAAATTTTAAATACAATTTTTTGATATCTCCATCAGTAAAAAAATCCCAGACTTTCTCCCCTTTCCAGTAGTTCTAATAACGAACTATTAAACTCTTTTATTGGATTAACACTCCATTTTTGATATACCTCATCATCCGATAATAAATCCAAAGCCATGTTCCTGTAATCAAAATCACCCAATTCCCTCCCTTATCTGCCTGTGTGAATGCAAATTAATCAGTCACAGCTCGAAGTTGTTTCAAAGCTAGCCATTGTGCTTTATCCAAATTCCATGATTTTGACCCAGACATACACCTGTTGTATGCAAATTCTACATGTTTACACAATGCACATTCAAAAACATTAATAACATGAGTACTTTTTTGTGGCATGAAAGAAGTAACATACGGCACTTTGGGTACTTCTAACTTACTATACCCAGTTGAAAAAACTGCATTTATTTCACATTCATCCTCTGAATCTCCACTTTCCATGTCCCAAAAGACAAAGGGGTTTTCATGCACAGAAATATCCAACAAAGAATTATCCACATTCTCATTATCCAAATCAGTTAATACACACATATCACTTTCTAAACAATGATTTTGTTTTTTAGCACCAAGAAAATACCCTTAGGTTTAACTTCCTACAAAATGCTTTGATCTCATTTATTATATCAACTAGTGAAGGGAAAAATGTGGGCACATTTCGTGCCTTTAACCAAAACACTTTCCATTGCTTCGGTCAAAACTAAATCTGATAAACTGACAATTTCCAAGTTTTTCTTTTTCAATGGAATTACATTTTCTACCCTTACATTAGAATCAGGGACATTAGAACAAACAAAAATGCTTGGACATAGAACCAACAGATGAGCCAAAGTTATAGTTCATCTTTCGCAGTAATGCATTAGATGTAATGGGATCCTATCTCGCCTACATTCACAACAGATGGGTTCGGAGCCGATCCATCGGCTCCGACTCGGCAACTAATACACTAGCACGAAGTCTCTCATTGGCTGGGCTACTCCCTATCCCAGGATGCACTACACCTGCTTCCCCAGATCTCGTTTGCCGCTTAACAAGCTGGACGTGGTCTCGACTTGGCTGGAGCTAAGTGGTTCTTTTTACCTTATTGGTCCTTGACCTAGGGAATTTTTGTCCATATTAACCAAACAGCTGTTTTAACAGCTATTTATTACTAGTTCTTATTGTGTTTTTGTTGAGTGCTTGTGTCCAAAAAAATTTAATTTGTTCAGTCGGGCAAGGCCCGTTTAAGTTAGAGGGCCTTTGCCCTACCTTTTGAGTGATTTTAGTTTTTATTAACCTTTGGTTAGTTGTTTTTTGGGCAAAGCCCGTTTAAATTAGAGGGCTTTGGGCCGTTTAACTTTTCAAATTGTTGTGAGGTAAACTTTCACCAGTACTCGCGCCAGTGTGTCTCGCGCTTTTCAGTTGGCGCAATTTGCGTGTAGTGCTATACTTGTTGTGGTAGAGTAGTATTTCCTTAGAGTTGTACTTGTTGTGGCCTGTATCATGTCTAAGGAACAAAAGTCAGGTTTTAAAAAATGCACTCGGTGCAAATATAAAATGTCCATTACAGACAGTCATTCAGTATGTGTTTATTGTTTGGGTCCGAAACATCTGCAAGAGACTTGTAGAGTCTGTCATGCGTTCTCATCTAGAGTTCTTCAAGAACGCAAGAACAAATTAATATTGAAAGGGCTTATCAAGCCTTCTTTTGAGGAAGCCTTAGATCTACCTGTTGCTTCCAAAAAGAAAAGATCGTCGGGTCCGACAAGTCCGTCGGAGCCGACTTCTAAAAAGACAAAATTGACCTCTTCTTCCTCGGCTCCACTGACTTCGGGGCCGAGGGTCGAAGGGTCTGCCTCGATACCTCCTACCTCGGCTCCATTGCCTTCAGAGCCGCAAGTTGGAGTATCAAGAGGTGAATCATCTCCATCGGTTCCAATGGCTTCGGAGCCGGTGGAAGTGTGCAGCTCAGACTCTTCCCCCTCGGCTCCGGAGAAGGCTCCTTCGGTGCCGATGGTGGTCCATGCTGTGGTGGAGTCGGCGCCGATAACATTGGAGCCGTTTTGGAGCCGGTCCCCTTCTCTCTCGGAGCCGAGAGGAAAGTCTTCTCGATTGTCTACCTCCTCTAAATCATCGAGACTTTCAGATTCGGACCTGGATAGGGTTTTACAGAGGCTATTCCAATCTCCAGTGTTTACTAAATTGGTCTCGGCTCCAGCACAGTTAGCTTCGGAGCCGATCCCCCCTCCAACACATTCGATTCCTCCTCCAACCTCCTCGGAGCCATTGGAGTCGGTGGTGGTGGAGCAAAGCGGAGCCATACGGTCGGAGCAGAGACCCCTTCAAGGTCTCTCGGTTCCGACTGTGCTTCCTACCCTGTCCTCCGGTTCAGGGTTTGGTACTGCGACCTCTTCAGCCGGGCCCGAGGGAATACTTTGGGATTGGGTGCTTGGTGCCTAGTCTTCCTCTCGAGCATCGGCTGCTGGAATTCCCAGTGCCATCGTGGCCTCTAGACCAGTGACCTCCTTGGATTCTGGAGGTCCGGCCTTTGAGGCCATGAGGAGCGCGCTGGCCATGCCTTTGCCGGTTCAGCAAGATTCTACCTCACCGTCCCTAGATTTGGAGACTGGTGCCTCTGTTGTGTTGCAGCCCCCCGGCAGCGGGGCCCCAGGGCCTGAGGATACCCCCATCGGTTCCCTTCTTCGGTGGTCCGTCCGAAACTGCTTCGGACGAACCCCCACGGAAGAAATTGTGTAAGAGGAAGCACGTAGACTCTCAAGATGAGTCTATTACATCGGATACTGACCTCGATGATGCAGAAGGGTCCCCCAAATAATCTTCGGATGATATCTCCTTCTCAGATATCTTGGAGATTCTGAGACAGAGAGGTGACTGGCAAGCCAAAACCCCTTCAGCTGAGGAGTCAGTCTTCCTCAAGGCCTTTGGGGCCCAGCCTTCCGCCTCCTGGGTGTCTCCGCCCTTCGATGAACTTCTTAATTTGGTTTCTCGAAGGGCATGGGAACACCCTGATTCTGTGGAACCGGTGCCTGCGAGGCCCAATAAATTTTTGTCAGCCCCGTCGCAGAAGGAGTTTCTCACAAAGGGTGTGCCTGTAGATGCTTTGGTGGTGGCTTCTGCCACACAGCAGGACGTGGCAGAGGCTTCGACGTCTGTTCATCCTCCTAATAAGGATTCTAGGAGTATGGATAGGTACGGGAAGCGTACCCTGTCTTCAGCGGCCTTTGCCTTACGGTCGCTAAACTACTTATGTCATTTTACGAGGCTCCAAAGGGATCTTCTCAAAGAGCTAAATGACTCTCTTGTTGGTAACCTACCTGAGGCGCTGGCCCCGACTGTTGGCGCACAGATGACTACCCTCTTTTCTATTGTCAACTCGTCCATGAGGCTCATTTCGTATGCGGCCGAAGGGGCGAGTAGAGCAGCGGGAACAGGCGTTGCCCTCAGGAGACAAGCCTGGTTACGCTTGTGTTCGTTCGCGGAGGCCTTCAAGTCTTCCTTCGCCGACGCCCCCTTTGATGGGTCATCTTTGTTTGGACCCAAGGTGAAGGACACACTAACTCGGTGCAGGAGGGCAAGACTTTGACTGCCGTTGGGGCCCGATTTTCCGCTCCTTCTAGACCTTACCCCAAGGCTGGGAGAGGAGGGAAAATGTGGTTTAGAAAATCTCAGAAGTCTTTCCCTACTCCACCCAGTGATTCCCCCTCCAGAGGCAGGGGGGGGGGGATTTTGGAAGACGCCGCCCCAGAGGTGGCAGAGGCCCCCGTAACTCTGGAGACCGCGATTCCTTTCGTGGTTCTTCATACAACCAGCGTTCCTGAGTTGTTGCCCGACTGTGCAACTCCGGAGCCAGTCGGGGTCGCTGCGGCGCACCCACAAGCTTGGGAATCCATAACAAGTGATCAGTGGGTGCTTCGCATTATTACCGGAGGTTATATCATCCCCTTCAACAAACCCCCCCCTTTCTTTAAGGGAAATCCCGGACGTACCACCCAGTCAGCGGGATCAGGCAGCATTAGAGGTTTCAAAGCTGCTAGAAAAAAGAGCCATCCAGCCTGTCCCCATCGACCAGATCGGATCAGGAACTTACTCAAAATTATTTTTGGTACCAAAAAAGACAGGGGACTTCAGGCCCATTTTGGACCTCAGTTCATTGAATTGTTTCGTAAAGAAGTCCAAATTCCGAATGGTCACTCTTCAATCTATTCTTCCTTTGCTGGAAAAAGATGCATGGATGTGCTCCATAGATCTCCAGGACGCTTACTATCACATTCCCATAGCTCAAGAGTCCAGGAGACATTTACGCTTCGCCTCGGAGTCAGTCATTTCCAATTCGAGCACTGCCCTTTGGTCTCACCACAGCCTCCAGGGTGTTCACCAAGTGTCTGGCAGTGGTAACTGCTCACCTGAGAAGTCTGGGATTCCAGGTGTTTCCTTATCTAGACGACTGGCTCCTTACTGCCACCTCCGAGCATCTACTACTCCAAGCGCTCAGAGCCACGTTCACCTTGGGCCGTTTCTTGGGGATCACGTTCAATTTGCAAAAATCTGTACTACAGCCATCTCAGCGTATTACTTTCATAGGCGCAGACTTAGACACAAAAAGAATGCGCGCCTTTTACCGGCAGCAAGAATTCAGGTCTTACAAGATCAAGTCAAATCCTGTCTCCCCCTACAAAGAGCCCCGGCCCATCGGATCCTACAACTGTTGGGCTCGATGGCGTCGACCATACTTTTAGTTCCCTTGGCCAGACTTCACATGCGAATTTTACAATGGCTACTGTCGGTTCAATGGTCTTATCAGGAACTTTCCTTGAACCACTTAATCATAATCACGGAAAGTTGCCGTCGAGATCTGCATTGGTGGCTTCTTCAATCAAATCTCGACCAGGGGCGACCCTTTATACCTCAACGTCCGTTGCCACTGTGACTACGGACGCCTCCCAGGTAGGGTGGGGGGGGTCATTACCTGGACAGGTCGGTCCAAGGCACATGGCAGATCCAGGAAACGCATTTGCATATCAATGTCCTGGAGATGAGAGCGGTACTATTGGTACTCCAAGCTCTCCATCACGCTCTCCCACAGGGCCCGATTACTATCCTATCCGACAACATGTCGGTGGTGTGGTACATAAACAAGCAAGGTGGAACCAGGTCTTACCCACTATGCAGAGAAGCCATGAGACTTTGGCACTGGGCGGTAGCTACCAACCGCTTTCTAATGGCAACGCACATACCGGGGAAGTCCAATGTGATTGCGGACAGATTAAGCAGGACCATTCTTTTACCCCACGAGTGGTCCCTCAACCAGGGTATAGCTGCGAAAATCTTCGACAGATGGGGTCTTCCTTGCTGCGACCTGTTTGCCAGCCCTCACAATGCGAAATGCAGAGAGTTCTTCACACTGTTTCCTTCTCAGGGACAGATTCCCAGGACGCTCTGACTCACATTTGGCCCCGGTCTTCTCGCCTTCCCTCCGTTCCCCTCCTACCGAGGGTGATACAGAAGGCCATTTACATGGAGAGCGAGATGATTTTGATTGCCCGCACTGGCCTCGTCAAGTTTGGTTTCCTTTCCTACAGAGGCATGCGATAGAAGGTCCATGGTTTCTGGATCCGGTGCCAGACCTGTTGACTCATCAGTCAGGACGGCTTCATCCGTCTCTCAGGTCCCTGAAGTTGGCAGCATGGTTACTCCACTTCCATCCTTAGTCCGAGACAATGCTCTTTCGCCGGACGTGGTCCACATACTGTCTTCTTCTCATAAACCTTCCACCATCAAACTTTATTCCAGTAAATGGAAAAGGTTTGCCTTCTGGGCTCAAGAACGGGGTATAGATCCTCTCACTGCACCAATATCGGAGGTTCTGAATTTTCTGGCCTCTCTTTTTCAGTCGGGCTCTTCAGTTTCTACCATTAAGGTTCAGTTAGCAGCGATCTCTAATTTTCATGCTTCTTTTGAACCTTCATTGATGTCTCACAAACTTTGTAAGGCTTTCCTTAAAGGGGCTTGGCTCCTTAGGCCTCCTTTATCTCATCCTGTTCCCCCTTGGGATTTGAATATGGTTCTTGCTGCCCTAACTGCCCGTCCTTTCGAACCAGCTGCTACTTGTGATTTAAAATTTCTGTCTTGGAAAACGACCTTTTTAGTAGCCATAACATCTGCAAGGCGAGTTTCAGAACTTCAAGCTCTTTGTTCTGATCCTCCCTATTTGATTTTTCACA
The DNA here is from genome assembly GCF_019279795.1 of Protopterus annectens. NCBI lineage: Eukaryota > Metazoa > Chordata > Ceratodontiformes > Protopteridae > Protopterus > Protopterus annectens. Next base: position 527,067,810 of record NC_056734.1, read on the forward strand.
AGCATAGAGTTTCATTGAAATTAAACTGCATTTATACCAAAAGTGGCCTCCTCTTTCTGTATTCAACAAACTATAGAACTCCCTGTCTTTTTCCCAGAATTCTCTAATAACGCAGAATATACTTTGCATCAATTGGACGTACATAGACAACTGCGTTTTTATTTGAATAGAACCGCTCAAACGCGGAAATCAAATCAATTGTTTGTTTCATTTGCAGCGAACAAATTGGGTCAACCAGTAACAAAAACCTCCATATCTAAATGGATTAAAGATTGTATCATTTTTATTTATTCACAGGCTAACAAAGACCTTCCCTTTCCAGTCAAGGCTCATTCTACCAGGGCAATGGCTACTTCCGTAGCTTTTCACTCCAAGTTATCAATAGATGATATTTGTGCTGCGGCAACCTGGACTTCTCCGCACACTTTCATTTCTCATTACAAATTGGATGTGGTTTCTCGAGGCAGAGCTTCCTTTGGTTCCACAGTTCTCAGGAGTGTGTTCCAATGAGCCACCCGGGATGTAGGTGCTAGGGACGCTGTCCCATCTGTTGTGAATGTAGGTGAGATAGGATCCCATTACATCTTTTAATTATGTACTTACCATAACTTCGGATGTATGGGATCCATCTCGCCTATATTCATAAGTACCCACCCTCCTTCCCCCTTCCATTCGGATTTAGAGGAGCTGTAGTCTCTTTTTTCTTGGAGATCTTTCTTGAAGAACTTTAGTTGGTTATGGTGACTACTAATTTTTCTGTGTTTGCATGGATGTATGAAAGCGAACAAACAAGATCTGGGGAAGCAGGTGTAGTGCATCCTGGGATAGGGAGTAGCCCAGCCAATGAGAGACTTTGTGCTAGTGTATTAGTTGCCGAGTCGGAGCCGATGGATCGGCTCCGAACCCATCTGTTGTGAATGTAGGCGAGATGGATCCCATACATCCGAAGTTATGGTAAGTACATAACTAAAAGTTTCCTGGTACTCGGGGAGATCAAAGTCTCACTCGCCAGATCCCCTTTTCCTAGAACCTCTTTCCTTTACTTTTTCTCGATTCCGGTCTTCTGTTGACTCGCTATCCACCATTGATGAAACCTCTTCCGATGCCCTTCTTACATCCTCAGAGGATACACTTTTCCGCCCGTTGGAAACAAACTCCACAGATGACGTCGACGTCTCTCACGACGAAGGCCCCAAACGTGATCTACCTCTCTTAAAACCACCAGGCTTGAAACGCCCCGTTGGCTTCTTGTGTTGCCATGAAAAGATAACTCCACTGCTGTAATCCGTGATATCGCGTGCTAGTTTCCGTTTCTTCTTAGCAACCACCTCAGTCTCTATCTTGGCAACTCCTACTTTAATGTCAAGCAATTTGTTTGAAAAGCTGGATTCGGAGGTGTCATTAATTAAAGTCTCTTGCAGTTCCATTATATTGTTCCTTACTTTGTTGTGAGCACGAGTGTTTCTTTTGATAAGAATTTTTTAACCAGCTTATAGTACATGCAAGAGAAACAGATTTCCATTCTTCCAAGAGGTCTAATTCATCCTCTGAAAATTCATATACTGGAAGTCTATCAATTCTGAATCACCTAGGCGTTATATTCACGTTCACATATTTTTGTAACAATTTTATATCATAATACAATGACACCTCCTTTTTTAGCAAAGTTCACAGCTGCTCATACCTCTCATCCGTTTGGTGGTCCCTCCCCAGAGACCAGGGATCATTTTCCAACAATTTATTATCTCTCTCCTACCACATCTCAGCACATCAGAACTTGTTCACATCAACTTGTGTTTTAGAAACACCTGGAACAGCAGAAGCTCCCTCCAACGACATAATAAAAGTGCAAAAACCACTTGTTCCGAAATAGAAAACCAGGAATTCTCCTCAAAAATAAAACACACAGAACACTGCTGTTGCTGCCAAGCTTTCTTTATTGACACATTCTGGTACCTCGGCCCCACCGGCCTTCAATGAAATAACGCCATACAAATCAGGCAGTGTTTTATACTCCATTCCCCATACTTAATTCATCCAATAAATTCATTAACCATTTAAAACAAGTTAATTAAACTTTGTTTAAACATACTTCATTCTAAAACAGAGATGTGCCCCCCCCCCCAAAACATTAGCACATTACAGTTGACAAAAGTGCAAAAAGTGAACTGTAAACCATATTTTTATATATAAAAAACATCTAATAGTGTATTACCAAAAATATACCACATTTATTTAATAATGTCAATATTTCATAATTTTATTTACTTTTTTTTTTTTTTAGATTTTACGCTATTTAGACATACACACTTCTCAAACCTCGATTGAGGCTAACCAAAGCCCTATTAAGATGCTATATAACAATTGTGAGTGAGTGGGACATCAGTGTGCCTGACTATAGAGTCACCTATTACTAGTGTGTTAGGTATGTTATTTTGCCTTAAGGGCTGCGATTGTGCGGCACGCTGATTTTGAGTTTTATGTGTTTTCTGGTTTGTGACGGGAAGTGCAGGTTCTTTGGGTGTCTGCTTTTGAGGTCTCTGATGCTTTTGCAGGTTTTTATTTAGAGCCTCCGAGTATGAATTTGTGTATTTTTTGCCAGTGCTGTTTCAGAAGGTCTGTATGCGGCTGGAGTTGTGGTGCAAGTGTTGCACTTCTCCTCTAGACTGTCTGTTCCAGTCTTGGGTAGAGACAACTTAGCTTCCAGTTTGGCTGTATAATTGCATCTCTCGCATATGTTAATGTTTTGTGGTAGGAGGAGAGGGCTGTTTATGTACATGAGGCAGTTGTAACATTGCCTCAGGATACCCAGATTCACCAGCTGGACTAGAGAGTGCACCTGAAGTTGCCCTTTGGTCATGCCTGAATAGTAGGGTGAGCTGCTTAGTCGCTTGGTTGGTGAGGGGTGAGTAAAGAGCCTTGCCCTGCTGGGCAATCAGTGTCAGGGTATATTAGTGCTTGCTATTAGGTCTGAGCAAGTGCTGGGCTGTAAGATGCTTTTTGAGTGCTTAGGTTGAGAGTTAGACTAGTTTCAAGGGGAAAACTGAAGAGAAGACTTAGTGGAGCCGGGATTAATTTAGCCGTAGCTAACTGGCACTGCGGCGGCTCGTGCTAAAGGACTGCACCCCCCCAACAGCTGTGGAAAGAGGAAAAAAATTGTGAGTCTCGTAACTTCCACACATGCACGCCTGGTATTCCCGGAACTCAGAGGGATCCAGACTTCTGCAACAGCAGTCCAGAGAAGAAAGAAGGCATCTCATCTGATGCCCAGAATTCTATGCAGTGATGACCGCATAGAATGGAAGAGATTTTTGCCTTATATTTTTGTTCTGTTCTGTTTCCTCATTAAATCTGTAGATTTTTAATTCAGTAAATAGTTGATGGTGCAGTGGTAGCATTGTTGCTAGTGGTTCTTTGGTTTGATTCTTGGCTGGGGTGCCCTCTGTGTGGAGTGTGCATGTCCTCCCTGTGTTTGTGTGGGTTTCCTCTGGGTGCTTTGGTGTCTTCCCATGTTACAAAGACATGAGTCTGGAGTGTTTCTCCCTGGGGCTCTGCTGAAAAATTGCTTTTGTTCCAAGTCAGACTTTCCTGGTTAACAAATGTTAAATAAATAAAAATGATAGGCATTTGAATTTCAGAGTTCATATTCTTCATAAAGTACATGGTAACACATTCTAGCAATTTCTAAGTTTATAAGATGAATATTTGAAATTTGTCCCTATTTTTGGGACTGTATTCCCCCATTATTGGCTTTGTCCAGGTTTTTTGTCCTAAGGTTGAGAGCTATGGTGAGAACTGAATTCACTGAATATGTTTGGGGGCTGTATTCCCACATTATTGGCTTTGTCCAGGTGTTTTGTGCTTAGAGGTTGACAGCTGTGGTGAGAACTGAATTCACTAAATGGTAGACATGTCAGTTTCAGTCTTCCTATCTTTCACAAAACAGCTGATTTGGCATAGTGGTATCTTGCTCTGACTGTTCTGCACAGGGTCCTGGGTTCAAGGCTTGGCAGTGAAATGTACGGTGGTAACACAGCATTTTATTCTAGCAACTTTCCAAGATTATACAAGCAATGTTTAAACTACGTCCCTGGTTTTTGGGCCTTTGTCCCCCCCCCCCCACCACACTATGTTTTGGCTTTTTCCAGATTTCTTGTGCTGCAAAGTTGAGAGATACTGCTGAGTGTCTAGTAGATTTTACAAGGAGCCAACAGCTGCAGGGGAAGAGACGTTTAGTACTACTTATGCTGAGTCTGCTTGCATTGTTAATATCACAACAGGTCGTGTACTTGCTTTTGGTGCAGAGTGCTGTGGGTTCTACTCCCACAGTATGTAGATGCATTGCTGATACTGTACTGTGTTGTAAAAGGGGGTGGATGTTGCAGTCCTTTTTGACGAAGATACCTAGTAACTATGAACCTTTTATCAGTTTGCCGTCCATTCCCTATTGCAATATTACTAGCTTATCTTTTTTTTTTAATGTAACATAGGCAGTGTATTCCTCGAGGGCAACAGGCACTTTTATTTGTAGATGAAATAATGAAATATAAAGTTGTTTGCTAGCAGAAACCTCTTCATCTGTTAGTGGAATTACTTAGATGACTTTCACTTCTTCAGAGACTGTACATATTTACTGATACTGGTGGATTGTTGAAGTTTGAGTAGACTTTTATGATGGAAATGTTCTGAATTGGGCATGCATTTTGTTCATTGTTTACTGGAAAAAGGTTCAGAAACAAATTTAAAATGCCCTCTGGAAAAATGTTCAGAAACAAATTTAAAATGCCCTCTAACAACTGTACTGTATTATACAAGGAATATTATTTAATGCAATCAGGAAGATGTATCAAGGAATACATATATGTTTTGTGTGCAAGGGGCCTATGATTTGACAACGGCCCAAAGTTAATCTTTATCTGCCACTGGCAAAGTGTATTTTCTTTAAATGTGGGTTTCAATGCTGTTTCAATGAATGTGAGTTTCAAGGGTAGAAAAGTTTTAATGGTAAGTCTATTTTCATTGTGAAACTGCATTGCTTTGTTTAGCAGATGTCTATTAGTGTTTTTGCTGTAAAATGCAAAATAAAACTTTCAAATGAAATCCAGATCATCACAGAAGTAAAGCAGTCTGCACATTACAGTGTTTATGGTAAATGGGGCGAAATAGCAAAGTAATGGGACACTGGAATGGGAGGCTCCATTCGACCTTGATTTTATGAAGGGGGAAGTGTGGCAAACTCAGACAGCCCCGGTTGAACTATACCTCTCGACTCTCCAGATTTTTTCAGAATGAATAGATTTTTACTTCTTATTTTTGGTTTGTTCCTCATAAAAATTGTGCTTTTCTGGCAAATCATTTAGGAATGAAGTCACTAAATAATGACAGACATTGAGTTTCAGACTTCATAACCTTCAGAAAAATGCATGCTAAAGCAAGACCTGTTATTCTTTCAACTAAGTTTATACAAGAGCAATTTTTAGTACTGTTTGTATGTTCCCCCAATATATTTGGCTTTGTCCAGATTTCCTGCATTGAGTTTGAGAGGTATGTTCAAATAAATCACTTTATAGAATTAGGAATATCCAAACCTCTCAACTATCCTTGACTTTGGCTCAAAATGTTGCTCTTCCCTTAATAATCCCTCCGCAAAATGGCAATTTTTGAAGAAAACGTGGAGGGTTTACAGTTAGAAATAACTGTAATGATCAGAGTTATAGATTACTTTTATTTCAGAAATGCATGTAAATTCTCTTATTTTGTCAGCTGCTCAAGTTAACAGTACTAATATGTAAAAAGTGGTCCTTTGACAGGTTCCCAGCTGTATTGTGTGGCAATTTTATATTTTTGCATCACATTTTGGTCAGTTTTTCATAAAATTGTGGTTTTCTGGCAAACTGGTGGCAAATCATTGAATATTAAAGTTAGAAAATAATGACAGACATTTAAGTTTCAGATTTCATACCCTTCAGAAAATTCATACTGATGCAAGACCTACTATTCTATTATCTTCCTAAGTTTATAAAAGCAGTATTTAAAAATTGTCCTTATTCTTGGGCCTTTGTCCCACTTCTATGTATGGCTTTGCCCAGATTTCTTGCTCTGAGGTTGAGAGGTATGACAAATGTGTCAGGGCCATCACCGTCAACCAGAGACATTTGAAATTGTGACATACTTGTTGCACCCCATTCCCTCGTGTAGTGACTCTGGATGTGTCCAAGCAAGGCAAGGAGCAGCTGTGCAGTGTACATGTGCAGAGTATCCCCCCATCCAAGGAAGACACAAGTAATGGTTGCTTTTCATCTGTCCTTGATTTTGCAGAATGCTCTGGTTTTCTGTCATATTCTGTCATATTTTTACACTGTTGATTTATGCTTCTTATTATTCATTAAATGCATGCTGTTTCAGTGCCTGTGTTGCTCTGTTTAAGTAGCAATGCTTTAATGACCATCAGGTAAGCTTGTCTGAGATTGTAAGATCCAAGTAAGCTTTAATAAGCATACTGTTAAAGAATTACCAACATTGAAAACCTTTCTGTTGTTGCCATGAAGAGAATATTTACATAACTAGATTATGTATAAGCTTTAAGTATTGAAATGCATATGACAGTATTTGTTAATAAAGGACAGGATTACAGTATTTTCAGAAGCTCATTACATTTGTTGGAGACTTGCAGTCATCTTTGCAGGCTTTACCTGTAAACTAAACAGAATACCAATCTATCATGTGTGGTCCATAACCTGTGCAATAATCCTTTAAGCAATTTATCTTCAGCTTGTTTCTTGTTTGCTGTTCATTTTTTACTTTGATTATGTTTTCACCATGAAACAAGTAGATAGTTGTTGTCAGGCAACAGGTCTTTTTTGGATACGAAACATTTTTACAAGTGGGGGTATCACAGATATTGCTACTTTCGGCATGTTACTTGGTAGTTTTATAAAGCTGAATATAAATTATAATTAGAACTGCAGTGCAAGGAGAAGTGGTTTGAGTTGAGTGCTGCTTGTTTTTTATACTTGATTTTGACTGGCATTCCACTAATATATTTAAAAAGTAATTTATTTTTTCATGCCTCACAACTTTTTTGTTTCCATCTAGATATTAAGTAAGCTGTCATGTAACCAATGCATTGAAATATATTTTTTCTTCTACACTTCATTTTGTCTTGATTGGACTCTCATAATGATGGTTTGGCACCCAGGGCAGAGTATTTAAATAAAGTTCCAATTTTTGTGGTTTTGAGCATAGCTCAACCCCTTTCTAGTTGGCCACACCCCTTCCCATTGGCCCCACCCATTCAGCTGTCTCCTGCAGCCCCCCCTTTGATTTGAAGTCACCAGCCGCCACTGCCGGTGTGCAAAACCATGCAAATGCGGTTTTGATTGTAGGGAAATGAAAGAGATAGAAATTAGCCCAAAATGGCCAATAAACTACTAACTTCTGGGCTGGAACCACTCTTCCAGGGTCAGATAGGTTGCTCAAAGCTCCCCTCTCTCACAGGTGAACAGAGAAACTTACTTCTATCCAAGTAAGGTATGGGCAACTCAGAAACTAGTATCACAACCCTGAATTCAGCTCTAGCCTGAAAACTGGACTATACTAGCTTAGAAAGGCAGGAAACAAGGAAATTTTTTTTGAAAAGATAAGGCAAAAACAGTAAAAAAAATACACTTAAAACAGCTTTAAACGACTACAAACGATCAGAAAAGGTATCGCACTTTAGTGCGCAGCCTACAACAGTTAAATTATTTAAACAAAAAAAAATTTAAAAGTGCAGGCAGTCAAATAAGTACAATATGTGAAAAAAGCAAGCTTTTAAATCGCAATAAACGCTGGAAAATCTGTGTTTAGGCAGAAAACAGTTAAGTACAGCAAGAAAATACAGAAAACTGATACTTAATCACTCCAAAGTCTCTCTCCTAAGCTAGAAGGCTTGTATCAGTTTAAGGCTTTCTATTGCTACCCAGTAGGTTAGTTACAGGAAAGATGGGAAACAAGCGCAGATGTGATCTTTTAAACCAGAAAGTTGAGAGAGACGGACAAACTGTCCAAATGGTCAATAAACTACAATTTCTGGGCCAAGAAGCCCTCCTCTTTTGGTAGACAGGCTACCTAGTACTTACCACTCCCACTGATAAGCTAGAAGGCTTTCCTCCAACACAGAAAGGCTTGCGGAGCTCAGAAGCTTACCAACAGTCCTGAATACAGCAACTCTATCTGGACTAGGCTAGTTACAGGAAAGGTGGGAAACCAGCGCAAGTGCATCTTTTAAACCAGAACGTTGAAAGAGATGGAAAAAAAACTGCCCAAATGGCCAATGGCTACAATTTCTGGGCCAGGAAACACTCCTCTTGTAGATAGGCTGTGTTTACCATTCCCACTGATAAGCTAGAAGGCTTCCCTCCAACACCGAAAGGCTTGGGGGGCTCAGAAGCTTACAAAGAGTTTTGGATATAGCAAATCTGGCCCTGAACTAGAGTAGTACTTGGGGCCGGAACACGATGTCCCCACCTGTTGTTTTTGTGCTCCCTTTAACATCGGGGCCAGAACACGATGTCCCCACCTGTTGTTTTTGTGCTCCCTTTAACATCAGGACCCTTAGGTGTAGAGCTTAGATTTTAGCAAGGTATCTTAGTGAGTCATCCGATCATTTGCCCCTATGGCTTCCACCAATCGCATTGAGGTAGACATCCCTAAGCCAAAAAGAGACAAGGAAAAATGATCCAGGCTTAAGGCCTAGGATGATGCCAGCTCACCATGGGCCTGTTTTCCTAGGCTTGTTATCTCTGAAGGTGACCGAAACTGGGACGGCTTGAGGAACGCCACGAAATAAATCATACAACGCTCGTTTTCTTTTCAACACCAAAATCAAATTTAATAAAACACGCCATAAGTTTAAAAACAGGTAATTTTCTTAGCGCTTTCACCTGTATACAAGAAACAGGCTTCTTCAGAGAATATCCATTACAATTTCTCAAATGCTTTAAAATTGCATTTAAACCAGAAAGCGTCATACACACACCTCCCTTTCCAACCAATCATCAACTGTTCAAATCGTGAATGCTTTTAACCCTTTCATGTTCTAAGATTGTTTTCAACACTCTACATACTACATAATGTGTATACACATTTTCAATGGATCTTAACAGCCTACCAAATTTTTGTTTAAAAAACTTTCTTTCCTTAAAAAACCAAAATCTTTAAACCAAACCAAAAACAATAACATAAAAAATATTTAAAATTGTGTCTATATTATATAAATTCTTTATTAGCAAGTATCATATAAATATATTCTAAAACTACATATATATTAGTAAAAACTGTGAATAAAGACTATGAATAAAAATTGTGACCTTTAAATCCATCAAACAAATACAGTATGATTTTAACTTTAAAATACTCGCTATAGAAATATAGTCATTAATGCCCGGTGGCTTGGAGGCGTCATGTCTAAGTTGCCACAGACATTCTTTAACTTCTAACCATGTCTTGGCATCGCTTCCTCTAACATTGTGTGGCACCCTATCTATAACGAAAAAAAAATGTATTAAAATTCGAACAAACTTGACTGTGTAAGTACAAAGCATTTGAACTTTTCTTATTCTTGATATCTCTTATATGCTCACTTATTCTCAACCTTAATTTCCTTATAGTTTTTCCTACATAAAAAGTAGGACAACTTAAACAGGTGGCAATGTATATCACCATTTTAGTATTACAATTAACAAACCCTGGACATTTTAATGTGCTACTAAAGTTATGGATAACAAGATAAGGTCCATTATTGATAAATTTGCAAACCCCACAAGACCCGCACTTACTCATCTTGGAATTCTTATATACATTGGAACTGTTTTGAGTCTCTAATATTTCTTTCAAAATTTTCCCACGACTATATGCAATAACTGGTTTGTTACCCAGTATATTAATACTATCATTGTTAAGCACACTATCCCATGTGTCCACCAAAATAGATTTTATCTGCTCAGCTAAAGTATTTAAAAGACCACCCTTCATTATAGGTATGAAAGTTGTTTTTCTTTTTGTAACAATTTCACACCGAATTTTTTCCAAAATGTCATGGGGGTATCCTCTCTCCAAAAACATATTCACCAACTTGGTGAGTTCTACTTCAAACAAGTTGTCTTGACTAACTAGTCTTGAAAGTCTCACCATTTGACCCTTAATTATGTTCTTTTTCTGGTGGAAAGGATGACAACTCCCAAAATGTAAAAAGGAATTGGAATATGTTTTTTTCCGGTACAAACTAGATTCCATTGTTTTCTTTTCTTTGTCATACAATAATAACAGATCCAAATAGCTGCAACTCTCATTATGTATTTTATAGGTGAACCTTAAAAATCTGTTGTATTATTTATATATTCAATAAATTCATAGATTTCATCTACTGACCCCTTCCAAAAGATCAGTATATCATCAAGAAAACATAAATATAATTTAATGTTTTCCATAAACCTAGAGGTGAGGACCTTTTGAGTTTCCCAGTCCGCCAAAACAAGATTGGCATACTTGGCCCCCATTGCTACCCCTTTTATTTGTTTATACCGTTCACCTTCAAATGAAAGAAAGTTATTGTTTAAAAAACTATTTCAACTAGATCTCTAATCAAATTAATTTTGCTTCCTTTTAAATTACTAAACTTTACCAAACTGTTATTAAACATTTCCAATCCTTGTTCATGTGGTATAGTTGTAAATAAATTAACCACATCGATGGCCACCATCACAAATTCTTCGTCCATGTCTTCTTTGTTAACTACCTCCAAACAATGCCATGAATCTCTCAAAATATGAGGAAGTCTACTTACAGCTTGTTTACTATAAAAATCAACTTTAGAGCCTCTAGCCGACACTGTGGGTCTAAATGGAGGATAGCCAGTATTTTTATGTATTTTTGGAATTCCAAAAAGTGACTGTAGTACTGGAAACTCCACTGTTAAATACTCATATTCTACTTTATCCAGACTACCATCAATTAGCCACTCATATAAGTGCCAGTCTATTTTAGTATAGGCTCTATTAACCTCATGTATTGAAACTCCTGTATATGTATTGCAATCATTTAGCAAGGTTAACAAACTGTTAGTGTAATCGGTATTCAGCATTAAAACAACCCCTCCCCCTTTATCTGGTTTCATAATCCTATAATTCTTGTTGTTAATTCAGCAAGACAAAATCTTTCACTTTGTGTCAGATTGTCCTCAAATTTGGTCTTCTTTGCAAATAATCTCCTGAATTATGACTCACACATTTGTTCAAACAGATGTATATTGGGATTCATCGGGGGAATAAAAACACTTGATCTTTTAAGCAATACATTTCTATCTGTCCAAGGACTGGAGTTTTTTGAAAAAAACATACTAAGATTTAATTGTCTGGTGTATAGTTTAACATTTACTAATAACTTTGCTACCTCTTGTTTAAAGGTGGGAACAAATTTAAAGCCTTTCTTAAAAAGGCTCAAATGATTTTTATGCAATTGTAAATCGGTAAAATTGTATATACGCATATTGTCATGTTTGATAATACAGCCATTTTGAATCATATCCATTTGTTGGTCACTAGAATTCATATTAATGTCATAATCTTTGTCATTAAACTCAAGTGTAATATGCAAATCAAATAAATCATCAGAAAAACCTGAACAGTTCTTAGAACAGTCTATATCAAAACATTCAGATATAACATCAGCAATGTCACTCAAATATTCAATAGAATTAAAGTCACAGAGGTTACTGGAACAGTCATGTATATTTGTTTCTATTTCAGTAACTGTATCTAAAGCAATCAGTAATTCCTTTGTGACCATCTCCGCCATGCAGGTGGTCTCTGTCCCCTCCCCCTGGACTGTTCTTGTTGGGCTGTAGCTTGGTTGCGTTCCCGAATTCTTTCGGAGCGCCTTACCTGAACTTCTTCTAAAAAAATCATCATTGTCAAAGCATTTGCGAAATTGTAATGGATATTCTGTGAAGAAGCCTGTTTCTTGTATACAGGTGAAAGCAGTAAGAAAATTGCCTGTTTTTAAACTTATGGAGTGTTTTATTAAATTTGATTTTGGTGTTGAAAAGAAAACGAGCGTTGTATGATTTGTTTCGTGACGTTCCTCAAGCCTTCCCAGTTTCGGAAACCCAGTCTGGTTTTTATTACAAGTTTGGAGACGTGAGTTTTATTGGTAGTGTTATCTCTGAAGGTGAGCCCACTACCAAAGTGGTGTTGCAGGCTTCTTTTGAGACCAGTTAGGAGTCTGATATGCCTTTAGGTCTCTCAATGTCTTTTCAAGCTGTAGGATTCAATTAATCAATTTGGTCTGGGACCGCTATGCAGGCTTCAGCTTCGAACTACCACATTGAGGCCAACAATGGATGTTCTTCGTGTTTCACTGTTGCCGTCATTACATTTGGGTAATCTGCTGGCAGGTTGCCCTCAGTCGGCTTGAATAGCAAAGTCTTGGGTCCTGCGTCTGTTGCTGTCCCTTCTTCCATGACATCAGGTCGTCAGGGGTATAAAACATGCAGCCGACACCATTTTCATCAGTCTTTCTTGCCGCACAGTGTCCGAAACAGAAGCAGTTCACAAGTTCCGGTCGGCCGACTCCTGAAATTTTCATTTGAGTTTCAGAACCAAAGTCTTCAACCTAAAGCTAAGTACCCTGTTGGGGAAACTTTTTCTTGTTCCTTACCGATGTCAGTAAAAGTTAATAATTGTATTACTTGTGGGAAGCAAATACCTCATAAGGATTTTCATTTGTACTGTATTCCTTGCCTAGGCCCTGACCACAATATATATACATATAATTTAGAACACAAAAAATATACCTCCAAATAAAAGCAAATGCACCAAAAAGGCTTTTGAGCATAGTAAAAGAAAGAAGAGGTATAATAAGGGAGAAATAGGGGGCTGGCGGGTGGGTAACCAGGACTGCAACAGTGAATACACTCGAACATCTACATTTATGGTAAGTGTACACAACTGTACTATATTCTTCGTGTTTCACTGTTGCAGTCTTTACATTTGGGTAGAATCCCAAAGCTATGGTTAGGAGGATGGAATTGTACAGTATTAGGAGCAGCTATAAGTACCTGCAGGACAGCAGTGACAAAGCCTGCTCTGGATTTAGAGAAGAGAGTTAAATGGTAATGTTTGGTGAACGTATGAACTGAGCTCCAAGTAGCAGCTTCTAGAATGTCTCTGGTAGGAACCCCTCTGAGAAAGGCTGCAGACGTAGATGCAGCCCTGGTGGAATGGGATCTGATCCCCTTGGAGACAGGTTTACCATGATGCATGTAGCAGAAACAAATACAATGGCGTATCCAGCTTGAAATAGTCTCCTTTGAAATAGCCTTCCCCTCTGCTCCTGCAACAAATGCCACCGATAATTGCTCAGATTTTCTTAGAGATGTTGTCCTGTTTAAGCAGAATCTTAGTTGTCTGTGTACATCCAATGAATGCAGAATCTGCTCCCCCTTGTTCTGTGGATTTGGGAAAAAAGTTGGCAGATGAATGGTCTGATTAAGAGCCACCCTAGATACCACTTTAGGCATAAAGGATGGATTGGTCCTGAGGGCCACCCTGCCTGGATAAAAGATAATGAAAGGTTCCACTACCATGAGAGCCTGTAGTTCTGAAATCCTTCTAGCTGAAGTGACTGTTAAAAGGAAAGCTGTCCTCCAAGAGAGAAATTTTATGTCTGCAGTAGCAGCTGGTTCAAAAGGAGGTAGGGTGAGTTTTTCCAGCACAAAATTGAGGTCCCATGCAGGAGTTGGTGTTCTTCTGGGAGGTCTCAAATTTTTGGCCCCTCTGAGTTACTGCTTTAGCAGGGGAAGAGAAAAGAGAGGAGGCTCTGTGTTGTAATTAGCCGAAATGGCAGTGGCATGGGATTTTTATAGAAGAAAAAGATAGGCCCTTGTGAAGCATCTCAGTTAAATATTGCAGAATCTGAGGAATATTGGGCATTGCTATGTTTATTCCTTGTGCTTGGTTCCAGGCACAGAATCTTTTCCATTTATCAGCATATGATTTTCTAGTACTAGGCCTTCTAGCCTCCAAAATGACATCCATCACAGGTTTACTGAGAGATGTAACTGGTGAAATTAGTTGATTAACCATGCTGCAAGATTCACAGTTTGGAGCTGAGTGTGCAGAATTTGATAGTTCTGCTGAGACGGTAGATAAGGTGTCTGAGGCAGGTACCATGGAGAAAGGTGTGACATATTGCGTAGGAGTGGGTACCAGTGTTGGTGAGGCCAGTCTGAAGCAATCAGAATCATTTTCGTTTTTTCTTGTCTGACTTTTAGTAAATCCTTGGAGAGCAGAGGCAGAGGGGGAAAGGCATAGACTGATAAGTTTTTCCAGCTGAAGGATAGAGCATCCACTTTCCAAGCTTTTTTGTGATGGATTCTTGTGCAGAATTTGTCCAACTGATAATTTTGGGGAGAGGCAAAAAGATCTATGTCTGGGCTCCCCCATTTTCATGTCAACATGCTGAAGATTTGTGGATTCAGTTTCCATTCGTGTGGGTCCATAAGATTTCTGCTTAGTTCGTCTGCCAGAGTATTTTGCTTTCCTGGCAGGAATTGGGCTTGTAGATGTGTTTGGTAAGTCAAGGCTGAGTTCCACAAAGCCATGGGTAGTCTGCAAAGGGGGTAGGAATGGGTGCCCCCTGCTTATGTACCACATAACTGTGGTATTGTCTGTCTTTATCGGTAGTTGTCCCGGATGAAGAAAGTCCTTGAAGGCTGTCGGAGCATTCTGTACAGCTAGCATTTTTTTTCTGGTTGATATGTAGGTGTATTTGATTTGGGCTCTATTCGCCCTGAATGCATCTCCCTGCCAGATGGGCCCCCCCAAGCATAATCTGATGCATCTGTAGTCAGGGTATGGGTGGCAGACGGTAGAATGAATGACGGTCCCTTGTTTTGGTGACAGGCCTCTGCCCACCATATGAACTCCTGCTGCAGGCAAGGAATGATAGGAGTCATTGTTTCCAGGCTGTGACAATGTTGACTCCATAAACTTTTTAGATACCAGTGAAGTTTCCTCATATACAGTCTTGCATATGGAATTAGTAGAATGCAGGAAGCCATGAACCCCAAGGTCTGCAGAATTTGTCTTGCAGAAAGCTGGGTTTTTGTGGCCACTTGTTTGAAGCAAGTCATCAGTTGAATTTGTTTTTCTGGCGTGAGGTAAGTCATCTGGACATTTGTATTCAAGCTTGCACCCAGGAATGTGATTATTTGAGAGGGTACCAGTTGTGATTTCTTTTCGTTTATGGTGTTCCCTAGACAAGTTAGAAATCTTTTTACAAACGCCAGATGCTGTAGAAGTGTCCTTGTTTTCAGCCTGAATTTAGATAATCGTCCAGATAAGGATAAATTTGAATGTTTCTTTGTCTGCAAAATGCAATTACTAGTGCCAGGCTCTTTGTGAAGACCCTGGGCGCAGTAGATAAGCCAAAGGGCAGTACAGAGAACTGATAAAGCAAATAGCCTGCTTTGAAGCGGAGGTATCTTCTGCAAGATTCCCTGATTGGGATATGCAGGTAAGCCTCTTTTAAGTCTAGAGTTACCAACTCTAAGCATCCTTGCCTAACTTAGGCAGTAACTGCTGTAGAGTCAGCATCTTGAATTTTGGAATGTCCAGGAATGTATTTAGAATGGATAAGTCCAGAATTGTACGCCATGATTTGTCTTTTCTGGGTACCAGGAAAAGTCTTGAATAAAAACCTTGTCCCTTTTCCTTTTCTGGTACTGGTTGAATAGCCCCCATATTCATGAGGGACATAACTTGTTTCTGGGTCTCTGCCCACTGATTCGGAGGCAGATCTTGCTATCCGTATCCGTTTGGGATTGGCAAATTGTGGAAATGAAATCTGCATCCCTGGGATACTATATTTAAAACCCACTTGTCCTGGGTAATTAGATGCCAATTTCGTGCATGAAGTGCCAGTTTCCCCCCCAAAGGAGCTGCCAAAAGATAAGTGCTTGGTGATGGCAGAGGAAAGTCATTG
Organism: Protopterus annectens; assembly: GCF_019279795.1. Classification (NCBI taxonomy): domain Eukaryota; kingdom Metazoa; phylum Chordata; order Ceratodontiformes; family Protopteridae; genus Protopterus; species Protopterus annectens. Next base: position 527,083,833 of record NC_056734.1, read on the forward strand.
AGACTGTTTACCGTAGGGAGGTGCTGTGCTACTTCCAGAGTTGGAGGTGGAGGCACCCCATTGTTTTGTTCTGTGTGACTGAAACCTGGAGCCTTTGGAGTGTCTGGGTTTGACCTGAGTGGCTCTGGTGGTTACTGGAAAGGACCAGTTCTTAGTAGGCCAGTGCCTACTGAATCTGGGCGGCTGCACTTGTAGGAAATCTTTTACAGTTTGCATAGATTTAGCTTTGTCTTTCATCTTTTTCAAAACAACTTCTGCCTTGTTACTAAATAGACTATCCTGTTGTAAAGGAGCATCCAGCAATTTACCTTTAACATGATCAGGCAGATTTTGCTCCTTGAGCCAAGCATGCCTTCTTATCACAGATCCATTTACAGCGGCCCTGCAAGAGGCCTCCAATGAATCAAAACCGCATTGCAAAGTATGCTTTCCAACTTGTTCAGCTGAATGCAATAAATCCTGTAACTCTTTATTTTCCACACAGTCAGAAATCAACATAATTTTCTGTTTAAGTAAGCCCATGACATGCTGCTGATATTTAAGCATATGAAATTGACAGTTTAAAGCCCTGATTGCCAAGGTTGCAGACGTGTAAACCTTCTTACCCCATCTGTCCAATGCCCTGGAGTATCTATCAGAAGGGGTAGGTTTTTTTAGCAGCAGAAGCCGTAACACTCTTGGGACCCTGAGAAATGGTTTCTGGGTCAGCAGTAGGGTTTTTAAAAAGGAATTTGTGGGAGTCAGGAACCCTGTAATATCTGTCCGGCTTACTAGGAGCTGGAGGCAGGGAATCAGGAGCCATGCTGGATTCTGAGAAAGCATCATCATCAATGTCTAAATACAGAAGGTATAGCCAAAGGCCTATGCCGAGGAAGAAGGAGGAAATCCCTAAGCCTCTTTTTAGATTCTGAAAATCCTGACTCTCCCAGTGAAAATGTTCCCTTAAGGTATGCAAAGTTTCTCCAAAAGTGAAATCCTCAGGAGGAGAAGCAGAAGGGATGGATTCTTCTGCATCAGAATCTTCATAAGGTGGAATAGATAATTCCTGATCAGAAGAGGAATCAGAAGAAATGGAAACCTGATCTGATGATTCATAACCAGTGCCTTGCCTAGGCCTCGACGGGGATGGGAACCCCCTGATCAAGGTAATTAAATCCTCAGCCATTTTGATCATTTGTTTTTTAGGCATAGGGGCCTGTGCACGTAGCCCAAGCATCGTTTTTTTTAGACGTAGAAGTTGATTTTGGCCTAGGTTTTGAAGATGGCGTCTGTTTAATGTACAAATCTTTAGGCCTGAAAACACCCTCAGAAGCCGGTGCCTGTTCCGCGGCTCCGGACCCATCTAAGGTAGAGACATCCGCTGGTTCGATACTTAGTGTCTCGCGGCATACCGGACTCTGAATGGGTCTCTGTAGAGGCCTGCGAATCAAAAGTAGCGGGTCTCAGGGGCTGCAAAAGTGCCTCACTGAGTACCGGCGACTGGCTTAGGAGAAGCTTCGTTGTCGGTTTTGGACCTCGGCGGTCTGTCTCTTTTTCTTTGTGTTTTTTGTGTATTCCGGTAGTCGGATTGCTAACCGAAGACATTTCTGGATAGTTAAATCTTGAGCCAAAATATTTAGATGCAAAAATATACAGACGCTTAATAGTGCGTTGATTAAATTTAGCACAAAACTGACAACACCTGACATCTGGGGCAAGAAAAACTGATAAAAATGGCGTCGGCTGCATGTTTTATATCCCTGACGACCTGACGTCATGGACGAAGGGACAGCAACCGACGCAGGACCCAAGACTTTGTTGTTCAGGCCAACAGAGGGCAACCTAACAGCAGATTACCCAAATGTAATGACTGCAACAATGAATACACTAACATCTACATTTATGGTAAGTGTACACAACTGTACTATTTTCACATCACCTAGACATTGCTACATCCTTTCACCTGTGTGAGTCAGTTATCCATTGTGAGCCAGAGGTCGGTCCCAGGTCAAAACCTAAGGCCACTCACAAAAAAGCTGATGTCCTTCAAGAATGCAACTGCAGTCATAACATATGGGTTGTCCTGCCTCAGGCAGCCCTCGGTCGGCCGAATTCCAAAGTCTGGGTCCGGCGTCGGCTGGTGTCGCCTCCTCTCCGACGTCACCACGGCTGGAGTATAAAGGCATCGGCCGACGCCATCTTCTTCAGTCTTTCTTGCCGCGCGGTGCCCGAAGCAGAAGCAGTTCACAAGTGCCGGTCGGCCAGCTCCTATGTTTTCAATACCGAAGTCATCTAAAAGCTAAGTACCCCGTTGGGGAACATTTATTCTTGCCTCAGCCGATGTCAGAACAAATTGAGAAAGTTAATAATTGTTTGTCATGTGGTAAACAAATACCTCATAAGGACTTCCATTCTCTCTGCCTTCCTTGCCTGGGCCCAGACCACGACGTCTCGGCCTGTGCTGCCTGTGCTTGCTTTAATAAGCGCACTCTCAGGCGCCGGGCAGAATTCGCCGAGGACTTTTTCGGTGAATCTTTTGCGTAGATCATGCCGTCGGATCAACCGACGACCCAATCTGCTAAAAAACGCAAGGACCGGGACCGACATCCTCGGCCCACGTCCACTACCGATGCTACTCCCAAACCCTCTGCTAGTGCTCCGGTCCCTTTGGAAGTGGTAAATCTACCGCTCCAGGCCGACGACACAGCGTTAACACGACCTTCGGTCTCGGAGATCTCTCCGGTGCCGGTTGTTGATTTTCCTCCGAAAACCGAAGTTCTGGATCTACCCGACACCATTTCTGTGGACAAGGTTACGCCTGCACATGGGGCTGCTAGGCCTCCTGTATCCTTGTCCATCAGGGCCTTTGCACGTGCTAAGGCCGCCAGCCAGACCAAGGCCCATCCTAGACCTACTGCCCAGGCCCCTTCTTCTGATAAGCAGATCATGTCTCTGGCTGCTGATCTTATTTCCCTTATCAGGGGGTCTCAGCCTCATCCGGAAAGGGTTTCCCAGCCACCTGCAGAGAAAAGGCCCAGGACTGAGCAGGCGGACGACCTCTCCTCGGATGAAGCCTCTGGGGATTCTGAACATTCTGATACCCAAGAAGAATCCTTCCAGGCCTACGAGGACTCTGATGCTGAGGAATCAATTCCTTCTGCCTCCCCTCCAGAGGATTTTTCATTTGGTGAAGTCCTGCATTCCATGAGGGAACATTTTCAATGGCAGGGTCAGGAATTCTCTGACTCCAGGAAAAGGCTTCAGACCTTCCTCAAGCTTCCCCAGCACAGGCCTTTAGCTATTCCACCTGTTATGGATGTTTTGGATGATGTTTTCTCTGACTCCAGTGATAACCCTGATTCTCTTCCTCCGGCTCCTGTCAAGCCGGACAGATATTATAGGGTCCCTGACACTCACAAGCACCTTTTTAAGGCCCACTCTGTGGATCTAGAAACTATTTCACAGGGCCCCAAGGGAGTGGCTACCTCCTCTGCCAAAAACCCACTGCCAGCAGACAGGGAAGCAAGGTCCCTGGAGAGATGGGGTAAAAAAGTATATACTTCTAATACCCTGACCATGAGGTCACTAAATTGCCTTTTTCACATGTTTCAGTACCAGGATTTTCTCCTGGATGATTTACAGAAAACGTTAGCTTCTCCTGAGCCTATTGATAAAAAGGCATTGCAGGATCATATACATAGCACTCAGCAGGTTAATAACCATTTTCTACAGTGTGGTTATGATGCACTGGAAGCTTCATGTAGGGCAGCTATGACTGGGGCTGTGATACGTAGACATGCTTGGTTAAAGGATCAGTCTTTGCCTGACCATGTTAAAGTAAAGTTACTTGATGCACCTTTGGAAAAACAGAAGCTTTTTGGTGCTAATGCACAAGATGTATTGAAATCCATAGAGGAAAAAGCAAAGTCAGTACAGACAGTCAAGGATTTCCTTCAGGGTCAGCCACCCAGATTCAGCAGAAACTGGCCCTCAAATAATTGGTCCTTCCCCAGCTCAGACAAGTTTCAAAGGGGAAAAAGCAGACGTGTCCGAGGTAGAGGGCAATACCGAGGATCTTACAGGGGACGCCAATGGCAACCTCCAAATCAAAGAAGTGGTGCAGACAGTTCAGCTGCACCACAAGGACAATCGCAATGACTTGATTTTCATTCCGCCTACAAAGGTTCAAAGAGAAGCACCCTTGGGCGGAAAATTATCCTTATTCTCACAAAACTGGCATATCTTAACCAAGGACAACTGGATTCTGGATTTGATAGACAAAGGTTACAGATTCCACTTCCACACATTACCAATAAGACAAGGCATGCCAAACCTGCCACATCATCAAAGGGCAGAGGCATTCTCTCAAGTATCCGAGCTGTTAAGCATAAAAGCAATAGAAAGGGTTCCTCCTCAGGAGCAAGGCCAGGGATTTTATTCAAGACTGTTCCTTGTTCCAAGAAAAGAAAACAAATGGAGACCCATACTGGACTTGTCATCTCTAAACACTTTTCTCATAGTGCCAAAGTTCAAAATGCTGACGTTGCAGCAACTCCTACCCATGCTGGGCAAGGGGTCTTGGCTGGTCACTCTGGACCTCAAGGAGGCATACCTGCATGTCCCAGTCAGACAAAGTTGCAGAAGATACCTCAGATTTCTTGCAGGAACAGAGCATTATCAATTCTCAGCATTGCCGTTTGGCTTATCTACTGCGCCCAGAGTGTTCACAAAATGCCTGGCATCAGTAGTGGCACACTGCAGACTGCAGGGGATTCAATTATACCCCTACTTGGACGACTGCCTCATACAAGCAGACAACAAACAAACCTTAAAAGAAAATTTGGACTATGTCATGCATCTACTGCAGGCCTTGGGATACACAGTCAACATTCAGAAGTCAAAACTACTGCCATCCCAACAGATTATTTTCTTAGGAGCCAAACTGGACACAGCAAACCAAATGACCTACCTCACAGAGGGAAAACAGCAGCATTTACCAGAGTACTTCAAAGGCCTAGCAAAACTCTCCCAGCTGACTGCAAGGAAAATCCTGCAGGCCCTGGGGTTCATGGCATCTTGCATCCTTCTGATACCTTTGGCAAGACTTCATATGAGAAAGCTGCAATGGTATTTAAAAAACTTATGGTCTCAACACAGCCAAAGCCTAGAGTACATAATCCCACTTATTCCATGTCTGCAAAAAGAATTTTTATGGTGGGCTCAAGCCAGTCAGCAAAACAAAGGTATGCCTTTCAACAGACGTCAAGCAGGCCAAATGATTACAACAGACGCCTCAGACCATGGATGGGGGGTGCACATGGAGGACAGATGCATTCAGGGGCAATGGACCCCAAAGGAAAGACATCTGCACATAAACCAAAAGGAAATGTTGGCAGTGATACATGCAATCGAGACTTTCGAAAAATCACTACAACAAGGACATTTGCTGATAAGGACAGACAACACCACTGTCATGTGGTACATAAACAAGCAGGGAGGCACTCATTCTTATCCCCTCTGCAGACTAACAATGCTTCTCTGGGAAAAATCCCTGAGCCTGAAGATACATTTACAATCCCAGTTTGTACCAGGCAAGGACAATGTACTGGCGGACAACCTGAGCAGAAATTTCATGGATCCACACGAATGGATGTTGCATCCTCACATTTTCTCTCAACTGACGAAGACATGGGGAAGACCGGATCTAGATCTTTTTGCATCCCACTTAAATCATCACCTGAAAAAGTTCTGCACAAGGACTCACCATCCTCTAGCCTGGAAGACGGATGCTCTCTCCTTCAGCTGGAATTCTCTAAAAATTTATGCATTCCCTCTTCTGCCTCTGCTGACCAAGGTGATACTGAAGATCAAAGCAGAACAACCAAACAGGTATTTTGATAGCTCCAGACTGGCCAAGGCAACACTGGTACCCATTGCTATTGACCATAACTCGGACCAAACCATGGCCTCTGACCCTGTGGCCCCTGCTCCTAACACAACACAATTACAGGACTGTACATCAAGACCTGAAATCATTACACCTGACAGCCTGGAGGCTAACATGACTTCTCCACCTACCTCTCTATCAAAATCGGTTCAAGAGATCTTGCTGGAAGCACGCAGGCCTTCCACAAGAAAAGCATGTTCAGCCAAATGGAAGAGATTCAGCATCTGGAATGCCAACAGGGGTCAGGACACAGCATTACCGAGTATACCTCAGATTTTAGAATACTTGGCAGAACTACATGTTAAGTTGTCAATCTCGCCTTCATTCTTGCTTGATGGGTTCGGAGCCGATCCCTCGGCTCCGACTCGGCACTTGCTAAGCTCGAGAGTTTCTTCTACCAGCTCGAGGCAGCCCCATATCCCATGATGCAAGGTGGTAAGTACCCAGATCTCGTTTGCCGCTTCGCTTAGGAGGTCTTCTTTTTACCAGCTCCTGGTAAGTTGTTCACTTTGTGAGTTTTAAGCCCCTTTTAGTCAAAAAACTTTGTATTGATAGTTTTAAATTTATATTATTCCCTTTCTGACAGAAATTCCCTGTCTCCTTTATTTTTTGTTAGTGTATCTTAAAACCCTATCCCATCCCCCCCCCGTTAGGGTGTGTGTATTGGTTTTGTAGAATACCTTTTGGTATTTTATTTAACTTAATTTTGACTGGTGTGTGTGTGTGTGTTTTTCGCACCATGTCAAAGGAGAGGGTCTCAGGTTTTAAGAAGTGTGACTCGTGCTGTCAGAAGATGTCTCTGACAGACGGTCACACTTCTTGCCTGTATTGTCTGGGCCCTCTTCACCTGCAGGACTCCTGTGTTATTTGTCACTCCTTCAGCCAGAGAGTCCTGCAGGAGAGATAATAAACTGGTTCTTAGGTTCTTGCCGGAGGGCTCTCCGCTAAGTCGGCTCCATCAAAACCAGCAAAAGTTTCCAAGGCCCAGGCTTCTGTTTCTAAGTTTGCCTCGCCCGACTGGAGCCGATTCTGCTTGATAGCGCTCGCACCGATGGCTATTGGTGCCGAACCTATTTTGTCCACTTCGATGTCGGCGCCGATCGGTTCCGACACCCATGTGGCAGGCATCGGTGTCGGCCCGATCGGCTCCGACACCGTTTTGGTGGCTGTATCGGCTCCGGCTGGAGCCGATACATCGAGGCTTCCTGTCGGCTCCGAGAAGTCTGCTCCGACAGGATCTATAGTATCGGCTCCGATGGGTCATTCCAGGAAGAGGGCGGGGGCTCCTTCCTTGGGGCCGATACTGTCGGCTCCCGCTTCTATCGAACGGAGCCATCGGAGCCGATCTTCAAGGTCATCCAGGTTGTCAGATCATGACCTTGAGAGAGTGGTCAGTAGATTACTCAAGTCACAGGTACTGGCCCAAATGTTACACAGTCCGTCTCAGCAGACGACTGTTGGTCCACACCCCGTTACAGTTCCTCCTTCAACTCTACCCCAGAGTTTGGAGTTGGAGTCTTCGGGCATGGTTACTGCTACGGCTGGAGGACGGATACCCCTTCTGTTCCTTCAGCCTCTACTCTTATCTCCTCTTCCTTAGAGGGATTCGTGGTCGGGCTTCCATGGTCTCCTCCGAGGGGTGAGTGGCATCGACCCTTGTCCGAGCCCGCTCTTCCCTTGGAGCCTCGGCCTTGGTGAGCTCGGCTCCGACATCTGCCTCGAGACTTCCCTTTCGGTGGTCCCGGAGTTCCTAGCTCTTCGAAGCGGGTTCTCTCGGACCTGCCTGGGAGGGGAGCATTCGAGGTGATGAAGAGTGTACTGGCCACTGGTATCAGTCAGCAGTCTGTTCCCGTAGCTCCTCCCTCTATAGTACCTGTTGACATCTCTGCCACTTCTCTTGCTACAGGACCCAGAGATCCTCCGCCTCAGGTTTCCCCATTGGGAATTTCCCACTCTTCCGAGGATTCTCCTGATGTTTCGGGAGATCCTCCTAGGAAGAGGACTTGTAAGAGGAAGCATGTAGACTCCCGAGTCTGTCACTGGATACTGACTTTGATGAGTCAGAGGGATCCCTAGATCCTCTCTGAGGATGTCTCCTTCTCAGACATCCTAGAACTTCTGAAACAGAGGGAAACTGGCCCACCAACAATCCCTCTGAGGATGAGTCAGTATACCTAGAGGCGTTTGGATCTCGGCCCTCCACCTCCTGGGTGTCTCCGCCTTCGACCCCTTATGCAGGTTATTGCAAAGGCGTGGCAGCTCCTGACTCTGTAGAGCCAGTCCCTAGGAGGCCTTCAAAATTTATCACTGCCCCGAGTGACAAACAATTCCTTACCAAGGGTGTCCCCGCTGATGCCATGGTGGTGGCTGCGGCCACCAAAAAGGAACTTGCAGATCCTTCCGTGCCGGTCCATCCTCCTAATAAGGACTCTAGGACCATGGATAGGTAATGCAAGCGGATGTTTTCCTCAGCGACCTTTGCTATGCGCTCGCTGAATTATCTTTGTCACTTCACCAGACTCCAGAGAGATATCCTGAAGGAGCTGGGAGAAGTAGTTCAGGATCCTACAGCTGCAGGGGCTCAAGAAAAGATTGCTTCGCAGCTAGGAACCCTCAATTCCATTGCTAACTCCTCCATGCGGCTAATATCTTATGCTGCGGATGGAGCGAGTAGAGCCGCAGGCACAGGTGTGGCTCTTAGACGCCAAGCCTGGATGCGGCTATGTGATTTTATGGATCCTTTAAGGCGCCCTTCACAAATTCTCCCTTTGATGGGTCAGCTTTGTTTGGCCCTCAGGTGAAGGAAACCTTGACCAGGTGTGAGCAGGACGGCAAGACTCTTTCTGCTGTTGGAGTCCGTTTTCCACCCCTTCTAGGCCTTATCCCAAAGGACAGAAGGGTGGGAAGATGTGGTTCCGTAAATCCCAAGGAGTCACGCCGATTCACGTGGTCAGTTTACCCCTAGAGGCAGAGGGGTAACAACAACAGACGCCGCCTAGAGGCAGAGGGGGTCCAAGAACCAGGGAAACAGGGAGCCTCTCTGATAAGCCCTTTCAGCATCCCTGAGGTGTTGCCCGGCTGTCCCTCCTTGGAGGCAGTCGGGAAGATTATCACTGTACACAGAAGCCAGGCATCCCCTAACACAAGACAGATGGATACAGTCGATCATATCCAAAGGATACATAATTCCTTTCGAGGAAAGAACCTTCCCTCAAGTTCCCTTCCAGATGTACCACCCGGTCTAAGGGAGATTGCAGAGTTAGAAATCGCAAAACTACTGCAAAAAGAGCCATTCAGCCAGTTACAATAGACCATTCAGAGCCCGAATCTACTCAAGGTTCTTTTTGGTCCCCAAAAGACGGGAGACTGGAGACCAATATTGATCTCAGCAGACTCAACAAGTCTGTCAGGAAGACAAGATTCGAATGGTCACTCTTCAGTCAATTCTGCCCTTCTTACAGAAGGACAACTGGATGTGCTCAATAGATCTTCAGGATGCACTATCACATCAAAATTCACAGACGCCCAGGAGATTTCTCCGCTTTGGCTGGGGTCCAGTCACTTCCAGTTCAGAGCCCTGCCCTTTGGTCTCACTACAGCCCCCAGAGTGTTCACCAAATGCATGGCAGTGGTCACGGCTCACCTGAGACGCCAAGGATTCCAGGTGTTTCCAGATCTCGACGACTGGCTCCTGTCAGCCACCACCAGGCATCAGCTTATACAAGCCAGGGATTACACAATAGACCTTTGTTCTCATTTAGGCATCTCAATCAACTTCAAAAGTCATCCTTATCGCCCTGCCAGTCTATTACCTTCATAGGCGCAAACTTAAACACTGTTCGGATGTCAGCTACCCTTACAGAACAAAGAGTTTCAGACATTCAGACTCATGTCAGGATCATTCTGGCCAGCAAGAAAGTACAGGCCAGAATGGTTCTAAAGGTATTAGGTCTCATGGCTGCGCCATTACTCTTCTTCCCTGGCTCGATTCTACATGCGCCTCCTTCAGTGGATGCTGTTCACACAGTGGTCATACCAGCAACATCCAATGCGCCACCAGATTCTGGTGACACAGACATGCAAACAGCATCTTGCCTGGTGGATCACATCGTCTCAGGTTCACCAAGGCAGGTGCTTTGTACCCCGCCCCGATAGCCACTGTCACCACGGATGCCTCCCTGATCGGGTGGGGGTCATTATCAGGGCAGGATGGTTCATGGACGTGGCAACCGCTCGAGTACCATCTGCACATAAATGTCCTGGAGATGAGAGCAGTGCTTTTAACGCTGCAAGCCCTCAACGACTTTCTTCCCGTAGGGACAATTGCAGTCCACACAGACAACATGTCTGTAGTTTGGTATATCAACAAACAGGGCGGAACCAAGTCCTACCCTTGTGTCGAAGCGCCAGACTTTGGCAATGGGCGATCTCCTCTCATCGGTTTCTGGTAGCAACGCATATCCCTGGGAAAACCAACATTATAGCGGACAGATTGAGCAGAGCTATCCTCATGCCTCACGAGTGGTCTCACAAGCAATCTATAGCGGAAGAGATTTTTCTGGAATGGGGTCGTCCATGTTGCGATCTTTTGCTACTCCCCAAAACAGCAAATGTCCAGACTTCTTCAGCCTCTTCCTCTATCAGGCCATCCCCCAGAGACGCTCTGACCCAGGATTGGCCCCAGGGACTTCTTTATGCCTTCCTCCATTTCCTCTGATCCCTCAGGTGATCCAGAAAGCTACCGTTTTGAGAGCCAAATTGATTCTCATTGCCCCTTACTGGCCTCGACAAGTTTGGTTCCCGCTCCTCCATCATCACCTTTTGGTGCAGCCGTGGCATCTGGACCCAGTGCCAGATCTACTGATTCACCAATCCGGTCAGCTGCACCGGTCAATCCCTTCTCTCAACCTCACAGCATGGTTGCTCCACTTCCTTCCTTAGCCAGGCTTCCTTTGATCTCTAACCCAGTTAGAGACATCATAGTAGCTTCACTAAAATCCTCTACCAGGAGGATTTACACAAGCAAATGGAACGTTTCTCTTATTGGGCTAAGGCCCAAAATATTGATTCCTTTACTGCCCCTGTTCAGGCAGTTCTGGACTTCTTAGCAGAGATTTTTCATGCAGGCTCCTCTTCTTCCACAGTCAGAGTTCAATTGGCTGCTATTTCTAATTTTCATGTCGGGATAGCAGATCATAATATTATGTCCCATAGGCTCTGCAGGGCCTTCTTGAAAGGAATTTTCCTACTAAAGCCTCCAATCAGGAATCCTCCTCCTCAGTGGGATCTAAATTTAGTGCTGACATCCTTGATTCTTCCCCTTCGAGCCAGCTGTTTCTTGTTCCCTGAAATATCTTTCTTGGAAAACTTTATTCCTAGTGGCTATTACATCTGCCAGGAGGGTGTCTGAACTTCATGCTCTTCGGTTCGACCCCTATTTGATTTTTCACAAAGACAGAGTATCTTTGAGAACTAATCCATCCTTTTACCTAAGGTCACTTCAAAGAACAATCTGAATCAATCCATTGATCTCCTGTATTTTTCCTAACTATTCAGATAGAGCTGAACAAAAGCTACATTATCTTGACGCCCACCGTCAGCTTAGATATTATTTGGACAGAACAAAAAATTTAGAAAATCTGATCAACTTTTTGTTTCCTATGGATAATAAAAAGGCCTTCCTGTTTCTAAAGTGACTTTGTCCAGATGGCTTTCTTCGGTCATCACTGAAATTTATACGATCAGGGGAAAACAGCTGTGCTCAAAACCTAAAGCACATTCAACTAGGAGTTTAGCTACTTCTACAGCTTTTCAAGCTAGACTGCCTTTGGACACTATTTGTGCAGCGGCCACTTGGGCCACTCCTCACACTTTTGTTTCCCATTACAAATTGGACTTGGCCTCCAGGGACAGAGCCAGTTTTGGCTCTACAGTCCTCAAGAGTTTGTTCCATTGAGCCACCCAGGATAGAGGTGCTAGGACGCGGTCCCATCAAGCAAGAATGAAGGCGAGATTGACAACTTAACATTAAGTTATGTACCTACCATAACGTTCCATGTTAGTTGTCTTCTCGCCTTCTTTCTTCGACCTCCCTCCTTCCCCCTGGCCTGGACAGACCTTGTATAAGAAACTATTATGCTAAAGACCATTCAGACCTGGTCCTTTTTACATCTGTAAGTTTCTTCTTCCTTTGGGAAGTATTGTATGCTTGGTACTATTGCCCTTTGTTAACAAACGAGATCTGGGTACTTACCACCTTGCATCATGGGATATGGGGCTGCCTCGAGCTGGTAGAAGAAACTCTCGAGCTTAGCAAGTGCCGAGTCGGAGCCGAGGGATCGGCTCCGAACCCATCAAGCAAGAAAGAAGGCGAGAGAAGACAACTAACATGGAACGTTATGGTAGGTACATAACTTCTTATTCATACTCTTCAATAAAGATTCATGCCTCAGCAATCTCAGCAAAATACAACTGTGACCCTCCAGTGTTTTCTCATCCCTTGCTAAGACAGTTCCTAAGGGGAATAAAGAATATCAAACCTCCCAGAAAACAGCCAGTACCTGCATGGGACCTCAATTATGTGTTGGAAAAATTAACTCTTCCTCCATTTGAGCCAGCAGCAAGTTCAGAAATGCAATTTCTTTCATGGAAGATGACCTTCTTATTGGCAGTCACATCTGCAAGAAGAGTTTCGGAGATACAGGCACTCATGGCAGTGCCTCCCTTCCTCATTTTTCATCAAGACAGAGTTTCTCTAAGAACCAATCCTACATTCATGCCCAAAGTTATTTCCAGGGTGTCTCTAAATCAAGCTATTCACCTGCCTGCATTCTTCCCCAATCCTCAAAATAGGGGGGAAAAGCTACTGCATACTTTGGACATACACAGACAACTACGTTACTACTTGGACAGAACTAAGGCCACCAGAAAGTCTGACCAACTGTTTGTAGCCTATGCTGCTGGAATGCAAGGAAAAGCCATCTCCAAACAAACAATTTCAAAATGGATTGGACATTGCATCAGATTCTGCTATTCTTTCCATGGAAAAGGTGTGCCAGCCAATATTAGGCCACATTCCACCAGAGCTATGGCCACTTCCACTGCTTTCCTAAGAGGAGTGGCAACAAAGAATATTTTAGAGGCTGCTACATGGAGCTCCGTGCATACATTTACCAAGCACTACAACCTGCCCTTATATTCCAGATCCCGAGCAGGCTTTGCTTCGGCAGTCCTGCAGGGGATTTTAGCTTCACCATCCTTATCTTAGTTCCATCCACCCCCAACTTGGCTATGGTATTCAACCCATATGTTATGACTGCAGTTGCATTCTTGAAGGACATGGTACAGTTTTGTACCTACCATAAATGTAGATGTCCGATAGATATGCAACTGCAGTCGGATTTTCCCTCCCACCTACCCCTCTGTATCCTTCTATTTGGGTCCCTACCCCTTTTCCCATTAGCTGGGGGTATTCCTATGGTGTATCTGTTTATTACTGTTCTGCATGTTTGGGATTATTTTTATCCATTTACCAAATTTAGCCTTCCTAGGAGGGCACCTGGCATCTGGGGCAAGAAACACTGAAGAAGATGACGTCGGCCGATGCCTTTATACTCCAGCCGTGGTGACGTCGGAGAGGAGGCGACACCAGCCGACGCCGGACCCAGACTTTGGAATTCGGCCGACCGAGGGCTGCCTGAAGCAGGACAACCCATATGTTATGACTGCAGTTGCATATCTATCGGACATCTACATTTATGGTAGGTACAAAACTGTACTTTCTAGCGCAGTCTCAGTGTAGGCCTGCTGGCTTCCATTCCTAGGCATATCAACAGGATCTTGTCAGATTAGCTGAAGTTCAAATCTCTCTCTGGATAAATCCAGGCAGCCTCCCCCTGCATTTTCTCCAGATAAAAGGAAAAGAGTACCCCCCACCCCACCCCTCCAACACACACACACACACACACACACAGAAGCCCTCTCTGATTTTTTTTGATTCAGATGAGGACTTTGACCAGGAGTATTCAACCTTTGAAGAGTGTGCTTCTTGGGCCTCCTTTGGGATTTAGACTCAGGAAGAGTCTTATGTTAGCCTCCATTCCTGAGGGATATGTCCTTTGGAGGAACTCTTCACACCTTGAGGGAACACTTCAGGTGGGAAGCAGACGGCTGCCCATAATCCAAGAAAAGTATTATGGAATTTCTTAACCTCCCTGAACACAAACCCCTCACCAGTTCTCCTGTCTTAGAGGTGATGGATGATGTTTTCAAGGAATGTTCCTTAAAACCAGACTCCCTGCCTCCTGCCCCTAGAAAGCCTGTCAAGTTTTATAGGATTCTGGATTTACACAAATATCTCTTTAAGAACCTCGTAGCAGACCCTGTGAGGTTGTTACCCCAGGCCCTAAGGGAACAAAAGCTACCTCATCCAAAAATCCCTTGCTTGCTGTCAAGGAAAGTAGGGACTTAGATTTGACAAAAAAGTTTACACGTTTGCTACCCTCACCATGCGGACCTTGAACTGCCAGTTTCACATGGTCAAATACCAGGAAACTCTTATGGGCCAAATGAAGCAGAAATTGGTGGGCATGGAGAACAAGGGTCTCTCTAAGGAGTTACTGGACCTTTGTAACTCATGCTCTCAGGTAGCCAAACACTCCCTGCACCGCAGCTAAGGTGCTGTGGAAGCTTCCAGTAAGGCTGGAGCTACTGGGTCTGTCATAAGAAGGCATGCCTGGCTGAGAAAACGTTCCCTGCCAGACCATGTCACATCCAGCCTCCTGGACACCCCCTTCTGATAAAGAATTTCTCTGTGGTCCTAAGGCTGAAGCTGTATTCAAGAAATTGGAAGACAAAGACAAGTCCATGCAGACTGTTAAGGACTTTCTTCAAGTCCACCCTCTTTGCTTCAGCAGAAACTAACCAACCAAGCATTGGTCCTTTTCTTCCCAACCAATGGCTAGGCAAAGAAACCCCTAATGGGAAAGGAGCCAAAGGCAACACCACCACCTCAAGCAATTGGCATTCAGAACCCATTAGGCCATGGGGCTTATGCCAGCAGGCCCCTAGCAGGAAGCAACAATGACTCAGCCGGGGTACTCCCTACCCCCTCCCTGCCCCCCCAACCTTCTCCTCCCAGGCTAGGGGGAGGAGGCTATCACCATTCCTCAGAGTCTGGGCTCACATTACTACAGACCAGTGGGTGCTAACATTATTTCAAAGGGTCATAAGCTCAAGACATCCCACCAAAACAAAAAAAAAAAAAAAAAGCATTGACCCAATAGTTACTGTGCGCCCAGGGCTCTGTGAAACCAGTACCAGAATACTTAAAATGAAGAGGATTTTATTCCAGACTTCCTGGTACCCAGAAAAGAAGGTACGTGGCAGCCTGTCCTAGACCTGTCCAGGACTCAACCAGTTCCTGCAGGTCCCAAAATTCAAGCTGTTCTGCTCATTATCTCTGCCAATGCTCTCATGGTCACTCAGGATTTAAAAGATGCATCCTTTCATATCGCCGTAGAAGAATCACACAGAAGCTTCTTATGCTTCAGAGCAGGTACCAGGCACTATCAGTCCAGTTCTCTGCACTTTGGCTTGTCTACTGCTCCCAGGGTTTTCATGAAATGCCTAGCCCCTTTAATAGCTTTCTGCAGAACAAAGCAAATTCAAATTTACTGTATTTGAATTATTGCCTCATTCAGGCAACAAACCCAGAAAAACTCAAATGGATCTGCTTTTCACCAAAAAACTTTGAACTTCCTTGGGTTCACCATCAATGCACAGAAATCTCAAAAAAACCCATGTCCAGGATTGTATTCCTGGGGACTCTACTGAATTCAGCCCTCCATAAGGCCCTCTTACCTTTGGACAAGGTTGCTTTCCAGATTCTGTACTTCAAGCAAATAATTGTCCGGAATTACCTCCCAAACAAGAAGCATCTCAGGGCCCTGGATTAAATGGCCTCTTGCATCTTCATGATTCTCCTGGCCAGATTACACATGAGGAAACTTCAGTAGTACCTCAAGAATGTGTTATCCCAGCATTTACAGCTTCTTACAGCAAAGATAAAGCTGATCCCTTGTCTCAAGAGGGAATTTGCCCGGTGGGCCCAGGCATGCACCCTCAGTGCTGGTCTCCCATTCAAATTCAATCCTCATGAGCAAATTCTTGACAATGGATGCATCAGAAGTAGCCTGGAGAACTCATTTCATCTACATCCAGACTCAATAAAATTGGGAGTCGAAGTTCAGACACAAACACATAAATCTAAAAAAACTAGCAGCAGTCTAGGAAGGCCTGATAGCCTTCCAAAAGGAATGAAAGCTAGGAGTACTGGTAATGAAGACGGATAACACCACGGTTATGTGGTACATAAACAATTGGGGGGCACACTGTTACCCGTTTTGCCACCTAGCAATGGATGGTGATCTTCATGTTTCTGTGCCGCAATCCTGACTTGTGGGATTGCCTACTGTGAAAGTCCTTGGCTGGCCTGACTACCAGAGAAAAAAATCTCCCTCTTCTATGAGCTGGCAGATGTCCTGACCAACATCAATATTCTCTGGTATACAAGGAGACAGCCAACGTGTCATGACAGCTGAATTTTTTCGCCATTGGAGCCCAAAGTAGTGCTTCAGTGTGCCAGTCGGTCTGCACCAGAAAAGTTGTCTGAAAGCTAAGTACCCCATTGGGAAACTCTTTTTTTCCCCCCTCGTTTGACATATGTCAGATAAGCTTAATTGTCTCCATTGTGGTAAGCAGATTCCACACCAAGACTTCCATTCCCTTCATATTACCTTTTTAGACCCAGATCACAAAGTACCTAACTGCCATTTCTGTGCCAGTTTCAACTTTAAGACAATTAGGCTTATGGCCGAGATCTTAGCTAGGCACCTTAGTCGCATCTAGTTCTCTGGTCTATATCACATCATCGAATATGTGAATATCGAACGCTCACTTGAGTGAATATTAACGTACTCGACGTTTATGATTTTTTTTCCGGTACAATGAAGATCGGGAGTTTTGCCGTTTCCTCATTGTAGTGCGTTCTTTGAGTAGGAATATACATTTAGCGGGTGGTGTGGGGGGCACAGACCCCCACAGTACTGTTTTGAGTATGTGAAGTTTTGCTCATGTGAGCGTTCGATATTCACATATTCGATGATGTGATGTAGACACTAGTTCTCAGCGTCCAGTGACATCTGCTGTTCATACCATGGTTAAGCTCCCTTAAGCGCAAGAGGGACAACTAAAAGTGACCCAAGCTTAGGGTCTCGGATGATGGTCATTCTCTGTCAGCTAGTACTCCAAGGCTCGTGATTGCTGAAGCAGGCGAGGCACTTTCGCAGCTCCCATCCGTGGCTGAGGTGGTGGAACAGGCCTCTGTCGAGACCTGTTCTGAGTCTGACATGGTGTTGGGTCCCTCAGTTTCTGCACAAGCCTTAGCATTTGGTTCATTGGTCGGGTCTGGGACGCTCAGCAGGCCTCTGCTTCCAGTGAGAGCGCTTTAACCGGTGACGCTCCTTTGTGGCATCAACCTACACCGATTGCTCATTCTTCCAGAGAGATTGGCATCAGAGTTGTGGACATCCCTACATCTAAACCCAATGCTACCCCAAAGAAGGGAATTTTCTCAGGCCTACACCTAGGCCTACTGGCTCTCACACACAGGGTCATCAACAAGATTTGGTTAGGATAACTGAATATTTAATCTCCCTGGGCCGATCCACACAACCCCCTATTGAGCCTTGCCCGGGGAAGGGAAAAGGGATCCTACACTTCATAGGTTCATAGGTTGGTACTAGGCTATCGACCCTAGGACCTATACAAGCCTAGCCATAACAATTCCCTGGCTATTTCTTCCCACAATGTTTACTTCCCTGGACCCCTGTCTAGCAGGGCAACTGACGTGATTCCCGGGTTAAATTTCCTATCTCCCATCCAATCGTCAAGATTCCTTTTGAAGAGGGTCAAAGAGGCGCTCTGCTTGACTTGTATGGGCAGTCTATTCCAGAGTCTGGGGAGTCTCTGTGTCAGAAACTTATGCCTCAGCATGTTTTGTTCATTGTGATGACAAGGCTTAGCTCCCTGGAGCGTATGTCTCTGAGCGATTGGGATTTCTTTAAGTGTAACATGTCCAATAGCTCTAGATTTGACATGGCCTTGTATGTTAAGCATAGATCGCCTCTGAGTAGACAATATGCGACAGAGTATAGCTGGAGTATTTTAGACTGTCAGCATAGGGCATCTGCTTTAGGCTTGTGATTCTTTTAGTGAGGTATTTCTGCGGCCTTCCTAGTTGTTTTAGATGTCTTGAGAGGTACATACCAAATGGGGCGTTGTATTCTATAATGGGTCTAATAAGGGATGAGTACAGTGGGACAGTATTTTTTTATCCTTTTGAATCTGCTGAGGATTCTGACCATGATATCCTCACTTCCTTTGAGGATTTTGATTCTGAAGAAAACCTGGCTTCTGCTTCTTCCCATGAAGACATTACTTTTGGAGAAACTTTTCATGCCATGAGGGAACATTTCCAGTGGGAAGCCCATGATTATCCACAGTCCAAAAAGAGGATTAGGTATTTCTTGACCTGCCAGAGCACAAGCCTCTTGCCATTCCTCCAGTTTTAGAGGTTGTATTCTTGGATTCCTCTCGGTCCTGATTCCCTTTCTTCAGCCCTTCGAAAACGAGACCGTTTTTACAGGGTACCGGACTCCCTTAAATGGCTTTTTAAAAACCCTTCTGCTGATCCAGAGGTTGTCACCCCAGGACCCAAAGGCGCTAATGCAGTTCCTCAAAAAACCTTTACCAACTGATAGAGCAGGGCTCTTGACAGATTTGGCAAAAAGGTTTACACCTCTACCACATTAGCTATGAAGGCCATTAACTGACTGCCAATTCTACATCATAAAACCATTCTGGATCAGTTGAAGCAAAGAATTACTACCATCGAGGATAAGAACCTTTCCAAAAAAATACTAGACCATTGTCACTGTAGCTCTCAGTAGCTAGGCATTCCCTACACTACTGCTATGATGCTGTGGAGGCTTCCAGCCAGACTGCAGCCACTGGTTCTGTTATTGTAAGACACTCATGGCTAAAGGAGCATTCTCTTCCTGAGTATGTCAAGTCAGGTCCTTTGAATATCCCTCTGGACAAGGACTTCCTCCTTGGGCCCAAAGCTTAGGCTGTACTTAGATGCAAGACAAACCCAAATCCGTGCAAACAGACTATCTTTAAGTTCAGCCAAATAGATGTAGTAAGAACTATCCCACTAAACATTGATCCTTTCCATCACAATCCAGAAGCAGGCAGAGGAAACCCTGGAGGGGAAGGACACAAAGGCAATAGCGACTACATAGACACAGGTAGTAGACCTCGTACACTTCCAGGCAAGGAAGTTCTAAGCCACAGGCCCCTGGCAGAGAGCAGCAGTAACTTATCCATCCCATTCTCTTTACATCCCCTCCCCTCCACCCACAAGACTAGAAAGAAGACTATCCCTGTTCAAGAAAACTGGTCCCTCGTCACTTCAGACAGGTGGGTTCTAAGCATTATTCCAGATGGCTATGAATTCACTTTCCAAGAGGCATTAAAGCACTCAGGCTATCCAGACATTCCACCAAACCAAAGGACAGAGACCCTTTCTCAAATTCAGATTTTATGCTCCCAGGACTTAATTGGAAGCAGTTCCAGAACACTAAAAGGGAAGAGGTTTCTACTCCAGGCTGTTCATGGTTCCAAGAAAAGAAGGCTCTTGGCATCCCATTTTAGACCTGCATACCCTCAATCAGTCCCTTCTGGTTCCAAAATTCAGAATGTTAACTCTTAAAAAGCTTTTACCCATGATAGTTCCTTAGGCAGTTATGGTCACCCTGGATCTAAAAGATGCTTACTTGCACATTCCTGTAGAGGAATCGCACAGAAATTTTTTACGCTCCAGAGCAGATACCAGTCACTATCAATTTTCTGCAGTGCCATTTGGCTTGTCTGCCACTCCTAGAGTCTTTCCAAAGTGCTTAGTTCCTCTAATCCCCTTTTGCAGGACCAGAAGAGTCCAAATCTACCCCTACCTGGACAGTTGTCTATTATAAGCCACGAGTCTGTTAAAAGTCCACAGATGTCTGGTGGATGTCCTTCAAGGATGCATCTGCAGTCCTTACAAATGGGTTGTCCTGTCGTCAGGCAGCCCTTCGGTCGGCCGGATTCCAAAGTCTGGGTCTGGCCTCGGCTGGTGTCGCACTTCACCCGACGTCATAGCTGCAGTTATTCGGGTATAAAGGCATCAGCCGACGCCATTTTCCTCAGTCTTTCTTGCCGTGTGGCGCCCGAAGCAGAAGCTGTTCGCAAGTGCCGGTCGGTCAGAACCAGAGATTACTACTACCGAATACTTCTACCGAAGACTTCTAAAAAGCTAAGTACCCCGTTGGGGACTCTTTCTTGCCTCAGCCGATGTCAGAAAAAGTGAATAACTGTTTAACTTGTGGGAAACAAATACCTCATAAAGATTTCCACTCTTACTGCTTACCTTGTTTAGGCCCAGACCACAACGTAGCAACTTGTCTAGCCTGTGCTTCTTTTAACCGACGGACGCTTAGACGCCGGTCGAATTTGCTATGGAGTTTTTCGCCCGCTTTTGCTTACATTATGCCGCCGGATCCTCCGACTATGCAAATATCTAAAAGCGCAAGGAAAGGACCGACACTCGCGGTCCGCGGTTTCGGCCGAAACCACGGTAAAGCCAACCGCGAGTGTCTCTGTTTCGGCTGAAACCGAGCTCGCGGTTCTTCCTTCAGCCGAAAGCTTACCTTCTACCGAGGCCTCAGCCAACCTCGTGGAATCGGCTACTGAAATCACACCTGCTCTTGCAGGTTCCCAGGATTCATCTGATACTATCCCCTTGGATATTTCAACCCCTGCACGTGGAGCTGCTAGGCCTCCTGCAGCCATGTCGATTAAGGCCTTTGCCAGGGCTAAAGCAGCTAAATCTACCAAAAATGTGCCTGCTAAGACCCCCTCTCACAGGCCTAGCTCTAGTTCACAAATGCTTAGTCTAGCAGAGGATCTCATTTCTTTAATCCGGGGATCCCAACCTCACCCAGACAGGGCCTCTCACCCACCTCCAGAGAAGAGGCCTAGAGCAGAGCCCCCTGAGCCAGTTTCTACAGATGACTCCTTTGATGATTCAGATAATTCTAACCCTCCAGAGGGCCCTTTCTCCTTATGAAGACTCTGATGCTGAAGAGTCCATTCCTTCTGCCTCTCCGCCTGAGGAATTTTCCTTTGGGGAAACCTTGCATGCTATGAGGGAACAATTTCAGTGGCAGGGCCAGGATTTTTCAGACTCTAGAAAAAGGCTTAGAACCTTTCTACATTTACCACAGCATAGGCCTTTAGCCATCCCTCCAGTTCTTACTGTTGTGGATGATGCATTTAATGATGCTTGTACTGCTCCTGATTCACTTCCTCCGGCCCCTGCTAAGCCCGATCGGTACTACAGGGTCCCGGACACACATTATCATTTGTATAAGGCTCCTTTTGCAGATCCCGAAACTATCTCACAGGGACCTAAGGCGGTAGCAATTACCTCTACCAAAAACCCCCTTTCCTCTGAAAGGGAATCCAGGGCCTTCGAGAGATGGGGTAAAAAGGTTTACACTTCTGCTACTCTTTCAG
Organism: Protopterus annectens; assembly: GCF_019279795.1. Classification (NCBI taxonomy): domain Eukaryota; kingdom Metazoa; phylum Chordata; order Ceratodontiformes; family Protopteridae; genus Protopterus; species Protopterus annectens. The sequence continues at coordinate 527,105,437 of NC_056734.1, forward strand.
CTAGGGCCTTGAACTGTCAATTCCACATGATCCAGTATCAAGAATTTATGTTAGACCAGTTAACTAAACAGCTGTCCTCAGATGAACCATTAGACAAAACATCAGTTCAGGATATGGTACATAACATTCAGCAGGTCAGTAATCATTCCTTAAAATGCGGCTATGATGCACTGGAGGCTTCCTTTAGATCAGCCATGACTGGCACAGTGATCAGAAGACATGCATGGTTAAAATAGCAGGCCTTACCAGACCATGTCAAATCAAAGCTACTCGATGCTCCCATGGACAAGATCAATTTGTTTGGCTCTCCTGCACAACAGGTGCTGAAGAAGATGGAAGAGAAGGCAAAATCTGTCCAGACAGTCAAAGATTTCTTACAAGTCCAACCTCCAAGGTTTAGCAGGAATTGGCCCTCCAAGAATTGGTCCTTTCCAGACACCTCCAGAGCTCAGAGAGGCAGGAATAGGCGCTCTAGAGGCAGAGGTCAATCCAGAGGTGCCTACAGGGGACGTCAGTGGCAGGCAAACAACCAGCGAGGTACAGCCACAGATACAGCCACCACCACTACTACAGGACAATCACAGTGACTTGGCTCTGGCACCGCCTACCAGGGAACAACTAGTAGCACCCTTAGGCGGAAAACTAGCCCTATTTTCAGTGAACTGGCATTACATCACAAGAGACAAGTGGATTTTGCAGACAATAGACCAAGGTTACAGGTTTCACTTCCATACTCTTCCAAGGAAAAGAGGAATGCCAAACCTACCTCCAAATCAAAAGACAGAAGCTCTAAAACAAATAACTCAATTACTAAGGATGAGAGCCGTAGAAAAGGTACCACCTATGGAGCAAGGACAAGGATTTTACTCCAGGCTCTTCCTGGTACCAAGAAAAGAAAACCAATGGAGACCTATTCTCAACCTGTCCGCTTTAAACACATACCTCATTGTCCCAAAATTCAAAATGCTGACCCTACACCAACTTCTTCCCATGTTGGGCAAGGAGTCTTGGCTGGTAACTCTAGATCTCAAGGAGGCATACCTGCACGTCCCCATACGACCAAATTGCAGAAGATACCTCAGATTTCTTGCAGGATCAGAGCATTATGAATTCTCAGCATTGCCCTTTGGCTTATCTACTGCGCCCAGAGTGTTCACGAAATGCCTGGCCTCAGTAATTGCTCATTGCAGGCTTCAGGGAATCCAAATCTACCCTTACCTGGACGACTGCCTGTTGCAAGCGGACAACAAAAACAAGCTAGCAGAAGACCAAAAAAGGGTCCTTCATCTACTGCAAGCCCTGGGATACACAGTCAATATAAAAAGTCAAGACTGATACATCCCAAAGGATAACCTTTTTGGGTGCAGAGCTGGACACATCAAAACAAATGGCATTCCTAACAGTAGAAAAACAGGAGCAACTACCTCTCTACTTCTTGGCATTAACAAAACAGAACCAGCTAACAGCAAGAAAAGTTCTGCAAGCCTTGGGGTTCATGGCATCCTGCATAATATTGGTCCCACATGCCAGGCTGCATATGAGAAAGTTACAGTGGTACCTAAGGAATTTATGGTCTCAGCACAAGCACAGCCTAGAAACCCAAATTCCAATAATCCCATGCCTGAAGCAAGAATTCCAATGGTGGGCTCAGGCCTGTCAATCAAACAAAGGACTGCCCTTCCACAACACTCAACCAAGCCAGACCATCACAACGGACGCCTCAGACCTCGGTTGGGGGGCACACATGCTAGATAAGTGCATACAAAGCCTATGGACTCAAGACCAGCTGCACCTACACATAAATCAAAAGGAAATGCTGGCAGTAAAACTGGCAATTCAGACCTTCAGACCATTTCTTCGACAAGGTCCACTGTTGATAAGGACAGACAACACCACAGTTATGTGGTACATCAACAAACAGGGAGGCACACATTCGTACCCTCTATGCCGGATGGCAATGGACCTCTGGAATGTGGCCCTGAGCTTCAACATTCAGTTACAAGCAATTTTTGTGCCAGGAAAAGAAAACATTCTAGCAGACATTCTGAGCAGAACTACCACGGATGCCCACGAATGGATGCTGCATCCGGACATCTTCAAAACCATTACAAGAAAATAGGGACTACCAGAAATAGACTTATTTGCATCCCCACACAATCACCAGCTGAAGAAATTCTGCACAAGGACGTACCACCCACTTGCTTGGAAAGTGGACTCCCTATCTTTCAGTTGGAAAAACCTGACAGCATATGCATTCCCACCACTTCTTTGATGCACAAGGTGCTATTGAAGAGGACCGTCCAAGGATCATCCTGATAGCTCCAGACTGGCCAAGGCAGCATTGGTACCCATTACTGAGGAGCATGTCACGGGAACAAATATGGCCTCTGCCCCTAGTTCCCTTACTGTTAACACAGAACAACTACAACACCCTGCATCCAAACCTGAAAACACTGCAGCTGACTGCCTGGAACATTACATAACACCAAATAACCCAAATTTATCCCAGAGGGTTAAAGACATTATCTTGGAGGCTCGCAGACCCTCAACAAGAAAAAATTATTCAGCAAAGTGGAAAAGATATCACATTTGGAGTACTACAAAAGGGGAAAATGTGTCACTGGTAAACATAGCCAACATCCTGGAATACTTGGCAGAGCTCTTCCACACGGCCTGTCCTATTCCTCCATTAAGATTCATGCATCAGCTATTTCAGCAGAATACAACTTGGATCCTCCAGTCTTCTCACATCCTCTGCTCAGGCAGTTTCTGAGAGGAATTAAAAATGTAAAACCACCAAGGAAGCCACCATTGCCAGCATGGGACTTGAACTTTGTGCTAGAAAAGTTGACACTCCCTCCTTTCGAACCAGCAGCAACAGCAGAATTACAATACTTATCATGGAAAACTGCTTTCCTGCTTGCAATCACTTCAGCAAGAAGGGTATCTGAACTACAGGCATTAAAGCAGTACAGCCTTTCCTGATCTTCCATCAAGATAGAGTGTCCATGAGAACAAACCCTACTTTTATGCCAAAGGTGGTCTCCAGGGTATCTTTAAATCAAGCTATCCACCTACCTACTTTCTTCCCCAACCCACAGAACAGGGGAGAAAGACTGTTACATACCTTGGATGTACATAGACAGTTACGCTACTACCTGGACAGGACCAAGGGCAATAGAAAAACTGACCAGCTACTGGTAGCATATGCAACAGGAATGGAAGGAAAAGCAATTTCAAAACAGACAATCTCTAAGTGGATAGGAAATTGCATTAGATTTTGTTACTCATACCATGGGAAGAAAACTCCAGAAGACATCAGGCCTCACTCTACAAGGGCTACAGCCACTACCACAGCTTTTCTACGAGGAGTGGCTACCAAAGACATTTTAGAGGCTGCTACTTGGAGCTCCGTGCATACATTTGCCAAGCATTATAATTTACCTTTATACTCCAGATCCCAAGCAGGTTTTGCCACTGCTGTTTTGCAAGGGATCTTAACTACACCATAATCTTTTTTCTCCTCCTCCCCCAGTTTGGCTATGGTATTCTACCCATTTGTAAGGACTGCAGATGCATCCTTGAAGGACATAGTACAGTTTTGTACCTACCATAAATGTAGATGTCCGATAGGCATGCATCTGCAGTCAGGATTACCCACCCACCTTCCCCTCTGTGGTACTCCTAGGGTATTTGTCCATCTTATAGCTGGCTGGGGGAATCTATTATGGTGTATTTGTTTGTATATATGTACATACATGCTTATTTTTTGTTTGCTCTCTACTATTTGGAACCATTTGCATTTATCCAAATTTAGCCTTCCTAGAGGGCACCTGGCATCTGGGGCAAGAAACACTGAGGAAAATGGCGTCGGCTGATGCCTTTATACCCGAATAACTGCAGCTATGACGTCAGGTGAAGTGCGACACCAGCCGAGGCCAGACCCAGACTTTGGAATCCGGCCGACCGAAGGGCTGCCTGACGACAGGACAACCCATTTGTAAGGACTGCAGATGCATGCCTATCGGATATCTACATTTATGGTAGGTACAAAACTGTACTTTACCTAGAGCCTCTTAACCTCCCTGGGCTTTACCATAAATCTACACAAATCCAACACAGAACTATCTACCAGCATTGTCTTCCTGTTGGCTCTTCTGGACTCATCCCTTCAAAAGGTCTTCTTACCTTCAGAGAAGATCTCATTCCTGACCACACTATTTCCAAAAGATCATGCAGAGACAATACCTCTCAGCCAGGGAATTCCTCAGAGCATTGGGCTACATGGCATCTTGCGTCCTCATGGTTCCTCTGGCCAGGCTGCACATAGGGAAGCTCCAGTGGTACCTCAGAAATTTGTGGTGTAAGCATGTGCAATCCCTTTCAACTGAGATGCAGCTGATCCCTTGTCTCCAGGAGGAATTTGCATGGTGGGCACAGGCTTTTTCCAGAACCAGGGCCTTCCTTTCAGATTGACTCCTCGGGAGCAAACACTCACCACAGATGCCTCAAGGACAGCCTGGTGGCCTCGTTTCAAACACTTTCAATCCCAAGAAAAGTGGGAAATTCAGTTCAGGGACAAACACATAAACTGGAAAGAGCTTATGGCAATTCAAAAAGACCTGGTAGCATTCAGAGAAAAATGGAAACCAGGGCTCCTGTATGTCAAAATAGACGACCACAGCCATGTGGAACACAAACAGTTGGGGGGGGGGGCATTCACTCCTACCCTCTCTGTTGCCTAGGAAAGCAAGTTTGGGAGACTGCTCACTCTCTGGGGTTGCACCTTTTGGCACAATACCTTCCAGGTGTCCAAAATACACTAGCAGATCAGCTCAGAAGAAACCTGATGAATCCCCATGAATGACATCTGCACTGGGAAACATTTCTCAGCATAGCCAAGAAATGGGGAGTCCTCCAGATAGACCACTTTGCCACCAGTGAAAATGCTCAGCTGAAAAGATTCTGCTCCAGGAGCAAACTGCTTTTAGCCTAAAAGACGGATGCTTTATCTTTCCAGTAGCAAACTGTTTTTAGCCTGAAAGACATGCTTTCTCTTTCCCTTGGACTCACCTTGTCATTTATGCATTCCCATTCTTATCTCTACTTCCTCGGATGCTTATAAAAATAAGAGAAGAGAGGGGCTAAGGGTGATACTGATAGCCCTGGACTGGCCAAAGCAGCACTGATTTCCTATGCTACTCAGTCTAACCAACGAAATCCATGGCAGTTACCTCAGAGAGAGGACCTTCTGACTTAAGACAGGAAGGATTGTGCATCCCAGCCTGCAGACACACTAACTCTCAGAATGGATAATTCCACAGCACTCTGGACCAAGACATCCTTAAAGAGGCCAGAAGGCGTAGTACTAGGAAATCTTACTCAGCCAAGTGGAAAAGATTTTCCAGCTGGTGCATCAAAAACATGGTCACAGTCCTCTTTTAGGCAAGATCTCTATCATCCTAGATTATGTGGCTAGTCTGGTTGACAAGGGCCTATCCTAGTCTTCCATTAAAATTCATGTCTCTGCAATTTCGGCCCATGTCCCTGCTCTTCCTCCTATCTTTTTCACACCCCCTTCTAAGGCAGTTCCTTAGGGGAGTGAACCCCATCAGATTTCCTAAGAGACAACTTAACCCTCCATGGGACCTCAGTTTTATTCTGGAAAAACTGACTCTGCCTCTTTTTGAACCTGCATCTTCTACTGCTTTAAAGTTTGTAACTTAGCAAACTGCCCTTTTGCTGGCTATCACCTTTGCTAGGAAAGTTTTGGAGCTGCAGGTTCTTCTAACTTTCGACCTTCTTCATCTTCCATCTAGGCAGTCTCTCCCTCAGGACTAATGCTTCCTTTATGCCCAGGTGGTCACTGACATGTTCTTGAATCAAGCCGTACACATGCCCACCTTCTTTCCCAGTCGTTAGAACCAGGGGGAAAGAATCCTTCATTCCTTGGATGTTTATAGGTAGCTCTGTTATTCTCCTGACAGAACTAAAACTTTGAGAAAGTCAGACTAGCTCTTTTTGACCTTTGCCACTGCTTCTGAAGGGAGACCTTTTTTCCAAACAGACTAGTTCCAAATGGATCTCTCACTGTATCTCATTTTCTTATAGCCATCATGGCAAGAAGCCACCTAAAGCTGTCAGGACTCGCTCTACTAGGGCTACTGCTACCTCTACTGCCATTCTAAAAGGAGCCCCTACCGAGTACATTCTGGAAGCTGCTTTACCTGGTCATTTGTGCATACCTTCACCAAACACTGCCACTTATAAGCCTTTTTCAGGTCCAAAGGACAATTCTCCACTGCCATTATGCAGGGCATCTTCTCCTCTAACTAATCTTCCTTCCACCCTCCTTTCAGCTTTCCCACATTTCAGGACTACAGCAGTAACATGAAAAACATAGTACAGTTGTGTACACTTACCATAAATTTAGATGTTTGAGTGTATTCACTGTTGTATTCTTCTTTCCCTCCCTCCTTTCCCCCTTGGCCTACAGGGTAGTCTGGTTCAAACTTCTTCTCAAGCCAAGGGGGACCCGTATTATCTGATTATGTTTATCTTCATTCCTTACTGATGGGTGTTGCTTCTGACCTTGGAACCGAGTCAGCCTTATTACACGCTCGTGCCATCCAAAAAACTCTTGAGCTAAGCTTTACCTATAGTGCCCCTCTCCCTGTTACCTCAGATCTCATTTGCCGTGTAGCCATAAAGATGCACAAAGCCAATTATGATTCTAAAAACTTTTTCTTAAGATTTTCTCTTTTTTACCATTGTTACTAACTTCCTTTATTAATCACTAAACTTTTTTACCGATTTTTAGTGTTTTTCTCCCATTTTCCTTACCAACTTCGAAGTACCAGTGTTGATACAGGCCTACCCCCCCCCCCCCCTCTCTCTCTGTCTTCTTTCTCCTTACCTTTTGAAGTAATCTTGATACCATTGTTTGTATTCTTCCTTTCCTGTTTATTTGTATTCTTAAAAAAAAAAAAAAATTCTCTAGCCTTCATTACAAAGTTTATTGTAGTATTTTTGCCATGTTTGTTGGTATTTAGACTTTGGATTAAACTTGTTTTTCCGCCATGTCAGAAAAAAGGGGACTACAGGTTTTAAGCAATGCAACCAATGTGGTCACAAAATGCCTAATTCCGACACCCATGTTTCTTGCGTTTATCATCTGGGTGTCCCACACCATTCGGTTCAACCTCCTTGTGATATATGTAAAGGGGTCAGCTCTCGTACCCTGAATGAGAGAAAGAATAAGCTACTACTAAAGGGCCCTCTAAAAACACCATTCTCATAGGCTATTTCTGGGTCATAGGGCTCATCCTCTCCTAGTAGAAAACACAAAAAAAAGACCTCACCCTCTGGTGATAAAAAACATGAACCCAAACAGAAAATATCTGAACTGACACCAACCACTTCGGCTCCCAGGCTTCAACCGCACTCCACAGTGCCGTCTTCGGTACTGAAGCGGTGTCGTCTTCAAAGATTGTGACCCCAGCACCAGCCACGGCACCAACAATGTCTACAGCACCAATTTTAACTCCAGTGTCTGTTCCACCCTTTTCGGCATCAGCAATAGTTTTTCAAGCACTGGACACTTTTCCCATACATGTTACTGGTCTTGAGACCAATGTGCCGATAGGGCAGTCTGCTCGAAACCGATACTCGTCGACGGATCCTTTCTTTGGGTAACGGTTCAACTTTTTTTTCAAACAGCCTGACTTTTCGGGGATATCAACCTGATCACCCAGGAGCCTCTTGGCATTGGACATGGTGCGTCTTGTGGATCAGCTGCTGACGGCCAGAGGAATTGCAACACCTTCCAGAACTCCCTTCCCATCTGGAGTTGGGAGTCTGTCTCCACGGACCCCGACATATTCTCCTCCTTTGGCCTTCTTGCAGGCATCGAAGCTCTCGGCACTGAGGCCTCTTTCGTTCCCACCTCGGTTCCACTGGTGGATCTCACCGTGGTACTGGAGCCAACCCTTTGGTCTTCGGCACGTTCTGAGCCAGGCCATCATCAGGATTGTGACTGGACTGCAGGTACTGTGCCCCTGATGCGGCACCTATTTTTTCCACGGCGCTGTCTACTACAGTTCTGGGAGTCCTGACAGTACTGAGTCCTCTTGGGACTCCTTCCTTGGGAGTGGGCACACTGGAGCAGGGTGTGACCCTGGTTCCGAGGTTGTCCTTCTCTGTTCCGGGCTCCCATCCCTCTTCAGGCTGGCCAGCTCTCCAAGTGATGGAGAGGCCCCTTGTCTCTGTAGGTAAACCATCAGCGTTGGAATACCAGTTATGTCATCCCTCTGAGCCGCCGCTGACACAGGCCACCGCATCGGGATATCAAGCACAAGAGCCTCAAGATACCCTACCACAGGGTGCCCCCTCTTCAGAGTCTTCATCAGAAGCCCTCGTTGAAGAGGTACCACGCAAGAAGACGTGCAAGCGGAAGCAGGTGGATTCCCCTGAGAAGTCCCTCACCAGAGATGCAGACTACGTTGAAGGGGAGGGGTCCTCTTTGGAGGCATACTGGAAATCCTGAAACAACGGGAAGACTGGAAGCCCACCACCCCTTCCTCTGAGGAGTCTGTATTCTTGCAGGCTTTTCATGCTCAACCCTCTACTTCCTGGGTGAGGCCGCATGCAGATGACCTAGTCCAACTCGTCATGCAGCGCGTATGGAAGAGTCCTGATACCGTTGAACCAGTCGCACTGAGACCAGACAAAATTTCATCCCCTCCTGAGGAAAGTCCACCCTGGTCCAAGGGCCTACCAGTAGATGCTATGGTGGTGGCGGCGACAACTAGGAAAGAGCTTGCCGAGGAGAGCCAGACCAACCATCCTCCAGAGTCTTGGGTAGTGGACAGGTTAGAGAAGCAAGTGTTTGTCTCATCAACCTTTGCCATGCGGTCTTAGAACTGTCTGTCACACTTTACTAGGATTCAGAGAGACCTAGTCTCTGAACTCTCTGAAACCTTAGCAAGAGCAGTCTCTGACGAGGTACGTGACAAAGTTGCCTCATAGCTTGCGACCCTGGAATCCATATCCAACTCGCCATGTGATTTCTCATTCTACCGATGGGGCGGCTAGAGCTGCGGGTACAGGTGTTGTTATAAGACTTCACGCCTGGATGCCCCTTTGTGACTTTGTGGACCCCTTTAAGTCTTCCTTTCTTAATGCGTCAGTGGAAGCATCTTCCCTTTTTGGCCTGAAAATGAAAGACACATTAGCCAGATGTGAAAAGGGCCAAGACCCTGTGTGTCATGGACGTACGTTTTTTGACCCCCCATTTTTATATAGGTAAAGTACTTGTATACTAAACAAAGCACTACATTAGCCTAGAATCCCCTTGAGTACCCATTTCCCTATAGGTCCCTTCTGACTTGGTTACACAGCAAACTTTTTCACTTTTTCTAGCATGTCGAAGGGTCAGTTGCTAGCGTCCTCTCCTGTTCAGCTGGTGAATCTGGGCATCTTGAGGCAATGTTACAATTGCCTCATGTACACAGACAACCCACTCCTTCTCCCACAAAACACAAATACATGTGAGAGATGCAACTATATAGCCAAACTGGAGGCTGAGCTCTCAACTCAGGACTGGCAAGACCAGACAGGAGGAGAAGGAAACCACACACACCACAAACCCAGTTTCACATAGAACTATCACAACTGCAAAACAAACACATAAGCACACAAAAACATACACGGAGGCACTGATCAAAAATCTACCAAAACTACAGAGGCCTCCAAAGCAGACACCCAAGCAACTGCCACCTCAAGACATAAGACATGCAACACATAGTTCTCAAAGTCAGTGTGCTAAACAGTCACAGCCCTTAAGGCCAAACACAATGCCAGACACACTTGTTATAGGTGACTCCATAGTCAGACACACTGACGTCCCACTCACCAGACTGAACAAGGAAAAGATCACAGTAAGCTGCCTGTCAGGCGCTAGAATCCGCCACATAACACAAGCACTCAGGTCACTCCACAGCAAGTACAAGTATGACTCAGTCATTGTCCATGCCGGTGTGAGCGACCTGAGACGCACCTCCTGGACTACATGAAAAGAGACATAGAGGAGCTCTCAGATTATGTAGCCCAGGCCGGTATGACCCTGACCTTGAGCAGTATCCTACCCTCACCAAGAATGATGCCACAATACAGAGACAAAATGATCAGCTTTAATAATTGGCTTAATTACTGGTGTCATTCAAAGGGGATCCAATGTCTGTCTGCCTGGGATGACATGCTTGACAAGCCACGCTGCTTATGAAGGCGGCTTGCACCTGTCACCCCTGGGCTTCCGGATATTGGCAAAGGCTCTTGCCACCCTCATAGTGCCTTTTTTAGGCAAGGCTCAAATGATAAACCTACCGCCCTAAAAAACAAAAATGGTGAAAAACTAAGGGTAATACTGCTCAATGCCAGAAGTCTAAACCTCAAGATGCACGCCCTCGAAGCCCTCCTCAGTATGGAGAACATCGATGTCTGTGCTGTGACTGAAACCTGGTTCAAGGCTCCTGAGAGCACCCCAGCACTATCAGGTTATACCTCATATCATGCGTTCCGGCCCCAAAATCCAGACCGAACCACAAAAGGAGGGGAGTATCCATATTCATAAAGGATACCCACACCTCCAGGTTAGTGGCAACGCACGAAGCATCGGAGACCATCCAGGTGCAATTAACCATAGGTAAAACTGCCCTACAGTTTGTAACATGCTACAGACCACCTTCTCAAACTCAGGAAACCCACACAGCCTTCCTGAAGACACTGGAGAGTATGAATGTCTCTCCAAACACCATCATATTGGGTAACTTCAACTACCCAAACATAGACTGGGAACATTACTCAAGCCCCAACACCCTAGCCCAAAGGTTCCTTGAGTTCATAAACTCAAATGCTATGGAACAACTAGTCACCATTCCCACAAGAGGAGAAAATATACTAGACCTGATCATCACAAACATGGGGACAAAATGCTCCACACCGAAGTATATCCCTCATTGGTGAGATCAGACCATAAATTAATCTCACTGGAGATCCACATCCCGCCCCACCCCAGCAAAAGACCACAGTGAAGAACTTCTCAAAAGCAAACTTCATACTTCTTAAGACTGGAGTGGTATCCTTCAAGGCCCCCGAGCCAGTGGAAACCACAACCCACGCTGCTGAAACCCTTACAAATGCCTTCTACGAGCACCTCCAGGAATGTATGGATCAAGCAATCCCTAATAAAATCAAGACCCTTTCCACCAAAGGCAGGCGCCCGGTCTGGTGGACCCCAGCCATAAACAAACTACAACAAAAGGAGAAAGCTACTACATGACAGAGCAAAATCCCTAAAAGGGAAGGCATCTCTGATCAATACTAGCAAAAAACTACGATCACTCATAAAATCATCCAAGGCCAACTTTGAGAGAAAAATCGGTAATGACACAAAACACAATCATAAAGCCTTCTTTAGCTATGTTAGAAACCTGGGTGGAAACTCCCAGATATGCTCAGAATTAGTCCAAAATGATAAAAAAATCACTGAACCCACAGACATTGCCAACATACTGGCAGACAGGTTCAGTGCAAATTTCTCCCCTCCCTCCCCCCCAAAAGGAGAAATATCTATCCCACCAGAGTCTAGCCTCCCAAACATCTCAGATGCCCAGGTGAGAGCTGCTCTCTCTAAAGCAAAAAATACAGAATCAATGGGACCGGACGGTGGCCCCGGCTGTGTGCTACACGAACTCAATGAGGAACTAAACCCCACACATAAGGCTGCTGTTTAATCTTAGCCTTACTACAGGATACGTACCCAAAGAATGGTGTACGGCAGCTGTGGTCCCACTCCACAAAGGCGGTGCTTCTACGGACCCTGGAAATTACCGCCCCATAAGCTTGACGAGCCTTGTCTGCAAAGCTATGGAGAGGATCATAATGGAACTCATAAATAAAGACATTGGGGACCTACAGACACTGGATCCTACCCAATTTGGCTTTGTCAAGGGCAGATCCTGCCTCTTGAACTTGGTCGACTTTTTCGAAACAGTCACTAAGGCCATTGATGAGGGTAAGGCAGTTCACACAGCCTACCTTGACCTAGCAAAAGCGTTCGACACAATACCCCACTCGGGCATCATAGAAAAGCTCACCAGCTTAGATGTAAACCCATATGTCACAAGATGGGTTGCAAACTGGCTCAAGGACAGAACACACAGGGTTAGAGTTGCTGGTGCCATGTCAGACTCTAAGCCGGTCATGAGTGGTGTCCCACAGGGCTCAGTCCTGGGCCCCCTCTTGTTCGGCATTTATTTTTCTGAAGTGCAGGCAAACATAGGGGGATTGTGGCTGACAAAATTTGCAGATGACTGCAAACTGGGCACCATAACTGACACTCCATCAGACACAGACATCCTCCAGAGAGGTCTCATAGAAATGGATAACTGGTGCCAGAGCCATGGCCTTAAGCTAAATGCCAAAAAATGTATAGTCATACCCTTTATTTATTTTTATTTTATTTATTTTTATTTAACATTTGTTAACCGGGCTAGTCTAACTGGAGACAACTCCTTTTTCAGCAGAGGCCCGGGGAGAAAAGCTCCACAAATTGTACAGACAGTCAATACAAAACAAAATGAAGGGAACATAGTTTGATAGGATAAGTAAGTATTGTGCTCAACATAAAAAATTAAGTCCTGGTTTAGTAATACTTAAAATTATCAGATTTGGACTAAAATATGGTAGGAGGTAAGAGAGAAAAAAAGAACATGATAGATAAGAAAAGAGAGAGGAAAGTGTATAAGTATGAGACTGGAATAGTAGAGAGCAGGTTTAGAGTAGGGAGGATAGAAAGGTGAGAGACTACTGAGCCATGGTTAGTTAGGATTGAGACAGGGGCACAGCCAGTGTTTTGTTAAGTGTGTTTTAGTTTTGTTTAAAGAGAATAGGAGATGTGATGGAAGTGAGTTCAGTGGGAAGCTGATTCCAAGACTTACCAATGGTGTTGGAGAAAAGGAGTCACCAGCTGAGTTATTAGATTTACATATAGTAACTAGAGGTTTGTTAGAGGACGAAGGGAATTTAGGTTTGTATAAGGGTAAAGAGATTAGAGAGGATAGGTGTATTGTTAGGTTGGTAGAATATTCTATGGACAAAGGTAAGTTGAGAGAGTAATAGCATGTTGTGAAATTCTAGCCAGTGAAGTTGTTGTAGATTCAGACAGTGATGGGTTCTAAATTTGTTTCGGTGACAAATCTAGCTATGTTATTGAGAGTGTTAGCTAATTTAGAGAGATTGTTCTTCTTGAGGTTAGTGTAGATGGGTGAAGCATAGAGGAGAGTAGAAATAAGATGAGAGTGGGCAAGTGTAGCTTTAGCATTGGGAGTTAAGAATGTTTTAATTCTGTAGAGGGAGCCCAGTTTTCGATTGACTATTTTAATGGTATTGTTAATATGAGTATCAAAAGTAAGGCAGTTGTCTATAGTCACACCTAGCAGCTTAGTGGTAGAATCAGGGGATATAACAGTACCATTGTTAGAAGAGATGGAGAATTCTAGTGGGGGACCTAGAAGTAGGCTTAAATAGGAGGAGTTTGGTTTTAGCATTCAAAAGTAAACAGCGTTTTAAGAACCATGTCTCGACTGTGTTGAAGACGTTTTGAGTAAGGGTTAAGTAACTCAGAGGAAGTTTTTTGAGCAGATAAGTGTGGAGTCATCTGCATATTGGATGCAAGTTGCTTGGGGTAAGGCTAATTGAAGGTCATTTATGAATAGAGTGAAAAGGAGAGGGCCTAGAATAGAGCCCTGTGGAACACCGAGTGATAGGTAGCAGAGATGAGAGATTGTTACCCCAGAGGACGGCCTGCTTTCTATTGCTGAGGTAAGAGGCAAACCAGTGGATAGCCTTGGGTTCAAGAGAGATAGATTCCAGGATTTGTAGGAGTAGGGGATGGTTGACCATGTCAAAAGCTTTGGAAAGATCTATAAAGAGGGCTGAAGATAGGTTGTTATTGTTGCGATTTTTAAAGATAAGATCAGTGAAGGAAAGTAGGGCAGTGGTAGTACTGTGAAAAGGCCTAAAACCATGTTGGCAATTGGACAGAATATTATGTTTAGTGAGGTGATTCATTAGTTGATGGTGTATACATTTTTCCATAATCTTTGCTATTGGTGATAAGAGGGCTATGGGTCTATAATTGGAGTACTCATTGGAGTTGCCACCTTTATGTAGGGGGATGATGTATGAGATTTTCCAGATATCAGGAATGGACTCTTCGCTGATAGTTCTGTTTATAAGGATGGATACAGGGTAGGCTATTATGGATGCTGCTTTTTGAAGGTATTCGGCAGGAAGTTTGTCGGCAGAGGGGGTACAAGGTTTGAGTTTTTGGAGACATTTTTGGATAAAGGAGGTGGAGATAGGTTGTAGTTTAAAGGTAGGGAGATTAGTAGAAGTGGGGTCAGGGATGGATGATTTATCTATGGAGAGGTGAGAGGCTAGAGAGTTAATGGTTTCAGTAAAGAAGGAGTTAAAGGTGTTGGCAGTTTCTAGGGTTGTGTGTTTTTCTGACTCAGAGGGGGCGGGAGTAGTAGTCTTACCAGGGTGAATAATCTTATTTAAGGTTGCCCAAAATTGTTGTGGTTTATTAGTATTAATTTGTTGGAGATTACTATAATAGTTTCTTTTGTCACCGATTATTGCTTTGGGAAAAACAAGGTAACCCCTAATTACCACATAGGTGGTAATCCATTAAACATGGAAGAAGTTATCAGGGACCTGGGGACCCAAGTTGACAGTAACCTCTCTTTTGACACTCACATTGCCAAAGTGGTTAGGAAGACCTTCTACACTGCCCACCTGATCATGAAGGGATTCACATCCAGATCAGGAGAGGTCATTGTACCCCTATACTCTTCACTTATCAGACCAATGATTGAGTACAACGCCCCATTTGGAATGTACCTTACCCGACACCTGCAGCAGTTGGAAAGACCCCAAAAGTTCCTCACCATAAGGATAAAGGGGCTCAAACATATGTCTTATGATGCCCGACTGAAGAAACTCCAGCTCTATTCAGTCGCATACCGTCTGCTCAGAGGTGATCTGTGCCTGACATACAAGGCCATGTCCAACCCAGAATTAATGGACATGCTCCACCTCAAAAAATCCAAATCCACAAGAGCCACGAGAGCAAGAGACTTAAACCTCAACACGGATATAAATAGGACGTGCTGGAGGGACAGATTCATCACCCAGAGACTCCCTACACTATGGAACAGAATCCCAGTCCATGTGAGGCAGAGCCCCTCACTGACTCTGTTCAAGAGAAATTTTGATGAGTGGATGGGAGATCGTAGGTTTACCCCGGGAATCATCTCTGTATCACTGCTGGACAGAGGCACAGCAAACTAATGGGTATAGTATTCTCATCCTAAGGGGTGGTGAAAGCCACACACACTCTGGCTAGGCTTATAAATGCCCTAGGGCAGATAGCCTAATATGAACCTATGAACGTCCCTACTCTAGGAATCAGAGGAGTGGAAAGATGTGGTAGAAGAAATCCCAGGGTCCTTTCTGTGACACACGTGGCGAGTTTACTGCCCGCGGCAGAGGGGGTAACTCGTCTGGAAGACGCCCCTACAGAGACGGAGGGGGGCCCGCGTAACCAGGGGCCCAAGGATTCTTTGTCTTGACAGCCCTACCAGCGCTCCTGAAGAGCAGCAAGATTGCTTTCCTCTGGAAGCAGTCGGGGGACCTTTCTCTGCACCACCCTGCCTGGCAAACAACCACAGATTCTTGGGTGCAGAAGATCATAACCAGAGGTTACCACATACCATTCAGCATTTACCCGAAGTTATCAAGACAAATTCCAGACGTTCAACCCAGTCAAAGGGAAGCAGCAGCTCAAGAGATAAGAAAGCTGTCTCAAAAAAAAAGTCATCCAAGCAGTCCTACCAGACCAAATAGGATCCGGATTCTACTCAAGATTCTTTTTAGTGCCAAAAAAGACAGTGGACTGGAGACCAATTTTGGATCTCAGCATTCTGAACAAATTTGTCAACCAAATAAAATTCCGGATGGCCACAGTTCAGTTTATCCTCCCCTTTCTGGAGAAAGACTATTGGATGTGCGCAATAGATCTTTAGGATGCGTATTACCACATAAAAATAGACAAATGCTCCAGAAGATTCCTTCGCTTCTGGCTGGCAGCCAGTCACTACCAAGTCTGTGCACTGCCCTTTGGACTCTCTACAGCTCCCAGTGTTCACCAAATGCACGGCAGTGGTAACAGCTCACTTGAGACTACAAGGATTCTGAGTGTTTCCATACTTAGACGATTGGCTCCTTACCACCCCCACTAAGCGTCTACTGGTAACAGCCCTAAACTACACTCTAACGCTGGAACGATTCCTAGGAATCTCTGTAAACTGGTAGAAATGCGAGCTCACTCCTTCTCAAACTTTGGAATTTATGAGAGCAACTTTCAGTACCTAGTCTTGCCTGGTCTCCCTCCCTCCCAGATCACAGACTGGAAAGGCTAATGTCCCAACTCAGAGTGATAATCTGTCAAGACCAAGTCTCAGCTCGGGCAGTCCTTCCAACTTCTATGTTCAATGGCAGCATCAGTTACAGTATACACATGAGGCTTCTCCAGTGGCTCCTACTGACGCAGTTGTATCTTTCGCATCATCCTATGTCCTTTCAAATCCGCATGACAGAATGATGCAAACAAGATTTAATTTGGTGGATGAAGCCAGAGAAAGACTTATGGAGTCACCCTTTCTCCCCATCTCAACCCAAGGCCACAGTAACCATGGATGCTTCCCTGATTGGGGGGGATGCTTTTTTCAGGGAAAAGATGGTCCAAGACACATGGTCAGATATAGCGGCCAGTCTGCATATCAAGCTTCTAGCACTGAGGGCATTGCGTCTAGCGTTGTAAGCATTTCAGTCTGTCCTCCTGTCAGGAACAATTGCTATACAGTCTGACACTATGTCAGTAGTTTGGTACATCAATAAACAAGGGGGTTGTGTCGAGAGGCCATGAGAATTTGGCAGTGAGGGATAGCTTCCAACCACTTTCTGATTGCAATGCATATTCCCGGGATTTCCAACATGATTGCAGAGAAACTGAGCAGATATATCCTACTGCCTCACGAGTAGTCCCTCAATCCAGTCATTGTGGGAAAGATCTTCAGACGCTGGGGCCAGCCTTGCTGTGACCTATTTGCCTCCCCAACAAATCGCAAATGCAGCAGCTACTTTGTCCTAATGCCCCCACGGGGGAATCCCAGAGGGACGCCCTGATACGATTGGCCCATGGGACTTCTGTATGCTTTTCCTCCCTTTCCCCTGTTTCCTCAATTTCTACAGAAGGCCCTTCGGATGGGAAGCAGAGTAATCCTCATTGCTCCTTACTGTCCACGACAAATTTGGTTTCCCTTCCTTTGGCCTCGCCTAGTATACCAACCATGGATTCTGGATCCAACTCCAGAACTGATTTTGCACCCACAAGGGTTGACTCAGCCGAACATTTCCAGTCTCAAGCTGAGAGCTTGGTTTCTCCACTTTCAGTAATCGCCGGCCAGAATAACCTTACCTCCCCGGTGTGTGTTATCCTTCTGGCTTCACATAAACCATCCACCAGGAAAATATCTTAGCAAGTGGAAGAGATTCCTAACTAGACCCTTGCTCAGCTCCTTTTAGTGTGGTTTTGGATTTTTTGTCAGGTCTTCTTCATTCAGGAGCAGTAACCTCCATCATTCGAGTACATTTGGCTGCTATCTCAAACTTCCATAATGGATTCTAAGACTCATCATTAATCTCCGATCATCTCTGCAAAACCTTCTTGAAAAGGGTCTCCTATCGGGCCACCCTTCAAAAAAATGATCGAATCTTGGAGTTTAACACTAGTACTACAATCCCTGACATGATCACCTTTCAAACCTGCTACCACTTGTGATTTAAAGTTCTTATCTTAGAAATCACTATTTTTAGTAGCCATCACATCAGCGACACGCATCTCTGAGTCTCAGGCCTTGTGCATAAAACACCTTACATGGTCTTTCATAAGGACAGTGTATCACTCAGGGCTAACCCTTCTTTTCTGCTCAAAGTTATTTCAGAAATGACAGTTAACCAGACCATTTACCTACCAGTCTTTTTTTCTAACTACTCAAATGAAGGAGAATACGTGTCTTCATTTGTACATAGACAATTGGTTTTTATCTGGACAGAACTAAATCAGTTAGTAAATCAGACCAGTTATTTGTTTCCTATTCAGGCCCAAAATTGGGAAACTCTGTGTCTAAAGTGATCTTATCTAAGTGGTTGAGAAACTGTATTTCCTTGGTGTACCAACATAATAAAATTCTTAAAACAAACAGATGAACATACCACCATGAACAAAACACAAATTCCACGTATAAAAAACTTTAATGCAACAAAGCCAAAAAATGGGCAAGCCGGACAAGCGGCTTTGGCGTTAGCCTTCTTCAGATCCCGTTTAGACAAAATTATAAAAACTTGAAGAAACCAATCACAATCTTTTGGAAACCATTACATCATTTCCTGATGGTCATATAGTAGCTGTCACTCAAATGAAGCAATCCCTCCGTTTACATCACTTCCTCATAGTCATATAGTAACTGTCACTCAAATGAAGCACTCAGTTTACATCACATCCTCATAAGCACAAAGTAGCTGTCAATGAAACACTCCCTCAAGTTTATAGTTTATCAGGGATATTTGTTGCATTTCAGTGAGTTAACTGCAGTGTTTATATTGTTGGAGCGGTTGCTCTTAGGCCTTTGGCCTTTCTTTAGTTGGCGTTTTACTTGACAGGGCTCTGTCAGGTTGCTTCCCTATCCCCTTGTTATTTGTCACATAGTGTGCACAGTTAAATTTGTTGTTCAACTTGCTATTGATATTTTTCTTTCTGTTTAGGGATTTGAATTTTCTCGATATATATAATACTAATATTATTAGATTGTTGTTCAGGGACTGAACTTTCTTGATAATTCTGTTATTAGATATATCTTATCAGGGATCTGATAATTTGTGTTTGATTCTGTCATATCTGAAAAACAGAAGTGGTGTAACTGTGGGCAGAAAATGTCCATTACCGATAATCATGTTTCTTGTGTGGATTGCTTGGGGGCCGGTACATTTACAAGAGGCTTGCTCTATCTGCCACCCCTTCAGCAGCAGGGTTATGTTAGAAAGGTGAAGGAAGTTGGTGATTAGAGGGCTGTTAAAGCGCGACTTTCAGGAAGCATTGGAAAAGACTGACCAGATCTCCAAGTCCTCGAAGGGATCGAAGTCTTCAAAGGTGTCCATGGAACCCAGGTCCTCTGCTCCGAGCACCTCTGGGAAGACTCAGTCGCCAGCTCCTCAGTCTTCGGAGCCGTGCACCGAACTCGTATCTCGGAGCCAAATCCCAGTGTTGGAACCGGTGTTGGAAGTGTTGAAGTCTCCGATCCTTAGGTCGGTGGCTTCGTCTGCTCCTCTGGGAAGACTCTGTTGCCGGCCCCTCAGTCGTCGGAGCCGTGCCCCAAACTCGGATCTCAGAGCCAAATCCCAGTGTTAGAACCGGTGTCGGAAGTGTTGAAGTCTCTGATCCTTAGGTCGGTGGCTTCTTCGGCTCCTTCGACCTGTTCTTCCAGGACCCTTTCGGACATCGATGTGGACCGTGTGGTGCAGAGGCTCTTAGAGAACCTGGCTCTGGCCAAATTGCTTTTGGCTTCATCTCAGCTGACTTCGAAGCCAGCGACCCTCCCTGTTTATGAGTTCTACTCCTCCTCTGAGGCTAGTCGAGCCTTTGGAGCTGGAAAGAGAAGATCTGATAGTTGTGGAACCCTCGGAGCTGAGGCCTTTTCCATTGCCCCTCGGCCCCGTCGTCCTTGATTTCTTCAGTTCTGATCGAAGAATCTTGGAGCCGATACTTTCTCGTTGGTTCCAGGGGAGAGAGTCGAACCAAGGCTTTGGTTCTGACTCTCCCTCTCGGGGCTTCGGCGCAGATGAGCTCAGCTCCATCCTCTGGTTCAGAGCCCGTGGCCTCGGCCCCGAGGAGGTTGTCATCTTCTTCGGAACCAGCAGACTCCTGGGGCTGATACACCGGTGCCTTCGATGCCATGAGGAGGGTCATGTCTGCAAAGACCTTTACCTCTTCGGATGTTTCCTCTTCCTCCCCTAAAGGGCCGCGTTCTGTCTCTACATCACAGGTTCCTACCAAGCGTCGAGACCCAGAGCCTCAGGTAACCCCATCGGATGACACCTGCTCTACGGAGACTTCACCAAACACCCCCACTGATGAGGTCCCTAGGAAGTGTGTGTGCAAGAGGAGGCATTTGGATTCCCCTCAGGAATCCTTAACATCCGACACGGATTTAGAGGAATCAGAAGAGTCCCCACGGTCCTTCTCTGAGGATGTCTCGTTTGCAGACATATTGGAAATACTAAGGCAGATGGGCGACTGGCAGTCTCTTACCCTACTGAGGATTAGTCGGTGCTCCTGAAGGCCTTTGGGTCTCAACCTTCCACCTCCTCGGTTTCTCCGCCCTTTGACAAATTAATGGATTTGGTCGCTGAAAGGGCATGGGAGCCTCCTGATTCCATGGAACCGGTCCCTCGGAGACTCAACAAATTTATCACCTCCTCCCAAGACAGGTCCTTTCTTACTAAGGGAGATGTTCTTCGTGTTTCACTGTTGCAGTCATTACATTTGGGTAATCTGCTGGCAGGTTGCCCTCAGTCGGCCTGATTAACAAAGTCTCTGGTCCTGCGTCAGTTGCTGTCCCTTCTTCCATGACGTAAGGTTGTCAGAGGTATAAAATATGCAGTCTACACCGTCTTTTGCCGTGCGGTGCCCAAAGCAGAAGCAGTTCACAAGTGCCTGTCAGCCAACTCCTGAAATTTTTGTTTTCGAGTTTCAGAACCGAAGTCTTCAACTAAAAGCTAAGTACCCTGTTGGGGAAACTTTTTCTTGCTCCTTACCGATGTCAGTAAAAGTCAATAATTGCATTACTTGTGGGAAGCAAATATCTCATAAGGATTTTCATTTGTACTGTATTCCTTGCCTTGGCCCTGACCACAAAGTACCTTGCTGTCTGTTTTGTGCTAAATTTAATCAACGCACTATTAAACGTCAGTATATTTTTGCTTCTAAATATTTTGGCTCACGATTTAATTATCCAGAAATGTCGTCAGTTAGCAATCCAACTACCGGAATACCAAAAAAAAACGCAAAGAAAAAGACAGAGACAGACTGTTGAGGTCCAAAACTGACAACAACGCTTTTCCTAAGCCAGTTCGCCGGTATGAGGCACTTACACAGTCCCTGATACCTGCTACTTCTGATTCGCAGGCCTCTACTGAGACCCATTCGGAGTCTGGTATGCCGTGAGATGCTTCAATTATGGACCCCATGGATGTCTCTACCTTAGATGGGTCCAGAGCCGCTGTGCAGGCACCGGCTTCTGAGGGTGTTTTCAGGCCTACAGATTTGTATATTTGACCAACGCCATCTTTAAAGCTAAGGCCAAAATCTAAATATATGTCTAAAAAACCGACGCCTGGGCCACATGTGCAGGCCCTTATGTCTAAAAAAACAAATGACCAAAATGGCTGAAGATTTAATTACTCTGATCAGGGGTAGCCAACCCCTCCTTCTAAGAAGCTTAGGCAAGAGATTGATTATGAATCTTCTGAACAGGATTCTGTTTCTTCTGACTCTTCTAATGAACAGGATTTGTCTATATCTACTTATGAGGACTCTGATGCAGAAGATTCCATTCCTTCTGCTTCTCCCCCTGAGGATTTTTCTTTTGGGGAAACTTTACATACCTTAAGGGAATATTTCCATGGGGAAAGTCAGGATTTCTCTGAATCTAAAAAGAGACTTAGGGATTTTCTTCTTCTTCCTCAGCATAGGCCTTTGGCTATACCTCCTGTTCTTGACATTGTTGATGTTTTTTCAGAATCTAGTATGGCTCTTGATTCTCTGCCTCCGGTTCCTTGTAAGCCAGACAGATACTATAGGGCTCCTGACTCCCACAAATTCCTTTTCAAAAATCCTATTGCAGATCCTGAAACCATTTCTCAGGGTCCCAAGGGCATTAAGGCCTCTACTGCTAAAAATCCTATCCCTTCTGATAGAGATTCCAGGGCGCTGGATAGATGGGGTAAGAAGGTTTACACTTCTACAACCTTGGCAATCAGGGCTTTAAACTGTCAATTTCATATGCTTAAATATCAACAGCATATTATGGGACTGCTTTAACAGAAAATGATGTTAATTTCTGACTGTGTGGAAAATTAAAGATTTACAGGATTTATTGCATTCAGCTGAACAAGTTAGAAAGCATCTTTTGCAATGTGGTTTTGATTCTTTGGAGGCTTCCTGCAGGGCTGCTGTAACTGGGTCTGTGTTAAGAAGGCATGCTTGGCTCAAAGAGCAAACTCTGCCTGATCATGTTAAAGCAAAATTGTTGGATGCTCCTTTACAACAGGACTGTCATTTTGGTAATAAGGCTGAAGAAGTTTAAAAAAGATGGAAGATAAAGCTAAATCTATGCAGACTGTGAGAAATTTCTTACAAGTGCAACCTCCAAGATTTAGTAGTCACTGGCCTACTAAGAACTGGTCCTTTCCAGTTCCTTCGAGAGCCACTCAAGTCAAACCCAGACATTCCAATGGCTCCAGGTTTCAGTCACAAGGGACCTTTAGAACAAAACAATGGGTTGCCTCCACCTCCAAATCTGGAGCCAACAAGACACTTCCCCATGATAAACAGTCTTTATGACTTCCCCATACACTCACCAAGCACTTATCTTTTAGCCGCTCCTTTTGGGAGCAGAGCTGGCACTTCATGCAAGAAACTGGCAACTTATAACCCAGGACAAATGGGTTTTAAATGTAGTATCCCAGGGATACAGATTTCATTTCCGCACGTTGCCAGTCTCAAACAGATGGCCAGACCTGCCCCCAAATCAGTGGGCAGAGGCCCAGAAACAAGTTCTGTCCCTCATGAACATCCCTCATGAACATGGGGGCTATTCAACCAGTACCAGAAGAGGAAAAGGGACAAGGTTTCTATTCAAGACTTCTCCTGGTACCCAGAAAAGACAAACCATGGCATCCAATTCTGGACTTAGCTACTTAACACATTTCTGGACATTCCAAAATTCAAGATGCTGACTTTTCAACAGTTACTTCCTATGCTAGGCAAAGATGCCTGGTTGGTAACTCTAGACTTAAGAGGTTTACCTGCATATCCCAATCAGGGAATCTTGCAGAAGATATCTCCGCTTCAAAGCAGGCTATTTGCATTACCAGTTCTCTGCACTGCCCTTCGGCTTATCTACTGCGCCCAGGGTCTTCACAAAGTGCTTGGCTCCAGTAATTGCATTTTGCAGGCAAAGAAATATTCAAATGTATCCATACATGGACGATTGTCTAATTCAGGCAGAAAACAAGGACATTCTTCTAAAGCATCTGGTGTTTGTAAAAAGGGTTCTAACTTGTCTAGGGTACACAGTAAACGAAAAGAAATCACAACTGGTACCCTCTCAAAAAATTACATTCCTGGGTGCAAGCTTGAATACAACTGCCCAGATGACTTACCTAACGCCAGAAAAGCAAATTCAATTTGTGACTTACTTCAAACCACAAAAATTCTGCTATCTGCAAGGCAAATTTTGCAAGCCTTGGGGTTTATGGCCTCCTGCATTCTTCTAATTCCATATGCAAGACAGCATATGAGGAAACTTCAGTGATACTTAAAAAGTTTATGGAGTCAGCATTGTCACAGTCTGGAAACAATGATTCCTGTCATACCTTGCCTGAAACTAGAGTTCCTATGGAGGGTAGAGGCCTGCCACCAAAACAAGGGACTGCCATTCGCTCCACCCCCTGACACCCAACCCCAACTACAGACGCATCAGACTATGCTTGGGGGGCTCACCTGGCAGGGAAGTGCATTCAGGGCAAATGGAGCCCAAATCAAATGCACCTTCATATCCGTCAGGAAGAGATGCTAGCTGTACAGAATGCACTGACAACCTGCAAGGACTACCTTCATTCACGACAATTAATAGTAAAGACAGACAACACCACAGTTATGTGGTACATAAACAAGCAGGGGGGTACACATTCCTACCCCCTATGCAGACTAGCCATGGCATTGTGGAACATGGCGTTGACCTACCAAATGCAACTACACCAGACGTCAACCCATCACTGGTTAGATCGGACAATAACCTAATCACTCTGGATGTCCACACCGCACCACCACCCCCAACTAAGGAAACCACAGTAAAAAACTTTTCTAAAGCAAACTTCACCTTACTTAAGACAGAAGTGGTAAGTTTCACAGCCCTCATGCTAAAGGATAACGCTGCCCAAGATGCAGAAACCTTTACAAATGCACTCTATGAGCACCTACAAGGATGCGTGGAGTGTGCCATCCCTAGCAAAACCAAGACTCACTCCCCTAAGAGAAGGAAAGCAGTCTGGTGGACCCTTGTCATAAACAGGCTATACAATAGAAGGAGGAAACTAATTCAGAAAAAAAGCAAATCCCAGGAAGGAAAGACATCCCTGATCAGCATCAGTAAGAAACTAAGGTCAGTCATAAAATCATCCAAGGCTAACTTCGAAAGAAAAATAGCCAAGGATTCGAAAGATAACCACAAAGCCTTCTTTAGCTATGTCAAGAATCTAAGCTGCAACTCGTAGATATGCTCTGAGCTACTGCAAAATAGCACAAAACATGCTGAACCCACTGATATTGCAAACATCCTGCCAGATAGATTCAGTGCAAACTTCACCCCCCCCCCTCACCCCCAAAAGGGCCCACAACAGTACCGGAAAAGTGTAGTGTCCCTTAAATCACAGATGCACAGATGAAAACAGCCCTTTCAAAAGCCAAAAGCACAGCGTCAGTGGGACCAGATGGTGTCCCAGGCTGCATCTTGCACGAACTACAGAATGAACTAACCCCCCACCTAAACACACTGTTCAACCTCAGCCTCTTTACAGGCTATGTACCCATAGAATGGTACACAGCAGCGGTTATTCCGCTCCACAAAGGAGGGGCCACAACTGACCCTGGTAACTATCGCCCCATAAGCTTGACTAGCCTGGTCTGCAAGTCTATGGAGCGCATCATCGTGGAACTCCTTAACAAAGACATTGGGAACCTCCAAACACTTGACCCGACCCAGTTCAGCTTTGTTAAGGGCAGATCTTGCCTACTAAACCAGGTTGACTTATTCGAGATAGTCACCAGTGCCATAGATGAGGGGAAGGTAGTTCACACAGCCTACCTTGACCTCGCCAAGGCTTTTGACACTATTCCCCACATGGGAATTATAGAAAAACTCACCAGCCTGAACATAAACCCCTACGTCACGAGATGGGTTGCCAACTGTTTTACAGATAGAGCTCACACTGTAAGAATAGTGGGCTCCGGGTCCGACTCTAAACCAGTCACAAGTGGTGTCCTACAAGGATCGGTCCTGGGACCACTATTGTTCGGCATATACTTCTCAGAATTACAGGCGAACACAAGAGGACTATGGCTAATCAAGTTCGCTGATGACTACAAACTGGGAGGCATAATTGACTCTCCGGCTGACACAGACATTCTCCAAAAGGGCCTTACTGAGACGGACACCTCATGGTGTTAAGCTAAATGCCAAAAAATGCATAGTCATCCCGTTTGGGAAAAACAAAACACCCATGAATTAACACATAGGTGGCAGCCCCCTTAATACAGAAGAGGTAATAAGAGATCTGGGGACCCAGGTAGATGATAATCTCTCCTTTGACAATCATATTGCCAAAGTAGTTAGGAAATCCTTCTATGTAGCCCATCTAATTACTAAAGGGTTCACATCTAGAAATAGGTTATAGTGCCCCTCTACTCGTCACTCATCAGACCCATCATAGAGTACAATGCCCCATTTGGGATGTACCTCACAAGACACTTCCAACAGCTGGAAAGACCACAAAAGTACCTCACCAAGAGGATTATTGGTCTCAAACATATGTCCTATGCAGCCCGACTGGAAAAACTCCAGCTGTACTCAGTGGCATATCGCTTACTCAGAGGTGATCTCTGCCTGACTTACAAAGCCATGTCCAACTCAGAATTGATGGACATGCTCCACCTAAAGAAATCCAAGTCACTGCGAGCCACTCGCTCTAGTGAGCTAAACCTCGCCACAACAATAAATAGAACATGCTGGAGGGATGTATTCCTGTCACAGAGACTCCCCATACTTTGGAACAAAATTCCTAACTGCATTAGGTAGAACCCCTCACTAACACTCTTCAAGAGAAACCTTGACAAGTGGATGGGTAACAGAAAATACACCCCTGGGATCACTTCATTGGCTCTTCTTGACAGAGGCTCAGTTAATTAATCAATGGGGAGGCGAAAGCTGACACACTCTGTCTAGGCTTATAAATGCCCTTCGGCAGATAGCCTAGTTCCTTCCTATTAACCTATGAACAAGCTCAATACCTGCCAGGAAAGCCGAATACTCTGGCAGATGAACTAAGCAGAAATCTCATGGACCCACACGAATGGAAACTGGAATCACGGATTTTCAACATGTTGACACGCAAATGGGAGAGTCCAGACATAGATCTTTTGCCTCACCCCAGAACTATCAATTGGACAAATTCTGCACAAGAACTCCTTGCATAAAAGCTTGGAAAGTGGATGCTTTGTCATTCTGCTGGAAAAACCTATCAGTCTATGCTTTTCCCGTCTGCCTCTACTCTCCAAAGTTCTACTAAAAGTCAAACAGGACAAACCAAAGATTATTCTGATTGCTCCAGACTGGCCTCGCCAACACTGGTACCCACTCCTGCGCAATGTGTCACACCTTCTACCGTGGCACCTGCCTCAGACCCCTTACTTACTGTCTCAGCAGAGCAACCAAATTCTGCACACTCAGCTTCAAACTTTGAATCTTGCAGTGTGGCTAATTACCTAAATTCACCTTTAGCATCCCTCAGCAAACCTGTGATGGATGTCATTTTGGAGGTGAGAAGGCCTAGTACTAGACAATCTTATGCTGACAAATGGAAAAGATTCTGTACCTGGAATCAATCACAAGGGTTAAGCACAGCAGTGCCCAGTATTCCTCAGATTTTACAATACTTAACTGAGATGCTTCACAAGGGAATGTCCTTTTCTTCCATAAAAATCCATGCCTCTGCCATTTCAGCTCATTACAGCACAGAACCTCCCCTCTTCTCTTATCCTCTGCTAAAGCAGTATCTCAGAGGGGCCAAAAACTTAAGAACACACAGGAGAGCTCCAACCCCTGCCTGGAACCTCAATTTTGTATTGGAAAAACTCACTCTCTCTCCTTTCAAGCCAGTTTTCTCTCCTGGAAAACAGCTTTCCTTTTAGCAGTAACTTCAGCTAGAAGGATTTCTGAATTACAGGCTCTTATGGCAGTAGAACCTTTCAGTATTTTTCATGCGGACAGGGTGTCTCTCAGGACCAATCCATCCTTCATGCCTAAGGTGGTATTCAGTGTCGCTCTTAATCAGACCATTCATTTGCCAACTTTCTTTCCCAATCCACAGAACAAGGGGGGAGCGAATTCTGCATTCCTTGGATGCACACAGACAACTTAGATTTTACTTAAACAGTACAAAATCTCTAAGAAAATCTGAACAACTACTGGTGGCTTTTGCTACAGGGGCAGTGAGAAAGGCTATTTCAAAGCAGACTATTTCCAAATGGATTAGCCATTGTATTCATTTCTGCTATATGCACCACGGTAAAACTGTCCCCCAGGGGATCAGATCTCATTGCACCAGGGCTGCATCTACTTCTACTGCCTTTCTCAGAGGTGTTCCTACCAGAGACATTCTAGAAGCTGCTACCTGGAGCTCAGTTCATACATTCACCAAGCATTGCCACTTACCTTTCTTCTCTAAATCCAGAGCTGGCTTTGCCGCTGCTGTACTGCAGGGCCTTATAGCTGGTCCTAATGCTGTATAAATCAATCCTCCCAAACTTAGCTGTGGGAATCTACCGAAATGTAATGACTGCAACAGTGAAACATGAAGAACATAGAACAGTTGTGTACACTTACCATAAATGTAGATGTTTGAGTGTATTCACTGTTGTAGTCCTGGTTACCCACTCTAGCCCCCTGTTTTTCTCTTACTATACCTATACTTTCTTTTGGAGGTATATTTTTTTGTTTTAAATTATATATATATATATATATATATATATATATATATATATATATATATATATATATATTGCTGCCCATTTGGGGGGCACCTGACATCTGGGGCAAGAAAAACTGATGTAATGGCATCTGCTGCATGTTTTATACCCCTGACGACCTGACTTCATGGAAGAAGGGACAACAACCGACGCAGGACCCAAGGCTTTGTTAATCAGGCCGACTGAGGGCAACCTGCCAGCAGATTACCCAAATGTAATGACTGCAACAGTGAATACACTCGAACATCTACATTTACGGTAAGTGTACACAACTGTACTTTCCCATTGATGCCAGTGGTGGCGGCGGCCACCAAGAAAGAGATGTCAGAAACCTCCTTGTCTGTCCATCCTCCTAACAGAGACTCTAGTACATTGGACAGATACGAGAAACGCATCTTTAGTTCTGCGTCATTTACAATGAGATCGCTTAACTACTTAAACCATTTTACCCGTCTTCAACGAGATGTCCTCAAAGAGCTTGGAGATACTCTACAGGGCAACATAGCTGATACTGTCTCTGAGAAGGTGACGGCACAACTCAACACCCTTAATTCTTTTGTGAACTTGTCCATGTGGCTCATTTCTTATGCAGCCGATGGATCGAGCCGGGCAGCAGGTTCAGCGATAGCTCTGCGTAGACAATCCTGGATGCGCTTATGCTCCTTTTCGGAAGCCTTCAAGTCTTCCTTTTTCAAAACCCCATTCGACGGTTCTTCCTTGTTTGAGCCAAAGTCAAGGAGACTCTCACTATGTGTGAGCAGGAGGGAAAGACACTGTCTGCCGTATGAGTCTGTTTTTCCACCCCTACTAGACCATACCCCAAAGGGCAGAAAGGTGGAAAAATGGGGCTCCAGTAACCCCGAGGAGCTTTCCAAAACACACGTCGTGAACCCCCATCCAGGGGCAGAGGTGGGGGTTATAATGTTCGACGCCGCCCAGGTGGCAGAGGGGGTCTGCAAAACCAGGGTGACAGGGAGCAGTTCCTTGGCAAGCCCTATCAGCGTTCCTGAGTGGAGGCCTGACTGTCCTGCTCTGGAGGCAGTCGGGGGTAGCTTGGCTTTATACCCAAATGCCTGGCTAGGAATGATATCAGATTCTTGGGTAAAAAGCATAGTTACCAGAGGATACATCATCCCCTTTTCAGAATCCCCTTCTATTCGTACAGGAATCCTAGGCGCTCCACCCAGTCTAAGGGATCAAGCAGCCATAGAAATTCACAAGCTGCTAGAAAAAGTCATCCAGCCAGTCCCGGCGGATCAGATAGAATCCGGAACTTACTCCAGGGTCTTTTTAGTTCCAAAGAAAAGGACTGGAGGCCCATCTTAGACCTCTGCAAACTGAACACCTTTGTCAAAAAGGAAAAGTTCCGGATGGTCACGTTTCAATCGATACTACTGTTTCTAGAAACGGACGATTGGTTGTGCTCTATAGATCTCAAGGATGCGTACTACCACATCAAAATGGCCAGACCATCCAGAGATCACTTGCGTTTCCGGCTGGGGGCCAGTCACTACTAATTCCGAGTGCTTCCCTTTGGTCTCACCACAGCCCCCAGAGTATTCACCAAATGCATGGCAGTGGTCACGGCTCACCTGAGACGTTTAGGATTCCGCGTGTTTCCACATCTGGACGACTGGCTCCTCACCGCCACCACCAGGCATCAACTGATTTGTTGCAGAGATTATACAATCAACCTGTGTTCCCATTTAGGCATAACCATAAATTTTGAGAAATCTGCTTTATTGCCATCGCAGCATATTTCCTTTATAGGAGCAGATCTAGACACCACCACCGCCTTGGTCAGATTTTCTCAAGCAAGAGTAATTTCTCTACGAAGTCAAGTGTCCCATTTGTTAATAGAAAGAAGAGTTCCTGCATTCCAGGTTCTGAAGCTGTTAGGCACCATGGCAGCGACACTCACAGCGGTTCCTCTGGGACGAATGCACATGAGGATAACTCCAGTGGTTACTCCTCACACAGTGATCTTATCAACAGCTTCCAATGTCACACAAGATTCTACTGACAAATGCTTGCAAAAAGGACCTTATTTGCTGGTTGAACAGCCACCAGGTAATTGTAGGTCACCCATTTGTACTTCCCCCTCCCTCCCTCAGCCACGGGGACCACGGATGCTTCCCTGATGGGGGGAGGGGGGGCTGTTTCAGGGAAGAAATGTCCAAGGCACTTGGTCAGAGATGGAATCCCATTTGCGCATCAATGTCCTAAAGTTGAGAGTGGTGTTTCTAGCGTTGCAACACTTTCACGACTCTCTACCTCGAGAGACAATTCCAATACAGACTTGACAACATGTCGGTAGTCTGGTACATCAGCAAACAAGGGGGAACCAAGTCTTAGCCTTTATGCTGAGAGGCCCTGAGAATTTGGCAGTGGGCTGTATCCACCGGGCGCTTTCTGATAGAAGCTCACATCCCGGGGTCATCCAGCATGATAGCGGACAAACTGAGCAGAGCCATTTTGTTGCCTCCCGAGTGGTCCCTCAAAGAACAAGTGGCGGAGATGATATTCCGCAGATGGGGCCAGCCTTGCTGCGACCTTTTTGCATCCCCGATGAATCCCAAATGCAGAAGCTACTTTGCCCTGTACCTCCACCGGGGGACAGCCCAAGGGATTCGCTCGTACACGATTGGCCCTCGGGTCTCCTTTATGCCTTTCTACCAACCTCTCTAATCCCCATATTCTTACAGAAAGCCAAAAGCTTGGGAAGGACTGTTATTCTGCTAGCCCCGTTTTGACCTTGGCAGATATGGTTCCCCTTCCTTCAGCAATACCAAGTGGAAGAACCTTGGATTCTGGACCCAGTGCCAGACCTTCTGACTCATTCGTTGGGATTTCTTCACCCCTCTCTCTTCTCCCTCAAACTGACAGATTGGCTGCTCCACTTCCCAGCCTAGCCAGGTCATATAAATTGTCTTCAGCTGTACAACATATTCTAGTTTCTTCTCATAAAGTCTCCACCAGGAAACTGTACAACAGCAAATGGAAGCGATTTGTTCATTGGGCTTCTCAGCATAATATTGATCCCTATGTTGCTCCTCTTCATAGTATTTTGGAATTCTTGACTTCGCTTTTTCATGATGGGGCGGCAGCTGCTACTATAAGGGTTCAATTGGCTGCTATGTCCAACTTTCATGCGGGATGCAAAGGTTCTAACATTATGTCCTGCAGGTTATATCAAGCTTTTTTGAAAGGGACTCATCACCTTAGGCTACCCATCAGACTCCATGGAATCTAAATTTGGTGCTGTCTCAACTTATGCTTCCCCCCTTTGAGCCGGCGTCATCTTGTCTTCTGAAATTTCTTTCTTGGAAGACAATTTTCTTGGTGGCTATTACCTCGGCGCGCAGAGATTTGAACTGCAAGCACTTTAGGTCAGACCTCCATATCTGGTCTTTCACCCCAACAGAGTGTCTCTCAGGACAAATCCTACCTTTCTTCCTAAGGTCTGCTCCAAGACTAATTTAAACCAATCTATTGAGATTCCCACCTTTTTCAGACATCGTTCCAATAAATTGGAATACATGTTACATAAGCTTGATGTTCACAGACAATTGAGGTTTTATTTGGGCAGAACAAAGGAATTTAGGAAATCGGATCAACTCTCTGTTTCCTATGCAGATAATAAGAAGGGTCTTTCTGTATCCAAAGTTACATTGTCTAAATGGCTTTCTGATTGTATAAAATTTGTATATTCTTCAGCTAACCAGCCTTTAGAACGTGAAGTGAAAGCTCATTCTACCAGGGCTGTTTCTACATCTCTGGCTCACGCAGCCCATTTACCTTTGGACACCAGTTGTGCAGCTGCTACTTGGTCCAAACCTCATACGTTTATCATTTATTACAAACTGGACAGGGCCTACAGGGACAGGTCTTCCTTTGGTTCCACTGTTCTCAGGAATGTACTCCCGTGAGCCCCCCAGGATTAGGGTGCTTGGGAACACTACCCACGTGTAAGAACAAACGGCGAGATTGAACAACTTCACATAAAGAAGTTATGTTCTTACCATAACATTCCATGTGAGTTGTTCATCTCGCCTTTGTTTTTACACTCCCTCCCACCTTCCCACTCTGGGTTCTGGAAGAATAGGTATGACTGGTGGTCTGGTTGGTCTGACTAGTGTCCTTCCTTCCAGCCAGGATATCTCTTAGCTAATTGTAGATAGCTATATACATATGTACATATTGTAATTTTGGTGCTTAGTTGTCTTTTTCGTTGCTGGGTTCAGCAAACTAGATCTGGGGTTGGTAGAGCATCATGGGATAGGGACTGTGCCTCGAGCTACTCAAAGATCTTGAGCTTGGAAAGTGGCCAACTCTGAGCCGATGGATCGGCTCCGTACCCACGTGTAAGAACAAAAGTGAGATGAACAACTCACATGGAACGTTATGGTAAGAACATAACTTCTTTGTAGGGAGGTTTGTAAGATAAAACCTGTAGTTTTAAAATTCTCAAAGCAGAAGTGACTGCCACGAGGAAGATGGCTTTCCAAGACAGAAGTTTCAGTTCTGTGGATGCTGCTGGTTCAAAAGGTGACTGGGTTAGGGCCTGAAGCATCAAAGTGATATCCCAATAAGAGACTGAATCTCTGATTGGGGGGGGGGGGGGGGGTCTGAAAAGAAAAGTTCCTTTTAAGAAAACTTTAGAAAGTTTCAAAGTTACAGTGAGGTTCTGGTTTTCCCCAACATGAAAACCTGATATGGCTACTAGTTGAAACTTAAATGTTGAACTGGCACTTTCTGGGAATAACCCTGCTAGAAAATCCATATGAGAGGGGAGTGGTACTGAGAAGAAACCCAGACAGCAAATTTACTCAATTTACTTATGTAAACCTTTCACCCGTTAAGTTTCTGGGATGTAACAAGTTGAAAGCCTGGCATCCCTGGCCATCACTGGAACTGGTGGAACCCTGCATTAAACTTCAGGTTAACTTTCTGATCTCGGTCAGAAGGGGGCAATGAGAATAACTCCTGCGTTTTACCTGATGGCTTTTTGCAGAAACTTGAAATAGAGCTAAGGACTGTTGAGAAACAGCATGCTGGGGATAATATTCAGATC
This sequence comes from Protopterus annectens, assembly GCF_019279795.1. NCBI lineage: Eukaryota > Metazoa > Chordata > Ceratodontiformes > Protopteridae > Protopterus > Protopterus annectens. Next base: position 527,138,778 of record NC_056734.1, read on the forward strand.
TGAACTTTTTCATGTTCTGATGCCAGATCCAACAGCCTAAGATTGAGCATCGCTGGACCTGACTGACCACTTTCTAGGATGTTCCTTTTTGTTTCTCTCTTTTTTTTCTCTTTTAGTCTCTCTCTCTCTCTCGCTATGATTTTCCTTAGTAGGCTTAGCTTTGTCTGACTTCTTGGAAGAGGGAGAAGTTGAGGTGGAAGCCAATAAGATTGTGTCTGCTGTTTTGGCAGTGAGAAGACCATTGAGTACCAGCTTAATCCTTCTGTCAATGAGAGCCCTCTTTCCAAAGGAAGCACAACACTTGCATTCTGTATTGACATAGTATCCCCCCAAACAGTAGACACATGCATTGTGCAGACCTGGGAGGGTTAATCTTGCGACAGATTGTGCAGATCTTGGAGGGTTAATCTTGTGCCCATAAGCACTACACTTTTTGAAGCCAAAGTCCATGTAGGGCATCCTGGAAGAAAGAAAACACAACAACAATGCTCAATAAACAGTGCCATACAAAGATCAGCAAAACTAAGCAGTAAGAGCATTTTCAGAAATGACAATATATAGATATTTATATATTTAAGATAGCAAAGAGCAGCAGTTTTTTAATATATTTAGGTAGGGGAAAAAAGGCAGGGAGAATACTCTCACAAAAGTTAGTTAAATTTGAAAAAGGGTACTAAAGTACATAAAAAAACAGATGGAGGCACTAAAGTACAGAACAAAAAGATTATTCTTAAGAAACGTTCAAGATCTGACAGAAAACGAGCACTTACCTGAGATTAGCACTGAGCCCTCGCAGATTACATCTTGTCCATTCAGGTGACAAATGAGATCTGAAGTATGGTAAAGACAAGGGAGTATTACGGGTAAGGGAGGAGCCTGAGCCCTGGATCCCAAAGCCAGAAAAGTGACAACAAAGTCAGATCAGTAACCCTTATGTTGAGTTGGATGAAGAAAGAAAATACTGGATAGGGGAATTGGAAGAAGCCAAAAATTTACACAGAAGGGAAGGTAATTTAACCGGTTAATGGTTTCAGGCACCTGGGCAAAACAGTTGAGAAGAAATTAAGCCTGAATGAGGAAATCAAAGAATCAGAGGGGTTGCATACAACTAATGCAGAATATCAGGGGTAGTGTGTAAAAGAAGAATGCCGAAGAAGTGGAAACGTAAGGTGTACAAAACAGTGGTGCAACCAATACTTCTGTATGGTATGGAAATCTAGGAAGTGACGGCAAAGCAGTTGAGGAAGCTAGAAGAGATGCAAGGGGGGTTGCACTCATCCATAATGTGACCTCATACCCATGATCTCCATATAGACTGCATCCAACGTGGTACCAGCTCAGAACAATGAGAAATACACCAATTCCCTTTCTTCCATGTTAGTGTGACCTCAGAGAGAGCGTATTTAAAAACAGTAGTGAGTACTGCAGCCTGCAAAAAAGTTAATGTTCTGTAGTCCTATCTCGCCTTCATTCTTACTGATGGGATCGGAGCCAAACCTCGGCTCCGACTCGGCCTATTTACAAGCTTGAAGTCTTCTAGTTGGCTTGTGGCTAGGTAGGTATCCCATGGTGCACCAGTACACTCCCCAGATCTCGTTTGCCACGTCTACGAGTTCGGATGTGCTTCTTCTTGGCCGTGGCTAAGTCTAACACATTTTGTTCAAAAATTTTGGATAGAACTTCTATTTTCACAATTTGATAATGTTATATAGCATTTTATAGCTTTAGTTAGTGTCGTGTTTGTAGTTAGCATTTATCTGAGCACTTTTATGTGCTGTTTCTTTGAGTACAGTTGGTCGTTGGCCTTATACTACTTTGGTATCCTGTGTGCCAGTTGTTTCACTGGGTTGTTGTATATTAGTATTTGTAGGCGCCTTTTGCGCTTAGTTTATGCTGTGTATACTTTCTTAAATATTATAAGTAATAGCTTTACTTAGGGAGCTTCCGCTATTTATATGAGTATTTGTAGGCTCCTTTTGCGCTTAGTTTACGCTGTATGTGCTTTCTTAAATATTATAAGCAATAGCTTTACTTGCGGAGCTTCTGCTTGTTTGATATTTACAGTTATTAGTGTTGCAGACAGAACAAGGTTCTGTTGACCTTCGTTCTCGTTCTTTGTTTTTTCCATTAATTAGACTTGTATTCCTGCTCTAGTGTGTGTGCAATGCTCCCTACTTGTTTCTGTAACCCCTAGGTCCATTTTAGTTAGAGGACCTATTTTCCTTCTTCTCTACCAGGGCTAGGCCCATTTAACTTAGAGGACCTAGTCCTCGTGGTGTGTCTTTATCGGTTCCTTTAGGGCTAGGCCCGTTTAAGATAGAGGACCTAGTCCTCCCACTTTCCTTTCTGTGTGTGTGCGCGAGTTCAATCTTCTGTGAGGTGTCTAAGGAAGTAAAGGATCATAAGCCATCTGGCTTTAAAAAATGCATGAAATGCTCACAGATGTCTATAACGGATGGCCACATTAACTGCATGTACTGTCTTGGGGCCATCCACTTACAGGAAGTTTGCTTATTTTGCCACTCTTTTAGTGCTAGGGTGTTGCAAGATAGAAAAAATAAGCTCATACTAAAAGGTCTCCTATAGCCTTCCTTTGAGGAAGATCTGGCTAGCTCTACATCCTCTGCTAGATCTCTGGGATCTAAAAAGGAGAAATCCAAATCCTCTAAGAGGCCCTCCCTGGTGCCAGCTGGTGTCTCGGAGCCACCTCTTAAAATTACTAAGTCTGACAAAATTACTGCCTCATCGGCCCCACTGAGTTCGGAGCCAATCGAGGGTTCTACTACTGTGGTTACAGTGTCGGCACCAAGTAGTTCGGAGCCGACCACTGAGAGTATTCAACGGAGCTGGTCTACGGATCCTTTACTAGTCTTCCCTACATTAAGGTCATCCATATTGCAGAGATCCCATTCTCCTATTCTCTTCCAAGAGTTTATCGGAAGAAGATGTGGAGAGGGTAGTGCTGAGACGTCTGTGAAGTCATCTGCCTTACCTAAATTGTTGTTGGCTCCGACCCAGTCGGTTCCGGGGCCATTTGAGTCCGTCCCCCCTTCGGTGATGCCTCCTCCGAGCCATGCTGGTCTTTTGGAGGTGGAGTGTTTGGTACTGCTGGTGGAACCTGCGGTTCAAGCTCCCCCTGAGGTTGTTTCAGAGCCAGGTTCTGCTCCGACACTCAGTGCTGTCCGTGGTATCTAGGAGCCAAAGCTCCCCGGTCGGCCCCGACAGGGATGCCTGGAACTGAATCTCTTAGGTTCTGAGCCTTCCTCTCAGTGCATTGGCGAGGGTGAGCTTGGACCCTACGTCTATCTTGGAACCGATGGGTCTGGAACCGATGGCATCCTCGGAGCCGAGGAGTTCTTCGGAGCCAGAAAGGTCGGCATTTGAGATGGTGTGCTGTCCCAGTCATCAACTCTTACCAGGGGTACTGACACTCTTCCCCCTAGGGCACCTACTTCTGTCTCTGCATCTACTCCCTCTCTGGACAGCAGAGATCTGCAGCCTCAGGAGCCACAGGCTGGTGGCCCCCATTTTTCCGAGACCTCCCCGGAATATCTTTCCGAGGAGCCCCCACGGAAGAGAACATGCAAGAGGAAGCATGTAGACTCCCAGGACGATTCTCTTATCTCGGACACCGACCTTGAGGAGTCAGAAGGGTCCCCCCAAGTCGTCCTCTGATGATGTCTCCTTCATAGACATCCTGGAAATCCTTAAGCAGAGGTGCGGCTGGCCTACTTTCACCCCCTTCTGATGAGGAGTCGGTGTACCTGAAGGCTTTCGGGTCTCAACCTTAAGCCTCTTGGGTGTCTCCACCCTTCGATGAACTGATGGAGCTCGTTAGTCGGAAGGTGTGGGATACTCTTGATGCCATGGATCCAGTCCCCAGGAGACCAAATAAGTTTCTTTCTGTGGCCAGGGAAAAGGAATTCTTATCTAAAGGTGTTCCCGTAGATGTCATGGTGGTGGCGGTGGCCACTAAGAAGGAGCTAGCGGAAACTTCTTCTTCTGTTCATCCGCCGAATAAAGAGTCTCGAATGATGGACAGATACGGGAAGCATATCTTTTCGTCAGCGGAATTTACTGAACTACCTTACACACTTCACGAGGCTTCAGAGAGATCTCCTTAAGGAGTTAGGAGATTCTCTACAAGGTACATGCACTGAGGAAGTCCCTGTCAAGGTGTCTGCCCAGTTGTCCACCTTGAACTCTATTGTCAACTCGTCCATGAGACTTATCTAGTATGCAGCTGATGGAGCGAGTAGAGCAGTGGGTTCAGTAATTTCCATAAGGCGTCATTCCTGGATCCGTTTGTGTAATTTTGCGGAACCATTCAATTCTACCTTTACCAACACCCCCTTCCATTCTTCATTGTTTGAACCCAAGGTAAAAGGACACACTCACCCGGTGTGAGCAAGAAGGAGAAACACACTCTGCTGTGGGAGTATGTTTTACTGTCCCCTCTAGACCATACCCTCAGGGTCAGAGAGGTGGTAAAATGTAGTTCAAGAAGTTCCAGAGGTTTTTCCAAGATGCACAGGGTGACTCCTCCTTCAGAGGAAGACGAAGAAATGGTAGACGTCGCTCTAGAGGCAGGGGCGGACCGCAAAACCAGGGAGGCCGTGATTCATTTTGGGGCCGGCCTTACCAGCGCTCCTGATATGGGGGCCCGACTGTGCTTCTCTGGAGCCGGTCGGGAGGTCGCATTTTTTTTGTATCCAGAAGCCTGGCTAAGTATCCCTCAAGACAAACGGGTACAAAAAATAATTACCAAAGGTTATGTCATACTCTTTTTCTCTGCCACCTATGTTCCCAAGAGGATCCCGGATGTTCCACCCAATCACAGGGATCAGGCAACTGTGGAGGTCAACAGGTTGCTGGCAAAAAGAGTCCTCCAAACCATCCCAGCAAACCAAATAGGATCCGGAACTTGCTCCAGTTTCGTTTTAGTGCCAAAACGTACAGGGGACTGGAGGTCCATCTTGGACCTCAGCAGATTGAACGAATCTGTAATGAAGGACAAGTTCCGGATGGTGACACTGCAGTCTGTACTCCCGTTACTAGGGAAAGAAACTTGGATGTGCTCAATAGACCTCCAAGACACTTACTACCACATAACAATGGACAGGGCTTCGAAGAGTCATCTACGCTTCCGGCTGGGAGCCAGTCACTACCAGTTTCGTGCTTTGCCCTTTGGTCTCACCACAGCCCCCAGGGTGTTCACCAAGTATATGGCAGTAGTTACAGCTCACCTGAGACGTCGAGGATTCCAGGTGTTTCCGTATCTGGACGACTGGCTCCTTACCGCCCCCACCAGGCATCTACTTCTTCAGACCAGGGATGCTACCATTCAACTTTGTGCCCAGTTGAGGATTACTACCAGTTGGGAAAAATCTGCCTTATTGCCCTCACAGTTTGTGATTTTTATAGGCGCAGAGATAGACACAGTAGATGTTGACTTGTCTTCCAACAGAAAGGGCACAGAATCTGGTTCTTCAAATTCAACATCTTTTCCCCCTGCGAAAAGTCAAGGCCAAGACTGCTCTGAAGCTTCTGGGGACCATGGCTTCCACCATACTACTAGTGCCGCTAGCCAGACCGCACATGTGGATTCTTCAGTGGCTGCTGTCGTCCCAGTGGTCCTTTCAACATCTACCATTAACTCATCACGTACTGCTGACAGACTCTTGCAAGAAGGACCTCATTTGGTGGACCCAACCCCACCAGTTAATCACGGGCACCTCATTTGTCCCCCGCCAACCCATTCTCACTGTGACCACCGATGCCTCACAGATAGGGTGGGAGGGCATTATCTAGGCAGGACTTTCCAAGGCACATGGCAAAATCACAAGGCTCGCCTGCATAGAGATGAGGGTGGTGCTCATGGTGTTGCAAGCACTTCACAACCTTCTGCCTCTTGGGACGATTGCAATACAATTACACAACGTGTCTGTAGTATGGTATATCAACAAACAAGGTGGAACCAGATCATACCCATTCTGTCGAGAGGCCATTTGAGTTTGGAAGTGGGCAATATCTTCCCATGGCTTTCTGGTGTCGATGCACATCCGGGGACAGCCAACGTGATAGCCGACAAACTCAGTCAAGCAATTTTGATGCTTCACAAGTGGTCTCTGAAACAGGAAATAGTGGAGCAGATTTTCCGCAGATGGGGACAGTCTTGCTGCGATCTTTTTGCCAGCCCGATCAACGCCAAATGCAACAGCTATTTCTCCCTTATCCCCCCTCCGGGGGAGTCACCGAGAGATGCACTTGTTCACGTTTGGCCCCTGGGTCTCCTTTATGCTTTCCCTCTCTTTCCTCTCATATCCGAGGTTATTCAGAAAGCGAAACAGCTGGGAAGCAAACTGATCCTCATTGCTCCTTGCTGGCCTCGTCAGGTTTGGTTCCCCTTTCTCGGGCCTCTTCTCCTAGACAATCCTTGGATTCTGGACCCAGTGCCAGATCTCTTGACGTATATGTCAGGCTCGCTTCATCCCGCTTTACACACCATCAGTTTGACAGCTTGGCTGCTCCAGTTCCATCCCTAGTCAGGCTTCACGACTTCTCACCTTCTGTGACTCATATACTAATGTCATCTCATAAACCCTCCACTAGGAGATTATGTTCCAGTAAATGGAGGAGATTCTCTATCTGGGCTGAGAAAAAGAATGTTGACCCTTATACCACCTCCATTCCAGTGGTTTTGGAATTCCTGTCTGAGCTTTTCCACCAGGGATCTGCGGCTGCCACTATTAGAGTTCAATTGGCAGCGATTTCTAATTTTCATCTAGGCATACAAGATTCTAATTTGATGTCACATAGGCTGTGCAAAACCTTCCTCAAAGGTGCCACTAAGACCTCCATTTCAGGAACCTGTTGATGTTCTTCGTGTTTCACTGTTGCAGTCATTACATTTGGGTAATCTGCTGGCAGGTTGCCCCGAATTCCAAAGTCTTGGGTCCTGCGTCGGTTGCTGTCTCCTCTTCCATGACGTCAGGTCGTCAGGGGTATAAAACAAGCAGCCAACGCCATTTTCTTCTGTCTTTCTTGCTGCTCGGTGCCTGAAGCAGTTTGCAAGTGCCGGTCGGCCGACTCCTGAAATTTTCGAGTTCGAGTTTCAGAACCGAAGTCTTCACTAGAGCTAAATACCCCATTGGGGAAACTTTTTCTTGCTCCATACCGATGTTAGAAAAAGTTAATAATTGTATTACTTGTGAGAAGCAAATACCTCATAAGGATTTCTATTTATACTGTATTCCTTGCTTAGGCCCTGATCACAACCTGCCTGGCTGTCGGTTTTGTGCTAGATTTAACCAACGCACTATTAAGCGGCTGTATATTTTTGCCTCAAAATATTTTGGAAACAGATTTAACTACCCTGAAATGTTGTCATATAGCAATCCGACTATCGGAGTACACAAAAAATGCAAAGAAAAGGACAGAGACAGACCGCCGATGTCCAAAACCGACGACGAAGCTTCTCCTAAGTCGGTCGCCAGTTCACCAGTACTCAGTGAGGCGCTTTCACAGCCCCTGATACCCGCTACTTTTGAGTCGCAGGCCCCTACCGAGACCCATGTGGAGTCCGGCATGCTGCGAGATACTCAAAGTATTGTACCCATGGATGTCTCTCCCTCGGATGGGTCTGGAGCCACTGAGCAGGCACCAGCTTCTGAGGGTGTATTCAGGCCTCAACATTTTTATAAAAAAACGACAGCTGCAAAGCCAAAGACAAAAGCAACTTCTAAAGCTAAAAAAATGATGCATGAGCCACGTGCACAGGCCGCTATGCCTAAAAAACAGATGATCAAAATGGCTGAAGACCGTATTACCTTGATCATGGGTTCCCAAACCCCTCCTGATAAGAGGCCTAGGCAAGACACTGAGTATGAATCTTCAGATCAGGTTTCTATTTCTTTTGATTGCTCTTTTGATCAGGAATTATCTGTACCTCCCTCTGAGGATTCTGATGCAGAGGAATCTATCCCATCTGCATCACCTCCTGAGGATTATTAATTTGGAGAAACCTTGCATACTTTGAGGGAGCATTTTCACTGGGAGAGTCAAGATTTCTCAGAATCAAAAAAGAGGCTCAGGGATTTCCTTCTTCTCCCTCAGCACAGGCCTTTAGCCATACCCCCTGTTTTAGACATTGTGGATGATTTGTTTTCGGAGTCAAGCTCGACTCCTGACTCCTTACCTCCGGCTCCCAGCAAGCCTGACAGACATTACAGAGTCCCTGACTCACACAAATCTTTATTTAGAAACCCTGCTGCTGACCCTGAAACTATTTCACAGGGTCCAAAGGGAGTTAAGGCCTCAACAGCAAAATATCCTACCCCCTCTGACAGAGATTCAAGGGCACTGGATAGATGGGGAAAGAAGGTTTATACATCTGCAACCTTGGCAGTTAGGGCCTTAAACTGCCAGTTTCATATGCTCAAGTATCAACATGTTATGGGATTGCTGAAACAGAAAATGATGATGATTTCTGAATGTGCAGAAAATAAAGAATTGCAGGAATGATTGCATGCAGCTGAACAATTTGGAAAGCATACTTTTCTATGTAGTTTTGATTCCTTAGAGGCCTCCTGCAGGGCAGCAGTTACTGGATCTGTGATTAGGAGGCATGCCTGGCTAAAAGAGCAAATTTTGCCTGATCATGTTAAAGCTAAATTACTGGATGCACCTTTATAGCATGATACTCTGGTATTAAGGCAGAAGAGGTTTTAAAGAAAATGGAAGACAAAGCTAAGTCAATGCAAACTGTAAAAGACTTCTTACAAGTGCAGCCACCAAGATTCGGTAGACACTGGCCTACAAAAAATTGGTCCTTTCATGTGTCCGACAGAGCTCAAATGGGCAAATCCAGACGCCTTAAAGGTTCTAGATACCAGGCACAAGATTCTTACAGGTCAAAGCAATGGGGTGCTTCTACCTCCAAATATGGAGGCGATAAAGTGAAACCCTACAGAAAACAGCCCCAATGACTTCCCTCTGCCTTCACCAAGCACTTATCTTTGGCAGCACCCTTAGGGGGAAATTAGCACCATGTTAAGTTGTCTATCTCGCCTTCATTCTTGCTGGATGGGTTCGGAGCCGACCTCGGCTCCGACTCGGCCACTCTAAAAGCTCGAGAGTTGGTTCCACCGGCTCGAGGCTCCCCTTATATCCCACAATGCTAGGCGAGAGTTACCTTAGATCTCGTTTGCCGCTACAGCTTCGAGGTTGGTTGCTTCTACCGGTTCCTGGTGAGTGTTAGCTTTTTATACTAAAAAGTTATTCTTTTTTCCCCTTTTAACCTTAATTCTTCACAAATTAGTGTAGAATATAGTTTTTTATCCCCGACCCTATTTTTCCCCATTTTCTCTTTAAAAGAACCGCTGGTTCTTCCCTTGGGCCTTTGGCCTTCCCTTCCTTAGGGTGTGTTTGTGTAGTTTCTTTAACTTTTTTGTGCTTAATTTCTAGTATTTTTACTAAAATTGTTAATTATTTTTAGTATTAATATTTTTCTGACAGGGTATAACTGTGTGTTTGGTGTGTGTTAGTGTACACCTGTCAGTTAGGATAATGTCAAAGGAAGCAAAGGTCTCTGGATTCAAGAAGTGTGATGCGTGCTGTCAGAAAATGTCTCTGACAGACGCTCACACTTCTTGTGTCTACTGTCTGGGGCCTTTGCACCTGCAGGACTCCTGTGCTGTGTGCCATGGCTTCAGCCCCAGGGTCCTGCAGGAGAGAAAGAACAAGTTAATTTTGAGAGGCTTGTTAAAACCAGAGGATTCCCTGTCAGTTTCAACAGGGAAGCCCTCTAAGGCATCGAGGTCTTCGGCTCCGGCGTCCGAGCCGAGACCTCAGGTTGTTCAACCTTTGCCTTTATCGGCTCCGGCTGGAGCCGATAAGACTCAGTCCACAGTTTCTGTGGCTTCCTCGGCTCCGGCTGGAGCCGAGGTTATCGAGGTACCTGTGTTGGCTCCGACAAGATCTTCGGAGCCGACAACCAGAAAGAGGTCTAGGTCACCTTCTCTTGGCTCCGTTCATTCGGCTCCAGGATCTCCCCTGCTGTCTGAATGGAGCCAAAGGTCTCATTCCTCTAGGTCATCGAGGCTTTCCGATCATGACCTTCAGAGGGTGGTGAGTCGACTACTTAAGTCCGAGGCACTTGCCCAGATGCTTCAGAGCCCGACTCATCAGTCGGTGCCTGCCCCGGTCCACCAACTCTTTCCTCCTTCGACTCTTTTGAGTTCGGGCCGGGTCGTGTTGGAACCGAGACTGTGGTCACCGAGCCGAGACAATTGTCTTCGCCCGTCGCCGCTCCGTTTTCTTCCGTGGAGGAATCTCGGCGCGGACTTCCCTCGTCGGCTCCGAGGGGTGAGTGGCATCGGACCCTTGTCCGACCCCCCTCTCCCTCTCGGTGCTTCGGCGCTGGTGAGTTCGGCTCTGACATCGGCCTCGGGGCCATCACTGTCGGTGCCGGGGGGGGTCCTTAGCTCCTCGGAGCGGGGACCTCTGGCTCTGCCTGACAGGGGTGCTTTCGAGGTCATGCGGAGTGTGTTAGAGCCTGGCTCTACTCCACAGTCGGCTCCGTCAGCCCCTCCTCTATGCTGCCTCAGGGTAAGTCGACTCACTCCCTCATCCCGGACCGCAGAGAGCCAGCTCCTCAAGAGCCCCCTTTGGGGATTTCATCCTCTTCCGAGGCCTCTCCTGATTTGGCAGAAGAGCCCCCACGGAAGAGGAAGTGCAAGAGGAAGCACATTGACTCACCTGAGTCTACCACGTCGGACACAGATCTGGATGATTCTGAGGGTTCCCCGTTCCCCTTCTGAAGATGTCTCATTTGCAGACATTCTGGAGATCCTTAAACAGAGGGAAATTGGCCAGCCCTCAACCCTTCAGAGGACGAATCTGTGTATCTTGAGGCGTCTGGCTCTCGTCCTTCCACCTCCTGGGTGTCCCCCTTCGACCCCTCATGCAGGTGGTTGCTAAAAGGCATGGACGGCTCCTGATTCAGTGGACCCCACTCCCAGGAGACCCTCCAAATTCATCACAGCTCCATCAGACAAGCAATTTTTATCAAAATGAGTTTCTGTGGATGCTATGGTGGTAGCTGCCGCCACAAAGAAGGAACTGGCTGATCCTTCAGTGCCTGTCCATCCACCTAACAAGGAATCTAGGTCCATGGATAGGTGGAAGCGGATGTTCTCCTCAGCGACTTTTACCATGCGTCGCTGAATTACCTGTGCCATTTCACTCGTCTTCAAAGGGACTTGGTCAAGGAAGCGAGTGAGATGTTGAAGGACCCTACAGCTGCGGGTTCCAAGAAAAATGAACACGCAGCTGGCTATCCTTAATTCCATTTCCAACTCCTCCATGCGCCTCCTCTCTTATGCGGCCGATGGAGCGAGCAGAGCCAAGAGGAACAGGGGTAGCCTTACGTAGGCACGCCTGGATGCGGCTATGCAACTTTGGAACCTTTCAAGACGTCTTTCACGAACTCCCCTTTGATGGATCATCTCTTTTGGTCCTCAAGTGAAAGAAACCCTGACTAGGTGCGAGACTGATGGCAAGACCCTTTCTGCCGCCGGAGTCCGTTTTCGACTCCTTCTAGGCCTTACCCCAAAGGCCAGAAGGGTGGAAAGATGTGGTTCCGTAAACAATCTCAAGGGACTTCGCCTGACGACAGAGTCGCTTTTCCTACCAGAGGCAGAGGTGGGAATAACAATGGTAGACGTCGCCCTAGGGGCAGGGGGGGTCCGCAGAACCAGGGCAATCGGGAAGCCTTTCCTGACAAGCCCTTTCAGCATCCCTGAGGTGTTGCCCGACTGCCCATCTTCGGAGGCAGTCGGGGGAAGATTGTCACTGTACCCAGAAGCCTGGCTATCCTTGACACAAGACAAATGGGTACAGTCCATTATTTCCGAAGGTTATTCCATCCCCTTTCTTCGTTTTCCAAATCAGTCAAAAAAATCCCTTCCAGATGTTCCACCGCTCAAAGGGATATAGCAGCTTTGGAAATTTCAAAACTGCTTGCAAAAGAGCTATTCAGCCAGTGCCAGCAGACCAACAAGGATCCGGAATCTACTCAAGGTTCTTTTTAGTTCCAAAGAAAACAGGGGACTGGAGACCAATTTTGGATCTCAGTATCTTGAACAGATCGGTCAAGAAGACAAGATTTCGGATGGTCACGCTGCAATCCATTCTTCCCCTATTGGGAAAAGGAAACTGGATGTGCTCTATAGACCTTCAGGACGCGTACTATCACATAAAATGAACAGGCGCTCCAGAAGATTCCTCCGCTTCAGGCTGGGAACCAGTCATTTTCAATTCAGGGCCCTGCCCTTTGGTCTCACCACTGCCCCCGGTGTTTACCAAAGGCATGGCAGTGGTAGCTCCGCACCTGAGATGACAAGGATGCCAGGTGTTTCCATATTTGGACGACTGGCTCCTCACAGCTCCCACCAAGCATGTCCTTCTGATGGCCAGAGATTACACTTTTCGTCTGTCAAAACTGGGTATCTCAATAAATTGCGAAAAGTCTGTTTTGTCGCCTTGTCGTACTATTACCTACATAGGCAAATTTAGATACTGTAAACATGTCTGCAACACTAACGAACCAAAGGATATCAGACATTCAAAAATTGGTGTCACTTCTTCTCAACAACAACAGAGCCAAAGCCAGGTTAGTTCTAAAGGTGTTGGGAATCATGGCAGCGGCCATACCTCTCCTCCCATTGGCCAGATACCACATGCGGATCCTTCAGTGGATGCTCTTTTCTCAATGGTCATACCAGGAACTTCCAATGTCTCACACCATTATGATCACGCAAGCGTGCAAAAAGCATCTCATGTGGTGGATGTCGTCCCCCCAGCTCCTGTTGGGGAGACCATTTGTTCCACCTCCTCCGGTTGCTACTCTGACAACGGATGCCTCCCTGATCGGGTGGGGGGGGCATTATCAGGGCAGGACAGTCCAGGGCACATGGCAACCAAGCGAATGCCACCTGCACATAAGTGTTCTGGAGATGAGAGCAGTGCTTTTAGCGTAGCAAGTGCTTCAAGACACTCTTCCCTTGGGAGCGATTGCAATCCAGACAGACAATATGTCTGTAGTGTGGTACATCAACAAACAAGGCGGAACCAGATCATACCCCCTGTGTCGAGAAGCACTCAGACTGTGGCAATGGGCGATTTCTTCTCAGCGGTTTCTGATAGCAACGCACATCCCGGGAAGTCCAATCACATTGCGGACAAGTTGAGCAGACCTATTCTCATGCCTCACCAGTGGTCTCTGAAAGACTCTGTAGTGAGAGAGATATTTCTCAAGTGGGGTCAGCCTTGCTGCGATCTTTTTGCTACTCCCCAAAACAGCAAGTGCAGAGAATACTTCACTCTATTCCCTTTACCAGGCCAACACAGCAGGGACGCGCTAGTCCAAGTTTGGCCCCGGGGACTTCTGTATGCATTTCCACCTTTCCCACTGATCTCTCAAGTAATACAGAAAGCTATCGCTCAGAAGGCCTCATTGATCCTCATTGCTCCTTACTGGCCTCGACAAGTGTGGTTCCCCTTTCTACATCGATTTCTTTTGGGCGACCGTGGAATCTGGACCTAGTTCCAGATCTTTTGATCCATCAGTCGGGTCAGTTTCATCGCTCCTCCCTCTCTGAACCTCACTGCTTGGTTCCTCCACTTCCAACCGTAGCCAGGCTTCCTCAATTATCTCACTCTGTTAGAGATATTTTGATAGCTTCCCATAAATCTTCCACTCGAAGATTTATTTGAGTAAGTGGAACGCTTCTCATATTGGGCACAAGGAAAGGACATAGATCCTTTCACCGCTTCCATCCAACTAGTCCTTGATTTTCTTGCTGAACTCTTCCATGCAGGTTCATCTCCATCTACTCTTAAGGTTCAATTGGCAGCTATTTCTAATTTCCATGTGGGTATTTCTGAATCTGCCCTAATGTCCCACAAACTCTGCAAAGCCTTTTTGAAAGGAGTTTTTCTTCTCAGACCTCCTGTAAGGAATCCTCCTTCTCCTTGGGACCTAAATTTAGTTCTTGCTTCTTTGATTCTTTCCCCTTTCGAACCTGCAGCTTCATGTTCCTTAAAGTTATTATCATGGAAAACTCTCTTTCTGGTGGCTATCACATCAGCTAGAAGAATTTCAGAACTTCAAGCACTCAGTTGTCGTTCTCCTTACCTTGTGTTCCATAAGGACAGAGTTTCCTTACGAACTAACCCGTCCTTTTTGCCTAAGGTGGTTTCAACATCAAATCTAAACCAATGCATTGACCTCCCTGTCTTTTTCCCGGAGTATTCAAATAGGTCTGAACAAAATTACACTACCTGGATGTTCATCGTCAATTAAGGTACTACTTGGACAGGACGAAACTATTCAGAAAATCTGATCAGCTGTTTGTCTCCTATGCGGAAAGCAGAAAGGGACTTCCAGTTTCAAAGGTATCTTTATCCAGATGGCTAACATCTCTGATTACCCTTGTTTATGAGATTAGACACCAAAACTGCCTAATAAACCTAAAACCCATTCCACCAGAGCTTTGGCTACTTCTCTAGCCTTCCAAGACAGACTGCCTATTGACACCATTTGTGCAGCGGCTACTTGGGCTACTCCTCACACTTTTATTTCCCATTATAAGTTGGATTTAGCTTCTAGGCATAGAGCTAATTTTGGTTCCACTGTTCTCAGGAGTCTGTTCCGTTAGGCCACCGGGACAAGGTGCTAGGGACGGTCCCATCCAGCAAGAATGAAGGCGAGATAGACAACTTAACATATAGAAGTTATGTTCTTACCATAACGTTCCATGTTAGTTGTCTTCTTCTCGCCTTCTTCTTGCGCGTCCCACCCTCCTTCCCCTGGCCTGGACAGACCTAGAGGAGTTGTGATCGTGACCTCTCTTTCTACCACCTCTTTCTTAGTCATATGCTATTATGCATATTTTCTTGTTTCAGGATATAGGTCACCCTTTTCTTCCTGCTGTTAGAGGTGGATTCTGTTTCACAGTTATACTGTTTTTGATATAAGCTGGGTTAGCTTACAAACGAGATCTGAGGTAACTCTCGCCTAGCATTGTGGGATATAAGGGGAGCCTCGAGCCGGTGGAACCAACTCTCGAGCTTTTAGAGTGACCGAGTCGGTGCCGAGGTCGGCTCCGAACCCATCCAGCAAGAAGAAGGCGAGAAGAAGACAACTAACATGGAACGTTATGGTAAGAACATAACTTCTATTTTTGCTCAAAATTGCTAGTTAATAACCCAGGACAAGTGGGTGCTAAACATAGTATCACAGGGATACAGATTCCATTTCCATACTCTGCCAATGGCAAGTGGTTGGCCGGATCTGCCAAAAAATCAATGGGCAGAGGCACAGAAACAGGCTATGTCCCTCGTGGATATGGGGGGCTATTCAGCCAGTGCCAAAACAAGAAAAAGGACAAGGTTTCTACTCAAGACTGTTCCTGGTACCCAGAAAGGACAAGGCCTGGCGGCCAATACTGGATTTATCAATTTTGAACACATTCCTGGACATTCCAAAATTCAAAATGCTGACTTTGCAGCAGCTTCAGCCCATGCTGGGCAAGAATGCTTGGCTGGTGGCATTAGACCTAAAAGAGGCATACCTGCATGTCCCAGTAAGGGAATCATGCGGAAGATACCTCCGTTTCAAGGCTGGCTTGATGCATTATCAATTCTCTGAACTGCCCTTTGGCTTATCTACTGCGCCCAGGGTCTTTACAAAGTGCCTGGCACCAGTAATTGCTTTTTGCAGACAAAGAAGTACACAAATATATCCTTACTTGGACGACTGTCTCATTCAAGCAGAGAACAAGGACATTCTTCTTCAACACCTGGCGTTTGTGAAAAGGCTTCTAACATGCCTAGGGTACACAATAAACGAAAAGAAATCACAACTGGTACCCTCTCAAAAGATAACATTCCTGGGTTTAAGCTTGAATACAACTGCCCAGATGGCTTTCCTCACGCCAGACAAAAAAAGGCAACTGACTACTTACGTCAAACCAATGTTAACAAAAACCCAGTTATCTGCAAGACAAACTCTGCAGGCTTTTGGGTTCATGGCATCCTGCATCCTACTGATTCCATATGCAAGACTGCATATGAGGAAACTTCAGTGGTACCTAAAAAGTTTATGGAGTCAACATTGTCACAGTCTGGAAACAATGATTCCCTGCCTACAACAGGAGTTTCTATGGTGGGCAAAGGCATGTCACCAAAACACGGGACAGGCCTTCACTTTACCTCCTGCCAGCCAAACCTTAACAACAGACGCATCAGATTATGCATGGGTGGCCCACCTGGCGGGAAGATGCATTCAGGGCAAATGGACCCCAAAACAAATGCATCTGCATATCAACCAAAAAGTGATGTTAGCTGTTCACCTGACAGCCTTCAAGGACTTACTCCATCCAGGACAACTACTGATAAAGACAGACACCACCACAGTTATGTGGTATATAAACAAGCAGGGGTCACGCACTCGTACCCCCTTTGCAGACTAGCCATGGCACTGTGGGACACCGCTTTGACTTAGCAAGTACATCTTCAAGCTCAATTCCTGCCAGGAAAACAAAATACTCTGGCAGACGATTTAAGCAGAAACCTTATGGACCCTCACGAGTGGAAACTAGATCCACAAGTCTTCAGCATGATAACAAAGAAATGGGGGAGCCCAGACATAGATCTATTTGCTTCTCCTCAAAATGATCAGTTGAAAAGATTCTGCACAAGGACTTATCACAGACAAGCATGGAAAGTGGACGCCCTATCCTTCAGTTGGAAAAACCTATCAGTTTACACCTTTCCTCCTCTGCCTCTTCTACCCAAGGTCCTCCTAAAAGTCAGACAAGAGAAGCCAAAGAGGATACTAATTGCCCCGGACTGGCCCCACCAATACTGGTACCCAGTCCTAAGGAACTTGTCTCAATACCCAGCTTGGACGCTACCTCAAAGACCTCAATTACTGTCCCAGCAAAACAATCAGATCCTGCACAATCAGCTCCAAACACTGAACCTGGCAGCATGGCTGATCATGTAGTTATGCAAACAGCACCTCTCAGTAAAGCTGTGATGGATGTCATTTTGGAAGCCAGAAGGCCTAGTACTAGACAATCTTATGCTGATAAATGGAAGAGATTCTGTGCTTGGAATCAAGCACAAGGAACTGATACAGTAGAACCAAATATTCCTCAGATATTACAATATTTGACTGAGATGCTTGACAAAGGCCTATCTTTCTCATCAATAAAAATCCTTGCCTCTGCCATTTCGGCGCATTACTATACAGAGCTACTAATCTTTTCTCATCCTTTACTAAAACAGTATCTTAGAGGAGCCAAAAATTTAAGGCCTCCTAGAAGATCACCAATACCTGCATGGGACCTCAGTTATGTGTTGGAAAAGCTCACCCTGCCTCCATTTGAACCAGCTGCTACTGCAGATATAAAGTTCTTATCATGGAAAACAGCTCTGCTCCTAGCAATTACTTCAGCAAGAAGAGTCTCAGTGCTACAGGCCCTCATGGCTGTGGAGCCTTTTATCGTATTTTACCCAGACAGGGTGTCTCTGAGGACAAATCCTTCATTTATGCCTAAGGTGGTCTCCAGTGTGGCTCTTAGCCAAACTGTTCATCTTCCAAACTTTTATCCAAATCCGCAGAACAAGGGGAGGGAATTCTGCATTCCTTGGACGTACACAGCTAAGATTCTACTTGAGCATTACTAAAGCTCTAAAAAAACTGAGCAATTACTAGTGACATATGCTGCAGGATCAGAAGGAAAGGCTATTTAAAAGTGGATAAGCCACTGCATTCGTCTCTGCTACTTACACCATGGCAAACCTGTGCCCAAGGGCATTAGGTCTCATTCCACCAGAGCTGCAGCTACATCAGCCTTTCTCAGAGGGGTACCAACCAAAGACATTCTAGAGGCTGCTACTTGGAGTTCTGTTCACACCTTTACATGGCATTATCATTTGCCTCTCTACTCAAGTCCAGGGCAGGCTTTGCCACTGCAGTTCTGCAGGGCCTTATAGCCACCCCTAATGCTGTTTAGCTCCAGCCTCCCATTCATAGCTTTGAGATTCTACCCAAATGTAATGACTGCAACAGTGAAACACAAAGAACATAGTACAGTTGTGTACACTTACCATAAATGTAGATGCTCGAGTGTATTCACTGTTGCAGCCCAGGTTACCCGCCCGCCATCCCCCTTTCATTCTGGAGTTTATCTTTCCTTCTCTATCTTCTGCAACCTATGTGGTGTATTTGCTTGTAGACGAAGGTAAAGTTTGTATTGATGCATGTATATATAGTTTATATATATATATATATATATATATATATATATATATATATATATATGATACCTTTTTGGGGGCACCTTACATCTGGGGCAAGAAAAACTGAAGAAAATGGTGTCTGCTTCTTGTTTTATATCCCCTGACGACCTGACGTCATGGAAGAGGAGACAGCAACCGACGCAGGACCCAAGACTTTGGAATTCAGGCCGATTGAGGGCAACCTGCCAGCAGATTACCCAAATGTAATGACTGCAATAGTGAATACACTCGAACATCTACATTTATAGTAAGTGTGCACAACTGTACTCTTCATGGGACTTGAATTTTTTTCTATCCAAATTGACGTCTCCGCCCTTTGAGCCTTCTCATTCATCGTCTTTGCAATTTCTGTCTTGGAAGACCTTGTTTCTGGTGGCAATCACGTCTGCCAGACGGGTGTCAGAGTTACAAGCACTGCCTGTAAAACCCCCTTATCTGATTTTTCACAAAGACAGAGTATCTCTTCGTACTAATCCATCTTTTGTCCCCAAGGTCTGTTCCCATAGCACTTTGAACCAATCCATAGAACTTCCGGTGTTTTTCCCAAATCACTCCAACGCAGCAGAATACAGGTTTCATCAGTTGGATGTTCATAGACAATTATGTTTTTATTTGCACCGGACTAAAGAATTCAGGAAGTCAGATCAATTATTTATTTCCTTCACCGAATCCAAGTCAGGTTTACCAGTTTCTAAAGTGACCCTCTCAAGTTGGATCTCTAGCTGTATAGCCTACATTTACACCTCTGAGGGTAAGCCCTTTCCTTTCAAAATAAGACTCACTCTACGAGATCTCAGTCTACGTCTGCAGCCTTTCAAGCCAGAGTCTCACTTGTGCAGCAGCAGCTTGGGCTACCCCTCACACATTTGTTACTCATTACAAATTGGATTTAACCTCCATGGGTAGAGCATCCTTTGGTTCCACGGTACTCGGGCGTATTTTTCCTTGAGCCACCCAAGAATAAGGTGCAAGGGACGCTGTCCCATATGTAAGAATGAAGGTGAAATAGGACTACAGAACATGAAGAAGTTGTGTACTCACCATAGCGTTCCATGTTTGTAGTTCATCTCGCCCTTCATTCTTACAAACCCACCCTCCTACCCCCATCCTGGAAGTATCTGGAGACAGAAAACTATTGTTATCATTGTTCAGACCTTTTATTATTGGCTTCTTTCTGTATATTTATTATTTTCCTAGTTAGCAGAAAACAAGATCTCGGGATTGTATTGGTGCACCATGGGATATGTACCTAGCCACAATCCAACTAGAAGACTTCGAGCTTGTAAATAGGCCGAGTCGGAGCCGAGGTTCGGCTCCGATCCCATCAGTAAGAATGAAGGGGCGAGATGGACTACAAACATGGAACGTTATGGTGAGTACATTACTTCTTTTTTCATACAGTTGAATGTACTTCAACTGTTTAAGGGGTAGAGGCAAGATCATAAGCATTATACCATAACACAGTAGACCTGTTTGGAATTACGTGAACCAGCAAAAAGAATTAATTGCATTTAAATAAAAAATATTATCAACTGGCAATACCCTCCATAATTGCATCCCTTCTACAAGTTACTGCATAATCCATAACTAGTTTCTGTGCCTTGTGCCCACTGAGTACAAAGACAGGCTCTAGCTTCCTGACATTGCACTGAATAAACAGGCTGTTTCTCTGTCATGACCATATGGATGATAAGGTGGGTACTACAGACTGAACAAATGACTTCCATGAAGTGGGGAAAGTTTGTTCGTAAACTGCAATACTCAACTTGCATACTGGACTAAAACATTACTTGTGTAGTGAATGACTTTTTTTCTATGTACTGTTTTCCTTACTACCAATTAAATCTTATGGATAGGCACTACTAGTTGCTTTGGATGGAACCTTAAATTGCAGTTATTTAGGATGACAGAATAAACAACTGCATGAAATGATTACAGTACCAGCAAACAATTGAAGTGCCCCTTATATGCACTCTGGATTCTAAGCATTTGCAAGCTGATTTTACTATGTTGTAATGTTAATATATAACAGACTTAAAAAAAAAACTCAGAGGAAGGGATATCTGAGAGAGTGTATCCTGCTGTGACTAGTTCATAGCTTAAGCTGTATATGATGTCCTGCCAAAGATCAGAGCAGCTGGACAGAGCTTCCACATGCTTTAGCTACAGCCCTTCATAAGGGAAGCTGGATAAAATCAATGGCTAAGGTGCCAAAACTCCAGAGCTTTTATGTCTCAGGAGGAGTCTAGACCCCCTGACAAATAGAATCCATGCTAACAAAAATCTCACACCCTGACATAAAAAATAGCAAAAATAGTAAAACAGAGGGTGTGGCTACTGCAGCAGTGTTAGAACATCCACTGTTGTAGGTTTACTTAATAACTGTAGTTTGTTCATAATAAGATCATTAATGAAGTAGCCTAAGCTATATGGAATGAACATCAGAGCTTAGAAAGCAGGGGAGGAAGAAGATGGATCAAAGTCCAGGAACCCCTTGAGAGCAGTCCTAGCAAAGCTTTCTGTGGACATAGAGACAGAATCTATTTTGTGGTATCTGGGGAAGGTATGCATAGATAATCAAGTTGATGCCTCTAATGTAATTTTAGAGACCACCCCTTTCAAAAAAGCCATAGAAGCCAGAATCCTAACAGAATGGGGCTTGATTTTGCCTGCAGGTGACTTGTTAATGGTGAGAACATCAAAAAGCAGTAGCATGGGAAAACTTTTTTTGTGTCTCTGTGTGTGACTCTGGAAGAAAATGAAGGATGAATAGGCTGGTTTAGTGTAAGCTCTGAAATGACCTTAGCTATAAAGGAAGGCTTTTTCTCAAAGTAACTTTTTCTTTGTGAAAAATAAGATGCGGGTGACTAACCAAAAGAGCTTATTAATCAGATACTCTTCTTGTAGGAGTCAGAGTAATAATCTGTACTGTCTTCTCAAGGTAAGAACAACCAGCCACATGAGCAGGTTCAAAAGAAAACTCTGCAAGTTGTTTTCCACAACAAAACTTAGATCTCAATAAGCCTTCAGGGGGCCAGATATGTAACACGCCTTTCAAAAATTGCTTGACTTGATGACGTGTAGAATGGGTGGGATCTAAGACCAGGCAAGCAGAGATACGACTCTGCAAAAGTGTAAGAAAGGCCAGAGTATAACCGTATACAAATACAGTAGAACTAGAGATGTCTGCACATGAAAAGGGTCCTGGTTCTTATTTGAAACAAACTAGGAAATCTTTTTCACTTGCCCATATATTGGTGGCAGGTTTCTTTGCTTCAAGGGAGAACCACTGTTGCTTTGGTCAAAATGGAGTCACCACAGTTATCTCTTGGAGTACTTCTGGATCTTTAGAAGAACCAGAGGAAAGGGTGGAAAGACCTTCAGGAACATTACCTTCCGTAGGAATTAAAGGCATCAGTCTTCCAAGCCTGATTGTGATTAGTTCAACTTCTGTTCATGAGGTTCCTGGTCCTGCTCAGCTTCTCTGCATCAATATTTGCTGTGATAGAATACAGAAAGCCTGGAGGGACAGACTGAACTGAGTCGCTAAATCGCAGGCTGACACAGTTAGTCTGCAAAGGGGGTAGGACCTGGCTTCCTTCTGTTTATGTACCACATCACTGTGGTGTTGTCAGATTACTAGTCAGGGGCCTGTTTATCTTTAGGAAGAAAGGCTATCATGACTGTTGTTTCCAGAAGACATCCCAGAAACGCTATGCTGTGGGAAGGAGTGAGAGGAGATTTATCTTTGCTCACCTGAAATCCCAGGTTGAGATAAATGTTTATTACTCAAGCCAGAGATTCTTGACATCCTGTGAAGGAATCTGCCAAAGTAAGGCAACTGTATAAATATGAGAAAATGTGAATGCATGCAACCTGCAATGGAACCAGGAACTTAGTAAAAATTCTTTGAGCTCAGATAAACCAAATGGCAAACCAGAAAACTGAAAAAGTGAATTAGACACACAAAAATGTGAAAAGCATCTGAAATCTTTGAGGTCACTAGTGTGATGAGCCTCTTTTAAGTTCAGATTTACTAGATAAGAGGTTTAGTGAGAGGTAACGGGCTGAAGAGACCATTTTGACATGAAGGATTAGAAAAGAAAGGTGTAGGACAGGCCCCTGGGTTCCTCCTTTCTTTCCTTCCCTGGCATTGAAACAATAATTTAAAAAAATCCTTTCCCTCATTGCTGTGAGGATATCTGATCTAGTAAAGAAAGGAAGAGGGGAGGTCTGACTGGAAGGAGATAGAGGAATCCCTTGAAATGGAGGAAGGGAATCTCACTGCCAGTAGGAACCATTATGAATAATTCTTAGTCACCACTCATTAGTCTGGGATAGCTTTACAGGATCACCAGTCTGAGGAGGGTGGAACACTTGAGGGGAGCAAATATTCAGTCTGTTTTCTTAGATTGTCCTTGGATGTGGGAGGACCCTCCTTTCTTCCTTGTACGTCCCTGCCTCTGCTTTTTGAAATTTAGTTTGCTTTTGCCTTGTTAGGGCAGCCATAGTGGTGCAGCGGTTAGCGTTGCCGCCTCACAGCAAGAGGCTCTCCGGTTCAATCCTCGACTAGGGTGCTTTCTGTGCGGAGTCTGCATGTCCTCCCTGTGGTCGCGTGGGTTTCCTCCGGGTGCTCCGGTTTCCTCCCCCATCCCAAAGACATGCTGTAGGTGGATTGGACACACTAAATTGGCCCTAGGCGTGAGTGCGTGCGTGTGTGTGCCTTCTGTGGAAGGTTGGTTGCCGGGCTGGCAACTCAACACTGTAAAAATTCCACTTGCCAAGCATGAGCAGACAGTGACCCACTGTGGTGACACCCAACCAGGAAAAGCCAAAAGAAGTTTGCCTTTGCCTTGTTGGGAACTCTTGTTCAGTTTCCTGAAAGGAGAGCCCTGAAATGGTAAAAAAAAAAATGTTTCTTACATTTTAGAAAATAGGGCTGAAAAATCTGGATAGTCCCTTGAATTAACTTTTCTTTTTCAGCAAATCCGTTAAAGACTTCAGCAGAAAGAGGGTCAAACAACATTTTATTCAAGGGAACTTTCAGAATCTCAGCTTTGACATTCTGTGAAAAAATTCTGAAAATGTAGCCAGACAAATCTTATCATAGACTTAGTGGTATCTGCTCTGGATACTGCATCAGCAGTGTCATCAGAAAAAAAAATACTACGGGATCTCACCTGGGATTAGCAAAAAGGCATTGGTAACTTTGTTCAGGGTCTGGAATTTCATTTTCCACCAGAAAGTAAGGTTGTGTACACTTAACATAAATATAGATGTTCAAGTGCAGTCCTAACTTGTGGGATTTCTCACCATGGAAGCCCTTGGCTGGCCCGACTATCGGAAAATAGTCTCCCTCCTTTTGGAGTCAGCAGATGTTCTATTTGATGTCACTATGCTTGGGTATAAGGGTAGTTGGCAGTGCCATGATCTCAGTATTTTTCTTGCCCCTAAAGGTAGGAGGACCTTAGACTGTCCCTGAGGCCCAGTAATTCAGAAAAGAAGGAGAAGTAGAAAAGATGACTAACTTGGCTGAGAAGGAAGTCCCAGCCTACAGAGTAGGCTGAGGTGGGGGGAAGAAGGAGGGAAAGAGTACTGCAACAGTGACTACACTCGAACATCTACATTTATGGTTAGTGTGCACAACTGTACGATGTTCTTCGTGTTTCACTGTTGCCATCCTAACTTGTGGGATGATTCTGAAAGCTGAAAGGAAGGGAGGATGGAAGATTAAGGAGTGGTGAGGATGCTGTGCAAGATGGCATTGGCAAATCCTGCCCCAGACTTGGAGAAAGCAGAAATATGATAATGTTTGGTTAAGGTGTACACTGAAGACCAAGTTGCTACCTCCAAAATGTCCCAAGTGGGCATCCCTTTAAGAAATGCAGAAGTAGTAGCAATAGTCCTGGTGGAATGTGCCTTTATAACATCAGAGGGTATCTTGTCATAATGGCTGTAACAGAAGGAGATGCAGTGGGAGATCCATTTGGAGATGGTTTGCATGGAGACATGTTTCCCCTTGGAGCAACTGGAGAAGGCCACAAACAGTTGGTCTGATTTCCTGATACTCTTGGTTCTGTCTAAGTAGTAACACAGTTTCCTATGTGCATCCAAGGAATGAAGGATCCTTTTTCCTTGTTTTGGGTATTGGGAATGGAGGTAGGCATACGTATGGATTGATTCAACAAGGTCTCTGTTACCATCTTGGGCATAAAGGAAGGATTAGTTTTGAGTGAGACTCTGTCTGGGTGGAAGATGAAGGGTTCTACACACATTAGGGCATGAAGCTCAAAAGCTCTTCTGGCTGAGGTGATAGCTAGTAAGAGTGCAGACTTCCAGGTAAAAAAATTTACCTCTGTGGAACCAGTTATCCCTAGTTTCTAGTATATAGGCTCTGATGTTGAGAACACCTTTTCCTCAGCCCCACCACCTGGGGATCTTTCTTTTGGAGATGCCCTTTATAGGAAGAAAGAAGCATTCTGCTGGAATCTGCATTCTTCCAGGTCCTTGTTAGATCTAGATGGGTTCTGTGCTTGCCACAGCCAAGACCCCTGACTGTGCCTCTAGTGTTTGAAGTCCTGTATGATGCTTTTATTTCAGTGTCTTTGCAGCTTGATTCCCAGCTTCCTGGCCCTAGAAAGGCCGATAATTTCTACAGGGTCGATGATTCTCATAAACACCTATATAAAAGTTGTGTGATAGATTTAGCTGTGGTGTCCGTAGATTATAGCAAAGGAGTAGGTGGTGTTGCAACCAGAAACCCAATTCCAAGTGAGAGAGAAGAGAGTAGGGTCCTCAGTTGGTTTGGAAAAATACTTCACAGCTCAGCTGCCCTAACCATTAGTGCCCACAACTGCCACTCTTAAATGATCAAGTTCCAGGAATCTCTCCATGAGCAGCTAAGACAGATGGCACAGGGAGTACAGTAGAAAAGCAGTAGCAAGGAAATGCTTGATTTGTGTAACCTCATTTCCCAGGTTGCCAGACACTCCTTAAAATGTGGCTAGGATGCGGGGAATGTATTGTTCACACTAGCTAACACTGTGCTTGAGGAGTCAACCCCTTCCAGAGTATGTAAAGGTGAAGCTCCTAAATGCTGCTTTGGATAAGTGGCTCATCTTGAAATCCCCAACAGAGAAGAAATAAAAAAATAAAAAAAAAAAAAGGTTGAAAGGTAGACGACCATACAGTCCATCAGGGATGATCTTCTCTCCTCACCACCAAGATTTGTTGCTTCCATAACAAAAACTGTATTTTCCTCCCAAACAGGGCAGGAATAAATCCGGGAAAGGGAGGAAGGGAACTATGGAAGAAAGAGGCAGATTTAACCCAAGAGACTGAACTGGTTGTACTCAAAGGGTTAGGACATCCACAGGGAGCAACTGTGACCTCTCTAAACCCTTCACTCACAGTCTTCCCAACAATCCTATCCCAGCCCCTTCCTGCCATCACCCCTTCTGGAAAAAAAGAGGAGGCAGGCTGTCCTGTGTTGCAGATCAGTGGGAAGCCATTACTCTTGACAGATGGGTCTTGCAGGTTATAAAAAAAGAATACAGCCTACACTTTCAAGAGAGGCCAAAATTCTTAGCATTCCACCTGCACTAAGAAACCAGCTACATCTCATACCTCAACAAAGAGAAGTCTTTTGGCACAGGTTGCCATAGAAAAGATACTAGGATTTTACTCAACGTTATTTGTACTGAGAGAAAAAAGGGGCTTGGAGACCCATACCACATCTCTGAAGACTGAGCAATTGTTTGGTAGTTCCAAAATTTTGGATGCTAATTTTGCAGAACCTCTTACCCCGGAATTTTGCTTGAGAACATATGATGGTGATAGATCTGAAGCTGAAGGATACCTACCTACACATCCCTTTGGCAAAGAGGGACAGATACATTTCTAAGATTTAGTTGTGGAACTCACATTTGCAGTTTATGCCCTTGTCGGTTTGGCATGTGTACTGTAGTAAGAGTACTTGTGAATTGCCGGGCTTCATTTACTGACTTTTGGAGGACAAAGGTAGTTCGCAAATATCTATACCTGGATGACTGTCTCATCGAGTTCCCATCCCTCTCAAAGATGCAAAGGGCCTCAGAGATCACAATGATATGGTTTCAAGAATGTAGGGGTAAACATGCAAATGTCTTAACAACTGCCAGCAAGACAGGTACCTTCCTTGGCACAGTCCTGGATTTGGATAAGTCGAAGGCCTTCTTACTCCAGGCAAGATCCTGTTCCTCTCATTGCTGAAGTATAGTGACCAATTACAGCAGCATTTCAGCCAGATAATTCCTCAGAGTGTTGGGATTCATGGCATCTTACATACTGATGGTACCACTGGCCAGGTTACATATGCCAAAATGACAGTGGTATTTCAGAAACAGATGGTGCCAGTGCATGCACTTCCTCCAAACCAGAATTCCCTTACACTTTTGCATAAGCAGGGCGATTGTTTGGTGAGTAGAGCGGATCCCCTTGACTGACTGAGTGCATGTCAAGCTAGAACCAGTGTCTCTGATTTTGACAACTGACTCCTCAGACTCTGTTTGCGGAGCCCATGCAGGTGACTTGAGAGTCCAGGTAATTTGGGGAAAGAACTTTAGGAGAAAGCACATAAACATAGCGTCTTTGTGTTCATCAGTACAGTCAAGGGCATTTTGCAGCAGGGACGTCCTTATGGGGACAGAAAGTACCATAGTTGTGCGGTATGTAAACAAAAAGTTGGTAACCTAGTATTAATCTTCTGCAGAATAGACGTACAATTTTTGGGAGATGACTTAGGAGGTAAAGATGACATCTAGACCCAGTACGTCTCATCTAAGGACAGCAGTTTGGCAGACTGGTTAAGCAGAACAGCAGTAAGTCCCAGTGAATGGGAACTAGTGAAATATTATTTAACTTTAATTCACAAGTGGAATGTGACAGAAATAGACATATGTCCTTCCAGGATGCATCTGCAGTCATCACATACGGGTTGTCCTGCCTCAGGCAGCCCTTCGGTCGGCCGGATTCCAAAGTCTGGGTCCGGCGTCGGCTGATGTCGCCCTTCCCCGACGTCAGAGCGCCTGGGGTATAAAAGCGTCAGCCGACGCCATCTTCCCCAGTCTTTCTTGCCGCGTGGTGCCCGAAGCAGCAGCAGTTCGCAAGTGCCGGTCGGCCAGCTCCTGTATTTCAGCTAAACCGAAGACTTCAAAAGCTAAGTACCTCGTTGGGGACTCTTTCTTGCCTCAGCCGATGTCAGATAAAATTAATAATTCCTTAACTTGTGGGAAACAAATACCTCATAAGGATTTCCACTCTTACTGTCTACCTTGCCTAGGCCCAGACCACGACATCTCGGCCTGTTCCGCCTGTGCTTCCTTCAACCGACGCACTCTAAGACGTCGGTCGGAGTTTGCAGAGGAATTTTTGGGGCTAGTTTTGCTTACAAAATGTCATCGGAGACTCCGACTTCACATTTAATGAAGAAACGCAAGGACAAGGACCGACACCCGCGGTCAGCGGTTTCGGCTGAAACCGCGGCCAGGCCTACCGTGAGTGTCTCTGTTTTGGCTGAAACCGAGTCCTTGGTAATACCGTCCACCGAAACCATACAGCCGACAACCTCAGCCCCGGAGGCCGCTACTGTCTCGGTTGTTGAATCTCCGTTGGAATCTGGTGTCCAGGAACCTTCCGACACCATTCTCTTAGACAAAACTACACCAGCACGTGGTGCAGCCAGGCCTCCTGCATCCGTGTCTATTAAGGCATTCTCTAGGGCTAAAGCTGCTAAACACTTAAAATCTATGCCTCCCAGGGTTATCCCTCAGGGACCCACTACAGGTTCTCAGATCCTTAGTCTAGCAGAGGACCTTATTTCATTAATTAGGGGCTCTCAGCCTCATCCTGACAGGGGCTCTCAACCTTCTACAGCAAAAAGGCCCAGGGTTGAGCCCTCTGATCCCCTCTCCTCAGATGAGGCCTCTGCTGGCTCTGCCCTCTCGGACTACCAGGAGGAGGCCTTTTCGGCCTACGAGGATTCAGATGCAGAGGAATCTATCCCTTCGGCCTCCCCTCCTGAAGAACTGTCTTTTGGGGAAACTTTGCACACTATGAGGGAGCATTTCCAATGGCAAGGCCAAGAATTCTCTGATTCCAGGAAGAGATTAAGGACCTTCTTGCATTTGCCTCAGCATAGACCTTTGGCTATTCCCCCTGTTTTGAATGTCGTTGATGATGTGTACTCGGAATCTAGTTCAACCCCTGACACTCTCCCTCCGGCTCCTGCCAAACCTGATAGGTACTACAGGGTCCCAGAATCACATCTTTTCCTTTGCAAGGCCCACTCTGCTGATCCAGAAACTATTTCCCAGGGTCCTAAAGGGGTTACAGCTGCCACTACAAAAAATCCACTCCTCTCTGAAAGGGAGTCCAGGGCTTTAGAGCGATGGGGTAAAAAAGTGTATACTTCTGCTACCCTTGCTATGAGGGCTTTAAACTGTCAATTCCATATGATACAGTACCAAGAATATTTGTTAGATGAATTGCATAAAAAGATGTCTTCACCTGAACCCCTAGATCGCAAATCTCTTCAGGATCTGGTACATAACTCTCAACAGGTTAGCAACCATTTTTTGCAGTGTGGTTATGATGCATTGGAAGCTTCATGTAGGTCAGCTATGACAGGTGCAGTTATACGTAGGCATGCTTGGCTGAAGGAACAATCTCTGCCAGACCATGTTAAAGCAAAGCTTCTGGATGCTCCACAGGAAAAGCAAAAGTTATTTGGCTCCACTGCTCAGGAGGTCTTAAAGAAATTTGAAGAAAAGGCAAAATCTGTACAAACAATCAAAGATTTTATGCAAGTCCAACCACCAAGATTCAGCAGAAATTGGCCTTCCAAGAACTGGTCCTTTCCAGACACAGGCAGATTTCAGAGAGGCAAGAACAGGCGTGCCAGAGGTAGAGGGCAAGCTAGAGGCTCCTACAGAGGGCGTCAATGGCAGCATCCCGACCAGAGAGGTAGTGCAGGGCCTACAACTGCTGCACAAGGACAGACTCAATGACTTTACCTTGACACCGCCAACCAGGGCTCAACTGGAAGCACCTTTGGGCGGAAAGCTTTCTTTATTTTCAGAGAATTGGCACATTATTACAAGGGACAAATGGATACTACAAATAATAGACAAAGGATACAGGTTCCATTTCCACACATTACCGAAAAGAAAAGGCATGCCAGACTTGCCACCAAATCAAAGGGCAGAGGCTTTGAAACAAATCTCCAACATAATGAAAATGAAAGCAATAGAAAAGGTTCCTCTCACAGAACAAGGCCAAGGATTTTACTCCAGACTCTTCCTTGTTCCAAGAAAAGAAAAGCAATGGAGGCCTATTCTCGACTTGTCCGCACAAAATACTTATCTCATTGTGCCAAAATTCAAAATGCTGACTCTACAGCAACTTCTTCCCATGCTGGGCAAGGGGTCTTGGCTGGTAACTCTGGACCTCAAGGAGGCATACCTGTATGTCCCTATCAGACAAAGCTGCAGAAGACACCTCAGATTTCTTGCAGGTTCAGAGCATTATCAATTCTCAGCATTGCCCTTTGGCTTATCTACTGCGCCCAGAGTATTCACGAAATGCCTGGCATCAGTAATTGCACACTGCAGACTTCAGGGGATGCAGATATACCCGTATCTGGACGACTGCCTTATACAAGCGGACAGCCAACAAATTTTGGTAAAACACTTGAATTATGCCATCTATCTTCTTCAGGCCTTGGGATACACAGTCAACATTCACAAGTCAAGACTTGTACCATCCCAAAGAATAACTTTTCTGGGTGCGGATCTAGACACAACCACCCAAATGGCTTTCCTCACAGAAGAAAAGCAAAACCAACTACCGGATTACTTCAAAAACCTGTCAAGACAAACACAGCTGACTGCAAGGAAAATCCTGAAGGCCCTGGGTTACATGGCTTCTTGCATTCTTCTGATTCCTCAAGCAAGGCTACATATGAGAACTCCAATGGTACCTAAGGAGTTTATGGACTCAGCACAGTCACAGCTTGGAAACTTTGATACCACTCATCCCATGTCTTCAAAGGGAATTTCTGTGGTGGGCTCAGGCAAGCCAGTCAAACAGGGGTTTGCCCTTCAGCAAACCAATAGCCAGCCAGACCATTACAATGGACGCTTCAGACCACGGATGGGGAACGCACATGGAAGGAAGATGCATTCAAGGACTATGGTCACAAAAAGAGCTACGCATGCACATAAACCAAAAGGAAATGCTGGCAGTGATACATGCAATCGAGGCCTTCAAGTTATTTCTACATCAAGGCCACCTGCTAATAAGGACAGACAACACTACAGTTATGTGGTACATAAACAAGCAAGGAAGCACCCATTCCTACCCTCTTTGCAGACTGGCAATGAATCTATGGGAACTTTCCCTGACTCTCAATATACAGCTGCAATCCCAGTTTGTACCAGGAAAGGACAATATACTGGCAGACAGCTTAAGCAGGAACATCATGGATGCACACGAATGGATGCTGCACCCAGACATCTTTCAACAGATAACACAATCATGGGGGAGACCAGACATAGACCTCTTTGCCTCCCCACACAATCATCAGCTGGACAAATTCTGCACAGGGACATACCACCCACAAGCATGGAAAGTGGACGCGCTCTCTTTCAGCTGGAGAGATCTAACAGTGTATGCATTCCCTCCTCTTCCATTAATGACCAAGGTCTTGCTGAAGATCAGGGCAGAGCAGCCAAGAGTGATTCTGATAGCTCTGAACTGGCCAAGACAGCACTGGTACCCATTGCTAAACAGCATGTCTCGGACAAAACCATGGCTTCTGCCACAATGGCCGTTTCTCCTGACACAGCACAATTACAAAACTCTGCATTCCAACCTGAAAACATTACAGCTAGCTGCCTGGAAAATACCTTGACTCATCACCAGGATAAGCTATCCAAGAGAGTGAAGGATACCATCATGGAAGCTCGCAGGCCTTCCACACGGAAGGCATACTCAGCAAAATGGAAAAGATTTCACACCTGGAACACCTCAAAGGGCCTAGATGCAACAGTTATGAACATGGCGCATATCCTGGAATATTTAGCATAAATGCTCCACAATGGCCTGTCTTACTCTTCCATTAAAATTCATGCTTCAGCAATTTCAGCAGAGTACAACACTGAACCTCCTGTCTTCTCTCATCCTCTGTTAAGACAGTTTCTGAGAGGAATTAAAAACATCAATCCTCCAAGGAAACCACCACTGCCTACTTGGGACCTTAACTTCGTGTTGGAAAAACTAACACTGCCTCCCTTTGAACCAGCAGCATCTGCAGAACTACAGTTCCTCTCATGGAAGACTGCCTTCCTTCTGGCCATAACCTCAGCAAGAAGAGTATCTGAGTTACAGGCCCTCATGGCAGTACAGCCATTTCTTATTTTTCATCAAGACAGAGTCTCATTGAGAACCAATCCTTCATTTATGCCAAAGGTGGTATGTAGGGTCTCATTAAACCAAGCTATTCACCTGCCTACCTTCTTTCCAAATCCACAAAACAAAGGGGAAAAGCTTCTGCACACCCTGGACATACACAGACAGTTGCGCTACTACTTGGACAGAACTAAAAATTACAGAAAAACTGACCAGTTGTTTGTAGCATATGCTGCCAGTGCACAAGGAAAAGCAATTTCAAAGCAGACAATTTCCAAATGGATTGGGAATTGCATTCGTTTCTGTTACTCCTTTCATGGAAAAACTGTACCAGCTAACATTAGGCCTCATTCGACCAGAGCCACAGCCACCTCCACAGCCTTCTTAAGAGGGGTGGCTACCAAGGACATTTTAGAAGCTGCTACATGGAGCTCCGTGCATACATTTTCCAAGCATTACAACTTACCTTTATATTCCAGATCCAGAGCAGGCTTTGCTACGGCAGTCCTGCAGGGCATTTTAGCTACACCATCCTTTACATAGATCCACCACCCCCAGATTGGCTATGGTATTCTACCCATATGTGATGACTGCAGATGCATCCTTGAAGGACATAGTACAGTTTTGTACCTACCATAAATGTAGATGTCCGATAGGTATGCATCTGCAGTCAGGTTTACCCTCCCGCCTTCCCCTCTCTGGTATTTCTTGGGTGCATTTCCCTCTCATAGCTAGCTGGTGTTATCTATTATGGTGTATTTGTTTTTTTATATATGTATATATTTTTGTGCATGGTTGGAATTTATTGCATTTCTCCAAATTTAGCCTTCCTTAGAGGGCACCTGGCATCTGGGGCAAGAAAAACTGAGGAAGATGGCGTCGGCTGACGCTTTTATACCCCAGGCTCTGGCGCCGGGAAGGGGCGACATCAGCCGACGCCAGACCCAGACTTTGGAATCCGGCCGACCGAAGGGCTGCCTGAGGCAGGACAACCCGTATGTGATGACTGCAGATGCATACCTATCGGACATCTACATTTATGGTAGGTACAAAACTGTACTTTTTGCTTTTCTAGAAAATAGGCAACTGAGGAAATACTGCACCAGGATTTGTTACAAAAGATGCCTAGTTTTAACATATGCCTTCTCCTTTTCATGCGCAGATCTGTATTCTGTACTCTTCCCTCTGCATTTCCACAATCCCCAAGGTATTCTAAAAGGTCAGAGAGTAGTGGCCAAAAATTATCTTGATCTCACCATCTTGGTTAATACAGCATTGGTTATCTATCCTTCTGAGTCTAGCCAGTCAATACCAGTTGTGCTGCCTCAGCAGGTAGCTCTTCTGTCCCAGAATGGAAGGTCAGACATTCACCTAAACTTGTGAACTCCAAGGTGACAGTGTAAATGACTATCCCTCATCCCTTCCAGAGTCATGCTGTTTGAGGACGTACTTACACATAGTAAGGCCAGAAAACCCAGCACTAGAAAAGCTTACATAGTTAAGTGGAAAAGGTTCTCTCATTGGTACCTGAACCGTGGGCAAAACCTAGTCTCTGTGCAGGTGTCACTGGTCCTTGCCTACCTCTCTAACCTGTTCAAAGCAGGCCTTTTCTATGTCTCCCTCTGAAGAATACATGCGTCAGCCATCTCTACTTGTCTGCTTTTGTAGCCCCCACACACACACACACACACACACGCAAACACGTTTATTTTTGTTTCTTTATAGTTGCCAGTGAAACTGTTCATAAAAGAGGGTCTGCATTCGAGGTGACCTAAAATAGAGATTGCACAACCTTGTGACTTCAGTTTTATGTTGGAAAAGTTAATTCTGCCTCATTTTGAGCTAGTGCTTCCACTGTCACTTGTGTGTAGAGAACCTTTTCTAGTATTCCGGGTTGCTGTTCCTGCCAAATCCCCATTCATACCTAAAATGGTCTTAGAACTCTCCTTAAACCATCCACCAAAATTTTTCTCTTAATACACTAATAATATCCCTGTGGCTGAAGGAAGAGGATGGCCCACCTGTAAGAAGCATAGAGATGATGAAGTAGACCATTGAGACTATGGAAGAACTTGTGTATTGTTACAATTATGCAAGAAGTACAAAATTTCCAGACACAGGATATGTAGCAAGAAAAAAAGAGACGTTAAAGGAATGCCAAACTAATCGGTGCAAAAAATGCCTGAAGAGAAATACAGGCAAAGACGTGTGTGACGCTGCCAGCCCAGCTATCTGGTATTTTGTAAATAATTGAGTCATTTGTGAATATTGATATGATTTATACAAAACTTTATGTACTGAGCTTTAAGAATGTAACCACAGCATACCCTGCTGGATTAATTTACAAAACTTAAAGAAAATAAGTTGAAATTAAGTGCTTTACGATGTGCTATAAAAGTTAGTTTCAATGCAGCAAGCAGACACAATGTCTACAGCTAGAAGTTTTTCTATTGTCTTGAAAGAAAAGTAATTACTAGGTTTGAAATGTAAAGTGTTTTATTGCTTTATGACTTCCTAGCAGCTGCACATCTGCGAGATCTGTATTTCTAACAGAGATGTTAGGTTTCTGTTTAGCCTGGGAACTGAAGTCAGGTGTCAGAGTGAGGTAATATTTGATATTAATTTAAGAACTCTCTCAGAGAGTGGCTGGGCATTTTGTATTTTTTCTTGGACGTAGCAAGAACATCCATTCATCCTCATCATCTGTACTTGTCTGTAAGTAAGTTTCAGGGCATAGTATCTCTCTTACAACTGGATAGGAATATATTAAAAATTAGATGTTTTCTGCATTTATTTGAGACTGTCCTGCAATGTTGTTTTAAAATATTTCCTGTGATTCTGAACTCTGACGTAACTGTGTTTATTAAGTATTGTTTTTTTTGTTTTTTTATTAAATATTTTTAAACCTTTTAATTGTGGCTGGTTTGTTAAGAGGTACTTAAGCTCTTCGAGTACTTGCATATGTATTTGATGATACTGTACAGACCACTTCATTAGCCTTGTTTGGTCAAAACTACCATTTGGATTATTAGTAACATTACACAGTAAGATTGGGCACCCTTTGCAAGGGCCTTAGAGTACCTGATAGAGTGGTTGGTGGCAGTGATAACTAACTTGTAGTCTGCGCAGAAGGGGGCATAGCTAGTAAACCTGTGCCAGCCTTTCCCAGATGTGTGTGTGTGTGTGTGTGTGTGTGTGTGTGTGTGTGTGTGTGTGTGTGTGTGTGTGTGTAAATCAAATCTCAAAGTGTTTGTGTGTGTCAGCTACTTGAGCAGGGATATGAAGCACTGGTTGGACAGAGAGGGTGCTGGAGGTTTTGACTTGACCACTCAACTGAGATCTCAACCCTGTAGCTGTGTTGGTATCTGAAGAAAGAGGGAGAAACCAGCCCCAGACTGACTGTGATGTCTGTGTGCTCTTAAGGGAAATTGTACTTTGCTGTGTGTGTAGTTGTAATGCTCCCATTGTGTACGTCCTTCACTGTTGCCAGTGGTGAGGACTGAGGCTCCCTGATTACTGGGCCAGTGCAGAGGCGTGTCATATTAATTGGCTTGTAGTGGTGTGGATATTGAATTCCTGCAGCCTGTGTACAGTGGTCACTGAAGGTATTTGTACTCTCAATCAACCACGCAGTGAACATTGAGTTCATATAATTCAAGGCGGGAGCTACCCTGTAGTAGTGAAACTGAAGGTGAGCCACAGCTGCTGGTGGGTACTGATGTTCCCTTTGGACAGAGTGACTGCAAGGGCAGAGGTGAGTATTAGTACCTGGGCTGACAGTGAGGCACCACTGTCAGAGAATACCAGACTTCCTGTGGAAGGTGAGCTGGGAAAGGTTACAAAGAGAGAGTTGAGTCAGGCTCAGCTCTCAGACCCTACATTGCAAGGCCTGAGGGAGGTAGCTAGTGAGGCACCTGATTCTCAAGGGAATGGGGGAATCTGTATACTGGAACAAAATATTACTGTATAGAGAGTTGGACCCCTGAGGGAGGGCTGGAGGGTGAGCGAATACAGCAGTTGGTAGTGCCCAGAGGTTACCTTCTGGCACCTCTAGTCATAGCTCATGATATTCCCTTTACAGGTCATATGGGCATAAAACGTGCAGAAACGCATATTATGCAGAACATTTATTGGCCTGGGATTTCTAGAGATGTAACAGGGTACTGTAGGACCTTTGAGCAGTGCTAAAAGGTAGGCAAGGCAGGAGACTCCTTTGGTGCTTTTGCCTGTGATTGCGGATCCATTTCAGAGGGTAGCTATGGACATTGTGGGGCCTCTGAGTACCCAAGTTCCACGGGGAAAAACTATATCCTAGTGGTAGTAGATTATGCTACAAGATACCCTGAGGTGGTGGCTCTGTCCTCCATTGAGGCAGAAAAGGTGGCAAATCCTTTGTTAGAGATTTTTCAGCAGAGTAGGTTTTCCAAAAGAAATACCGACTGACAGAGGTACCACTTTTATGTCAGACCTGCTGGCTTGTCTGTGGAAGCACTGTGGGGGTGAAGCACCTAAAGACCACCCCCTATCATCCCCAGACTAATGGTCTTGTTGAGAGGTTAAACTCTACACTCAAGTCCATGCTACGGGTATTTGCAGACCAGTTTAAGAGGGAGTGGGACAAATATTTGCCCAATCTGTTTGCTTACAGAGAGGTGCCTCGGGAATCCATAGGTTTTTCACCCTTTGAGTTCTTGTATGGGCATAGGGTGAGGGGGGACCTCTAGATTTGATTCTAGATGAGTGGGAGGGTGAGTGTGAATCCCACAAGGAGTCTGCTGTGGTATATGTCCTAAACCTCAGGACAAGACTCAGGGAACCCATGAGCTTATCCCTGGAGAACCGGGCAGAAGCACTGCAGCAGAAAATGGTCTAGTATGACAGGAATGCTCGAGCTAGAGAGTGTTCTGTAGGTCTCATTTCTGTCTGACACAACAAGCTGCAGGCAGCTTGGGAGGGACCCTACAAGGTGGTAATGAAGGTCAGTGATGTTAACTACATGGTAGAACTGCTTGGGAGGAGGCAGGGGCACAAAGTGTACCATGTTAACATGAAACCTTACCATGATAGGGTGGCCCTTGTGCTGAGTATTTGCGGTGGATGGCAGGAGGAGTCTGAGGGGGATCTTGTGACTGATCTCTTCAGTGAGGCTCTGACTGACACCTCAGTGGAAGGGGTAGCAATGACCCATCAGTTATCCCATACCCAGGTTCGAGAAGTCTGAGCAGTGCTACAGGAGTTTGACGGCTTGTTCACTGGGAAATCAGGGTGCACCCACCTGGTGCAGCACATGTGGATACAGGACCCCAAAGGCCAGTTAAGCAGGGCTCTTATAGGGTGCCTGAGAGGGACAGACTCTGAGGGAGGAGATAAAAGAAATTTTGGAACCAGGGGTAATTCAGGAGTCCAGCAGTCACTGGGCCTCCATACTGGTGCTGGTACCAAAGAAGAATGGTAGCACCAGGTTCTGCGTGGACTACAGGAAATTAAATAGTCACACAAGAGTCAGATGCTTACCCCATGCCTAGGACAGATGAAGGCCTAGAGCAGCTGGGTGGGGCTAAGTATCCTACCACCATTGATCTTACCAAGGGTTATTGGCAGGTGCCCTTGACTCCTAGTGCTAGATAGAGGTCAGCATTTGTGACTGCTTTTGGCTTGTATAAGTTCACAAATATACACTTTGGGATGAAAAATGCCTCAGCAACTTTCCAGAGGCTGGTAGATCATATCTTAGCAGGAGTAAGAGATTTTTCCCTTGCTTACCTAGATGATATTGCTATCTACAGCCATTCCTGGCAAGAACACCTTCAGCTTGCCAGGGAGGTGCTTGGCAGACTACAAAGGGCAGGGTTGACCATTAAGCCCAGCAAATGTCAGGTGGGTATGGCAGAGGTCTCCTACCTGGGACATAGAATGGGGAGTGGTAAGAAAAAGCAAGTGAGGGCATTCTTGGGGACAGTAGGGTACTCCCCAATTATAGTACCATAGCTGCTCCCCTCACAGACCTGACAAGGAAAAACAGGCTAGATAAGGTAGTGTGGACCACAGCATGTGAGCAGGCATTCCAGAAGATTAAAGGAGCTTTGGGAGGGCCCCTGTGTTAGCCAGTCCAGATTACAACAAATAATTTGTTGTGCAGGTGGATGCTTCAAACCATGGGATGGGGGCTGTACTTAGCCAGGTTTTCTCAGAGGGAGAAGAGCACCCAGTGGTATATCTCAGTCGCAGGCTCCAACCCATGGATGAATACTATGCAGCTGTAGAAAAGGAATACCTAGCCATAGTGTGGGCACTGCAGAAACTTCAGCCTTATCTGTATGGAAGGAAATTCACTGTAGTTACAGACTACAATCCCTTAACATGGCTATATCAAGCCAGTCAGCAAAATGCCAAGTTACCTAAGGTGGAGCTTAGGGTTGCAAGCATATGATATGACAGTGCAGCACTACAGTGGGTTACCGATGCCTGTGCAGATGGGCTCTCGACAGGGAATGGGGTAAGGTATTCCCAGGTAGACTCAACCCACTCAAGCAATGTTTCTCAAAGGACACTTGAAAAACTAGCTTGAGAGTTCGGGGGGGATGTGGCATTGCCAGCCCAGCTATCTGGAAATTTGTAAATAATTATGTGTCATTTATGATTATTGATATGATTAATACAGAACTGTATGTTATGTACTGAGCTTCAAGAATGTAATCACAGCATGTCCTGCTGGAACTTACAAAACTTCAAGAAAATAAGTTGAAATTAAGTGCTTTATGATGTGCTATGAATGTTAGTTTCAATGCAGCAAGCAGACACACAATCTAGGCTAGAACTTTTTTTATTGTATTGAAAGAAAAGTAATTACTAGGTTTAAAATGTAAAGTGTTTTATTGCTTTACGAATTCTAGCAGCTGCACATCTGTATTTCTAACAGAGACATGAGGTTTCTGTTTAGCCTGGGAACTGAAGTCAGGTGACAAAGTGATGCCATCCAGCTAACCATGCAGTAATATTTTATATTAATTTAA
Organism: Protopterus annectens; assembly: GCF_019279795.1. Taxonomy (NCBI): domain Eukaryota; kingdom Metazoa; phylum Chordata; order Ceratodontiformes; family Protopteridae; genus Protopterus; species Protopterus annectens. Next base: position 527,177,609 of record NC_056734.1, read on the forward strand.
GAACTCTATCAGAGAGAGAGAGAAAGAGTTGACCTGTTGTATTTTGTCTTGGACCTAGCAAGAACATCCGCTCATCATCATCATCTGCACTTGTCTGTAAGTAAGATTCAGGGCATAGTATCTCTCAGAGATAGATAGGTATATAGTAAAATTAGTTTCAGTGTTTTCTGTATTTATTTGAGACTGTCCTGCAATATTACTTTAAAATATTTCCTATGATTTTGAACTCTGAAGTAACTGTGTTTGTTACTGAGTATTGTTTTGTTCTTTTATTATTTATTAACTATATTTAATTTTTTTTAATTGTGGTTGGTTTGTTTAGAGGTATTTAAGCTCTTAGAGTATTTGTATATGTATTTGGTGACACTGTGCAAGCCACTCCAATAGCCTTGCTTGGTCAGAACTACCATTTGGGTTATTAGTAACATTACAGAGTAGGATTGGGCACCCTTTGTAAGGGCTTCAGAGTAGCTGATAGAGTGGTTGGTGGCAGTGATAACTGCCTTATAGTCTGGGCCGAAAGGGGCATAGCTAGTTAACTTCTGCCAGCCTTTCCCGTGTGTGTGTGTGTGTGTGTGTGTGTGTGTGTGTGTGTGTGTGTGTGTGTGTGTGTGTGTGTGTGTGTGTAATTCAGATCTCAAAGTGTGCGTGTCAGCTACTTGGGCCAGGACACGAAGCACTGGTTGGACGAAGAGGGTGCTGGAGGTTTTGGATGTACCACTCAGCTGAAATATCAGCCCTAGAGCTGTGGCAGTGAGGAGTCTTGTTTGGGATCTGGAGAGAGAGGGAGAAACCAACCCCAGACTGACTGTAATCTCTGTGTGCTCTTAAGGGAAATTGTACTTTACTGTGTGTGTACTTGTAATCATCCAATTGTGTACATCCCTCACTGTCACCAGTGGTGAGGATTAAGGCTCCTTGATTCCTTGGCCAGTGCAAGGGCGTCACAACCTGAATATGTTGAATTTCATAGTACAGAAAAATAAGATCACAAAGGGGAAATGTAAACAAAAAAAAACCACACACACACAAAAACGAATATTATTGAGGTAGACATTAAACAAATTAAGTGATAGGTCATCTGCAAAGTGGAGAGTTATGTGTAGAAGCTCCAACGTAGGCAGTGTTACAAAATGGTGAGTCAGTGGGTCCCTATGTAGAGGGACGACCAGTGAAAGGGATGCACCTGAGGAGGATATGCTACAGGGTGATGTTCTGGAGATTCACATGAAAGTCCATTTGTAGTTGCACAATTAGGGGAACAACAGGAAACAGTGGCAGGTCCTACACGGGTAATTTTGAGGTGTGTTGGACCACTGGCTCCCTGTGTGGAAGATCAGTAAATGAAGCAGCATGCATGTGAAGAGGATATGTCACAGGATGAAGTTCTGAACTCCTCTATAGAAGAAATGCAGAAACAGTTCTTAGCAAATGTTCTCAGTTTAGAAGAAAATTATCTACTTAATTTAATAGAGGTGGTATAAATATATTAAAATAGATGAAGGAAATAGATTACAGAAAGTAAAGAAGATCCAAAGTCAGAAGACTGTTAAAACGAACAAATATAGTAATTGGGACTATTAATAGAAATTCATGTGATGTAACAGATATTTATAGAATGTTACTGTGGATCTAAACTAATGGATAAAGTGTTGCCACCCGACTGTAAAGTAATAATCAAAGGGAGGGGGGAGCAAGTAAAATGCCACCATAGAAGCATCAAATGGAGAAAAACAGTTAAGTAACGGAGACAAAAGAAGTATCACTCTTAAAACCCTCTTTTGCGCGTTTTTGCACATAGCGCAACATCGGGCAGTGCCACCTAATTGGGTTTAAACTATTCCTGGCTCCACAAAGTCTGCTCTTCACTTTTTCCCCTTAGAACTGCTCTATCTCTCAAATTAAACACCATATTCTCATTCTAAGGCCCCTCACTGGTCGAAATAAGTAATTTTACAAGTTAGCACTAATAAACCATAAGCACTACTTACTCTTATACTCTCTACGATTACCTTGTCCCCTATTGGTCCGTTTTAATTCAGTTCCCTATATTACTCTAGCATGTCCAAAGGTCAGTCAATTGTTTCCTCTCCAGTCCAGCTGGTGAATCTGGGAATTTTGAGGCAATGTTACAACTGTCTCATGTACACGGACAACCCTCTCCTCCTCCAGACAGGTTCAAATATATGTGAGAGATGCAACTATATAGCCAAACTGGAGACTGAGCTCTCTCATCTCAAAACTGGTGTAACCAGTCAGGAGGAAGAAGGTAACTTCACACAACACAATTCCAGTATAACATAGTCCTACCACAACAGCGAACCAAACACATAAAAACACAAAAACATACTCGGAAGCTGTAAATAAAAATCTACCTAAGCAACAGTGACCTCCAAAGCAGACATCCAAGCAAACGCTACCCCAAAACAAAACACGTACAACACATAGCACACAAAGTCAGTGTGCCAAGCAGTCACAGCCCTTAAGGCTGAATAACACACCCGATGCTCTTGTAATAGGTGACTCTATTGTCAGTCACACTGGCGTCCCGCTCACCAGGCTGAATAAAGAGAAGGTCACAGTGAGCTGCCTGTCGGGCGCTAGGATCCGCCACATAACGCAAGCACTCAAGTCACTCCAAAGCAAATACAAATATGACTCCGTCATTGTACATGCTGGCGTGAATGACCTGAGACGTACCTCCTTCGACTACATGAAAAGAGACATAGAGGAGCTCTCTGATCATGTAGCCCAGGCGGTATGACCCTGACCTTGAGCAGCATCTTACCCTCACCTAGAATGATGCCACAGTATAAAGACAAAATGATCGATTTTAACAATTGACTAAAATTTTGGTGTCATTCAAAGGGGATCCAGTGTCTGTCAGCCTGGGATGACATGCTCGACAAGCCATGTTGCTTCGCTAGGGACGGCTTGCACCTGTCACCCCTGGGCTTTCGGATATTGGCAGAGGCTCTTGCCACCCCCATAGTGCCTTTTTTAGGCAAGGCTCAAAAGTCAAATCCACCTCCATAGACAGCACAAGGAACAAGAAACTAAGGGTAATGCTGCTAAACGCCAGAAGTCTTAACCTCAAGATGCATGCACTTGAAGCTCTCCTCAGTATGGAGAACATCGATATCTGTGCAGTGACAGAAACCTGGTTCAAGGCTCCAGAGAGCACCCCAGCACTACCAGGTTATACCTCATATCATGCTTTTCGGCCCCAAAACCCGGACCGAACCACAAAAGGAGGGGGAGTCTCCATACTTATCAAGGATATCCACACCTCCAGGTTAGTGGCATTGCACGAAGTATCGGAGACCATCCATGTGCAACTGACAGTGGGCAAGACTGCTTTTCAGTTTATAGCATCCTACAGACCACCCTCTCAAAGTCAGGAATCCCACTCGGCTTTCCTGAAAACATTGGAGAACATGAAGATCTCTCCGAACGCCATTATATTGGGCGACTTCAACTACCCAAACATAGACTGGGAGCATTACTCAAGCCCCAGCACCTTAGCCCAAAGGTTCCTGGAATTTATAAACTCAAATGCTATGGAACAACTAGTCACCACTCCCACAAGAGGGGAAAACATACTAGACCTGATCATTACCAACATGGGGACTCTATGTTCCATACCAAAAGTATATCCCTCATTGGTAAGATCAGACCATAAATTAATTTCACTGGATATCCACATCCCGACCCCACCCCCAGCCCAGGAAACCACAGTGAAAAACTTCTCAAAAGCGAACTTCACACTTCTCAAAACCAAAGTGGAATCCTTTAAGGCCCCAGAGCCAGTGGAAACTATGGCCCAAACAGCAGAATCCTATATAAACGCATTCTACGGACATCTCCCAAGAATGCATGGGTCATGCTATCCCAAACAAAATCAAGACCCAATCATCCAAAGGCAGGCGTCCAGTCTGGTGGACCCCAGCCATAAATAAACTGTACAAGAGAAGGAGGAAGCTACTACATGATAGAGCAAAATCCCTAAAAGGGAAGGCATCTCTGATCAGTATTAGCAAAAAATTACGATCCCTCATAAAATCCTCCAGAAATTGCACAGGACACTAAAGACAATCATAAGGCTTTTTTCAGTTATGTTAGGAACCTGGGATGCAACTCCCAGACTTGTTCTGAGTTGATTCTAAACGACAAAAAATACACTGAACCCACAGACATTGCCAATATTCTGGCAGACAGGTTCAGTGCAAACTTCTCCACCCCCTCCCCCCCCAAAAGAGCAAGTATCTATCCCGGCAGAGTGCAGCCTCCCAAACATCTCTGATGCTCAGGTGAAGGCCACCCACTCCAAAGCAAAAAAACACTGCTTCCATGGGACCAGATGGCGTCCCGGGTTGCGTCCTACATGAACTCCAAGAAGAACTAATCCCTCAAGTAAAACTGCTGTACAATCTCAGCCTCACTACAGGATATGTGCCCAAAGAATTGCGTACAGCAACAGTGGTCCCACTCCACAAAGGTGGCACCTCTGCTGACCCTGGAAACTATCGCCCCATAAGCCTGACTAGCCTAGTGTGCAAGGCTATGGAGAGGATCATCATGGAACTCATAAACAAAGACATTGGGGACCTACAGACACTAGATCCTACCCAATTTGGCTTTGTCAAGGGCAGATCCTGTCTTTTGATCCTGGTACCAAGGCCATAGATGAAGGGAAGGTAGTCCACACAGCCTATCTGGACCTCGCAAAGGCAGTTTACACAATACCCCACTCGGGCATCATAGATAAGCTATCCAGCCTAAATATAAACCCCTATATCACAAGATAGGTCGCAAACTGGCTCAAAGACAGAACCCACAGAGTCAGAGTTGCTGGAGCCATGTCAGATTCGAAACCTGTCCTGGGACCTCTTTTGTTCGGTATTTACTTTTCTGAGGTACAGGCCAACGTGGGAGAACTATGGCTCACCAAGTTCGCAGATGACTGCAAACTGGGCGCCATAATCGACTCTCCAGCTGACACAAACATCCTTCAAAAAGGTCTTGCAGAGACGAATAACTGGTGCCAGAGCCATGGTCTAAAGCTAAATGCCAAAAAGTGTATAGTCATACCCTTTGGCAAAAACAATGTGCCCACAAATTACCACATAGGTGGTAACCCATTAAGTACAAAGAAAGTAATTAGGGATCTGGGGACCCAAGTTGATAGCAGTCTCTCCTTTGACAACCACATTGCCAAAGTGGTTAGAAAGACCTTCTACATAGCCCACCTCATCATGAAAGGATTCACATCTAGATCAAGATAGGTAATCATGCCCCTTTATTCATCCCTCATCAGGCCCATCATAGAATACAATGCCCCCTTTGGGATGTACCTTACCCAACCCCTGCAGCAATTAGAAAGACCCCAAAAGTACCTCACCAGGAGGATCAAAGGACTCAAACAGATGCCATATGCTGCTCGGTTAAAACAACTCCAGCTGTACTCAGTTGCATACCGCCTACTTCGAGGCAATATATGCCTGACATATAAAGCTATGTCCAACCCAGAATTAATGGACATGCTCCACCTCAGTAAATCTAAATCCCTTAGAGCCACAAGCTCGAGGGACTTGAACCTCAGCACAGAAATAAATAGAACATGCTGGAGGGACAGATTCATAACCCAGAGGCTCTCTTCGCTCTGGAATAGAATTCCAATTCATGTTAGGCAGAGCACCTCACTGACTCTCTTCAAGAAGAATCTTGATGAGTGGATGGGGGATCTTAGGTTTGTCCCGGGGATTACTTCCGTGTCACTAGGCACAGTAAACTAAACTTTAAAAAGGGCACACTATACTCAAATCAAGGGGTGGCGTAAGCCAAACACAATCGGGCTAGGCTTATAAATGCCCCAGGGCAGATAGCCTAGTATGAATCTATGAAGAATACAGAAGAGGGAACAGATTTTCAAGAATTCTTGGAAAGGCAAATGTGGTAAAGAGTAACACACACAGTATCAAAACATACCAGGATGTATCATATACTCTTTCCAATAATAAACTAAAAATATCAACTCAAGCAGAAAAAACTTAGAAGGTATGCAGATAAATAAAAAGGAAAAGTACAAAATAAGCAATTCATTGATGAACCAAATTGTTTTGTACAGAATTACGAAACAAAGCAAAAGGAGTAGAAGCACTATCAAAAAGGAAGAAATTGGTACATTTTGAATAAATATTTATAAAGATCCTGTTGAACATAAAAAGATGCCGAGTGGTTAGAAGAATTAAAAAAAAAAAAGTGGTAAGGAACTCTACCACAGATGATATGAAATGAGATGAAGTAACAGCCGGAGAAATTAAGGCAAAAACTAAGAGAATCTCCTAATTGGAATCTCCGGGGCACAGTTGCAGTACTTAACTTCTGGCTAAAGGCATTAATATTGCTACACAAATATTTAGGCCTGAGTACGAATTACTTACCTATATGTACATCCTGAACAGACACCATCCTGGTTAACAAACAAAAAAAATACTCCTCCTTTAGAGTAACTTTAGATGCAAGCCATTTCAAGAACTATAGACCAATAACCTTCCTTCCAGCAGATCAAAAATTATGTACTGGAATTGATGCTAATAAGAGTTTATAGTCCTCTAGAAAAAAAATCGTTCATGGCAGTAGAGCAAAAGTGCGCAGGATTATTTATAAAAAAGAGCTGTGATAGAGAGCTGTAAAAAGGGGAAGAATCTTAAGTATGTCATGAAAAGATACAAAAACATATTGAACAGCACCCCACCACCACCATTAGTGGCTAATGGAATGCTTACAGATACAGGATGCACCTTACATTGATCAATTACATTGCTGCGACTATGAAACTGTGTCTTACCACTTTGTAGCTGAGCTGCAACAGTGGGCAAAATAATGTCTCGGGGGGGGGGGGTCAAAAGGAGATATTCTGGGGTGATTTTCTTACTGTTGCTGTTTTTTTTTTCTTGCCCTTAATCCATTAAGCTGATTCCTTAACAACTTCGGCTATGATTTCAGTTTGCCTCCAGAAACCAACCTGATGTAAAAATATCTCCTCTACTTTTTGTGGGTAAAAATGATTCTCAGGCTGTTAATCAAACAATTACAAAAAAGTAATACCTTTAATACACCGACTGTGAAGGCCTTCTATAGTATGTGTGAACAAAAGATTTACAATACATATTTTGAAGGTCATAGTAAAAAATATATAATTTAAATCATGAAGAAAGAAAGTTTTTTATAATGTGTGCTAATGATATCGTAGTCAAACAAGCTAAGTGAGGTAAAGTGGTCATTATAATGGATAATGACCAGTATATAAAAATAGAAGTTATGTCCTTACCATAACGTTCCATGTGGAGTGTTCATCTCGCCTTTGTTCTTACACATGGGTTCGGAGCCGATCCTCGGCTCCGTGTCGGCCGCTTGCAAGCTCTGCATCGAGAAGAAGCTCGAGACAACCTAATACCCACAATCCCCCTCTGCCTTTAACTCAGATCTAGTTTGCAAGCAAACCAGCAGTCAGAGAGAGAAACACTCATGCCAATATCACATATGCACAGAAACTAAGAGTCTATATATATACATATATATATACATATATATATATATATATATATATATATATATATATATATACATATCAACCATATATACAACAACTGCAATGCAGAAGCAGAATGCCCCAGACCAGGCACCAAACTGAACATTCTTCCTAAGGGTGGGAGGGTGGGAATGTAAGAACAAAGGCGAGATGAACACTCCACATGGAACGTTATGGTAAGGACATAACTTCTATATGTGATAGTGTTCAATCTCGCCGGTTGTTCTTACACATGGGTAGCGTCCCTAGCTCCTTGTTCCTGAGGAACTCACGGAAGGACGTTCTTGAGCACAGTGGAACCAAAGGTTGCCCTGTCCCTAGAAACCTTGTCTACCTTATAATGAGAAATGAATGTATGTGGTTTAGACCAAGTAGCAGCCGCACAAATAGCGTCTAGTGGTAGGCGAGCTGCATGAGCCAGGGATGTAGACACTGACCTTGTGGAATGTCCTTTGGGTTTGTGCAAAAGAGTTTGATCTGAAGAATCATAGACATAGATGATACAATCAGTTAACCACTTAGAAAGAGTTCTTTAGTAACCGCTACTCCTTTTCTGTTATCAGCAAAGGCTACAAAAGTTGATCAGATTTCCTGTGATCTTTTGTTCTATCCAAGTAAAACCTTAGTTGCCTGTGGACATCTAATTTGTGTAACATATACTCCATTTTATTGGAGTGATTCTTGAAGAAAGTGGGTAAATCAATGGACTGATTAATATTGTTAATAGAACAAACTTTAGGAAGGAAGGATGAATTAGTGCGAAGAGAAACTCTGTCAGAGTGAAAGATCAAATAAGGGTGTTTAATGGAGAGAGCTTGAAGTTCAGATATTCGCCTAGCGGATGTAATGGCTACCAAAAAGAGAGTCTTCCACGACAAAAATTTCAGTGGGCAAGAGGAGGCTGGTTCAAAGGGGGGCAGCATCAACTTAGATAATAATAAGTTTAGACTCCAAGGTGACGTAGGAGATCTAATTGGTGGTCTAATATGAAAAGACCCTTTTAAAAAGGCTTTACAAAGTCTGTGGGCCATAACAGGAGCCCCACATTCTTCCACATGGAAATTAGAAATGGCAGCCAATTGAACTCTTAATGTGGCAGGAGAAGCGCCCTGATGGAACAATTCTGTTAAAAACTCTAATATTTTATTCAAAGGAGCTATAACAGGGTCCACTTGCTGTGTATTTGCCCAGAATACAAAGCGCTTCCATTTACTAGTATATGTTTTAGTAGTGGAAGCTTTATGAGCAGCCACTAATATATTCCGAACTGCAGGTGAAAGAAGATCAGACCTGGCTAAGTTGGTAATTGGAGCAGCCAAGCTGCTAGATGGAGAGACAAGAGCGAGGGGTGGGGAGCCCCTGACGAGTGAGTCAATAGATCTGGCTCTGGGTCCAGGATCCAGGGTCCCCGAATGTAGTGTGTCATGAGGAAGGGGAACCAAATTTGACGAGACCAGAATGGGGCAATGAGGATTATTGTCCTGTGTAGGTTGTTGGCTTTCTGGAGAAACTTTGTGATCAGGGGGAAGGGAGGAAATGCGACAGGAGACCCGGGGCCAATCGTGAATCAGTGCGTCCCTGGGGACTTCCCTGGAGGGTAATAGGGCAAAGTAGCTCCTGCATTTGGCGTTCATTGGAGACGCAAACAGATCGCAGGAAGGCTGGCCCCACGCGAAAAATCTTTTCGCAACTGACTGTTTTAGGGACCACTCGTGCGGTAACAGTATTGCTCTGCTCAGCCTGTCGGCTATGACGTTGGATGACCCCGGGATGTGCGTTGCTATCAGAAAGCGACCCGTGGACTCCGCCCATTGCCAGATTCTCATGGCCTCTGCATAGCTGATAGGACTTGGTTCCCCCTTGCTTGTTTATGTACCAGACTACAGACATGTTGTCCGTCTGAACTGCAATAGTTCCCAGAGGAAGAAGGGGAGCAAAGTGTTGCAACGCTAGAAACACTGCCCTCAACTCTAGAACATTGATGTGCAGATTGTACTCTAACTTGGTCCATTCACCTTGGACTGTCTGTCCCTGAAAGATGCCCCCCCACCCTATCAGGGAAGCGTCCGTGGTCACCGTAGCTGTCGGCGTGGGTAGCACAAATGGTCTCCCCTTGGAAAGGTTGCAAGTCTGAAGCCACCAGTTTAGGTGTGATTTGCATGTGTTCGTTATAAGAATCTCGTGTGTCAGAGGTAGTTGTTGGAACGACCATTGTGCAAACAGTAGCCATTGTAGGACTCTCATGTGCAGTCTTCCCAAGGGTATTGCAATAAGAGAAGCTGACATGAGTCCCAAAACCTTCAGTACCAGTTTTGCTGGGGATTTCCTGGACAAAAGAAGAAGACGATGTGAGTCTGAAGTGAAAGTATCCTTTCTGGAGGAAGTCTTAGAATTAACTGATGTGTATCTAATTCGCTCCTATGAATAAGATACGCTGTGATGGCTGTAGTAAGGATTTTCCAAGTTTACGGAAATTCCGAGGTGAACACACAGTTGAAGAGTGTAGTCTCTGGCCTGTACTAGTTGACGCTGGGTGGTGGCAGAAAGGAGCCAGTCGTCCAGATACGGAAACACCTGGAATCCTAGGCGTCTCAAGTGAGACGCTACCACTGCCATACATTTGGTGAAGACCCTGGGGGCTGAGGTCAGACCAAAGGGCAGGGCTCGAAACTGAAAGTGACTGGCACCCAGCCGGAAGCGCAAATGATCTCTGGATGCCCTGGCCATTTTGATGTGGTAGTATGCATCCTTCAGATCTATTGAGCACATCCAGTCGTCTTTCTGTAAGAATGGAAGGATCGATTGAAGCGTGACCATTCGGAACTTTTCTTTCTTGACAAAGGTATTGAGGTCGCTTAGGTCCAGAATGGGCCTCCAGTCCCCTGTTTTCTTTGGAACTAAAAAGAACCTTGAGTAAGTTCCGAATCCTCTTTGGTCTGCTGGGACTGGTTGGATGACTCTTTTTTTCTAGCAGCTTTGAAATTTCTATAGCTGCTGGCTCTCGCAGATGGGGCGGCACATCTGGGAGTCTTTTCTTTGGAATGGGATAGGATAGAAATGGTATATTGTAACCTCTGGTAACCACGCTTTTTACCCACTTGTCTGTAGTTATGTTTTGCCAGGCCTGAGGGTATAAAGCTAAGCGACCCCCGACTGCCTCCAGAGCAGGACAGTCGGGCCTCCTCTCAGGAGTGCAGGAAAGGTTTACCAGGGAGTGTATCCCTGTCACCTTGATTCTGCGGACCCCCTCTGCCGCCAGGGCGGCGTCTTCCACCTCTGCCCCCTCCTCTGCCTCTAGAAGGGGCATCACCCTGTGTGCCTGGGAAAGATCCTTGGGGTTTTCGAAACCACATTTTTCCACCACGTTGCCCTTTGGGGTCATAGCGTCCACTGGAACTCCTTTTGTCAAGTAAGTCTTGTCCTGGGGTGCAGTGATATACTTATTAGGCTTCCTAGGGACTGGTTCCACTGTGTCAGGAGCCTCCCACGCCCTTCGAGCAATAAGTTCCATTAATACATCGAAGGGCGGAGTGACCCAGGAGGAGGAAGGGCGAGCACCAAATGCCTTCAGCAAGACTGACTCATCCTCAGAAGGGGGGAGGGACTGCCAGTCACCTCTCTGTTTCAGGATCTCCAATATGTCAGAAAAAGAGACATCTTCTGAAGGTGACTTAGGGGACCCTTCTGACTCATCCAAGTCAATATCGGATGTCAAAGATTCTTGTGGAGAATCTAAGTGTCTCCTCTTACACAATCTTTTCCTAGGGACTTCTTTGTGGGGAGCATCCGAAGAAGCCTCCGAGGAAGAGGGGGCACCCTCCAGGGGTGGCTGAGACACCGGTGCTCGACGCTTGGATGTAGCCGTGGGTGCAGAGGAAGATAACGGTCCTGTATGGGGAGGAGAGGCTGCTTCTACTGATGTGGTTGTCTGGGTAGACAACACCTTCCTCATGAGATCGAAGGCCCCCGGGTCCCGAGTCGAGGTATCTCCCGGTTCCGAAGAAATGGGAAGAATCCCCGAAACAGGCACCGAAGGCATCGACCCCGAGGACGGAGCCGAATCGATCCGAGCCGAGGCCCCGAGAGGAAGAGTCGGAACCGAAACATCGGTTTGACTCTCGGCCCCGGAACCAAGGATGGATCTTCGGCTCCGAGACTCCGGTACCGGATCGGACGGAGTCGAGGTGAACGGAGCCGACCGAGAAAAGGACGGTTCTGGCACCGAGGGCTCCACAATCAGTAGCTCAGCTTCTTCCGGCTCCGAAGACTGGACAGGTCTCGGAGGAGGAACAGATGGAGATAATGGGAGGCCTTCAAGTTTCGACACCAATTGGGTGGAAACAGAGATAAGTTTGGATAGGGCCGTATGTTCCAATAATTTCTGCACCACACGGTCCACATCGATGTCGGAGAGGGGCTTAGAAGAACGGGTCGAAGGAACCGAAGAAGGAGCCGACCTCAACAGTGTCGGGGGAGGGAGCTCCATCACCGGTTCCAAGACTCGAGGCTCGGAAACTGACAACAGTTGAACACTCGGCCCCGAAGTCTGTGGAACCGGTGATCTAACTTTACTCGAAGAGCTCGGAGCCGATGACCTGGGCTCCGCCTTCGATTCCTTCGAGGATTTGGATGCCTGGTCTGAAGCATCCAGAGCCTCCTGAAAGGAAGGTTTTAATAACCCCCTGTCCATGAGTTTCCTGTGCCTATCTGTCATGACCCTCCCACTAAAAGAGTGACAATTGAACAGTCCTTTTGTAAGTGGAGAGGGCCAAGGCAGTAGACACAGGAACTATGGTTGTCAGTAACTGACATTTTTTGGCCACACTGGCAACGTTTAAAACCTGATTTAATTTTCTCAGACATCTTAAAGAAGAAACAGAAAAAAAGTCAAGTCCAGTAGAGTGACAAATCCAGTAAATATGTCGAATCCGATATACAAGTCAGTCCGGTTGTCAATTCAAGTAAGGGGTGGTAGGCCCCGAAAAACTCTAATAAGTTTAATTAAACTTAACGGTACCGAGAATTTCTACCTTACCACACACACATACACTATGTCACCAAATAGTACTTTAGAATAAATTTTTCCTGAAAAATAACAATAATAAAGTTATTTCTTATCTGAAGTTGCTCGAGCTCGATCCCAGTGATGCGAGCGCAGCAGCGGCAAACTAGATCTGAGGTAAAGGCAGAGGGGGATTGTGGGTATTAGGTTGTCTCGAGCTTCTTCTCGATGCAGAGCTTGCAAGCGGCCGACACGGAGCCGAGGATCGGCTCCGAACCCATGTGTAAGAACAAACGGCGAGATTGAACACTATCACATTGGATATATTACATTCTTGTCGCCAGCACTTTTAAGAAAGTTGATAAAACTTATTTGAATGTTACAGTATACAAGGTTAAGTCCTATTTATATGATCAATCAATGGAAAATTCTATTATTCCACATTTATGTAATTAAATGTATACACCCAACCCAGTTGTTTATGTTACCTGTAGATTGCCAAAGATTCATAAAAATGAAACTCCACCAGCCATGAGACCTATAGATGTTCATCGTGCATACAGCTGCAGTCATAACAGATGGGTTCTCCTGCTGTCAGGCGGGTCCTCGGTCGGCCGAATTTCAAAGTCTAGGTCTGGCGTTGGTTGTTGTCGCTTCTTCCCTGACGTCAGTGCGACAGGGGTATAAAAGAACCAGCCGACGCCATTTTCTTCAGTCTTTCTTGCCGCGCGGTGCCCGAAGCAGAAGCAGTTCGCAAGTGCTGGTCAGCCAGCTCCTGAAATTACGAAAATTTTGCAGCCGAAGTCTTCTTGAAAGCTAAGTACCCCGTTGGGGAAACTTTTCTTGCCTCAGACCGATGTCAGACAAAGTTAATAATTGTATTTCATGTGGGAAGCAAATACCGCATAAGGATTTTCATTCCCTCTGTATTCCTTGCTTAGGCCCAGACCACGACGTCTCGGCCTGTCGTTTTTGTGCTACATTCAACAAACGCACCATTAAGCATCGGGCGGAGTTCGCCCAGCATTATTTTGGCAAAAAATTTAACTATATTATGTCGTCGGATACTCCGACTCCAGTTTTGTCTAAAAAACGCAAAGATAAGGACCGATACACTAGGTCCGCGGCCTCTACCGACACCACGCCAAAGCCGACTACAGGTGGTCCGGTTATCAGCGAGGCGCCTACGCAGCCCCTGACTACCGACGACACTTCATTGGCAGTGTCTTCTGTGCCCGAGGTCGCAGGCTCCTCGGCCCACACCCCGACTACAGATACCGAAGCCACTCTTGGTGGTGAATCTCAAAATGTAGACAGGTCTGCCTCCTCTCAAGGTGTCTTCAGACCTTCCTCTTCTTATTCCATCAAGGCTTTCACTAAGTCTAAAGCAGCCATGCATTCTGAGAGATAAGCTACACAGGGCCCTTCACCAGGCCCCATGCCTAAAAAACAGATGCTTAAAATGGCTGAGGATTTAATTACTCTTATCAGGGGTTCTCAACCCCCCAACCCCCCCCCCCGGACAAAAGACCAGAGTGGAGGAAGAATCCCCCTCCTCTGACCAGGCCTCCATTATATCAGAGCACTCTGATGAACAGGAACATTCTTACTCCCCTTTTGAAGATTCAGATGCAGAGGAGTCCATTCCCTCTGTCTCCCTCCCAGAGGATTACTCATTTGGGGAAACCTTGCATACCTTGAGGGAACACTTCCACTGGGAAGACCAAGAGTACTCAGATTCCAAGAAAAGGCTTAGGGATTTTCTCTTGCTACCTCAGCACAGGCCTCTGGCTATACCTCCTGTCTTAGACATACTAGATGATGTATACTCGGAGGCCTGCCTTAACCCGGATTCATTACCTCCAGCCCCAGTCAAGCCTGACAGGTACTACCGGGTTCCTGACTCACACCAATTTTTATACAAAAGCCATGCGGCTGACCCAGAAACTATCTCACAGGGCCCCAAGGGAATTAAGGCCTCCACTGTTAAAAATCCATTACCTTCCGAGAGAGATTCCAGATCCTTAGAAAGGTGGGGAAAAAAGGTATATACCTCGGCCACCTTAACCATGAGGGGATTAAACTGCCAGTTCCATATGCTAAAGTACCAACAGTTTCTGTTATCACAATTGAGAAGTAAAATGTCACAACCTGAACAACCAGACTTGAAGGAGTTGCAGGATTTGATGCATAGTGCAGAACAAGTGGGTAAACATACCTTGCAATGTGGTTTTGATGCTCTAGAGGGCTCATGTAGAGCTGCTGTTACAGGATCAGTGATACGTAGACATGCCTGGCTCAAGGAACAAACCTTACCAGATCATGTCAAAGCTAAATTACTAGATGCCCCTCTTCAAAAGGATGTATTATTTGGTGTTAAAGCTGAGGAGGTATTAAAGAAAATGGAGGAAAAGGCTAAATCAATGCAAACAGTGAAAGATTTTCTACAGGTACAACCTCCACGTTTCAGTAGAAATTGGCCTTCCAAAAATTGGTCCTTTCCAGCCACGGACAGACCCCAAAGAGGTAGATACAGGTGCCCGAGGGGCAGAGGGCAATCTCAAGGATCGTTTAGAGGCAGACAAAGGCAAGCTCCTACACAAAGAGGTGGTGAGGATAGTTCGCAGCCATTCAGAAAGCAAGCCCAATGACTTTCCCCTTTGCATGCCAAGCAAGGCTTAAATGGCAGCACCCTTAGGTGGAAAACTGGCATTATTTTCAAAAAATTGGCATTGTCACAAAAGACAAATGGATCCTGGATATTATAAACAGAGGCTACAGATTCCATTTTCACACCCTTCCAAAAATGAGAGGCATGCCAAACCTGCCACACAATCAAAGGGCAGAGGCACAAAGACAAATTTCAGATCTCATGGACATGAAAGCTATTCAAGAGGTACCTACTCACGAACAAGGTCAAGGTTTTTATTCCAGACTATTCCTGGTACCAAGGAAGGGAAAAGATTGGAGACCTATTTGGGACCTATCCATCCTAAACACATTTTTACTCGTACCAAAATTCAAGATGCTCACTTTACAGCAGCTTCTTCCAATGCTGGGCAAGGAGTCCTGGCTGGTAACATTGAACCTCAAGGAGGCATACCTGCATGTCCCAATCAGACAAAATTGCAGAAGATACCTCAGATTTCTTGCAGGTTCAACCCATTAACAATTCTCTGCATTGCCCTTTGGCTTATCTACTGTGCCCAGAGTATTCACGAAATGCCTGGCATCAGTAATTGCCTACTGCAGACTTCAAGGGATACAAATATACCCCTATTTGGACGACTGCCTGATCCAAGCGGACAGCAAGCACATACTTCTGAAACATCTGGCTTATGTAATAATGTTGTTGAATTCTCTGGGATACACAATCAACAAAACGAAAACAAGGCTAATACCCTCTCAGAAAATAATTTTTCTGGGTGCCAACTTGGACACAAACACCCAGATGGCCTACCTCACGCCAGAGAAGCAGGGGCAACTAACTCAATACTTCAGAACACTAGCAAATTTCACCAGGCTAACTGCAAGGAAAATCCTGCAGGCTCTGGGATTCATGGCATCTTGCATCCTACTAATCCCATGTGCAAAGCTGCATATGAGGAAACTTCAATGGTACCTGAAAAACCTATGGTCTCAACACAGCCACAGTTTGGAAACAATAATACCACTAATTCCATGTCTTCAAAAGGAATTTCTGTGGTGGGCTCAAGCATGCCAAACAAACACAGGTCTCCCATTCTGCAAGCCTCAAGCAAATCAAGTCATCACAACAGACGCCTCGGACTACGCCTGGGGCGACATGACAGATCGGTGCATTCAGGGCAAATGGTCCCAAAAAGAAAAGCACTTTCACATCAATCAAAAGGAAATGCTAGCAGTAATAAATGCTATTATAGCTTTCAAAGACCTTCTGCATCCAGGTCAACTATTAATAAGGACAGACAACACCATAGTAATGTGGTACATAAACAAACAGGGAGGAACCCATTCATACCCCCTATGCAGGCTGGCCATGTCACTTTGGAACATGGCTCTGGACTTACAAATCGAACTTCAAGCACAGTACTTGCCAGGCAAGGAAAACACGCTGGCAGACAACCTAAGCAGAAATATGACAGATCCACACGAATGGAAGTTGCATCCTCAAGTTTTTACAGAGATAATTCAAGCATGGGGAAGGCCAGACATAGATCTCTTTGCCTCCCACAAAAATCACCAGTTGACAAAATTCTGCTCAAGGACTTTTCATCCAAAGGCCTGGAGAGTGGACGCTCTCTTTCAGTTGGACAACAATGACAGTTTATGCCTTCCCACCTCTTCCTCTGCTGCCCAAAGTTCTATTAAAAACCAGAGCAGACAGACCAGAGATGATTCTCATTGCTCCAGACTGGCCAAGACAACACTGGTACCCACTCCTGAGGTGCCTGACACATTCCCCACCATGTACCCTACCTCTAATGCCTCTTCTTCTGACTCAGCACAGCTTCAGAACTCTTCACAGTCAGCTGAGAACACTCAATCTGGCCGCATGGAAGATTCCTTGACATCACAACAGACCCTACTCTCCAAGGAGGTGCAGGATGTCATTTTGGAGGCCAGAAGGCCGTCTACTAGAAAAGCTTACTCCGCAAAATGGAAACGGTTTTGTGCCTGGAATGAGAAAAAGGGCCAGAATCCTGGGAAACTGAATTTACCTCAAATATTACAGTATCTAGCTGAGCTGCTAAGCAGTGGACTTTCATTCTCCGCCATCAAAATCCATGCCTCAGCCATTTTTGCAGAATACAACACTGATCCACCTTTATTCTCTCACCCCCTCTTAAGACAGTTCCTCAGAGGGGCTAAGAATATAAAAACCCCCAGGAAACAGCCAATACCTGCTTGGGACCTCAATTTCATTCTAGAAAAGCTGACCTTGCCTCCTTTTGAGCCAGCTGCCTCAACAGATTTGCAATATTTGTCCTGGAAACAGCTTTCCTTCTGGCTATTACCTCAGCTCGTAGGTTATCGGAACTACAAGCCCTCATGGCTGTGCAGCCTTTTATCATCTTCCATCAGGACAGAGTTTCCTTACGAACCAACCCGTTCTTTATGCCAAAAAGTGGTATCCAGGGTAGCCTTGAATCAGGCTATACACTTACCTACCTTTTATCCTAATCCTCAAAACAAAGGGGAGAGATTACTACATTCCTTGGACATCCACAGACAACTGCGTTATTATTTGGACAGAACAAAGCCTTTCAGAAAATCAGAACAGCTCTTTGTGTCCTATGCTATAGGAGGTCAAGGGAAGCAAATTTCCAAACAGACAATCTCAAAATGGATAGCCCACTGCATACGCTTTTGTTACTCTTTTCATGGCAAAACTGTACCTGCAGGCATCAGATCTCACTCCACAAGGGCCACAGCTACCTCTGCAGCTTTCCTCAGAGGAGTTCCTACCAAAGATATTTTGGAAGCAGCCACTTGGAGTTCTGTGCATACCTTCTCCAAGCACTACCACCTACCATTATACTCCAAAACTAGAGCAGGCTTTGCCACTGCAGTCGTGCAGGGCATCCTGCCTCCTCCTAGTTCCACCTAGTGCCTACCACCCCTTTCTTAGCTTTGGGATTCTACCCATCTGTTATGACTGCAGCTGTATGCACGATGAACATAGTACAGTTTTGTACCTACCATAAATGTAGATGTTTGAGTGCTAATACAGCTGCAGTCCAGGTTTCCCTCCCTCCTTCCCCTCTTGGGACAGGCCTATTGGCTAACACCCCCTCATACATCCTGATTGGGGTATTCATTTATGGTGTATTTGCTTGCAACTACTGTATTTTGATTATATGGCATTGCTTTATTACACAAATTTATGTATTGCCTTCCTTCTGGGGGCACCTGACATCTGGGGAAAGAAAAACTGAAGAAAATGGCGTCGGCTGGTTCTTTTATACCCCTGTCGCACTGACGTCAGGGAAGAAGCGACGACAACCGACGCCGGACCTAGACTTTGGAATTCGGCCGACCGAGGACCCGCCTGACGGCAGGAGAACCCATCTGTTATGACTGCAGCTGTATTAGCACTCGAACGTCTACATTTATGGTAGGTACAAAACTGTACTTTTCAAGTAATAAGTGGATTACTACACCTCTATCAAAATATTTAGAAAATCAGTTACATAATCCTTTATGCTATAGTAGAAGTTCTGTTAAGGATACAGATGATCTTCTGAGTGTTTTATATCATTGGTCTCAGAGTAGTTTGTACAATATTATTGTAGCAACCATGGATATTAAAACACTGTTCACAGTTATTCCCAATGATACTGGTATACAGTCAGTAAGGGAATTTATATGTTCACGTAGTAATTTTTCAGCAACAAAAACTGAAATGCTATTCTCAGTGTTAGATGTGCTTAAGAATAATGTCTTTCTCTTTAATAAAGAGCATTTTCATCAGCTACTGGGTGTGGCTATGGGCACACTAGTTGAAAATATGTATTCTAATTTAGCTCTCTCCAGATGGGAAGAAGTTGATCTTTAGTGGCAATTTGACAGGCTCTTTTAGGAGTGAACATTTGGTTTTCTACAAATGCTTTGTGGATGATATATTTTTAGTTTGGACTGGCAATATTGAAGCTCCTGTGATGTCTGTCGCTCATTTACAGAGAACAACTGAATTTCAAATTTTTGATTTGAACTCTTCAGCTGAAAAAATATTTTTTTAGATATAATTATAACATTCAGCAAAGGAAAATTTGATACCATGATACATAGGAAGAGTTTTCAGACTACCAGGTACGTGCACTCTGACAGCATGCACCCAAGACGTACCTACAAAAGTGTAATTAGAAGCCATTTTCTAAGAGCCAGTAGACTTGATATACAAGAAGAGAATAATTTTATACAAGAAATGGAAAAAAGTTTTTTTTTTTTTTTTACACTAGAGGCTATGACTCTGAATTAATAAAGGAAACTATGGAATCAATTATAATTGTGCAGGATATGTTAGCATAGGAATAATAAACAGATTGGGAATTATTAGGCTACATTACCTAAATATAGTAGGACAAGGACTTACTAGCCTGGTAAAGAAAGTAATGCAGAGTAACTTGGCAGTATTACAATCCAACCCATAAGTTAAGAATCTTGTCAGTGAAGTACCATGCTTTATTTTTAGGAAGGAGAAGAATCTTAAGCAACTCTTGCGTTATAAAGATCTAGCCTTAGATCATCTACATGATAATGTTATTAATAGGAAAAGTACAGTTCCTTGTCACAAGTGTGTTTACTGTAATTATATTAGTGTACTTACACTTTACAAACATCCTGTCACCAAACAGGATTTTAAATTTAATGTCTTTGCTACTTGTCATAGAGAGAATGTGATATGCTTTGCTAATTTTAAGTGTGACAGTTTTTAGATAGGAAAAATGAATCATAAATTAAAATACAGGCTAGGATTTCACTTGTTTGATATACGCAGAGGGGTGGACACTAATGCACTAAATAAACACATGATCTCCATGGGCAAATAACTTACATTCAAATTTAGAGTTCTTCAGAAGACATATATATATATATATATATATATATATATATATATATATATATATATATATATATATATATATACAGACTTGAGGGTTAGGGGCGGATTAAGTGAGTCAGGGTTAGGGTGCGGGTAAGGTAAGTGTGCGATAGTGACGGACCTTAAGGTTAAGATTTGGGCTGAGATTAGTGCATAGATAGTTGTGTATGTAAGGTTTAGTGTAGGTTTGTAAGGTTTTTGGTGTGCTTGTGTTGTGTGTTTGTGTTTTTCGGGAAAGATTTTTGTTTTGTTGATTGTCGGGATTGTGGTTTGTCGGGCATGTGAAGTTTCGTGTTTTTGAACTTTCGGTTTTGTCGTGTCGGTTATTTCGTTGTCGGTGTTTTGGCGTGTCTGTGTTATCAGGTAGACCTATATAGATAGATATTCACACACACACCATACCATACCATGAACTCTAATAATACAGTGATTTAGGAACAGGGTCTGTTCCTGTCATTATGTGTTAAAAACAAAATTAAGCATTTAGAAAAAAATTAAACTGACAGAATGAAAAATGTTTGCATTCCCTGGATGTGTACAGGCAGCTGAGGTTCTGTCTGGACATCAGCAAGACATCAGCAAATCATTTCTTTTTGTAAATTTTGCAAAGCTGAGATAATGTAAAGCCTGTCATCAGAAAGACTATGCTATTTAAAGTGACTTGCCAATGTGTTACTTTCACTATAGAAATCAAATTCCTGTTACGGTTGAGCGTTAACTGTACAAGACCCACTGTTGCCCGCCTTATTGGGGTCAGGCCAGAGTATCTTGGAAGCTACTACCCCATTATCTTTCTGTACATTTGCCAAACATTGCAATCTAGGTGCCTTATTCAAGGTAAGCTTTGCTGTGGTCATCTTGCGGGGTCTTTTGTCCCCTGCTGCTTCTACTGGCCAACCACCCTCTCATACATAAGGTCAGGGAGTCATCCCAAGAACCAGTACCGCAACAGTAAATTCTGGAGAACTTGGTACAGTTGTGTTAGGAACTTAAAATCGTACATGTTAAGGTCTAGTCACTGTTTCAGTACTGTGTCCTTTCCTCTCATCCTGTTTGGAGTTTTTTGCTTCCCCTTTTAACATTTGATTTTTAGTCGTATTGTTGGGGAATGGAAGACACTGTCTCCACACCACGGTCTTCCAGGGACCAAAGGGATGACCTTGGTGAGACCCAAAAGCTCATTGGGCAGCTTTCGCATCTTGTGGATTTGTTGATTCCTATTAGCTCGAGGCTTGTTACTGCTTTGAGTTCATCTTTACTGGGTAACCAAGAAGCGTTGTGTCATGGTGAACGCTTGACGGGAGCTGATGGAGCTTTTACTGATGTTCATGATGAGAACGGAACTAAAAAACAAAGGGAAAAAGATTCGTTTAACATTTTGAATACGCCTCATTTATTTTCCATGCAGAGTGAGAACGGTGGAAATACGAGTGATACCAATGGAAACAACATAAGGTCCTCAAATCAAAGAAATAAAGGTGACTTTAACAGAAATAATTTAAACGTGACTTCAGTGGCCAAACAGAGGAAAAAATTCTCTGAATGGCTTAACAGTAACTTTGACATTAATTTTAACATGGGCGTCAATAATACTGTCACTGACTGCAATGCTAATAATGACACATACATAAATAACATTAATAAACTAGCCAATGTATTGGGGAAATTTTAAGGCTGTCAAAATTGACGAGTACCTTGGAGAATGTTTGAGAGTGTTCAAATTCCCCAATAATATAGATAACAGTTCTGTATTTTATAACGGCCTTGTGGATATTTTCAATAGATGTGGGCTTGACTTAGTTAAAATTGTGATCAAACACAATGAAATGAAAATGAATGAACTCACCACTGTTATAGGGCATTTAAATACTTGTATTACCAATGATTTATTACACACTGTTGAAATGGAGAGAAGTAAATATTATACCTTGATGGACAAAATAGATGATACATGTTCAGTTAATATTAAAAGGAAGATAAAGAAACTGAACAGGGATATTTTGGAATACAAAGAAAGGCAATGCTACCAGGCACCTAGGAAAAAATAGAAAAAACAGTAAGGGTTGGGAGAAGAATGATGTGAATGCTGAATTTGTAGGCATTATAGATGAAGATTAGGTCGTCGATATGGCCAATCAGTTGGGCCCTTTAGAATATCCCCCTCCGTTCTGAAAGAATAATGAACCAGAGGGCCCCTCATTATTACCATCAGACTCAGAGGGGAAGAAGGGGAGGGGGAATCGAGGGATGATCAAATACCAATATTATTAACTCACAATGAAGTTTTAGATGAATTATTGGAGAGGGATCCCACTATGGGAGCTTTGGATGGAATTTTTGGTGAAAACAATGTATTCACATATAGGAATTACAACATATTTAATTACACAGATGTTGAATTAACTGTTGACTATTTCAGTTTCTTTTCTAGAGGTTTTAAATTTGTGTCGTATAACAAATGTGACACTACCAGACTTTTATTGGATTTTAAAATGTTCATTAGGCAGCTCAATCTGGAGGTTATATTTCAGGGACAGGAAAAGACGGACACACAGGCCTGTTTGAGATGTAAAAGTGAATATAACCCACCAATTCACCCCCAACTGAAAAAGTTTGAGGCCATAGTGGAAAAGGAAATAAAGGTTGAAGGTAAAACAAAAAAGTACAACTTGAATCAAAATGAGAGAAGAATACTTAGTGAACTTCAGCAGAATTCACAGATTAGGGTTATAAGACCTGACGAGGTGGGGGGGGGGGGGTACGGTACGGTCCTTATGGACCAGGTGATTTATGAAGGGAAAATGAATGCTATTTTGGGAGACAGTTCAATTTATAGTAGGGTTTCCAAAAACGAAATCCATGTGTCTTATAAGAAAATAGAAATGGCCCTAAATGATTTATTGTTGGAAGGATTGATTAATATAGAAACATTTATATTTTTACGTGTGCCCCAACCCAGGATACCCACCATGTTTGGGATCCCAAAGGCTCATAAGGACCAGAGGAATCCCCCTCTCAGACTCATCGTTTCAGCGGAAGGCTCCAAGACCATGCCAGTAGCAAAGTTTTTGGATGTAAAATTGAAAAAATATTGGGGAATGGAAAAAATTATACTGAAGGATTCTTGGGAATTCCTTCAGGGTATTGATACAAATAAGAATTATGATAATATTATATTTGTAACAGTTGACATTAAAGATTTATTCACAGTTGTTCCCCAAGAAGAGGGATTAGTCTGGCTTGAAACA
This sequence comes from Protopterus annectens, assembly GCF_019279795.1. NCBI lineage: Eukaryota > Metazoa > Chordata > Ceratodontiformes > Protopteridae > Protopterus > Protopterus annectens. The sequence goes on from NC_056734.1 coordinate 527,201,038, forward strand.
GCTCTGGTGGACAGAGTTAGAATTTCCCAGTGATGTTACAGGTTATCCTTAACCTTATGGACATGGTTTTGAAAAATAATTGTATTTATTATGGTGGTGAATATTTCCACCAGGTTAGGGGTGTAGCGATGGGTGCCAATTGTGCACCCACATATGCTAATATTATCCTAGCCCGATGGGAAAAACAATATATTTTTAATTCTAGATTCTGTGATTGTTGGATTTTATATAGACGCTTCTTGGATGATGATTGTATTTTTGTAACAGTTCAGAGGAGAAACTAGATGATCATGAAGGGATTCACATCCAGATCTAGTGAAGTCATTGTTCCCCTGTACTCTTCACTTATCAGACCAATGATCGAGTACAATGCCCCATTCGGGATGTATCTCACCCGACATCTGCAGCAATTGGAGAGACCCCAAAAGTTCCTCACCAAAAGGATAAAGGGACTCCAAAATCTGTCATATGCTGCCAGATTGAAGAAACTCCAGCTCTATTCAGTCGCATACCGTCTGCTCAGAGGTGACATGTGCCTGACATACAAGGCCATGTCCAACCCGGAATTAATGGACATGCTCCACCTCAAAAAATCCAAATCCACCAAAACCACTAGAGCAAGCGACTTAAACCTTAGCACGGATATAAATAGGACGTGCTGGAGGGATAGATTTATCACTCAGAGACTCCCTATGCTTTGGAATAAAATCCCGGTCCATGTGAGGCAGAGCACCTCGCTGGCTCTGTTCAAGAGAAATCTTGACCTGTGGATGGGAGATCGTAGGTTTACCCCGGGAATCATCTCTGTGTCACTGCTGGACAGAGGCACAACAAACTAATGGGCACAGTATTTTTTCATATAAGGGGTGGCGTAAGCCACAAAAATATGGGCTAGGCTTATAAATGCCTTAGGGCCGATAGCCTAGTATAAAACCTATGAACCTATGAGTTTTTGGAATATTTAAATCCACTTACGTAAAAACTGGTAAAACAATGAATTCAGCCAACCTTGAATCCTGGTTTCCAATTAAAACGTCTTTATTACAAACTGGACCAAAAGTGAACACTGCAACGAAAAAAGACTAAGCGCTTTCACCCCAATAGTAGGGCATCATCAGAGTAACTAAATCACACTACCATCATCCCTTAAATATTGAAGGTTAAAACATTAATTGGACTAATTGTTTGATTTGAATGAATGATTAAAATGAATTAATCTATTAAATAAAGGCTGACAATTACTTTTGCTTAACATAGTTAACTAAAAAGGAGAAAACAGCAATGCTTATTTTACAGCCAACTTGTCTAGTGCAAGATTAAATTCATATATTTTACATGTTATAAACTGAATAGTAGAGTTAAAAAATGTAAATTGTTAAAAAGCATAGTACAATAAAAACCACTTTAGATATAGAGAATATATAAAATTGTATATTAAAAAAAGTGTGTTAATAAAACTGTGTATTAAAAAACAATATCAGTTATAGTCAGGCAACATAGTAAATCCTAAAATTAGGAAACCTTGTGTATTTAACCAAATATATATACTGATAAAATGATTAATAAAACAACTAATAATAAATGGAAAGTGTAGACTAAAAAATGGTTAAAATTGTAAATATTAATACTTATATAATAGAGTAACACTATAAATATGTATGTAAGTAATAATTGTTCGAGGGACATGAGTATAAAATCTATCTAAATATTTCTAGTTAGAATAAACTAGTTGCTCAAGTCCATCTTTGAAAAAGTGTCAGAATAAATAAATATGTTAGGTGTTTAATATTAATCATTAAATATTAAGTATTAAATATTAAATATTAAACATTAAATATGAATAAATATAAATGTTAATGTTTAATATATAGTTGTGAAATTTAATAAGTGTAGTATAAAAAAATTTTTAATTTAAAATTATTTAAAAAATGTTTGTATAAATATAAATGTTAAAAATGAATGGTCGTGTGTAATCATTAAAATAACATTTCAATGTTTACTAAAAAGACACATTTGGTAAACACATATATGTAAGTGAGCAACATATAGCAAATCTATATCTAAAGTGTTTTTTATTGTACTACGCTTTTTAACAATTTACATTTTTTAACTCTACTATTCAGTTTATAACATGTAAAATATATGAATTTAATCTTGCACTAGACAAGTTGGCTGCAAAATAAGTATTGCTGTTTTCTCCTTTTTAGTTAACTATGTTAAGCAAAAGTAATTGTCAGCCTTTATTTAATAGATTAATTCATTTTAATCATTCATTCAAATCAAACAATTAGTCCAATTAATGTTTTAACCATTCAATATTTAAGGGATGATGGTAGTGTGATTTAGTTACTCTGATGATGCCCTACTATTAGGGTGAAAGCGCTTAGTGTTTTTTCGTTGCAGTGTTCCCTTTTGGTCCAGTTTGTAACAAAGACGTTTTAATTGGAAACCAGGATTCAAGGTTCGCTGAATTCTTTGTTTTACCAGTTTTTACGTAAGTGGATTTGAGTACTACAGTTTCTTCAGCGGCCTGATTGTATCCTGGGTGTCGATGTTTCAGAGGACCAACTGGGACTGATCAAACAACTTATTGTTTCACATTCTTGAATGTATTTATTTTTATTCAACCTCCGCTCAACTATCTTCACAAGACTGTAATGTCTATAATGATTGCATAAAGATTCTTAACGGAGGTTCGATGAGGTACTGTTACTATTATTTTTTCATCACTGTGCTTCACAGAATTTCAACGCTTGTCTCGTAGCATTTTTTATTTTTTATTTTTCGAATTGAGTTAAGAACTGTCTTACCAGACATTTTCTACGAGACACAGCAAGTCCTAGAGGCATTTTGTACGACGTCTAACACCATCATCCCGTTTTTATATATTTTCATCACTACATTTGAGTGGACGCTAAAGTTTTGTATGCATAGATATCTAGTTTGAACTTTTCAAACGATTTTGCCACTGTTTACCTATTTTGATCACTTTGGCAACATAGTCTAGTGAGACTTTTTAGGTTTACGCACTCCTGCTTTAGTTATTCACTTTGTGGTCAACCTACCAGATATGCAGCGACTGCTACAGGAACACTTGGATATTACTAACAAACTTATTAAAGCGCTGCACGACCAATTTCAAAAGCAAGGATCTGAGGGAGAAGTACTTATTACAGAATCTCTAGAACAGCTTTTTACGCTACACTCCACACCGAATACTAGTATGCAGAGACCAGTTACTAGGCAACAATCAAAGAGTCCACAGAGCCATGGCGTGACATCAGGAAACGGAGGTGTGGTAGTCCCGCCCCCCAACAATAGGTCGAACAGCAGGGAAGAATGGAACCAGACAGCACGCCACCTTCCTTCTAATACAAACCACAACAACGCGTTTAACATGGATTTACAATTCTTTTTAACAGCTCCAGCTTTGAATAAACGAAACTACACAGTTTCGAGGGACATGGGCAACCTCAACGCCCAAATTCTAGAATTTGAAAAAACACTCAAAACTTTTAAGTCCCTTCAAATGGACAACGCCTTTTTGGAACGTTCACTTGAATTAAAGCAGGTTCCAAAAGGATTACGTATTTTTAAGCTACCTCATGGCTTTCAAGAAGGTACAGAAACTTTTGTGGAACTGTTACAGCTTTTTGACAGAACTGGTTTAGACCTTTTAAGATTGATTATTCGTAATAACACCGACAAACTGAATGTATTAAAAGAAAAACTTTGTCTTTTAGACAATAGTATTAAAGCAGATTTGTTGTACCAACACAACAAGTTTAGGTTAGAGAATATCTACAGGGAAATTGATAGGTTTATTAATAAAGGGCTAGACATTAAGAACAACAAAATTGAGAGAGATATTTGTGACTATAAAAACAACAAAGTTTATACTCATTTTAGAGAATACAAGAATATGCAAGTTAATAGTAGAAAACAAGGCACCTTGAATAGAATCGACCCCATTGACACCAATGATAATCCAAATAACAATAACATCAACACCAATGATGAAGTCCAACCTGTTTTTTTAGAACAGCCATCTCTGAGGAGATCAGAGAGGATAAGGGACAGACAAGGCAGTTACAACCAATACCCACACAGGTACTACAACAATCCGTCACACAGGACCAACTCCTGGCAGAGATAGACACTCAGAGGTCTACCAACTCTTATTTTGACAGGGGGAGTACCAATACTTGTTTTTATACTGATACATTTAACACTGTCCCTGACACACAGGAAAATGTTGAGCAAATTGTGACAGACTTCAATTCGAGTAACACTTCCCTTGAGGAGACATCTATGATGACAAATTTTGGTTGTTCTATATTATCTTTTTCAGGTGCGACTTTATATAATTTTGCACGACATAAATTTGACAACAACTATTTACAATTGTTTAGTAAAGGATTCACATTTATACCCACTTTTAAACACAATATTGGGAAAGTTTTAAGTCTCAAAACTTATACTAGACTTTTAAATTTAAAACTATTTTTCCACAATTCGGGAGATCCTTTACAAGACTTTAGTTATATGACTCCAAAACATCATGGCACCTTTATACCCCCCCAAAACCCCACTATACAGATTTTTGAAAAATTGTGTGAGACTCAAATCAGAAGAATTATTAGCAGTAAAACTATTAACAAACACAATTTGACATCTGCTGAGATTTTTTGTCTTAAAGAACTTACTGGATCTGACAAATACAGAATAATGAAACCAGACAAGGGTGGGGGTGTGGTTATTATGCTCAGTTCTGATTATTGTCACAGGATGTCAATACTTTTGGATGACACTGAAACATACCAAAAGGTTAGTAGGCACGAGATTAACAGAGCATATACTAAGATAGACTGGTTGCTCTATGAATACTTGATGGATGGTAGAATTGATCAACAAATTTTAACTACATCTCAGTGGAATTCCCAATCACACCATCTATATTTGGGATTCCCAAAATTCATAAACATGTCAATAATCCCCCATTCAGACCCATTGTGTCAGCCAAAGGATCTAAGACAGAAGCATTAGCGGCTTTTATTGATTTTGTGTAAAAATATTTTAAGTTCTATACCACACATTCTAAAAGACTCATGGCACTGTCTGGACCTTGTGAGACAATTTATGAATAATTTTGATTTTAGAGTTGAATTTATTATGGCCACAGTTGATGTTGTCAATCTTTTTACGGTGATTCCACACGATGAAGGTCTTGACATGTTCGAAGCATGTCTTAAACACTGTAGACAGAACAGTGCTGATAACCGACTTTTAACTGAAATGTTGGAACTTGTTTTAGAAAATATTTTTTTTTTCTTTTAACAACAACTATTTCAGACAAACGAAGGGTGTAGCCATGGGGGCCAGATGTGCCCCCATTTACACTAATTTGGTTTTTGCCTTTTGGGAATCAGAACACATATTTACTAGTAAATTTTGGAACAAGGTACTATTATATTTACATTACTTGGATGATATCCTCATTTTTTGGAGAGGAACCCAAGATGAATTTAATGAATTTATAATCTACATGGGAGAGACCACCAGTTTTCTTAAGTTTACAAGCCATGTATTTACTAACAACGTTGAATTTTTAGACATTGTGCTTTCTTTTAGTAACAACCAATTCGAGTCGGGAATCTATAGGAAGAAAACATATTCAAATTCTTTTCTACATTTTGACAGTTGTCACCCGTTGTACCAAAAGAAGAATCTAGTAAAAGGACAAATGGTTAGACTGTCTAGAATTGTCAGTAACGACGAGTTTTTTCAAGAGGAGTTGAATAAACTTATGAATATGTTTTTGGCCAGAGGTTACCCGACAGAATTTGTACGACCAATTAGCAAAGAAATTCTAACAAAAAGGTCCACATTTTACCAACCAATCATTTTTCAAGGCATTAAACCAAACATTAGTACAAATTTAGTAAAATCTAGACATGACACTTTTATCCTGCCATATAACAGCAGTTCTCAACAAATAGTTGAAGCGATACATGAATCTTGGACTAGTGTTTTAGAATTGAACCCAGAAATTATTGACATCTTGGGTAACAAACCCAAAATTACCTTTAGCAGAGGTAGAAATTTAAAAAACCTGTTTGAAGACTGTATTAACAATGACTTACACAGGAAATCTAAGATGAGCAAATGTGGAGCATGCCACGTTTGCAGATATATTAATGATGGTCCATATCTTACCATTAACAATTTTGTGAAGACCATCAGATGTCCAGGTTTATGTAATTGCAATTCAGTTATGGTCGTGTACGCAGCTACATGCACGGCCTGTCAAGCATTTTATATAGGAAAAACGATTAGAAAACTAAAAACAAGAATTATTGAACATTTAAGTGATATCAAAAAACACAAAATGACTAATGCTCTCTACAACCACAGTACTAACTGTCCTAATTTTAAAATTTTTTTATTTTTTGTTATTGACAGAATAGTCAACAAAAAACAGAATGGGGGTGATGAAAAAACGTTACTCGAGGCCAAGGAATGTTTGTGGCAACTCAGGTTAAATGCCACTACGATGCCTGGCATTAATGAACAAATATCCATCCTTAGCATACTAAAGCTTAAATCTCAATTTATTTAGAAATATATTTTCTTTCTTACCACCCATGTTTTTTTGCTGTATGTTGCTCACTTAGATATATGTGTTTACCAAATGTGTCTTTTTAGTAAACATTGAAATGTTATTTTAATGATTACACACGACCATTCATTTTTAACATTTATATTTATACAAACATTTTTAAATAATTTTAAATTATTTAAAAAAATTTTATACTACACTTATTAAATTTCACAACTATATATTAAACATTAACATTTATATTTATTCATATTTAATGTTTAATATTTAATACTTAATATTTAATATTTAATGATTAATGTTAAACACCTAACATATTTATTTATTCTGACACTTTTTCAAAGATGGACTTGAGCAACTAGTTTATTCTAACTAGAAGTATTTAGATAGATTTTATACTCATGTCCCTCGAACAATTATTACTTACATACATATTTATAGTGTTACTGTATTATATAAGTATTAATATTTACAATTTTAACTATTATTTTTTAGTTTACACTTTCCATTTATTATTAGTTGTTTTATTAATCATTTTATCAGTATATATATTTGGTTAAATACACAAGGTTTCCTAATTTTAGGATTTACTATGTTGCCTGACTATAATTGATATTGTTTTTTAATACACAGTTTTTTTAATACACAGTTTTATTAACACACTTTTTTAATATACAATTTTATATATTCTCTATATCTAAAGTGTTTTTTATTGTACTATGCTTTTTAACAATTTATATTTTTTAACTCTACTATTCAGTTTATAACATGTAAAATATACGAATTTAATCTTGCACTAGACAAGTTGGCTGTAAAATAAGTATTGCTGTTTTCTCCTTTTTAGTTAACTATGTTAAGCAAAAGTAATTGTCAGCCCTTATTTAATAGATTAATTCATTTTAATCATTCATTCAACTCAAACAATTAGTCCAATTAATGTTTTAACCATTCAATATTTAAGAGATGATGGTAGTGTGATTTAGTTACTCTGATGATGCCCTACTATTAGGGTGAAAGCGCTTAGTGTTTTTTCGTTGCAGTGTTCACTTTTGGTCCAGTTTGTAATAAAGACGTTTTAATTGGAAACCAGGATTCAAGGTTTGCTGAATTCTTTGTTTTTGGAATATTTAAACACACCCACATCCTTTTTAAAATTTACTAGTAAAATTTCTTTTGATAGAGTTGATTTTTTTGGATGTGAGTATTATTAAAACAACTGGTGGAATTAAGTCAAAAGTTTTCCGAAAGGAGAATTTTTCCAACTCATATCTTCACTTTGAGACTGCCCATCCCTATTCACAGAGGAAGAGTATTTTCAAGGGGCAATTGATTAGAGCTAGTAGGCTCACGTCTTTAGATGAGGACTTTGAAGACCAATGTCTTTTTCTGGCTGACCATTTTATGGAAAGGGGCTACCCGGATAAGCTATTGAATGACACCATTTTATATATTAAAGGTCAGCGAACGACAAGATTCATGCCCCTTTTAGGTAAAGGTATTGATATTACACCTAATAATGATAAGAGCAAAGATGATAAGTTCCATAGGATATTCACTTTAGAATTTAATAGTGATTCACATTGGGTGATTGATGTGATCAAAAAAGAATGGGACAGATTCACCTCCCTCACTGATTTAAAGGGAGTTGAACAAAAACCTTTACGTATCGTTTTTAAAAAATGTGTCAATTTAAAAGAATTATTGGAAAAAGGGAATACTACTCACAGGGGTAGAAGGCCTGGTACCTATAAATGCGGGGCTTGTGCGCAGTGTAAACATGTAGTGAACACTGACCGGGTGTTTATTAAAGCTAGGAATCAGTATGTCAGTAGTACCTGTTACATCAATATGTCAGTAGTACCTGTTACAGCAATTGGATGCTGCGGTGGTGGTGCTGCGGTAGCGTTGTCGCCTCACAGTAAGACGTTGTCCTGTTCGATTCTCAGCTAAAGCATCTTCTGTGTGGAGACGTGCGTGAATGGGCGTACCTTCTTTGAAGGTTGTGCGTCAGGGCTGGCAACTCGGCACATAAAAATCTACTGCCAATCATTAGCGGACCGGAGTTGCGCTGTGGCGACCCCTAACCGGGAAAAGCCAAAAGGCACAACAACAATGTGTTACATCAATTGCAACTTGGGTGGTTTAGTTTATTTAGTATGTTGTGAGGCTTGTAGTGCTTTTTATATAGGGAAAACAGAAAGACGCCTAAAAAGGCGGATTTATGAACATTTTTATGATATAAGTAAAGGTAATGACAAAAATGCCCTATATAAACCTCTACAAAATTGTGCCCAAGCAAACTATTTATTTTTTGTACTGGATGTTGTTCCCAAAGATGTTAAGGGGGGGGGGGGGGTTGTGGGAAACCCGACTGGAATATCGGGAGTTGCACTGGCAGGTATTTCTGGACGCAGGAAAGATATCCTGCTTTAAATGATAATATTTCCTTGACACGATTATTAAAGCTAAGAGCGGCAAAATTGTAAATAGTGTTTAGTATTTGGGTTTTAGCCATTAGAGGGCAGCATTGCATAGGTTTACATCAAATGATGAGGTTTTACATAAACATACATTTATATATTTTTATAAATATTTATTGGTTTGTTGACTTTTTGTATTAATTATTGTTTTTATAAAGGTTTTAATATTTATATATTGTTCATAATACAATTTTAACATATGACATGGTACTCCGTTTTTTCTTTATCCATTTGTCAGATACACCTTTTGTATATTATTGTTTTGTTAATTGATGCCAAGTGTTTATTGGTTCATTTTTAATGTGATGGGGTATTAAAGGATTTTAGATCATGATATGGGGTTATCTGATGAAGTCTTGGTGGACGAAAATGCATTGTGTATTGTTAGCATTCATATTAAACACTTTTACCGTGGTTGGTGATCTGGTTTTTACAAAAACTCCTTCTGCTTGGTTATTTGGAGTTTTCCTTCCCCTTTTAATGTTTGGTGTGTGTATATATATATATATATATATATATATATATATATATATATTATATATTATATATTTTTTTTTTGTGTGTGTGTGTGTATGTATATATATATATATATGTGTGTGTGTGTGTGTGTATATGTGTATGTATATATATATCTATATACACACACACACATATATATATATATATATATATATATATATATACACACACACACACACACACACACACACACACACACACACACACACACACACACACACACCATACCATACCATACCACAAATTCTAATAATACAGTGATTTAGGAACAGGGTCTATTCCTGTCATTATGTGTTAAAAACAAAAACTAAGCATTCAGAAAAAAATAAACTGACAGAATAAGAAATTTTTGCATTCCCTGGATGTGTACAGGCAGCTGAAGTTCTCTCTGGACATCAGCAAGACATCAACACATCATTTCTTTTTGTAAATTTTGCAAAGCTGAGATAATGTAAAGCATGTCATCAGAAAGACTATGCTATTTAAAGTGACTTGCCAATGTGTTACTTTCACTATAGAAATCAAATTCCTGTTAAGGTTGAGCGTTCACTGTACAAGACCCACTGTTGCCCGTCTTATTGGTGTCAGGCCAGAGTATCTTGGAAGCTACTACCCCATTATCTTTCTGTACATTTGCCAAACATTGCAATCTAGGTGCCTTATTCAAGGTAAGCCTTGCTGTGGTCATCTTGCGGGGTCTTTTGTCCCCTGCTCCTTCTACTGGCCAACCACCCTCTCATACATATAAGTTCAGGGAGTCATCCCAAGAACCAGTACTGCAACAGTGAATTTTGAAGAACTTGGTACAGTTGTATTAGGAACTTAAAATCGTACATGTTAAGGTCTATTCACTGTTTCAGTACTGTGTCCTTTCCTGTCATCCTGTTTCTTTCTTGTTCCAAGGTGCTGGGGTAGACACCTAGACTACTTTCCACCATCCACCCACCTTTTCATCAGATGTCTTCTTTCTAGCAAATATGTTACTGCAATGGGACATCCATGAATAAGTCATGGTCTAGATCCTAGGTATGACTATATTGCTGGGGTAACGAGGTCATGAAGGTCGTAATAAACAACTCCTGTCTAGACCAGCAATGATCTGATATTTGTAGAGGAGAAAGTCCACTGGGCCAGTAGGCAGAGGGTGAAAGCTCTGGTATTCGGACCTACCTTTGGGCTACTGCAGACAGGAATCGCAGGAGTCAGTCATGCTACAGTGAATGCAGTTGAGCATCTTCAGGTATGATAAGTTCCTAATACAGCTGTACTTTTTTCATCATTAATAATTTTGGTCATAGTGTAGCGGGATTGGTGTGTTAAGCAGTTTGGTCGTCTGCGTGTTTAATTGTAACAGTATCAAGCAGACTCTGTCAAGCGTAGTAGTCTTTTCAGTGGTTTTACCTTCTCAGTACATATCGCTTGCTTCTGTAGCTGTGCAACAGAATGAGAAAGAGCTTTCCTCAGCATTAGTTTGAATTCTTAATTTACTAATTTATTAAGCTGTCGATATTAAAATGCACTGATCTGATGTTGTTAATCTTCTTTGCATTCATCACTGATGGGCTCGGAACCAAGTTGGCCTTTTTACCAAGCTCGCACCAGCCAAAAAACACTTGAGCTAAGTTTCTACCCAGAATGCCCTTCTCCCTGTTACCTCAAATCTCATTTGCCGTGTAGCCGTAAAGCCGCGTTTCAGTCGAGCTCTCAGCTACGTGGAACTTTATTTGATATTTGCTTGAAAAACTTTTGATATCTTTTTTTTTATTGAGCGAGTAGTATTTTTAATGTGTTTTCTTCTGTCAGACCTTGTATTTTTCCTCTCTATTCCGCCCGTTGTTACCGTTGGTTAACTTTCAAGAGCCATTGTTGGTATGTCCTTTCTTCCCTTATCATTGTGGTATTCCTTCAATACCGTAGCTGGTATTTTTCTTTCCTGTCTAGCCTGTTAGCTTTGGTTTTTAGTAAGGTGTTTCTGATTTCTCTCCTACATATCACTATACTGGTACAGTTGTAACTTTTGAACTGTGTTTGACTTATTTGTTGTAACTGGTTATACAGTTGGCTTGTGGTGTCTCTGTGTCAAGATGTCTGATAAGAAAGGTATTTCAAGTTTTAAGCACTGTGCATATTGTTTGGGAGTGCCCCACTTTTCGGTGCATCCTCCTTGTGACATTTGTCAAAGTTTTTCAATGCACTTTTAATGAGCACAAAAATAAACTGATACTGAAGGGGTTACCCAAGTCTCCCTTTTCATAGGCCATTTCTGCGATGGAGATCTCAACCCCTCCTACTAAAGACAAAAAGAGGTCACACTCTATTTCCTCTTCACCATTGGGTGATCAGGGTAAGCCTGTGAAATCAAAGGTCCCAAAGTTGTCTTCTGAGCATAAATCTGCCTCTACGGCTCTGTTTTCCTCGGCTCCGAGCATCTCGAAACCTCCGATACCGGCGTCAGTTTTGGCACCGGTCCTGGCTCTGGCACCGATTATAGACCTATTTCGACTTCAGCACCTGTGGCCACTTTGGCTCAGGGCGCACCTTCGATTCCTTCATCAGTTAGGATTTTGGAATCGACCATTTTGGCTCCGACTACCACTTCGGCACCAAGCGTTATACCGACTACACTGGGTTTTGACCCCTTTACTCCCGGTCTCGAAACTAGAGACTTTGGTGCCAGCAGACCTTGCACCATGGACTCGATACTCCCCTTCCGTAGATCTATTTCTAGGCCAGGTGTTAAGCCCGTTCATTGAAAGTCCTGACTCTCCATCCGGAGTATCCACTAGATCCATCAGGAGCTTGTCTGAACATGACGCAGTATGTCTTGTGGACCAGCTGTTGTTAGCCAGGGGGATACCCACAATTTCTAAGACCCATCCACCTGCAGGACTTGGGTTGGATTCTCCACGGACTCCATCTTATACTCTTCCTTCAACCATTTTGGTTCCGAAGCCTTCTGTTCTGACATCCTTCTTGGAACCCATCACCTCGGTGCCTACAGTGCACCTCACTCCGGCTCCGAGTTTGTCCCTTTGGTTTTCGGTTCCTGTGGAACCGGTCCTTCCTCAATCTGGGGATTGGAGGACGGGCGCTTCGGCCCGGGGCAGCCGTCTTTCTCCTCAATTCCATTGTCGATGCCAATAACCACATCTGCACCAATCCTGCTTGAGGCTCCATCCGTGGGGGCGGGTTCGTCAGAGTGGGGTGTGACCCCATCCTGAGGTTGTCTTTCTGTGTTCTGGGCTCCCATCATTCTTTGGGCGGACCTGCCTTCCGCGAGATGGATAGGGTTCTCTCTTTTGGAAGCACTCCTTTGATGTCAGAACCCCAGTTTTCGTCCCCTGAGCTTACAGCTGCCACATACACCCCCCCCCCGGGGAGGGGACACTGGGCAGAGAAGCCACAGGACACTCCTGTTCGGGGTACCTGCTCTTTCGAATCCTCCTCATAGATCCCCCCTAGACGTGCTAGAGGAAGCACATGGACTCACCTGAGGGAGTCCTTAATGGAAGACACTGATTACAATGATGGTGAAGGGTCTCCTCTGTCACATCCTGGAAATGCTAAAGCAGAGAGGTGACTGGAAGCCCTCCACCCCTTTGTCTGGGGAGCCCGTGTTCCTGCAGGCTTTCCACACCTAACCTTCTACCTCTTGGGTGACCCCGCCTGGTGACGAGCTCGTCCCAGCATGCTTGGAAGAATCCTGATTCCATTGAGGCAATCCCTCGGAGACCAGACAGAATTCTTTCCCCTCCCGAGGAGAACCGGCATTGGTCCAAAGGGTTAAAAGTTGATGCTATGGTGATGGCCATGAAAAAGTACTTGGCTGAGGAAAGTCCCGCTGTCCACCCGCCCAACAGGGAGTCCTGGGTGATGGACAGACCTGGGAAGCAAGTTTTTGTATTAGGGACCTTTGCTATACGGTCCCTGAACTATTTGGCACATTTTACGAGGTTCCAGAGGGGCTCATCTCTGAACTCTCTGGGATGCTCGCAGGACAGTTGTCTGACGAGGTCAGGGACAAAGTGGCGTTGCAGCTTGCACCCCTGTAATAGATACCCAACTTGTCCATGAGTTTGCTTTCACATACGACCGAAGGGGTGGGTGGCTAGAGCAGAAGGGTTCGGGCATTGTCATGAGGCGTCATGCCTGGATGCTCATTTGTGACCTTGCGGATCCCTTCAAGTCTTCCTTTTTGAATGCTGCCATCGACGCATCATCCCTTTTTGGCTCCATAGTGAAGGACACTCTAGCCAGGTGTGAGCAAGACGGAAAAACCCTGTCTTCCGTAGGCCTACGGTTTTCCAATCCTCAACATACCTTCTCCAGGAATCAGAGGAGTGGGAAAATGTGGCACAAAAAATCTCAGGGTCCTTTCTCTGCTGCACATAGTGATGATACCCCCAGGGGCAGGGGGGGTAACAATTTCAGAAGACGCCCCTATAGAGGCAGAGGGGGTCTTCGTAACCAAGGCTTCAGGGATTCCTTCTCTGGACAGCCTTACCAGCGCTTCTGAGGAGCAGCCCGATTGCTTACATTTGGAACCAGTCGGGGGTTGTTTCTCTCTGCACTAGGCTGCCTGGCAATCTATTATCACTGATCGCTGGGTGCAGAGTATCATCACCAGCGGTTACACCATTCCCCTTTCTTGTCAACCAAATCATCTGAAGTTGTTAATCTTCTTCCTGTTCATCACTGATGGGTTTGGTTCCGAGCCCTCAAAACCGAGTTTGCCTTATTTCAAGCTTGCGTGCACCAAAACTCTCGAGCTAAGCTGCTTCCTACAATGGCCTTCACTCAGTTACCTCGGATCTCGTTTGCCACACAGCCATATAGCAGCATTTCACCGAGCTTTCCAGCTAAGTGTTATGTTTTTCAAATTTTTATAAGTATTTGTGAGTTCTTTCCTGTCAAATTACTATTTTTCTCAAATTACTTACTCAGCTGTACCCACAGGTATCTCTTTTCTCATACCATTGTTGGTATTTGCCCTTTTTACCCTTGTGGTTTTCCCAATACCATTGTTGGTATTTCCCTCCTTCTCTCTCTCTCTAACTTTCCTTTCTAGTTTAGCAGTGTGTGTTTTCTATTGTTATGTCTGAAAAGAAAGGGACAACTGGGTTTAAACACTGCTCTTCTTGCAGTGGTAAACTCCCTAACAGCAATCTGCATGGGGAATGTGTGTATTGTTTGGCGGTTCCGCACTTATCGGCGAAACCTCCTCTGTGACATTTCTGCCAGTTTTAGTCAACGGACACTGAATGAAAGACCGTAAAATACCACAACGAATAAAAAACTAAGAAAATTCAAAAAAGCACAACAGGCAAGGAGAACCAGACCAAAGGAAAATAAAAACGTTTATTAACTGTGCAAAAAACAAACCGAAGTGAATCAAGCGCTTTCACCTTTTTAATACCAGGCTTTGTCAAGATAAAATACACAATGCAGTACGTGCTTTAAATAAGCATAATCACGTGATACCGTAATTGATTAATTCACTGCTCAGTTGAATAGTTGATTGAACTGTCAGTGTTAAAAAACTTTGTTTTTTCAGAAAGTTGTACCACTACTGACATTAACACCAACAACAGACTAAACAATATATAAAATATGTGTAAAAAAATATATATGTATAAAAAACAGGTATAACCCTCCAAAAGACACGCTTTACTTTTAAATACATGAAGTATGAAATTAATATAAAATACATTCCAAAACATGAATATAAAAATAATAATAAAAATCATTTTGCGAATATAAAAATATAAAATCATTACTAAGACTTACAATCTAGCCATCCTTAATTTAAGCACACTACTGATGTTAATATTCTCATTAAGACTAGGGGATTTCCCAGCATTTAGCCTAAGCTTCCATAAAAGCTCCTTATATTCAAGTCGGGTCTCCCAGTCTCCCCCTCTGGCATCCTGCGTCACCTGTTCAAGGACAATAAACTTAAGCTGCATTTTAGGACAAACAATAGAATGTTTATGAAAAGCGCTCGTTTCTTTCTTTTTAGAAATGTCATAAAAATGCTCATAGATTTTTCTTCTCAGGGGCCTTTCGATTTTCCCTATATAGAAACTTAAGCATTGTGTGCATAGTCCCAAATATCAACACCCTTTGTCCCACAGTTGTAATATCTATCAGCATAAAACCTAAACTCCCTAGATGGAATGTATACCATGCTGTCATTAATGATGGCTGCACACTGTTTGCATGCTCCACATTTGTAGGTGCCTACTTTAGCATGGTCAGTTCCATGCCGTGTGTACTGCTTGCTTTCAAATAATCCTTTTAAATTGATATCCCTTCTTTTAACAAACTTAGGACGTTCCTGAACAATGTTCTTGAAATCTTTGTGTAAAGTCAAACTGGCCAGTGCTTTAAAACAGCCTCTTCTACTTGGTAGGATACGCCGCTTTTACTTAGAGATGAACCGGATGATGCTCCGGTCACCCATGGAGAGTTTAAACAAGTTTTATTTCTTCCTACACAGTTGAACAACACTTTGAATTCGAGGGATGGTAATTCACTGCCTGGTAATCAACAGCATGGTCTTGAACCAAGGAGGAAGCAGGACTCATCGATAACGCAGGGTTTGATTAACGCAGCACAGGCTGAATCCCTTGAAGAGATTCTATTGGTTAACGCTGACTCACGAGAACAGATGGGCAAAGCTCAAACAAATCAGGTTAACAAGACGAACGTTTCTAAAAAGGATTTTAACTTCAGTGCTTCTTTTTTAAACCAGGTACTGTGTCCGTTAATTCTAACTCTTGTACTGAACATAAATTTAACGACTTGAGAGATAAACTTTATTCTTACAAAAGTATGTAGCTTGAGATTGACTATTTAAAGGAATGCGTTCGTGTTCAACGCATTCCTAAAGGCTTGCGTTGTTATAAATTTCCGAATAACACTTTACCAGGAACTTCTTTTTACAACAAATTGTGTGACATCTTTGATAGAGCGGGTCTGGAAATGCTCAATCTTATGATAAAAGATTACGAAGTTAAAGCTGACATTTTGTTAAAGGAGGTTAACATTTTAAATGACTCTTTGGTTAATGACAACAATTTTATGAGCATTAAGAAGAATTATGACAATGTATTTCATGAGGTGGATCAATATTGTGTTAAAATTCTTAATCGTAAAATCAGAAAGCTAGAAAGAGATCTCATTGAATACAAGGAGGGCATAGCCTACCCATCCCCTGGAAAGGGTGGATGGAGCGCTAAGCAAACAGTAGATAGAGTCAATGAGGTCAGTCATGGTAATAATTATTCCAAAACACCTGTAGATCCACCCAGGAGGAGTGAGAGTTTAGCTGAGAAGGGTAGAAAAAACTCACTCCTCCAGGATTTTCAGTATCTCCCGGCAGAGCAGGGGAGAGGGGTACGATACACCAGCAGCAGGGTTGGAACAGGACACGCAGGTAGAGAGATTTTTTTAACATTATTGATTTTGAATGTGCAGACAGTTTATTTAACACTCATGGTAACAACCACTCTATCACGAAAAAAGACAACTTTTATTATATACAATTTTACAGATATGATGTTGACTCAGGATTTATTTTATCTTTTCACTAGGGGTTTTCAGTATGTACCATCACGCTCCTTGAATTTAACTAATGCTTTAGTCGACTTGAAATTATTCGTCAGGCATTTAAATCTTGCATTGTATTTCAAGGGGCGGTCTTACACTAATGAAGGGCTCACAAGAACTAGTACTTTCAACCCTCCCACACACCCCTCTCTCAAGGTATTTGAGGAATTGGTAGAGGCTGATTTGAGGAAGCAGAACTCTTCTAAATCGCATTCTCCACCTACTAACTTGAGTTTTAAGTCACATCAGCTTATTCACTACCTTAAGAGTGAGGGTTGTAGGGTAATGAAACCCGACAGAGGGGGGGGGGTCCTTATGTACACCTGTGAATATGACATGTACCTTCACAGTATGTTGCAGGACATGTAGCAATATGAGTTGATTTCCAGGAATGAGATGAATCTTGCTTACTCAAAGATTAACTTTTTGTTATCAGACCATTTACTCCAGGGAGCGATTAATGAAAGGCTGTTTAACTATTTACATGTTAGTAAACCTAAAACTTCAGTTATTTTTGGGATACCCAAGGCCCACAAGGGCTTAGACCCATTGAAATTTAGGCCTATAGTCTCTGGAGCAGGCAGTATCACAGAACCTTTATGTAAATTCATTGATCATATCATCAAAAAGTTTGATTCCTCCTTACACTATGTATGTAAAGATTCCTGTGATTTCCTTAAGGGCATAGAGCCCAGTTTATTTAAACCTGATCTTTTGATGGTAACTATTGATATAGTGGAATTGTTTCCCAGTATCCCACATTCAATTGGTTTAGAATGGTTCAATGAAGCCTTGGTTTCTGAATCTAGCCTTGGCTCTAATGTAATCAGCCTATTAGTTGAATTTATGGAGATAGTACTCGAAAATAATTTCATTTATTTCAATGGGGAACTGTACAGACAAAAGAAAGGTGTAGCGATGGGTGCCTCTTGTGCTTCGGCTTATGCTAACATAGTGTTATATCACTGGGAGCACAATTTTATATTTTCATCTTTCTGGGCTCAGCACATAGTTCACTATAAAAGGACCTTGATGATATCCGTTTGCTTTGGGATGGGACTTTGAGTATTTTTTTGGATTTTATGAGTTACATCAATTCCACTACTCATTTCCTGTCCTTCACTCACAACGTCAGTACGGACGTACTAAATTGCTTAGACGTAACTCTTTTAAAAGATTACAATAATCACACCTTTCAGTCCAAGTTGTATAGGAAAGTCACTTTTTCTAACTCTTACTTACATTTTGATAGTGGCCACCCCTTTCATCAAAAGAAAGGTATTGTAAAAGGTCAATTTATCCGTGCATCAAGGATGTCTAGTACTGATGAGTACTTTTTTGAACAGGTTCAATTTTTAAATAAACTTTTTTTTGAAAGAGGTTACCCTATTTCCTTAGTCAATAGTTTGGCTCAGGAGGTTACTGAGAGCAGGGAATGTAAGTACTTCCCGTTGATAGGAAGAGGTTTAGAAGGAACAGAACAGGAGAAACCATCTGAACAATTTGAATCTCACAATAGTTTTATTTAAACGTTTTCTAAAGACTCCTACCAAGTAGAAGAGGCTGTTTTAAAGCATTGGCCAGTTTTGACTTTACACGATGATTTTAAGAACATTGTTCAGGAACGTTCTAAGTTTGTTAAAAGAAGGGATATCAATTTAAAAGGATTATTTGAAATCAAGCAGTACACATGGCGTGGAACTGACCATGCGAAAGTAGGCACCTACAAATGTGGAGCATGCAAACAGTGTGCAGCCATCATTAATGACAGCATGGTATACATTCCATCTAGGGAGTTTAGGTTTTATGCTGATAGATATTACAACTGTGGGACAAATGGTGTTGTATATTTGGGACTATGCACACAATGCTTAAGTTTCTATGTAGGGAAAACCGAAAGGCCCCTGAGAAGAAGAATCTATGAGCATTTTTATGACATTTCTAAAAAGAAACGAGTGCTTTTCATAAACTTTCTATTGTTTCTCCTAAAATGCAGCTTAAGTTTATTGTCCTTAAACAGGTGACGCAGGATGCCAGAGGGGGAGACTGGGAGACCCGACTTGAATATAAGGAGCTTTTATGGCAGCTTAGGCTAAATGCTGGGAAATCCCCTGGTCTTAATGAGAATATTAACATCAGTAGTATGCTTAAATTAAGGATGGCTAGATTGTAAGTCTTAGTAATGATTTTATGTTTTTATATTCGCACAATGATTTTTATTATTTTTATATTCATGTTTTGGAATGTATTTTATATTCATTTTATATTTAATGTATTTAAAAGTATAGAGTGTCTTTTGGAGGTTTATACCTGTTTTTTATACATATATATATTTTTTACACATTTTATATATTGTTTAGTCTGTTGTTGGTGTTACTGAATGTCAGTAGTGGTACAATTTTCTTAAAAAACAAAGCTTTTTAACACGGACAGTTCAATCATCTATTCAACTGAGCAATGAATTAATCAATTAAGGTATCACGTGATTATGCTTCTTTAAAGCACGTACTGCATTGTGTATTTTATCTTGACAAAGCCTGGTATTAACGTAAATGAACAAATTAACAGTCTGGTGCAGGAAATAAGACGAATGATACCTCGGCTCAGACTATAAAACGTTTAATAACACACAAATAGATTCACATAGCAGGTTAAGCGCTTTCATCTGACTAGCAGACTTCATCAGAACATAGTTAATTGTTACTGCACTCATTAAATACCACAATTTGGCGCCAAAAACTGTATAAAAATTTTTGAAAACAAAGAAATTTAAAGCGCACGTTACACAAATACATAAAAAATATAAAAAGTACACAATTATACTAAAAACATCTACATAAATATCTTATGTTGCTTGACAACAATATTGATTCTATGAACCCATAAAAAATGTGTACATCACTTCTAAAATGTCAATATATATATATATATATATATATATATATATATATATATATATCTCATCTATTGAAAAACTATTGGGACATAATTAAATATGGTTTAATACTAATAGAATCATTGATACCTGGATATCTAGTGGCATCAACATATATCTGCCACCTACTCTCTTTCATTGCCAATAATGCTTTAATATTTCCACCATATGGTGAAAACCCCACAGTATCAATGATAATGAATTAAAAAAAATGTGTTTCTCCATTATGTAATATGTGCCGATATAAGGCATTCTTGTCCTTTGTTCTAATGCTGTATTGATGTTCATAAATGCGTCGTTTGAACTGTCTCTCAGTCTTACCTATGTAGAATGCGTTGCAAAGCCTGGTATTAGCCAGGTGAAAGCGCTTGATTCACTTTGGTTTGTTTTTTGCCCAGTTAATAAACGTTTTTATTTTCCTTTGGTCTGGTTCTCCTTGCCTGTGGAGCTTTTTTGGACTGAATGAAAGACGAAATAAGTTAATCCTCGAAGGCCTGCTTCCTTCTCCTTTTTCGGAGGCTATTTCTGCATTGGAGGTCTCAACCCCTCCTTCTTTGGACAGAAAACGTCCTCGTTCTGACCCCCTCTTTACCGCCCAGTGATGGGGGCAAGCCTCATAAGCATAAGGACCATAAGACTTCTTCTGAGCATCGAATTGCCTCCTCGGTTCTGAGTTTGGCTCCATTGCTTCATACGGGAGTTGCCATGATCACCTCATCAGCGCCGGTCCCAGCACTGACGACTACGGCTCCAGCTGTAACTTCGGTTCCCACCAGTTTGCCTGCCTCTACCTCGGCACCGACGTCCCCCATCTCCACTCCATCGGTTCCGACAACATCTTCAGAGGCACTGTTGACTTTCACCCCAGCTGTGACTTTGGCTCCGAGCCCGTTCTGTGCCCCAATTATTCCCCTGCTGCCAGTTTTTAAACTGGAATCCTCTGTGCCGATTTTCAATACACCACTGACGCAGTACTCCTCCCCGTCTGCAGATCCATTTGCTGGACAAGCTTTCAGGCCCTTTTTGGACCAGCCTGATTTCCCCTCAGGGTCATCGGTAAGGTCGACCAGGAGCCTGAGTTGGATGTGGTGCGCCTCTTTAATCAGCTGCTGACCGCCAGGGGAATTACAATTTTCCTAGAGGCCATTCCACTCCGGGTTTTGGGTCCATTGCCCCGGCAACCCCCACATATTCTCCTCCCTTGGACCCCTCGGTTCCATGGCTCATATTTCCGATGTCTACAAGAGGACCCCTTGCCTCAGCACTGACAGTGACCGTTTCTGAGGCTTCGAGGCCCCGTTGGGTGTCTGTTCCGTTGGAACCCACCCTTCTTCAGTCTTATGCTTGGGGGGGGGGGTGGAACCCTCTGTTCTGGCCACGGCTCCGGTTGTGTCACAGGTTCTGTCTTCGGGTCCGAGGGTGACTCCCACCCCAGTTTTGCTTGAGGCAATCCATCCTCGGACCGCGTGGAGCGGGATGTGACTCACGTTCCAAAATTGTCTTCTTCGGTTCCGGGCTCCCATTCCTCTTCAGGCCGGCCTGCTTTCCGGGTGATGGAGAGGGTGCCTGCTTCGAGCAATCCTCCTACGTCAGACCTACCCACCCATTCCCTTTGAGCTGCAGCTGTCAAAGGCCACCCCCCCCCCCAGAACTCCGGGAACACAAGACCCAGGAAACCCCTGTACAGGGTATTTCCCTTTCTGAATCTTCGGATGCTCCCACCGAAGTACCCCCTCGGAAAAGGGTGTGTAAGAGGAAACACATGAACTCCCCAGAGGAGTCTCTCACGGAAGGTACGGACTACGATGATGGGGAAGGGTTCCCACGGTCACCCCGTAATGATGTCTCATTTGGAGACATCCTGGAAATTTTGAGGCAGTGGGGTGACTGGAAGCCCTCCAACCCTTCCTCGTTGGAATCCGTTTTCCTGCAGGCCTTCCGCTCTTGGCCCTCTACTTCTTGGGTGACCCCTCTCCTGCCGATGAGTTAGTCAAGCTCATCGTGCAGCTGGCATGGAAGAATCCCGACACTGTTGAGGCCATTCCCAGGAGACCAGATAAGATACTCTCCGCTCCAGAGGATCAACCCCATTGGTCTAGAGGTTTGCCAGTAGACGCTATGGTGGTGGTGGCGGCTATGAAAAAGGACCTTGCGGAGGAAAGTCTTGCTGTCCACCCACCCAACAGAGAGTCCTGGGTGGTGGACAGGTTAGGGAAGTGAGTTTTTGCTTCAGCGACCTTTTCTGTCAGGTCTCTGAACTTTTTGGTTCATTTTACAAGGCTCCAGAGAGATCTTATCGCCGAGCTCTTTGGAACCGTCACGGGTCAAGTTTCAGACTGGGCATGTGATAAATTTGCTTCCTAACTTGCCACCCTGGAGTCAATTTCCAACTCGTCCACGAAGTTGCTGTCCCACGCAACCGAAGGGGTGGCTAGAGCTGCAGGCGTAGTTATGAGACACCACGCCTGGATGCGCATTTGTGACCTCGCGGACTCCTTCAAGTCTTCCTTTATAAATGCGCCTTTCGAACCATCAGCTCTTTTCGGTTCTAAGGTCAAGGACACATTAGCCAGGTGCGAGCAGGACTGGAAGACCTTCTATACCATGGGTCTACGTTTCTCCAAACCTCAACACTCCTTCTCCAGGAACCAGAGGATTGAAAACGTGGCATAAAAAGTCTCATGGTCCTTTCCGTGAGGCACGTGGTGAGGACTCCCCCAGAGGCAGAGGGGGTTCCAATAATGGATGACGCCCCTTTCAGGGCAGAGGAGGTCCCCGAAATCAGGACTCCAGAGATTCTTTCTCGGGAAGACCGTATCAGCGCTCCTGAAGCGCTGCCCGATTGCTTTCCTCTGGAAGCAGTCTGGGCTTGTTTCTCTCCGCACCAAGCTGCCTGGCTCTCTATTACAAACGATCAGTGGGTGCAGAGAATAATTTCCAGAGGCTCTCTTACCCAAGACCTCCGAAATCCCTTCCTGATGTTCAGCCCAGTCAAAGGGAGGAGGCAGTTTCCGAAATAAGAAAGCTATGTCAAAAACAAGTCATCCAACAGGTCCGCCCAGACCAGTACAGATCTGGGTTTTACTCAAGATTCTTTTTACTGTCAAAAAAGACCGGGGACTGGAGGCCAATTTTGGATCTCAGCCAGCTAAACAAGTCAGTGGTTCAAATCAAGTTCCGCATGGTCACGATGCAATTCATCCTCCCTTTTCTTTGGGACGGTGTGTGGATGTGCTCAATAGACCTCCGGGATGTGTATTACCACATCAAAATGGATAAACACTCCAGGAGTCTCCTTTGCTTCCGGCTGGGAGCCAATCATTACCAGTTCAGAGCCCTGACATTCGGTCTCTTGACGGCCGCCAGAGTGTTCATGAAGTGCCTAGCAGTGGTCACAGCTCATCTGAGACTTAAGGGATTCCAGATGTTTCCGTATTTAGACGATTGGCTTCTCTCTGCCTCCACTATGCGCCTCCTGGTTAGGGCCGTCTGCTACACTCTAGTACTAGCGGAGTCGCTGGGCATCACCATTCACTGGGAAAAATCCAACCTTCAGCCCTCACAGTTGGAATTTATAGGGGCAGTATTCAACACTCAAACAAGTCTGGTCTTTCTCCCCCCTCACAGGCTTCAGAGATTAAGGGCACAGGTTCAAGTGATACTCCGTCGAAGAAAGGTGTCTGTAAGGGAAGTTCTTCAGGCTCTGGGGTCTATGGCGGCAGCCATCCCAATTGTTCCTCTAGCCAGATTACATATGAGACTGCTACAATGGCTCCTTCTGTCCCAGTGGATATCCAGTCTTCATCCCCTGAGCTCACAGATTCTCATCACCAACTCCTACAAACAAGATCTCCTCTGGTGGATGAGTGCAGATGAAAATCTTTGGTGTCGCTCCTTCCAGGCTCCCCGACCCATCGCCACGGTGAAAGTCAGTCCAAGGCATGTGGTCCAGCATAGAGGTCAACTTGCATATCAATGTCCTGGAGTCAAGAGCGGTGCTATTGGCGTTGCAAGCATTCCATCCGCTCCTTCCGTCAGGAATGATTGCTATCCAGTTGGTCAACATGTCCGTCGTCTGGTACATAAACAGGGAGGGACCAAATCCTACCCCCTGTGTTGTGAGGCCATGAGAATCTAGCATTGGGCGATAGCTTCCAACCGCTTTCTGATTGCAACGCATATCCCGGGGAGCTCCAATGTGATTGTGGGCAATCTGAGCAGATGCATCCTCCGTCCTTACAAGTGGTCTCTCAATCCGAGTGTGATGACAAAAATCTTCAGCCGTTGGGGCCAGCCATGCTGTGACCTTTTCACCTCCCCCTCAAACACAAAATGCAGCAGCTACTTTGCCCTCTTTTCCCCTCACCGGGAGTCACCGAGAGATGCTTTGACTCACGATTGGCCCACGGGTCTCCTTTATGCTTATCCTTAGATACCTCTGATCCCTCTTTTTTTTTTTTTTTTTTTTTTTTTTTTTAAGGAAAGCTATTCGGTTGATAAGCAAAGTGATCCTCATTGCCCCGATGTTAGTGTTTCACTGTTGCAGTCGTTACACTTGGGTTATCCTGCTGGCAGGCTACCTGCAGTCGGCCTGAATTCCAAAGTCCTGGTCTGGCGTCGGTTGCTGTCACCTATTCCCTGAGGTCAGTGCACCAGGGGTATAAAAGATGCAGCCAACGCCATTTTCTTCAGTCTTTATTGCTGCGCGGTGCCCGAAGCAAAAGCAGTTCGCAAGTGCCGGTCGGCCGACTCCTGAGATTTTCGAAATTGAATTTCAGATCCGAAGTCTTCTTTAAAGCTAAGTACCCCGTTGGGGAAGCTTTTTTCTTGCTCCAGATCGATGTCAGAAAAAGTTAAAAGTTGTATTTCTTGTGGGAAGCAAATACCTCATAAGGATTTTCATTCTTACTGTATTCCTTGCCTAGGCCCTGACCACGACGTAGCTAGTTGTCGGTTTTGTGCTAGATTTAACCAATGCACTATTAAGCGTCGGTACGACTTTGCTTTTCATTACTTTGGCCGAAGGTTTAACTATATAATGCCGTCGGAACAACTGACAACCAGAATTCATAAAAAGCGCAAGGAAAAAGAAAAGGGCAGGCATCCGAGGTTCAAAATCGACGACGAAGCCTCTTCTAGGCCAGTCGCCGGTTCGCTGGTTCTCAGTGAGGCACTTTTGCAGCCCCTGAAACCTCTTACCTCAGAGCCACAGGCCGCCTCCCACTCCCACGTGGAGACAGCTAGGCCTCTGGATACTTAAGGTATTGGGCCTTCGGAAACTAATCCCTCAGATGGGTCCGGAGCCGCTGAGCATGCATTGGCTTCTGAGGGTGTTTTCAGACCTACACAGCTTTATATCAAACCAACTTCAGCATCCAAGACAAAGACTAAAACAGTTTTAAAGACAAGGAAACAAGTACAGCATTCTTCAGGGCAGACTTCCATGCCTAAGAAACAGATGCTCAAAATGGCCGAAGACCTAATTACTTTGATCAGGGGTTCCCATCCCCCTCCTGATAAGAGGCCTAGACAAGATTACTGAATATGATGATTCCTCTGATCAGGTTTTCATTTCCTCTGACTCCTCTTCAGAACAGGGATACTCTGTTCCTCCCTATGAGGATTCTGATGCTGAAGAATCTATTCCTTCAGCTTCTCCTCTTGAGGATTACTCATTTTGGGAAACCCTGCATACCATGAGGGAGCATTTCCACTGGAAGAGCCAAGATTATTCTGATTCTAAGAAAAGGCTCAGAGACTTTCTTCTACTACTGCAGCACAGACCTCTTGCTATTCCACCTGTTCTAGACATTGTAGATGATGTATTTTCTGAGTCCGGCCTGTCTCCCGACTCTTTACTTCCTGCACCTGTTAAGCCAGACAGATACTACAGGGTTCCAGTTTCTCATAAATTTCTATATAAAAACCCTGCTGCTGACCCAGAAACTATTTCTCAGGGTCCCAAAGGGGTCAAGGCTGCTACTGCAAAAAACCCTGTCCCCTCAGATAGAGATTCTAGGGCACTGGACAGATGGGGGAAAAAAGTTTACACTTCTGCTACCTTGGCTGTAAGGGCTGTAAATTGTCAGTTTCATGTGCTTAAATATCAGTAATACTTAGTGTCTCTGTTAAAACAAATTCTGAATGTTCTGCGAACAAGGAATTGCAGGATTTCTTGCATGCAGCTGAACAAGTGGGAAAACATACTTTGTAATGTGGTTATGATTCGCTGGAGGCCTCTTGCAGGGCCGCTGTAACAGGTTCTGTTATTAGAAGGCATGCTTGGTTAAAGGAACAGACTCTGCCTGATCATGTTAAAGCAAAATTATTGGATGCTGCATTACAGCATGATACTTTGTTTGGTGTTAAGGCAGAAGAGGTGTTGAAGAAAATGGAGGATAAAGCTAAATATATGCAGACAGTGAAGGATTTCTTACAGGTACAGCCACCCAGATTTAGCAGTAACTGGCTTTCTAAGAATTGGTCCTTTCCCGTGTCAGACAGGCCACAAAGAGGCAGATGCAGACACCCTAGAGCCAGACAACAGCCCCAGGGCTCATACAGGCCCAAACAATGGGGAGCTTCTACCTCCAAAAGCGGAGAAGACAAATCACAGCCATATAGGAAACGGTCCCAATGACTTCCCTCTGCCATTGCCAAGCAATTACCTTTTGGCAGCAAACTTAGGGGGAAAGCTAGCACTTTTTTCATAAAATTGGCACGCTATCACCCAGGACAAATGGGTCCTAAATATAGTCTCTCAGGGCTACAGGTTCCACTTTCACACCCTTCCAAAGGCAAAAGGTATGCCAGACCTGCCACACAATCAATGGGCAGAGGCACAAAAACAAGTTGCATCTCTCATGGACATGAGGGCCATTCAGCCAGTGTCACAACAAGAGCAGGGACAAGGATTTTACTCAAGACTTTTCTTAGTACCAAGAAAGGACAAAGCATGGAGACCATTTCTGGACCTTTTTATTCTAAATACCTTTCTGGGCGTTCCAAAATTCAAAATGTTGATTCTACAACAGCTTCTGCCCATGCTGGGCAAGAAGGCTTGGCTTGTAACTTTGGACCTCAAAGAGGCATACCTGCATGTCCCAATTAGACAGTCTTGCAGAAGATACCTCAGATTCATAGCTGGCTCACTGCACTACCAATTCTCTGCACTGCCCTTTGGCTTATCTACTGCGCCCAGGGTCTTCACAAAATGTCTGGCACCAGTAATTGCATTTTGCAGACAAAGAGGAATTCAAATATATCCCTACTTGGACGACTGCCTTATTCAAGCAGAGACCAAAGACATTCTACTAAAGCATCTACGTTTGTAAAACGATTACTAATTTGCCTAGGGTACACAGTAAACGAAAAGAAATCAAAACTAGTGCCCTCTCAAGAGATAATATTCCTGGGTGCAAGCTTAAATACAACTGCCCAGATGGCTTATCTCACGCCAGACAAACAAAGGCAACTGACTTCTTACTTCAAAAGCATGGCAACAAAGACCCAGTTATCTGCAAGAAAAATTCTGCAGGCTCTGGGCTACATGGCCTCCTGCATTCTGCTAATTCATATGCAAGACTGCATATGAGGAGACTACAATGGTATCTAAAAAGTGTTTGGACTCAACATTGCCACAGCCTGGAATCATTAATTTCACTTATTCCCTGCCTGCAGCAGGAGTTTCGATGGTGGGCACAGGCCTGTCACCACAACAAGGGACAGCCATTCACTTTACCCACAGCCAGGCAAACACTAACAACAGATGCGTCAGATTATGCCTGGGGGGCCCATATGGCAGGAAAATGTATTCAGGACACATAGCCCCCAAGCCAAAGGCATCTTCGCATCAATCAAAAAATCAAAAAGAGATGCTAGCTGTACAAAATACCCTGACAGCCTTCAAGGACCTACTTCATCCAGGACAGCTGCTGATAAACACGGAAAACAGCACAGTTATATGGTACATAAACAAGCAGGGGGGCACACATTTTACCCCCTCTGCAGACAAGCCATGATTTTGTGGAACACAGCATTAACCTACCAAGTACACCTGCAAGCACAATTCCTGCCAGGAAAAGCAAATGCTGTGGCAGGCGAACTAAGCAGGAACCTCATGGATCCTCACGAGTGGAAACTAGATCCACAAATCTTCAGCATGATAACAAGGAAGTGGGGATGCCCAGACATAGATCTTTTTGCCTCCCCTCACAACTGCCAACTTCAGAGATTCTGCACAAGGACTTATCACAAACAAGCATGGAGAGTGGATGCCTTGTCATTCAGCTGGAACAACCTTACAGTATATGCCTTTCCTCCACTGCCTCTCCTCCCCAAGGTACTCCTAAAGGTCAGACAAGAGAAGCCACAAATTATACTAATTGCCCCAGATTGGCCACGCCAACACTGGTGCCCAATCCTTAGGAGCTTGTCCCAAGGCCCAGCCTGGACATTGCCTCAAATTCCTCATTTACTGACCCAACAAAACAATCAGATCCTGGACAGCCAACTCAGAACCTTAAATCTAGCTGCATGGCTGATAGTGTAACCATTCACAGTACACCTCTCTCTAAAGCGGTTATGGATGTTATTTTGGAGGCCAGGAGGCCCAGCACCAGAAAATCTTATGCAGAAAAATGGAAGAGATTCTGTGCTTGGAACCAGGCACAAGGAATTGACACGCTTGTCCCAAATATGCCTCAGATTTTACAATATCTAACTGAGATGCTGGACAAAGGCCTATCCTTCTCATCAATTAAGATCCATGCCTCTGCCATTTCAGCTCATTACAATGCAGACCCACCTATTTTTTTGCATCCATTGCTTAGGCAGTTCCTCAGGGGGGCCAAAATATAAGACCTCCAAGGAGAGAACCAATACCTGCATGGGACCTCAATTTTGTCTTGGAAACCTCACACAGCCTCCTTTCGAGCCAGCCAATACAGCTGAGATAAAATTCATATCATGGAAAACAGCTCTGCTCCTAGCAATAACTTCAGCAAGAAGAGTCTCAGAGTTACAGGCATTAATGGCTGTGGAACCTTTTATTATCTTCTATACGGACAGGGTTTCCCTAAGGTCAAACCCAACATTTATGCCTAAGGTGGTGTCCAGTGTGGCTTTTAACCAAACAATTCATTTGCCTCCTTTTTTCCCAAACCCACAGAATAAAGGGGAGAGACTTCTCCATTCTTTGGACATACACAGACAGCTACGCTTCTGTTTGGACAAAACTAAAGCTTTCAGAAAGACTGAGCAACTTTTTATGGCATATGCTGCAGGATCACAAGGAAAGGCTATCTCAGAGCAGACTATTTCAAAATGGATAGGACACTGCATTCGTTTCTGCTATTCAGAACATGGCAAGCTAGTGCCTAAGGGCATTAGACCACATTCTGCCAGGGCAGCAGCCACCTCATCAGCCTACCTCAGAGGAGTACCAACCAAGGATATTTTGGAGGCTGCAACTTGAACTTCAGTGCACACTTTTACTAAGCAATACTACTTCCCTCTTTACTCTAAATCCAGAGCAGGCTTTGCCACTGCAGTTCTGCAGGGCCTTATAGACACTCCTAATTCTATTTAGACACAGCCGCCCAACTTCAGCTTTGGGATTCAACCCAAGTCTAATGACTGCAACAGTGAAACATGATGAACATTGTACAGTTGTGTACCTACCATAAATGTAGATGTTTGAGTATATTCACTGTTGCAGTCCAGGTTACCCACCCACCATCCCCCCGTTCTTTGCTGGGACTTATCTATACTTCTCTATCCTATACAACCTATGTGGTGTATTTGCTTGTAGATGAAGGTATTGTTTATTTTAGTGCATGCTTTTATAAGCAGTGTTTTTTAGCCTACCCTTTTGGGGGCACCTGACATCTGGGGCAAGAAAAACTGAAGAAAATGGCGTCGGCTGCATCTTTTATACCCCTGGTGCACTGACGTCAGGGAAGAGGCAACAGCAACCGACGCCGGACCAGCACTTTGGAATTCAGGCCGACTGCGGGTAGCCTGCCAGCAGGGTAACCCAAGTGTAATGACTGCAAAAGTGAATACACTCGAACATCTACATTTATGGTAGGTACACAACTGTACTTTCTGGCTCGTCAAGTGTGGTTTCCCTTCCTCTGATCTCACCTGTTACAACAATCTCCTTGGATCCTGGACACTTATCAGGACCTCATATCTCACCCACAAGGGCTGACTCCACCGAATATATCCACTCTCAGGCTGACAACTTGGCTTCTCCACTTCCGTTAGTTGCCAGGCAAGAAATCCTCTCCTCATTTGTCCATAATATTATTCTGGCCTCCCATAAACCATCCACCAGAAAACTTTACAGGAACAAATGGAAAAGATTCTCTATCTGGTCACATAATCAGACGCTAAATCCATTTTCCACTCTTGTAGCTACTATTCTTCATTACCTTTCTGAGTTGTTTGTCAATGGTGCATCACCTTCCACCATTCAAGTCCATTTAGTGGCCATTTCCAACTTCCATAATGGTTCAGATGGAGTCCTTCTTATTTCCACCCGACTTTGCAAGACCTTCCTCAAGGGAATTTTCCATAGCAGACGACCTATTAGGCAGCCAGTGGAGGCATGGAATCTCTCCCGGGTTCTCCGGTCTCTCTCTCTACTCCTTTTTGAACCTGCTGCGACATGTGATCTAAAATTCCTGTCATGGAAATCCTTGTTTTTGGTGGCGGTCACTTCAGCCAGACGAATATCTGACTTGCAAGCCTTATGCATCAAGAGTCCCTATCTAATCTTGACAGAGTATCACTTCGTACTAATTCATCCTTTCTCCCCAAGGTGGTTTCTGACTTTTCTATTAACCAGTCCATTGAGCTCCCTGTATTCTTTCCAAATTATTCAAACAAGGGAGAATACTGCCTGCATTCATTGGATGTTCATAGACAACTACTTTTCTACCTGAACAAAACTAAGTCCTTTCGCAAGTCGGACCAACTTTTCATTTTCTTTTCTAGTCCTAGAATGGGGTGTGCAGTATCTAAAGTTACTTTGTCAAAATGGCTCAGGGATTGCATTACCTTCTCACATTCACTTAAGAATGAATCTAACCCTGCTCAAATCAAAGCTCACTCAACTAGGGCTATCGCAACGTCTGTTGCCTTCCACTCTACGGCCTCCATGGATGACATCTGTGCAGTAGCCATTTGGGCTAAATCCAATACCTTCAAGCATTACGAATTGGATCTGATCTCCAGGGGAAGAGCATCCTTTGGCTCCATGGTTCTCGGGAATATTCTTCCATAAGGGCCACCCAGGTTTTCAAGTACCTTAGGATTCTGTCCCATCAATGATGAATGGGAAGAAGATTAACAACATTAGATAAACAAGTTATGTCGTACTATAACGTTCCATCTGTGTTGATCTTCTTCCAGTCATCACACCCTCCCATCGGCCCCCACTAAAGGCTCCTGGCGGATCTTCTGGGTCTTTGTGCTGTTTCAGGGTTTCTGAGCAGAGATGGCCTCTGACTTTGTTTCTTCTATATATTGCATGCAAACTCGATCTGAGGTAACTGAGTGAAGGGCATTGTGGGTAGCAGCTTAGCTCAAGAGTTTTTGGTGCACACAAGCTTGGTATAAGGCCGACTTGGTTCCGAGGGCTCGGAACTGAACCCATCACTGATAATGGAAGATGATCAACAACTCAGATGGAACGTTGTGGTAAGACTTAACTTCTTTTTCCAAGAAAGCTTCCCAACGTTCCACCCAGTCAAAGGGAAAGAAGCAGCTTCAGATATAATAAAGCTGTCTCAAAAGAGTCATCCAACCAGTCCCACCAGACCAACGCGGATCCTGATTTTACACAAGATATTTTTTGGTGCCAAAAAAGACAGGACTGGAGACCCATTTTGGATCTCAGCAGCTTAAACAAGTCTGTCACCCAAACTAAATTCCGGATGGTAAACCAGGAACAACCAAGGTGAAGGTATAAGTCCAAAGAAGAAATCCAAGAAATAGCGTATTAAAAATTTATTTATCCGCTTTCGTCCACAGACTTCATCAGAATGATAAAACAACAGTTACACCTTCAATAAGTACTTAAATTCCGGATGGTCACGGTTCAGTCCATTCTCCCCTTTTTAAGAGAAGGCGATTGGATGTGCTCGATAGATCTCCGGAATGCGTATTACCACATCAAGATGGACAAACGCTCCAGGAGTCTGCTTCACTTCCGGCTAGGGGCCAGTCATTATCAATTTCATGCCCTGCTGTTCGGGCTCTCCACAGCCCCCAGAGTGCTCACGAAATGCATGAAAGTGGTCACAGCTCACTTGAGACTACAAGGATCCCGGGTGTTTCCATATTAGGACGTCTGGATCCTCACCGCCCCCACCGAGCATCTTCTGGTAACAGCAGTGTATTATACACTCTCTGTGGCAAAAATGTTGGGAATAATGATACAGGGGGAAAAAATCAAACCTTACTCCTACACAACAAATAGAATTCATTGGAGCAGTGTTCAATACGCAGTCCTGTCTAGTATCACTCCCAAATCACAGACTCCAACTCCGAGTGATACTCCATCAAACAAAAGTTTCAGCAAGGTAATTTCTTGAGGCCCTGGGCTCTATGGCGGCTTCAATTACAGTAGTGCCTGTAGCAAAGCTACATATGCAGATCCTGCAATTGCTCCTTTGTCAGTGGTTCCCAAACTTTCACCCCCTCTGTTACCAAATTCAAATAACCAGCTACTGCAAACAGGACCTCCTTTGGTGGAAGAAGCCAGATGTAGAACTTTGGAGTCGCCCATTTCAATCCCGTCAGCCCAGAGCCATTGTGACCACGGATGCTTCCCTGATCGGGTGAGGGGGCCATTTCCAGGGAAAGACAGTACAAGGCACACAGTCCTCCACAGAGGCCCACCTGCATATCAGTGTTCTGGAACTGAGAGCAGTGCTGTTAGCCCTGCAGGCCTTTCATTCGGCTCTCCCTTCCGGAACAATTGCAATTCAGTCAGACAATATGTCAGTGGTCTGGTATATCAACAAGCAAGGAGAAACCAAGTTCTACCCCTTGCGTCAAGAAGCCATGAGAATTTGGCAACGGGCGAAAGCTTCCAAAGGCTTTCTGATAGCAATGCATATCCCGGGAAGCTCCAACGTATTTGCGGACAAACTGAGCAGGTGCATCCTCCTGCCTCACAATTGGTCCCTCAGTCCCGAGGTGGTGACAGAAAACTTCAGCCACTAAGGCCAGCCTTGCTGCGATCTTTTCACCTCCCCATCGAATAGCAAGTACAGTGGCTATTTCGCCCTACTTCCCCTGGAGGGGGAGTCCCCGAGGGAAGGTCTAATCCATGACTGGCCCACAGGACTTCTTTACGCTTATCCTTCTATTTCTATTCTTCTGATTCCACAATTTCTAAAGAAAGCTCTTTGGTTGAGATGCAGGGTGATCCTCATAGCTCCATTCTGGCCTTGACAAGTTTGGTTCCCCTTCCTTTGGCGTCACCTAGTATACCCGCCGTGGATTCTGGACCATCTTCCAGATCTGATTACTCACCCCCAAGGGTTGAGTCACCCAAATCTGTCCAGTCTCAAGCTGACAACTTGGTCTCTCCACTTCCATTAGTTGCCAGGCAAGCTAATCTCCCCTCGCCTGTTCGAGACATCATTCTGGCCTCTCATAATCCACCAGAAGACTATGTCAGGATAAATGGAAAAGGTTCTCCATCTGGTCTAAAGATAACATGCTAGACCCGTATTCGGCCCCAGTAACTGCAGTACTTTAATACTTGGCTAAGTTTTTGGATAATAAAGCCTCTGCCTCTACCATACAAGTACACCTAACGGCAATTTCTAATTTCTACAATGGTATAGATGACACCCCTCTTATTTCTTTACATCTATGCAAGGCCTTCCTCAAGGGGACCTTTCATGTCAGGCCTCCTGTCAGACAGCCCGTGGAACCATGGAACCTCACTTTAGTCCTTCACTATTTCACTCAAAAACCTTTTGAACGTGCTGCGAAGTGTGACCTAAAGTTTTTGTCTTGGAAATCTTTGTTCTTGGTAGCCATCATGTCTGCCAGAAGGGTCTTGCAGCTGCAGGCATTGCGTATCAAGAGGCCCTATCCTGTCTTCCATAAAGACAGTCACTTCATTTGAATCCATCCTTCCTTCCCAAAGTTGTTTCTGAATTCTCCATAAACCAGACCATTGACCTACCGGTGCTCTTTCCAAATTTTGCCAATAGAGGAGAGTACTGCCTTCACTCCTTGGACGTACATAGGCAACTGAGATTTTACCTAGACAGGACCAAACGTATCTGTAAATCTGGACAGCTTTTCATCTCCTTTTCTGCGCCCAGAATGGGAGATGCCGTTTCCAAGGTTACATTATCAGAATGGCTAAAGGGCTGCATACGTTTCATCTATTCTCTCAGTATAGAACCTATGCCAAAAGTTAAAGCTCATTCCACTAGATCTGTGGTGACATCTGTAGCGTTCCATTCCGGGACTTCCATGGATGACATCTGCGCAGCAGCTACTTGGGCTAAGCCTCATACTTTTATCAATCATTACAGATTGGACTTGGTCTGCAGAGGGAGAGCTGCCTTCAGCTCAGTGGTACTCAGGAATGTTCTTCCATAAGGGCCGCTCATGGACCTTAATGTAGCTTGGGATTCTGTCCCATCAGTGATGAATGGAAAGAAGATTAACAACATCAGATAAAGAAGTTATGTCTTACCATAACTTTCCATCTGTGTTGTTAATCTTCTTTCATTCATCAATTCCCACCCTCCTTCCCCTCCAAAGGCTCCTGGGGGATGCTTTGGGCCCAAGTGGTTTCCCAGGGTATTTGCGCAGAAGTGGCCTCTGCTTTACTTCTCTTTCTCTAGCAAACTCGATCTGAGGTAACAGGGAGAAGGGCATTCTGAGTAGAAGCTTAGCTCTAGAGTTTTTTGGCTGGCGTGAGCTTGGTAAAAAGGCCGACTCGATTCTGAGGTTTCTGAACCGAACCCGTCAGTGATGAATGAAAGAAGATGAACAACACAAATGGAATGGTTTGGTAAGACGCAACTTCTTTTTTTCTGCTACTGTTGAAGCTGCTTAGCAATATTACTGGTGGGCATATGTGCAATTGCAGAGACAGCAATGTTTTGTCTGAGGAAAGAGGTAGATATCTTGGAAGAAAAGTCTGCTTGTATTTGCTAACCAGATACTCATGTCCTCAGGCAAAGTGTTAAGGGCTTGTTCCCTCACCAAAATGTCTGCCTGCCACAAGTGGTGGCATTGGGCAGTGGTGGGATCTACTTCACGTACTAATTGGCTTGTAGTGGTGTGGGTAGAGTGAATCCTGTAGCTTATGTACAGTGATCTCTGGAAGTGTTTTGTTCTCTAAATCAGCCACGCAGTGTATACTCCATGTTCAGATCACAATTGTTTTACTTCTTTTGTTAGCTTAGTCAGGGTGAGCAGGCAGCATGTCAGCACAGGAGTATGGAAAGCTGACAAGGAGCCAGCTGGTGGAGATGTGCCAGGCTAGGGGACTGGTGCATGGAAACCTGACTAAGGCAGACCTGATTGCAGCCTTGGTTACAGCTGCATCAGAAAACAGCATCCGGGAGGACGATCAGACTGGCAGTGGAGAGGCAATATCCTCTGAGAATGGACAGCTCAACCTTTCTGCGAAGGACAGTCAGACTGGCAGTGGAGATGCAATATCCTCGGAGATTGGACAGCTCAACCTTTCTACAGTGGACTTAAAAATCCAGCTGGAGCTAAAAAGACTTGAGTTGGAGGCCAGGCGTTTGGAGATAGAAGCCGAAGAAAAGGAGCGTCCGAGGAAGCATGAGAGGGAAATGCTGACTCTTCGCCAGAGTCATGGAGGTAATGGGGAAGGAGGTTACTGGACCCCAGAAGAACAACAGGTCAGTAAATTTCTTCCGCAATTTAAAGAGGAGGATAATTTTGATAGTTTCATTCACGTTTGAAAAGGTATGCAAACAGTATAGTGTTGACCAAAGACTCTGGGTACGGTTCCTGACCTCCTTACTCCATGGGAAAGCTGTAAAAGCTGTAACTTGTCTATCACAAATGCCTGACTCTGTCTGTTTTGATTATACTGCTGCAAGGAAATGTCTGTTACAATGTTTTAAGCTAACACCTGAAATGTATAGGAAAAAGTTTCGTGAGCATAGATGCAAGGCAGATGAAAATGTATGCGAGTATGTTGTTGAACTGAGCACTATTTTCATAGCTGGGTGACTGGATGTCAGGTCACCACTTTTGAAGGGCTGGCAGACCTTTTGGTGAGGGAACAAACCCTTAGCACTTTGCCTCAGGACATGAGGATCTTGTTAGCTGATACAGTGTGCTACTTCAAATGAGTTGGGGAAAAGGGAGACCTATACCTGGCCAGCATGGCAGGCCTGCACAGGAAGGGGACCCCCCAGTACTGCTCATGGGTCTAAAGGAACCCATGGTGGGCAGCACAGACTGCCCTAACAGAATCTGCCAGTAGCAGGGGAAGCCACTAGTCCAGGTACACATCCAGGAACTAGGTTTAAATGTTTTGAATGCAACCAGTGGGGCCATGTGGCATACAGGTGTCCACGGAGACAAGGTGGGTAACCAGAGGGGACGGAACCAGTAAGTGGGAAAGGCAAAATGCCAATAGTAGGTTGTCTTGAGACAATAGTGGTATGGAACTACCATCCTGCAGATGTCCTGAGAGGAAAGGATTTGGATGAGGCAGTACTATGTACTCATGCAGTTACATGCAGTGAGGCTAGGAGACAAGCATGTGGGTCTGGTAGCCTGGGGGAGACCCAGGCAGACTGCATACTTGCAGCCAGGACTGCTGAGGTGGTTACTTCAGGGAGTGAGCTACGCTGTAGCAGTGAGTAGTAGTACCCAGGCTGACAGTGAGGCACCACTGTCAAAGGATGCCAGACTTCCAGTGGAAGGGGAGCTGGGAAGGGTTACAAGGAGGGAGTTGACACAGGCTCAGCTCTCAGACCCTGCATTGCAAGGCCTGAGACAGGTAGCTAGGGAGGCACCTAATTCTCAAGGGAATGGGGAATATGTGTACTGGGACAAAGGGTTACTATACAGAGAGTGGACCCCTAAGGGAGGGCTAGAAGGTGAGAGTACAGCAGTTGGTAGTGCCTAGAGCTTACCGTCTGGCGTTTCTAGCCATAGCCCATGATATTCCCTTTGCAGGTCATATGGGCATAAAACATACAAAGAGGCGTATTATGCAAAACTTTTATTGGCCTGAAATTTCCAAAGATGTAACAGGGTACTGCAGGACCTGTGAGCAGTGCCAAAATGTAGGCAAGGCAGGAGACAAGGTCAGAGCTCCTTTGATGCCTTTGCCTGTGATTGAGGAGCCATTTCAGAGGGTAGCTGTGGATATTGTGCGTCCTCTGAGTACCCCAAGTTCCACAGAGAAAAAGTATATCCTAGTGGTAGTGGATTATGCTACACGATACCCTGAGGCAGTGGCTTTGTCCTCCATTGAGGCAGAGAAGGTGGCAAATGCTTTGTTAGAGATTTTCAGCAGGGTAATGGCAAATGCTTTGTTAGAGATTTTCAGCAGGGTAGGTTTTCCCAAAGAAATACTGACTGCCTGACAGGTGCCAATTTCATGTCAGAACCTGCTGGCTTGTCTGTGGAAGTCCTGTGGGGTTGAAGCACATGAAGACCACCCCCTACTATCCCCAAACTAATGGTCTTGTTGAGTCTACAATCAAGTCCATGCTACGTGTATTTGCAGATTGGTTTAAGAGGGAGTGGGACAAATGTTTGCCCCATCTGTTTGCTTACAGAGAGGTTCCCCAGGAATCCACATGTTTTTCACCGTTTGAGTTGCTGTATGGGCATAGGGTGAGGGGACCTCTAGATTTAATTTGAGATGAGTGGGAAGGTGAGTGTGAGTCACAAGGAGTCTGTTGTGGCATATGTCCTAAACTTCAGGACAAGGCTCAGGGAGCTCATGGGCTTGGCCCAGGAGAACCTGGCAGAAGCCCAACAACAGAAAAAGGTGTGGTATGACAGGAATGCTTGAGCTAGAGAATATGCTGTGGGGCAGCTTGGGAGGGACCCTAAAAGGTGGTAAGAAAGGTAAGGCATGTTAACTACATGGTGGAAGTGCTAGGCAGACGGCAGGAGCACAAAGTGTACCATGTTAACATGATGGAATCTTACCATGATAGGGAGGCCCTTGTGCTGAGTATTTGCAGTGGATTGCAGGAGGAGTCTGAGGGAGATCTGGGGACTGTTCTCCTCAGTGAGGCTCGAACTGACACCTCGGTGGAAGGGGTAGCAATGTCCCAGCAGCTATCTCCTACCCAGGTTTGAGAAATCCAGTCAGTGTTGCAGGAATTTGGGGACATGTTCACTGGGAAACCAGGGAGCATCCACCTGGTGCAGCATCAGGTGGATGTTCACTGGGAAACCAGGGAGCATCCACCTGGTGCAGCACCAGGTGGATACAGTACCCCAAAGGCCTATTAGGCAGGCCCCCTTATAGGGTGCCTGAGAGAGTCAAGCAGACTGAGGGAAGAGGTACAGGGGATGTTGGAACTAGGGGATGTTAAGTTGTCAATCTCGCCTTCATTCTTGCTGGATGGGTTCGGAGCCGATCCTCGGCTCCGACTCGGCCACTTATTAAAGATCGAGAGCTTATTTTACCGGCTCGAGGCAACCCTATATCCCATGATGCTAGGCAATAACTCCCCGGATCTCGTTTGCCGCTTTCGCTTGCGAGGTGCGTTTTTTTACCGACTCCTGGTAAGTCTTAAGAGAGAGAGTGTTCAGTCACCTTTTTTGAGAAAAAATTTCTACCTAGTTATTTCTTTCAGTAGTTAACTAACTACCCTTAACTTTATTACTTTTTTATACCTTCCCTTTTTTATCCCTTATATCCCTCCCCCTCCAGTCTTTTAGGTTAGGCCTTAAGCCTGCTCCTTTCCTGTTTTTTCTTAGGGATCCCGTGGAGTGTTTGGGTGTGTCAGTATCCCTACTAATATTTTATTGTTAAATTATAATTTTTGGGAGTGTGTGTGTGTGTTTTTCTGCTACTTTTGTGTAACCCTCGACACTGTTATGTCGAAGGAACCTAAAGAAGCTAAGGTCTCAGGCTTTAAGAAGTGTGACTCGTGCTGTCAGAAAATGTCTCTGACAGACGGTCACACTTCTTGTGTTTACTGCCTGGGACCCCTGCACCTGCAGGACTCTTGTTCAGTATGTCATGCATTCAGTCCAAGAGTCCTGCAGGAGCGCAGGAACAAACTGATACTTAGGGGCTTGTTAAAGCCCGAGGGCTCCCCGACTAAGTCTGCGTCGGGGAGGCCCTCGAACCCTGCAAAACCATCGGCTCCAAGTAGTAAGCCTTTGGCTGCTGGCTCCTTGTCTGTGCCTAGATCGGCTCCGGCTGGAGCCGATCCCCTTGAGTCACAAGTTCCGGTCTCGGCACCACTCGGTGCCAATACCTCTGAGCCCTTGCTTGCGCTGTCGGCTCCGGCCGGAGCCGACGTGTCTTCGGCTCTGTTGGCTACATCTAAGAAGAGGTCAAGATCCCCTTCATTGGAGTCCATCCATTCGGCTCCGAGATCTCCCCTGCTCTCGGAGCGGAGCCATCGGAGCCGATCTTCTCGGTCTTCCAGACTTTCAGATCACGACCTTGAGAGAGTGGTAAGTAGGCTATTAAAGTCTCAGGCATTGGCCGAGATGATCTCTAGCCTGTGTCATCAGACGGTGGCTATTTCGACTACACCTATTTTTCCTCCTTCGACTCTCCCTCAGAGTTCGGAGCCAGAGCTCCTCGGAGCTGTGACTGTTGCGGCGTCAGAGCCGATACCTCCCCCCTTCGGCTCCTTCGTCTTCCGCTCCAATCTCCTCCTTGATACCTTCTTTGGAGGGATCCGGGCGCCTGATCTCTCTCGTCTGTTCCGAGGGGGCGAGTGGCATCGGACCATTGTCCGACCCCGTTCTCCCTCTCGGAGCGTCGGCGCTGGTGAGCTCGGCCCCGACATCGGCCTCAGAGCCTTCCCTGTCGGTGCGGCCTGGGGTTCCTACCTCTTCGGAGCGGGGGCCCTCTGGCCTTTCTGATAGGGGAGCCTTCGAGGTGATGAGGAGCATACTAGCCTCAGGGCTTAGTCAACGGTCAGCTCCATCAGCTCCTCCCACCACAGTGCCTGCTGATGTCTCTTCTCACTCTCTTGCTCCCGGACCCAGAGATCCAACGCCTCAGGTTTCCCCACTGGGAATTTCTTCCTCTTCCGAGGCTTCTCCTGACCTGTCAGCGGAGCCTCTGCGTAAGAGGACATGTAAGAGGAAGCATGTGGACTCCTCTCAGTCTATTACATCTGACACCGACTTGGATGAGTCGGAGGGATCCCCAAAGTCCCCCTCTGAGGATGTTTCTTTCTCAGACATCTTGGAAATCCTGAAGCAGAGGGGGAACTGGTCTTCCCTTAATCCTTCCAAGGACGAGTCGGTGCACCTGGAGGCGTTCGGTTCTCGACCCTCCACCTCCTGGGTGTCTCCACCTTTCGACCCCCTTATGGAAGTAGTGGCTCGGAAGGCGTGGTCGGCCCCGGATTCAGTGGAACCCACCCCTCGGAGGCCATCTAAATTTATTACGGCACCAGTCGACAAGCAATTGGTGTACCGGTGGATGCCATGGTGGTGGCTGCAGCCACCAAGAAGGAACTAGCTGATCCTTCGGTACCTGTCCATCCTCCTAATAAGGATTCTAGGACCATGGATAGGTAGGTAAGCGGATGTTTTCTTCAGCGACCTTTGCCATGCAGTCTCTGAATTACCTGCGTCACTTCACCCGCCTTCAGAGAGATATTCTCAAAGAGTTGGGAGAAGTCTTACAGGATCCATCAGCTGCTGGGTCCCAGGATAAAATAAACTCACAGCTTGGAACCCTGAACTCGATTGTTAACTCCTCCATGCGTCTGATTTCATATGCAGCCGATGGAGCGAGTAGGGCCGCAGGCACAGGAGTGGCCTTAAGGCATCACGCCTGGATGCGGCTGTGTAATTTCGCGGACCCTTTCAAGGCGTCCTTCACAAATTCCCCCTTTGATGGTTCGGCTTTGTTCGGACCTTAAGTGAAAGACACCTTGACCAGATGCGAGCAAGATGGCAAGACTCTTTCTGCCATAGGAGTCCGTTTCTCCACCTCTTCAAGACCATACCCTAAGGGTCAGAAGGGTGGGAAAATGTGGTTCCGCAAATCTCAAGGAGTCACGTCTGACGCAAGAGGTCAGTTTACCCCAGAGGCAGAGGGGTAACAACAACAGACGCTGCCCTAGGGGCAGAGGGGGTCCACAAAACCAGGGTAGCAGGGAGCCTGTCTCTGACAAACCCTTTCAGCATCCCTGAGATGTTGCCCGATTGTCCACCTTCGGAGGCAGTCGGGGGAAGATTGTCGCTGTACCCAATAGCCTGGCTTTCCCTTACTCAAGACAAATGGGTAGAGTCGATCATATCCGAGGGTTACAAAATTCCCTTTATCCAAACCCCAATTTAACAAAAGGGAACCCTTCCAGACGTTCCACCCGGTCTAAGGGAACTAGCAGTATTAGAAATATCAAAACTGCTAGCAAAAAGAGCCATCCAGCCAGTCCCAGCAGACCAACTAGGATCCGGAATCTACTCAAGGTTCTTTTTAGTACCGAAAAAGACAGGGGACTGGAGACCAATATTAGATCTCAGCAAACTGAACAAGTTTGTAAAGAGAACAAGATTCCGGATGGTCACGCTACAGTCCATTCTGCCCTTTCTAGGCAAGGACAATTGGATGTGCTCTGTGGACCTACAGGATGCGTACTATCACATCAAAATTCACAGGCGCTCCAGAAGGTTTCTCCGCTTTCGGCTGGGGGCCAGTCACTACCAATTCAGAGCCCTGCCCTTTGGTCTCACTACAGCCCCCAGAGTGTTCACCAAATGTATGGCAGCGGTTACGGCTCACCTGAGATGGCAAGGATTCCAGGTGTTTCCATATCTAGACGACTGGCTCCTCACCGCCACCACCAGGCATCAACTTCTCCAAGCCACAGCTTACACCATTCACATTTGCAGAGGGCTAGGAATCTCTATAAATTTGGAAAAGTCTGCCTTGTCAGTCTATTACTTTTGTAGGCGCCAACTTGAACACCGTACAACTTTCAGCAAAGTTAACAGACCAAAGAGTCTTAGATATTCAAAACCATGTCCAAATTCTTCTTCAGAGCGACAAAATTCAGGCCAGGTTTGTCCTGAAAGTATTGGGTCTTATGGCGGCCTCCATAACACTTCTTCCCCTTGCACGTTTTCACATGCGTCTTCTACAGTGGATGCTGTTCGCCCAATGGTCTTTTCAGCAACTCCCCATGAACCACAAGATCACGATAACTCAAACTTGCAAAAGTCATCTGTCCTGGTGGATATTGTCCCCTCAAGTCCATCAGGGCAGACCCTTTGTTCCTCCTCCCCCGGTCGCCACGGTGACATCGGACGCCTCCCTGATCGGGGTGGGGGGGCATTTTCAGGGCAGGATGGTCCATGGCACTTGGCAACCTTTTGAGCGCCACCTGCACATAAATGTCCTGGAGATGAGAGCAGTGCTTTTAATGTTGCAAGCTCTCCACGACTCACTTCCCCTAGGAACTATGGCAATTTAAACGGACAATATGTCCGTAGTGTGGTACATCAACAAGCAGGGCGGAACCAAGTCCTATCCCCTGTGTCGAGAGGCACTCAGACTTTGGCAATGGGCGATCTCCTCTCAGCGGTTTCTGATAGCAACGCATATCCCCGGGAAGTCCAACTTCATAGCGGACAGGTTGAGCAGAGCCATACTCATGCCGCACGAGTGGTCTCTCAAACAATCGGTAGCGGGAGAGGTTTTTCAGAAGTGGGGTCTTCCTTGCTGCGATCTTTTTGCTACATCCCAAAACAGCAAATACCCCGACTTCTTCACCCTCTTCCCCCTTCCAGGCCATCC
Organism: Protopterus annectens; assembly: GCF_019279795.1. Lineage (NCBI taxonomy): Eukaryota > Metazoa > Chordata > Ceratodontiformes > Protopteridae > Protopterus > Protopterus annectens. The sequence continues at coordinate 527,244,198 of NC_056734.1, forward strand.
CCTCAGAGACGCTCTAGTCCAAGATTGGCCTCGGGGACTTCTCTATGCCTTTCCACCTTTTCCTCTAATTCCACAAGTAATTCAGAAAGCAATCACCTTGAGAGCCAAGTTGATTCTCATTGCCCCTTATTGGCCTCGACAGATATGGTTTCCGTTCCTACATCATTATCTTTTGGTGCAGCCTTGGCATCTGGACCCAGCTCCAGATCTGTTGACCCATCAGTCGAGGCAGCTACACCAATCCCTACATTCTCTCAACCTCACTGCTTGGTTTCTCCACTTCTGTCCTTAGCCAGGCTTCCTATGATTTCTAATCTCGTCCGGGATATCATAGTAGCTTCCCTTAAATCTTCCACCAGAAAGATTTACACTAGTAAATGGAAACGTTTCTCCTTCTGGGCAAAGGTAAGGAATATAGATCCTTTTACTGCCCCAATTCATTCGGTCTTAGACTTCCTAGCCGAAATTTTTCATTCAGGGTCTTCTGCCTCTACAGTAAAGGTTCAGTTGGCAGCCATATCGAATTTTCATACAGGCTTATCGGACCACAATATCATGTCCAATAAGCTTTGCAAAGCCTTCCTTAAAGGTGTATATTTACTTAGGCCTCCGATCAAAGATCCTCCACCTCAGTGGGATCTTAATTTAGTCTTAACATCCTTAACCCCCCCCCCCCCCCTTTGAACCTGCGGTCTCCTGTTCATTGAAATTTCTTTTATGGAAGACACTTTTCCTAGTCGCCATTACTTCTGCTAGGAGAGTATCGGAGCTTCACATCCTCTGCATTCGTCCTTCCTACTTAATCTTCCACAAAGACAGAGTTTCTCTAAGGACTAATCCATCCTTCTTACCCAAGGTGGCTTTGCAGACAAATTTGAATCAATCAATTGATCTCCCAGTTTTTTTCCCAAACTATACTAATAGAGCGGAGCAAAAGCTACATTATCTAGATGTTCACCGCCAGCTCCGGTACTATCTGGATAGAATTAATCAAATAAGGAAATCTGATCAACTGTTTTTATCGTATGCAGAAAATAAGAAAGGCCTTCCTGTTTCCAAGGTAACCCTATCTAGATGGCTGTCTTCTGTGATTACATCTATTTATCAACTCAGAGGCAGGGAATTATCTTCTAAGCCAAAAGCCCATTCAACTAGAGCACTAGCTACATCTACAGCTTTTCAAGCTAGACTACCAATAGACACTATCTGTGCGGCAGCCACATGGGCCTCTCCTCATACCTTTGTTTCGCATTACAAATTGGCCATGGCCTCCAGGGACAGAGCAACATTTGGTTCCACCATTCTTAAGAGTCTGTTCCAATAAGCCACCCAGGATGAAGGTGCTAGGGACGCGGACCCATCCAGCAAAAAATGAAGGCGAGATTGACAACTTAACATTGAGAAGTTATGTATCTACCATAAACGTTCCATGTTAGTTGTCTTCTCTCGCCTTCTTTCTTGCATCCCACCCACCATCCCCCTAGCCTGGACAGACCGAGAAGGTCTTCCCTTCTTTGAAGGGTCCTTTTATTCCTTTGTTCACTATCTAGTTGTCCTAGGATATATATATATATAGTGTAAATAATTATCTTTGGAGGTTTTTTATTCCTCTTCCTCCTCCTCCTTCCAGTTGGAGGATTTTGTTTTATTGGCCTATGCTAGGTTTTTCAGCTTCCAAACGAGATCTGGGGAGTTATTGCTTCGGACCATGGGATATAGGGTTGCCTCGTGCCGGTAAAATAAGCTCTCGAGCTTTAGTAAGTGGCCGAGTCGGAGCCGAGGATCGGCTCCGAACCCATCCAGCAAGAAAGAAGGTGAGAGAAGACAACTAACATGGAACGTTATGGTAGGTACATAACTTCTCATTATTCAAGAGTCCAACAGTCCCTGGGCCTTGCCAGTGGTACTGGTGCCAAAGAAGGATGGCAGCACCAGGTTCTGTGTGGATTACAGGAAATTAAATAGTCACACAGAGTCAGATGCTTACCCTATGCTTAGGACAGATGAGGCCCTAGAGCAGCTGGGTGGGGCTAAGTATCTTACAACCATTGATCTTACCAAGGGTTACTGGCAGGTGCCCTTGACTCCCAGTGCCAGAGAGAAGTCAGCCTTTGTGACTCCTTTTGGCTTGTACAAGTTCACAAAGATACCCTTTGGGATGAAGAATACCTCGATGACTTTCCAGAGGCTGGTGGATAATATCCTAGCAGGAGCAGGAGGATTTGCCCTTGCTTACCTAGATGATACTGCCATCTACAGCCATTCCTGGCCAGTGCACCTTTAACATGTCAGGGAGGTGCTGGGCAGACTACAGAGGGAAGGGCTGTCCAGTAAGCCGAGCAGATGTCAGGTGGATATGGCAGAGGTCTCCTACCTAGGACATAGAGTGGGGATTGGTAAGATAAGGCCAGAACCTGTCAAAGTGAAAGCTATTCAGGCATGGCCTGCACCTGTTACCAAAAAGCAGGTGAGGGCATTCTTAGGGACAGCAGGGTACTGCAGAAAGTTTGTCCCCAGTTATTGTACCATAGCTGCTCCCCTCACAGATCTGACAAGGAAGAACAGGCCAGACAAGGTAGTGTGGACCCTAGCATGTGAGGAGGCATTTCAGAAGCTTGAAGAAGCTGTGGGAGGACCCCCTTTGTTAACCAGTCCAGATTACAGCAAAGGATTTGTTGTACAGGTGGATGCTTTGAACCATGGGGTGGGGGCTGTACTTAGCCAGAGTTCTTCAGAGGGGGAAGAGCACCCAGTGGTTTATCTCAGTCGTAGGCTCCAACCCAGGGAGGAATGCTATGCAGCTGTAGAAAAAGAATGTCTAGCCATAGTGTGGGCACTGCAAAAACTTCAGCCTTATCTGTATGGAAGGAAATTCACTATTATGACAGATCACAACCCTCTAACATGGTTAAACAGAGCCAGTCAGCAAAATGCCAAGTTGCTAAGATGGAGCCTGGGGTTACAAGCATATATGTCAGTGCAACACCGCAGTGGGAGTAGCAATGCCAATGCAGATGGGCTCTCAAGACAGGGAATGGGGTGAGGTACCGTCAGATAGTCCTAACCCTTTCAAGCGGCATTTCTCAAGGGTCACTTGAAAAGCTAGCTTGAGTTCTCCAGGGGGGAAGAGATGTGAAGATTGGGGAAGATGGGCGAAAGCTGCCAGTGTAGTCAAATAGAATTTGATACATAATTCTATCATTTATATAAATAAATGTAAAATACAAGCTTGTGTTCTAACATGAAAGAAAACGCTGTAAAATGTGAACTTCAGGATTGTTGCAACATTGCCATCTGCTGTAAGGAAACCAAGCCAAGCATTTCAAATGTTCTTTGAAGTTACAATTATCTAAAAAGTGGTGCTGAAGCGACTGGCTGAACACATTCTTTCTATTGTCTTAACTTAAGGAATAATTGTATACGTGTGAAATGTCTTTTATTGTTGTAGTTTCCTGATTGCTAAATAATGCAGTTTGTGGCCTGGGAGCTCCAGTCTAAGTGACAAAATTATATAATGTGTATACTGGGAAAAGCCTAAGTGTCAAAATGATGTAATCTGAGAGGGCCTTAGCAGAGCTGTTTGTTAGTGAGTTTAAAACTGTTGTTGAGAGAGAGACTAAAAGCATTTTGTCTTGTACTATCAATCCCAACACTGCTTATGCTGTTTATTTATGTAAGTAAGATTGTAGCACTGTGTTTTCTCTTAAGAATAGCTAAAGATTAGAAAGTCAGATTGTTTTTATTTGACATCAGACCTGTCCTACTGTATTATTTTAAGTTTCGGTGTGATCTCTGAACTCCTAGATATCTCTGTGGTGTAGTGTATTGTCTTGTGTTTTAATTATTTATTATTAAATATTTTAAAAACCTTTACCTGTGGCTGGTTTGTGTAGAGACAAAGTAAGCTCTAGAGTACATTGCATATTTATAGAGTATTGTACTAAGCCTTAGACTGAATAGTCACATTACCAATTGTATAATAATATTGCACAGTAATAATTGGACACCCTTTTAAGGGCCTTTGGGTAGCTGTTAATTTTTAGCTACTGGTGGTAGAAATTACTACTGTATAGTCTGGGTAAAGGGGCACAGCTGGAGAATCTGTGTAAGCCTTTCCCAGGAGTGTCTGTGAAGTTGTATAAATATGTATCTCAAAGTGTGTGTGGTGTGTCAGCTACCTGGGCAGGGACATGAAGCACTGGTGGGACAGAGAGGGTCCTGGAGGTGCCAGCTAGGCTGAGATCTGGACCCTATAGCTGCGCCGGTGGGGAGTCTTATTGGGGACCTGGAGAGCAAGGGAGCAACTAGCCCCAGACTGGCTGTGATCTCTGTGTGCACTTAAGGGAAATTGTACTTTACTGTGTGTATTTGTTCTCCTTTCCTCTTCTATGAGACTACCTCCCTGGTGTTAGTGTTGAGGATTGACACTCCTTGATTGCTGGGCCAGGGCAGGGTCTTCACAATTGGTACTGTAAAGTGTTAACATATGTCTGCTTTGCCACTTGTGCTTTTGCTTGGATAAATGCTCGTCATTTTGCTTGTGTGTAAAGTTTCAGGAGAAAACTGCTAAGTTGCTGATCAGCCACAACCTGGCAAATGATAAGTACGTTTGTAGTAATGTTTTATAACTTGGTTATGGTGTACTTCTTTAAATGTCTTGTTGTTTTGTTTAGGTACCTCTCTCCAGGTGCACAACAGAGTTTATCATCACAACTGCAAGAGAATGAAAGCTGTGGCTCTTCTAGTAACACGGTGGGAATTATTTTTTTAAAAGTCAATTTATTAAATTACTGTTTTTAGTCTCTAACAAATCCAGTTATTGAGCTTTATCCATATATATGTTTTCCTACAACTACAAACTTCCTTTATAAGGCATTCCAGAAGCCCAAGAAGTTTTTGTTGAGCACTTTGGTATTGCTGCAGCATGTAAACATAGAGTAAAATAAGTAAATAACAGAATCTGCATGCATTACTTGTTGCTTTGTTGTCATGTAATCCTTAAATAACCTTTTGAGAAGTCTTAGAACCCATTTGCACGAGTCATACTCCCACAGCCCACATAGTGTAATCATACACCTAATTTAGGAGGCATGTAGTTCCTTACATTTCCCTATTGTTTTTCCATTATTTGCACTATCCAGCTCACTTTTTGTCAATAGGAAAGTGACTGCGTTCTATATAGGGACGGCCTTTATGAGCCTATGTTATGCTGGTATAGCTATCACATCCTTTAGACACTTTCCTTGGTGGACCTGTAGTAAGGATTATCCTTTGTACTATATTTGTTTTTCTCTGATCTTCTACCATCACATTCTGTGACCTCCTGTGCTGCACTAGGAGTGTGGACCATACTTTTTTGCTCTTACATTTCCCATTTTGTGTAGTTTTGGTGAGGACTGTCAGATTAATACAGTTTTTTTCTAGGTGAGTATAAAATGTATTTGCATAGCTAATAGCTGTGCCAGCATTTTGGGTGTTACAGTCATACTTGAACTTTAAGATTTCTTCGGAGAATTGTAGACAGTTTTTACATTTCAAGTCTTTGAATACTGGCATATTTCAATCTGTTTCATAGATTCATAGAAGAAGGTTACTGCAGCCATTTTAATTTTAGCCTAGCCAATCCCTTGTGAGACTCAAACCCTGCACCTTGTGACAGTTTGTGATCAGATAACTTGGGGAGTGGTATACCATCGGGGTAGTGCTTATAGATGTTATATTTGTAAGGACCAAGTCACGAACGTTTTACCGTCTAGTTGGTTCTTTGAGTTTTTAATCCAGGGAATTCTTGTTTATGAAATTTTGGACATGACATATACAGTGCTCTGTAGTCCTATCTCGCCTTCATTCTTGTATACGAGTCTGCTCCGACTCGGCCTATTACAAAGCTCAAAGTCTCTTAGTTGGCTCGTGGCTAGGTAGGTATCCCATAGTGCACTAGTACAATCCCCAGGTCTCGTTTGCCGCATCTACGAGTTCAGAAGTACTTCTTGCTTGGCCGTGGCTAAGTTCAAATTTTTTTTCTTTATTATCGCTTTACCGATTATATAGCTAGTTATCTTATTAGATAGTGCTTAGTAGTGTTAGAAGAAAGTGTTTTTGCTCTTTAAATTAGTTAGTTGGCAGTCATTACATTTTAAAATCTGCTGGCAGGTTGCCCTCACTCGGCCTGACATCTGTATATTTTCAAAGTATTTTTTTTGACAAGAAGCTGCCCCTGAATGAAAAATGAATGTAATCCGACTACCACCGCGATAAAAAAAACGCGAAAGAAAGGACAGAGAAAAGGCAGTCGAGATCAAAATCGATCCCTGATACCCGCTACCTTCGAGTTGCAGGCCTCTACCGACACCCATGTGGAGATCGGCATGCCGCAAGATACACAAGGTATTGGACTGACGGATGTATCTCCCTCGGATGGGTCCGGAGCCGCTGAGCAGGCACCGGCTTCTGAGGGTGTATTCAGACCTCAACATTTGTATATCAAACTGACAGCTGCAAAACCAAAGACAAAAGCAACTTCTAAAACTAAAAAACTGATGCATGAGCCATGTGCACAGGCCTCTATGCCTAAAAAAACAGATGATCAAAATGGCTGAAGACCTTATTAGGGGTACCCATCCCCCTCCTGATAAGAGGCCTAGGCGAGACACTGATTATGAATCTTCAGATCAGGTTTCTATTTCTTCTGATTCCTCTTCTAATCAGGAATTATCTATACCTCCTTATGAGGATTCTGATGCTGAGGAGTCTATTCCATCTACATCTCCTCCTGAGGATTATTCATTTGGAGAAACCTTGCATATTTTGAAGGAGCATATTCACTGGGAGAGTCAAGACCTCTCAGAATCAAAAGAGAGACTCCGGGATTTCCTTCTTCTCCCTCAGCACAGGCCTTTAGCCATTTCCTCCTGTTTTAGACATTGTGGATGATGTGTTTTCGGAATCAAGCTTGACCCCTGACTCCTTACCTCCGTCTCCCAGTAAGCCTGACAGATATTACAGGGTCCCTGACTCATACATTTTTGTTTAGAAACCTTGCTGCTGATCCTGTAACTATTTCACAGGGTCCAAACGGAGTTAAGGCCTCAACAGCAAAAAATCCTACCCCCTCTGACAGATATTCAAGGGCACTGGACAGATGGGGGATAAAAGGTTTATACATCTTCAACCTTGGCAATCAGGGCTTTAAACTGTCCATTTCATATGCTTAAGTATCAACAACATGTTATGGGATTGCTGAAACAGAAAATGATGATGATTTCAGAATGTGCAGAAAATAAGGAATTGCAGGAATTACTGCATGCAGCTGAAGAAGTTGGAAAGCATACTTTGCAATGTGGGTTTGATTCCTTAGAGGCCTCCTGCAGGGCCGCAGTTGCTGGATCTGTGATTAGGAGGCATACCTGGTTAAAGGAACAACATTTGTCTGATCATGTTAAAGCTAAATTACTAGATGCACCTTTACAGAATGATTCTCTGTTTGGTATTAAGGCAGAAGAGGTTTTAAAGAAAATGGAAGACAAAGCTAAGTCTATGCAAACTGTTAAAGACTTCTTACAAGTGCAGCCACCAAGATTCAGTAGACACTGGCCTACAGAAAATTGGTCCGTTCCTGTGTCAGACAGAGCTCAAAGGGGCAAATCCAGACGCCTTTAGGGTTCCAGATACCAGGCGCAAGATTCATACAGGTCAAAGCAATGGGGCGCTTCCACCTCCAAATCTGGAGGAGATAAAGCGCAAACCTACAGAAAGCAATCCCAGTGACTTCCCTCTGCCTACACCAAGCACTTATCTTTTGGCAGCACCCATAGGGGGAAAGCTAGCACTTTTTGCTCAAAATTTGTCAGTTAATAACCCAGGACAAGTGGGTACTAAACTTAGTATCACAGGGATACAGATTCCATTTCCACACTCTGCCAATGGCAAATGGTTGGCCAGATCTGCCAAAAAAATTAATGGGCAGAGGCAGAGAAACAGGTTACGTCCCTCATGGATATGGGGGGCATTCAGATAGTACCAGAACAGGTAAAAGGGCAAGGTTTTTACTCAAGACTGTTCTTGGTACCCAGAAAGGACAAGGCCTGGCGGCCAATACTGGATTTATCAATTTTGAACACATACCTGGACATTAGAAAATTCAAAATGCTGACTTTGCAGCAGCTTCTGCCCATGCTGGGCAAGAATGCTTGGCTGGTGACTTTAGACCTAAAACAGGCATACCTGCACGTCCCAATAAGGGAATCATGCAGAAGATACCTCAGTTTCAAGGCTGGCTTAATGCATTACCAATTCTCTGCACTGCCCTTTGGCTTATCTACTGCACCCAGGGTCTTTACAAAGTGCCTGGCAGGAGTAATTGCATTTTGCAGACAAAGAAGTATACAAATATATCCTTACTTGGTCGACTGTCTCATTCAAGCAGAGAACAAGGACAGTCTTCTTTGACACCTGGCGTTTGTGAAAAAGCTTCTAACATGCCTAGGGTACACAATAAACTAAAATAAATCATAACTGGTACTCTCTCAAAAGATAACATTCCTGGGTGCAAGCTTGAATACAACTGCCCAGATGGCTTACCTCACGCCAGACAATCAAAGGCAACTGACTACTTACTTCAAACTGATGTCAACAAAAACCCAGTCTTCTGCAAGACAAATTCTGCCGGCTCTGGGCTTCATGGCATCCTGCATCCTACTGATTCCATATGCAAGACTGCATATGAGGAAACTTCAATGATACCTAAAAGGTTTATGGAGTCAACATTCTCACAGTCTGGAAACAGTGATTCCTCTCATTCCCTGCCTGCAACAGGAGTTTTTATGGTGGGCAAAAGCATGTCCCCAAAACATGGGACGGCCATTCACTCTACCCCCTGCCAATCAAGCCATAACAAGACGCATCAGATTATGCCTGGGGGTCCCACATGGCAGAAAGATTCATTCAGGGCATATGGTCACCAAAACAAATGCATCTGCATATCAACCAGAAAGAGATGCTAGCTGTTCAAAATGCCCTAACAGCCGTTAAGGACTTACTTCATCCAGGACAACTACTGATAAAGATGGGACAACACCATAGTCACGCGGTATATAAACAAGGAAGGGGGCACACATTCATACCCCCTTTGCAGATTAGCCATGGCACTGTGGGACACAGGTTTGACCTACCAAATACATCTTCAAGCTCAATTCCTGCCAGGAAAACAAAACACTCTAGCAGACGATTTAAGCAGAAACCTTGTGGATCCTCATGAGTGGAAACTAAATCCACAAGTCTTCAGCATGATAGCAGAGAAATGGGGAAGCCCAGACATAGATCTATTTGCCTCTCCTCAAAATTATCAGTTGAAAAGATTCTGCACAAGGACTTATCACAGACAAGCATGGAAAGTGGATGCCCTATCCTTCAGTTGGAAAAACCTATCAGTTTACGCCTTTCCTCCTCTGCCTCTTCGCACCAAGGTCCTCCTAAAAGTCAGACAAGAGAAACCAAAGATGATACTAATTGCCCCGGACTGGCCCCGCCAATACTGGTACCCAATCCTAAGGAACATGTCTCAATACCCAGCTTGGACCTTGCCTCAAGACCACAACTACTGTCCCAGCAAAACAATCAGATCCTGCACAATCAACTACAGACTCTGAACCTGGCAGCATGGCTGATCATGTAGTCATACAAACACCACCTCTCAGTAATGCTGTGATGGATGTAATTTTGGAAGTCAGAAGGCCTAGTACTAGAAAATCGTATTCTGACAAATGGAAGAGATTCTATGCTTGGAATCAAGCACAAGGAACTGATACAGCAGAACCAAACATTCCTCAGATATTGCAATACTTAACTGAGATGCTTGACAAAGACCTATCTTTCTTATCAATTAGAATCCATGCCTCTGCCATTTCGGCTCATTACAATACAGAGCCACCAATCTTTTCTCATCCTTTACTAAAGCCGTATCTTAGAGGAGCCAAAAATTTAAGGCCTCCTAGAAGATCACCATTGCCTGCATGGGACCTCAATTATGTGTTGGAAAAGCTCACCCTGCCTCCATTTGAACCAGCTGCTACCGCTGATATAAAGTTCTTATCATGGAAAACAGCTCTGCTACTAGCAATTACTTCAGCAAGAAGAGTTTCAGAGCTACAGGCCCTCATGGCTGTAGAGCCTTTTTGTCATATTTTAGCCAGACAGGGTATCTCTGAGGACATATCCTACTTTTATGCCTATGGTGGTTGCCAGTGTGGCTCTTAACCAAGCAGTTCATCTGCCAACCTTCTATCCAAATCCGCAGAACAAGGGGGGGAGAGTTCTGCATTCCTTGGACATACACAGACAGCTAAGATTCTACTTAAGCAGGACTAAAGCTCTAAGAAAAACTGAGCAATTACTAGTGACATATGCTGCGGGATCAGAAGGCAAGGCTATTTCAAAGCAGACAATTTCAAAGTGGATAAGCGACTGCATCCGTTTCTGCTACTTACACCATGGTAAACCTATGCCCAAGGGCATTAGGTCTCATTCCACCAGAGCTGCAGCTACTTCAGCAGCCTTTCTAAGGGGAGTACCAACCAAAGACATTCTAGAGGCTGCTACTTGGAGTTCTGTTCACACCTTTACAAAGCGTTATCATTTGTCTCTCTACTCTAAATCCAGGGCAGGCTTTGCCACTGCAGTTCTGCAGGGCCTTATAGCTGCTCCTAATGCTGTTTAGCTCCAGCCTCACAACTATAGCTTTGGGATTTTACCTAAATGTAATGACTGCAACAGTGAAGCACAAAGAACATAGTACAGTTGTGTACACTTACCATAAATGTAGATGTTCGAGTGTATTCACTGTTGCAGTCCAGGTTACCCTCCCACCATCCCCCTGTCATTCTGGAGTTTATCTTTACTTCTCTATCTTCTACAACCTATGTGGTATATGAAGGTAAAGTTTATATTGATGCATGTGTGTATGTATGTATGTGTGTGTATATATATATATATATATATCTATATATATATATCTTTGCTACCTTTTTGGGGGCTGGCGTCGGCTGCATGTTTTATACCCCTGACGACCTGACGTCATGGAAGAGGAGACAGCAACCGACGCAGGACCCAAGACTTTGGAATTCAGGCCGACTGAGGGCAACCTGCCAGCAGATTACCCAAATGTATTGACTGCAACAGTGAATATGCTCGAACATCTACATTTATGGTAAGTGTACACAACTGTACTTTCCCATTTGGTATCCTGTGTGCTAGTTTTGATTAGCCTTTATATCTCATAGGTCCGCTTTTAGTTAGGACCTCATTTTCTTGCTTATTTAATTTATATATATATATATATATATATATATCTATATATATATATATATATATATATATATATATCTATATGTATATATATATATATATATATATATATATCTATATATATATATATATATATATATATATATCTATATATATATCTATATATATATATATATATATTGTGTGCATTGTTTTTTGCTAGTCTTGTTGCAGTCTTTTCTCTATGGGCCCGCGTTTGTATTCTGACTCCTAGAAATTGAAAGCTTGCGTGCAGTGTTGTTTGCTTGATTCTTTACCTGCTACTAATTTTCTGGCCTTCCTACGACTTAGCCTATCTAGCTAGGTCCGTTTAAGTTAGAGGACCTAGTCCTCTGCTATTTTCCTTTTTCCTCAGGACTAGGCCAGTTTAAGTTAGAGGACCTAGTCCTCTTTACTCACTCCTTTGTGTGTGTGTGTGTGTGTGTGTGTGTGTGTGTGTGTGTGTGTGTGTGTGTGTGTGTGTGCGCTTCTGCTTGTTAGGCCTAGGCTCGTTTAAGTTAGAGGACCTAGTCCTCGTTGTGCTTGTTGTGTACCTGTTTCTTATATAGCTGTTCAACATGTCTAAAGATTCTAAAGACCACAAACCTTTGGGTTTCAAAAAATGCATAAAGTGCTCCCAGAAGATGTCAATTACGGATGACCATAGTAATTGTGTATATTGTCTCGGAGCCATTCATTTGCAGGAAACTTGTTCTGCCATTCCTTTAGCCCCAGAGTTCTCCAGGAGTGGAAGAACAAGTTAATTTTGAAAGGTCTCCTCAAGCCTTCCTTCGAGGAAGACTTTCTTCATCAAAATCACCTTAATCCAAAAAAGAGAAGGTCAAGTCGGCCAAGAAGCATTCTCCGACGCTGACTAGTGTATCGGAACCTCCTCAGAAACCATCAAAACTTGACAACACTTCTACCTCCTCGGCCCCACTGTCCTCGGAGCCGGTCGAGGTTGTCGATGTTGGCACTGCATTGTCGGCCCCAAGCCTTTCAGAGCCGAATACTGAAAAATTGCATCAGAGCTGGTCCAGAGATCCTTTGGTGGTCTCCCCAATCTTAAGAGCTCCAATTTTACAGAGATCCAGATTGCCTACCCTGTCATCCAGATCCTCCAAGAGCTTATCAGAGGAAGACGTGGAGAGAGAGTAGTGCTTAAACTCCTGAAGTAGTCTGCTTTGCCCATATTGTTGTTGGCTCCGACCCAGTTGGTTCCGGAGCCACCTGAGTCCATTCTCCCTGTTGTGGTTCCTCCGAGCTGAGTCAGACCTTCGGAGCCAGAGTTTTTGGTGCCCCTCAAGCACTGACCTCTATCTCAGCACCTACTCTCTCTCTCATCAGCAGAGACCCCCAGCCTCAGGAGCCCCCATTGAGTGGCCCCCAGTCTTCCTAGACCTCCCCAGAATACCCTTCTGAGGAGCCCCCTCAGAAGAGGACATGCAAGAGGAAGCATGTAGACTTCCCGGATGAGTCCATTAATTCAGACATTGACATTGAGGAGTCAGAAGGGTCCCCCAAGTCGTCCTCTGATGTCTCCTTTATTGACATCTTAGAGATCCTTAAGCAGAGAGGCGGCTGGCCCACTGTCACCCCTTCTGATTAGGATTCAGTGTACCTGAAGCCTTTTGGGTCTCAACCTTCAGCCTCTTGGGTGTCTCCACCTTTCGATGAACTCTTAGACCTGTTTAGTTGGAAGGTGTGGGAGACTCCTGATGCTGTGGAGCCAGTTGCCAGAAGACCCAATAAATTTCTGTCTTCCTCAAAAGAGAAAGATTTTTTTGTCCAAGGGCGTGCCTTTAGATGCCATGGTGGTGGCAGCGGCCACTATGAAGGAGCTAGCAGAGACTTCTTCATCTGTCCATCCGCCAAATAAGGATTCCCGAATGATGGATAGATACAGGAAGCGCATCTTTTCTTCAGCGGCTTTTACTCAGATTGCTGAACTATCTCACACATTTTACTAGGCATCAAAGAGATCTCCTCAAGGAGTTAGGAGATATATTCTTCAAGGTACATCTACTGAAGAAGTCCCTGAGAAGGTTACTGAAGAAGTCCCTGAGAAGGTGTCTGCTTAGTTGTCCACCTTAAATTCCATTTTGCACTCCTTCATGAGGCTGATCTCCTATGCAGCCCGACGGAGTGAGCAGGGCAGCGTGTTCAGGAGTTTCCCTTGGGAGATGCTCCTGGATGCGCTTATGTAATTTTGCGGAGCCTTTCAAGTCTACCTTTACCAACGCCCCCTTTGGCTGTTGTTCATTGAATGCACCTAAGGTAAAAGATACACTCACCAGTTGCGAACAAGAAGGGAAAACTCTCTCTGCCGTGAAAGTACATTTTACCGTCCCCTCTAGACCATATCCCAAGGGTCAGAGAGGTGGTAAGATGTGGTTCAAAAAGTCCCAGAGATTTTTCATGGATGCACAGGGTGACTCCTCTTTCAGAGGCAGAGGAGCAGCTAATGGTAGTCGCCCTAGAGGCAGGGGGGGTCTGCAATACCAGGGAGGCCGTGATTCGTTTCAAGGCCATCCCTTTCAGTGCTCCTGATGTGGGGCCCGGCTCTGCTTCTCTGGAGCCAGTCGGGGGTCGCCTATCTTTGTATCCAGAAGCCTGGCTAAACATCACCCAAGACAAATGGGTACAAAGAATAATCACCAGAGGTGACACCATACCCTTTTCTCTTCCACCCCACACTCGCAAGAAGATCCCAGATGTTCCACCCAATCACAGGGATCAAGCAACGGTAGAAGTGCAAAACTTTCTTGCAAAGAGAGTCATCCAAACCTTCCCCGCAGACCAGATAGGATTCAGAAATTACTGCAGATTCTTTGTAGTGCCAGAACATACAAGGGACTGGAGGCCCATCTTTGGACCTCAGCAAGCTAAACAAATCTGTAAAGAAGGCCAAGTTCCAGATGGCGACACTGCAGTCTATACTCCCTCTGTTAGGGAAAGACAATTGGATGTGCTCCATAAACCTCCAAGATGGGTATACCGTATAAAAATGGACAGAGTATCCATGAGTCACTTATGCTTCTGGCTGGTAGCCAGTCATTACCAATTTCGTGTTCTGCCCTTTGGTCTCACCACAGCCCCAGGGAGTTCACCAAATGTATGGCAGTAGTAACAGCTCACCTGAGAAGTCTAGGGTTTCAAGTGTTTCTGTACCTGAATGACTGGCTTCTGACTGCCACCATCAGAAATCTACTCCTACAAACCAGAGATTCCACCATCCAGCTTTGTTCCCAGCTGAGGATTACAATAAATTGGGAAAAGTCTGCCTTTTCTCCCTCTCAATTTGTGACTTTTATAGGCGCAGAAATGGACACAGTCGCCATGTTAGCTCGTCTACCTGCAGAAAGAATTCAAAATCTCAGACAACAAATTCTCAGTTTACTTCCTCTACAGAAAGTCAAGGCAAAGACAGCGCTGAAACTCTTGGGGACCATGGCCTCCACCATAACATTAGTCCCTCCAGCCCGATTACATATGCAAATTCTCCATTGGCTTCTATCTTCCCAGTGATCTTTTCAACAACTGCCTCTATCTCACCATATCATCATAACAGAGTCTAGCAAAAAGGACCTTCGTTGGTGGATTCAACCCGACCAACTGTGACAACAGGCACTCCATTCCTTCCTCGCCAACCCTTTGCTACTGTGACCATGGATGCCTCACAAATAGTGTGGGGGGCATTACCTAGGCAGGACTGTCCAAGGCACAAGGCAAGATCATGAGGCTCACCTGCATATCGATGTTCTAGAGATGAGAGCAGTGCTTCTAGCATTGCAAGCACTTCACGACTTTCTTCCTCTAGGGACAATAGCAATCCAGTCAGGCAACATGTCAGTGGTATGGTATCTCAACAAGCAAGGAGTTACCAGATCTTACCCCCTTTGTCGAGAGGCCCTTCGTGTTTGGAAATGGGCAATTTCTTCCCAACGCACATCCTGGGGACAACCAATGTGATAGCCGACAAGCTCAGCAAGGCAATCTTGATGCCTCACGAGTGGTCTCTGAATCAGGAAATAGCAGAACAGATCTTCCGCAAATGGGGACAGCCTTGCTGTGATCTCTTCGCCAGTCCGATCAACTCCAAATGCAGCAGCAACTTCTCCCTTATTCCCCCTCCGGGAGAGCCACCGAGAGACGCACTTTTTCACGATTGGCCCCAGGACTCCTTTGTGCTTTCCCTCTCTTTCCTCTCATATCCAAAGTGATTCAGAAAGCAAAGTTATTGGGAAGCAAAATGATTATCATCACTCTTTACTGGCCTCATCAGATTTGGTTCCCCTTTTTCGGGCCTCATCTACTAGACTATCCATGGACTCTGGACCCAGTCCCAGACCTCTTGACACACATGTCAGGCTCCCTTCACCCCTGCCTCCACACCCTCAATTTGACAGCGTGGCTGCTCCAATTCCATCCCTAGTCGGGCTTCATGATTTTTCACCTGCTGTGACCCACATCCTTACGTCTTCTCGTAAACCTTCCACTAGGAAGTTATACACTAGCAAATGGAGAAGGTTTCCTATCTGGGCTTAAGAAAGGAATGTAGATACTTACACTGCTTCCATCCCCATGATTTTAGAATTTTTGTCTGAACTTTTCCATCAAGGATCTGCTGCTGCCACAATTAGGGTCCAGTTGGCAGCGATATCTAATTTTCAATTGAGTCAGCATGAATCAAACCTGATGTCCCAGAGATTGTGTAAAACCTTCTTTAAGGGTGCTACTTTGCTGAGATCTCCCATGGATCTAAACTTTGTGCTGTCCAAACTAACTTCACTGCCCTTTGAACCTGCACATTCTTGCCTATTGAAGTTTCTGTCTTGGAAGACCTTGATCTGAAGTAGTTAACTTCATTCTTTCTGCACATATGGGTATACGGATCCGAGACGGCAAACTTTTCAAGCATCAGCTCCGAGCTCCAAGCTCCTCCCTTACCTATATTACATCACTTCCTCCTATCTAGCCCCAGATCTCGTTTGCTGCTCTGTGAGTCAGCATCGTGGTCTCTGAGCTCTAAGCAAGGTGGTAAGGTTCAGGGACAGCCCGTGCCAAAGCAACCCCAGGTTGTTCCCCTCAGCGAACCCCCGGAGGCTTACGAATCCTCTTGAGAGAGTCCCGCTGGAGAGGAACCTCGTAAGCGCAAGTTTAAGAGGAGGCACTTGGACTCCCCTGAGTCCATTACCACTGATACGGACTTGGATGAAAGAGAAGGGTTCCCCCAGATCACCTACCGAGGACATCTCGTTCTGAGACATTATGGAGATCCTCCGCCAAAGAGGAGGTTGGTCAGCCCCCAAATCCTCTGCGAATGAGTCCTTATTCCTGGAGGCCTTTGGCGCTGGACCATCTACTTCCTGGGTCTCCCCTCCAGCTGACCCTTTGGTTGACCTTATCACCACCAGGGCATGGAAGAATCCTGACACCATAGAGCCTATACCCAAAAGGCCAGACAAAATCCTTTCCCCGCCGTCAGACAGGCAGACATGGTCCAAGGGAGCCCCGGTAGACGCTTTGGTGGTTGCAGCAGCCACAAAGAGGGAACTGGCACAACAGAGTTCCTCGGTTCATCCACCAGACAAGGAGTCCTGGTCGATGGATAGTTTTGGAAAGTGCATGTACTCGTCACTGACATTTTCTGTCCGTGCGCTGAATTACTTGGCACATGTCATCCGACTGCAGCGAGTCCTTATATCAGAACTAACTGAGTCGCCCCCGGAGTCTCTTTCGCAGCAGGACAAGCAGTCCTTTACTGCGAAAATGACTACACTGAAATCAGTGACAAATACCACTATGCGTCTCCTCTCTCATGCTACGGAGGGAGCCGCTAGAGCTGCTGATACAGGCGTTGCCTTGAGGCGACGTGCCTGGATCATGCTGTGTCAATTTGCGGACCCCTTTAAGGCGTCTTTCATCAACGCCCCTTTCGATGGATCATCCCTCTTTGGGAAGACTTTACGTGACACACTAACTCAGAGTGAGAAGGACGGAAAGACTTTGTCAGCTTTCGGAATCCGCTTCTTTAACCCCCAGAAGTCCTATTCCAGGAACCAAAAGGGGCAAAAGAAGATATGGTTCCGGACTTCAGTTTTTTCGTGACACTCAGGAATATTTGTCCCCCAGAGGCAGAGGGGGACAAGACTGACGGCGTCCCAGAGGCACAGGGGGTCCCAGAAACTTTGGGTCTAGGGAACCTTTTTCTGACGGACCCGGACGGCAAGCCTGAGGAGTTGCCCGGCTGCTCTACTCTGGAGGCAGTCGGGGGGAGATTTTCCTTGTATCCCGCGGCATGGGAGTCCATTACTGCAGACCGCTGGGTGCTAAACATCATATCCAGAGGATATTCTGTCCCCTTCATTTCATCTCCCATAACTCCAACACGCCTTCCAGATGTTCCACCCGCTCACAGGGAGGCTGTAGCATTAGAGGTTTCGAAGCTGTTACAAAAATGAGCCATCGAGCCGGTCCCCCCATATCAATCCGGATCAGGCATCTACTCCAGGTTCTTTTTAGTGACAAAGAAAATGGGGGACCTCAGGCCCATTCTGGACCTGTCTATTCTCAACCTGTCGGTAGAGAAACAAAAATTCCGTATGGTCACTCTAGAGTCCATTCTACCGTTTCTGAGAGAATGCGACTGGATGTGCTCATTAGACCTCCAGGACGCTTACTATCACATCAAGGTCCACAGGAGCTCCAGGAGGTTTTTGCGCTTCCGGCTAGGGGCCAGTCACTTTCAATTCAGAGCCCTACCCTTCAGTCTCACCACAGCCCCCAGGGTGTTCACCAAGGTTATGGTGGTTGTAGCGGCTCACCTGAGACTTCAGGGCATTCAGGTATTCCCCTACCTAGACGACTGGCTCTGCTGCATCCACCAAATGTCTCTTGTGTCAGGCCCTACACTACTTCCTCGGCCTGGCTCGCAAGTTAGGCATCACGATCAACCTCAAAAAGTCCCACCTGACTCCGGTTCAGATCTTAGACTTCATCGAGGCACGGTTGGATTCGATTCAAAGATTTTTCTCACCCCAGAAAGGATAGAAAATCTCAGACTCCATGTATCAGCTATCTTGGATCACTCTGTAGTCACAGCAGCCGATGTTCTCAGGGCTCTGGGTTCGATGGCAGCCTCAATCTCTATCCTCCCTCTCGCATGTCTTCACATGAGAGTCCTTCAGTGGAATCTAGCAGTTCAGTGGTCCTGGCTAGACCTTCCGATGAGTTTCCACATCCAAATCAACCGGACATGCAGAAGATCACTTCAGTGGTGGCTTCAATCAGCAGACATTTTTGCGGGGCGCAGCTTTCTAGCCCATCTGGCTCAAGCCACGGTGACCACGGATGCCTCCCAGCTCGGGTGGGGGGGTACTTCCTAGGAAGAATGGTCCAAGGCACGGGGTCCCTTCCAGAGACCAAGCTACACATCAGTGTCCTGGAGATGAGGCCAGTGCTTTTAGCGTTGAGAGCCTTCCACCCTGTCCTACCTCCGGGGACGGTAGCCATTCAATCAGACAACATGTCTGTAGTCTGGTATATAAACAAACAGGGAGGGACCCGATCCTACCCCCTTTGTCACGAGGCCATGAATGTTTGGGAGTGGGCCATATCCACCAGCCGGTTTCTCATAGCAACGCATATCTCAGGACGCTCCAACATTCTAGCGGACAGTCTCAGCAGGGCAATCTTTCTGCCTTATGAGTGGTCTCTGAAACAGTCAGTGGCGGAGAAGATCTTCCTTGTTTGGGGTCAACCTTGCTGCAATCTCTTCACATCTCCTTCCAACACGAAGTGCAGCAACTTCTTCGCTCTGATCTCCCCTCCGGGGGATGTCCCCAGGGACTCTCTAGTCCATACTTGGCCTCCCGTGCTATTGTATGCTTATCCCCCGTTGCCTCCTTATTCCGAAGTTCCTTCAGAGAGCTTGCCGGCTGCAGTGCAAAGTCATTCTCATAGCTCCCTTCTGGCCACACCAAGTGTGGTTTCCCTTCTTATGGTCTCACCTGTTGGCTCCTCCACGGACTCTAGATCCATGTACGGATCTAATTTCTCACCTGTCGGGCATGCTGCTGCCCAACCTGGACAGTCTCAAGCTGACGGCGTGGCTGCTCCAGTTCCCATGATCATCAGGACTCCCGGACTTTCGTCCCCTGTTAAGAATATTCTGATAGCTTCTCTTAAAGCATCCACTAGGAAACCCTACAATAGCAAGTGGAGACGTTTTTGCGTTTGGAACTCTCAACGCAATCAGAACCCGTTTACAGCCCCCGGTCCAGTCATACTGGATTTTTTGGCCAATCTTTTTCTATTGGGCGCAAGTGCTTCCACCATCAAGGTTCAACTGGCTGCTATTTCTAATTTTCATGTAGGTGAAAATAAGGTTGCTCTGGCATCTGCCAAACTGTGTAAAGCTTTCCTGAAGGGCACTTTTTTATTGCGACCACTAGTTAAAGAAACAGTACCCCCCTGGGATCTGACTTGAGCCCTGCAAGCTTTGACTTCTCCCCCTTTCGTGCCAGCCGGTTCAGTTCCAATGAAGTTTTTGTCGTGGGAGACAGGATTCCTGGTTGCCATCACTTCAGCTAAAAGAGTTTCAGAGTTGCAGATCTTATCCTCCTTGCACCCCTATTTGGTTTTCCACAAGGATAGGGTTTTGCTGCGTATGAACCCTTCTTTTCTTCCGAAAGTGTCCTCAGCAGCCAATATCAACCAATCTATAAATTTGCCAGTCTTCTTCCCAAATTTCCAAAATAGAGGTAAACGTAAGCTTCATTTATTGAATGTCCTTAGACAGCTACGTTTTTACCTCCATAGGACTAAACCCTTCCGGAAATCGGATCAATTGTTTGTCTCTTTTTCTAAACCATTTTTGGGCAAAGCAGTTTCGAAAGTGTCCTTAGCAAGGTGGATCACTCTTTGTACTGCACAAGTTTCTAAGGACAAAGGTTTATCTCCTCCTGGTGTATAGAAGGCTCATTCCACTAGGGCAATGACCACTTCTGCAGCGTTCTGGTCAAGAGTTCCGTTAGACGATATCTGTGCACGGCGACTTGGGCCAATTCGCACACATTCATCTCTCATTATAAATTGGATCTTATTTCTAGAGGGAGAGCATCCTTTGGCTCTGCGGTGCTCAGAAATATCCTTCCATGAGGGCCTCCCAGGAATACTAGTAGCTGGGGACTCTTGTCCCATATGTGCAGAAAGAATGAAGTTAACTACTTCAGATATAGAAGTTATGTACTTACCATAGCGTTCCATCTGAGTAGTTAGACTTCATTCTTCTCCACCTTCCCTCCCTCCGTCCCTCTCACTCTTCAGGTTTGTCCTGTTTAGGATTGTGGTTATATTGCCATTTAGTGACAGCAAACTTGATCTGGGGCTAGATAGGAGGAAGTGATGTAATATAGGTAAGGGAGGAGCTTGGAGCTGATGCTTGAAAAGTTTGCCGGTTCGGATCCGTATACCCATATGTGCAGAAGAATGAAGTCTAACTACTCAGATGGAATGTTATGGTAAGTACATAACTTCTATTTTCTAGCAGCCATCACATCAGCTAGACAAGTATCAGAGTTACAAGCACTGTCTATTAAGCCTCCTTATTTGATTTTCCACAGTGACAGAGTTTCTCTTCTTACAAATCCTTTTTTATCCCTAAAGTTTGCTGTCACACTAATTTGAACCAAACCAAAGAATTACCTGTGTTCTTCCCTAATCATTCTAACGCAGCAGAATACAAATTTCATCAACTGAATGTTCACAAGCAGTTACGGTTCTACCTTCACAGGACTAAGGAACTCACAAAGTCAGACCAATTGTTTGTATTCTTTTCTGAATCTAGAATAGGTCTGTCAGTCTGTAAAGTGATCTTATCTAATTGGATTTTCACTTGTATTTCCTTCATTTACTCCTCCAATGGAAAAACTCTACCATTAAGATTAAGGCTCATTCTACATGATCCCAGTCTCCATCTGCTGACTTCCGAGCCAGAGTTCCAATTGATAGCATCTGTGCAGCAGCAACTTGGGATACCCCTCGTACCTTTATTACTCATTACAAGTTGGACCTGACCTCAAGGGGTAGAGCCTTCTTTGGATCCACGGTACTCAGGAGTATTTTCCCTTGAGCCACCCAAGAATAAGGTGCTAGGGACGCTGTCCCATATGTAATAATGAAAGCGAAATATGACTACAGAACATAAAGAAGTTGTGTACTCACCATAACGTTCCATGTTTGTAGTCCATCTAGCCCTTCATTCTTACGAACCCACCCGTCTTCCCCCATCCTGCAAGGATCTGGAGACAGGATAGTCTTAACTTGGTAGGGCGGAGACCTTTGATTATTGTTGTTCTTTCTGGATAACCTTAGTTCTGTCTTTCTATAGTTTAGCAGCAAACAAGATCTGGGGATTGTACTAGTGCACTATGGGATACCTACCGAGTCACGAGCCAACTAAGAGACTTTGAGCTTTGTAATAGGCCGAGTCGGAGCCAAGGATTGGCTTCGAACCCATATGTAAGAATGTAGGACGAGATGGACTACAAACATGGAACGTTATGGGTAGTTGTTATTGTTGTGTCTTTTGGCTTTTTCCAGTTAGGGGTCGCCACAGTGGAACTCCGATCCGCTAATGATTGTCGGTAGATTTTTACGTGCCGAGCTGCCAGCCCTGACGCACAACCTTCACTGAAGGTACGCCCATTCACGCATGTCTCCACACAGAAGACGCTCTAGCTGAGAATCGGATAGGACAACGTCTTACTGTGAGGCGACAATAAATTTTTTTTATGGCATATGTTTCCTAGTTTATCGGTACCTAGTAAGTATTACGGAGTTTGTGTATTTCAGGTTCTTCGAGACTAATTAAGAATTGGATATAACTTTCAGGGTTAACCAAGAAGGCCCTGTAACATGCCATGATTTGGAAGTTAGTTTTATTTAGAGTGAGTTGAATGTCTGTAACTTTGGTTTGTGGATTTCCTCCCTCGAGGTAATGTGGTCTTTAACAAATATGGATACTCCACTACAATTCCTGTTGAGTGTAAAAGCGTGGTAGGTGCAAAACCCTGATATGAATCCACAGATGAATAGTGAAGCTAGGAACCACAGAGGACAGAATCCAACAATCCAAGACACTTTTTATTGATTTAGCACTTTCGTCAAGGTGAAAGGCTTCATCAGAATAACCATGTTTTCTAAAACACATCTTTAAATAACCCACCCCCAACTCACATTAGTTAAAATAAAAACATCACTTCCTCCAAAAAATAAACATCACTTCCTCCAAAAATAAACAATAAGAAAAACTTTTAAAATGTTTTTAAAATATTTGTTATACTGCTGGTAAAAATGCTCGCACATAAAAACAGCATAGATTGCACATTCCTGATAAAAAATAATATTCATCTGTGGATTTATTTAGTTTTGGTCATTCTGTTTCTGGTTTGGTCTTGCAATGGATGACCGTGAACAACCTGGGAGTACTGAGGATGCTTAGTTACAAGCCATTTTGAAGTCTCTTTCTTTCATGCAAACACTGTGAGTGATTTAACTAAGAAAGTTGACTTTTTACTAAACAAAATGGATCGGACTGTTTAGCAAGTGGAAATATTACTGGTACACAAAGCTTTGATCAGTTTGACATCACCCCAGCTCAAAGGGTTTGTTTCTTTGGTAACAGCAGGCAGAATCTTGGGACTTTTTCTCAAAACAATGTGATGTTCTTCGTGTTTCACTGTTGCAGTCATCACATTCGAGTTATCTGCTTGCAGTAGCCCTCAGTCGACCTGATTATCAAACTCTTGGGTCCTGCGTCGGATGTTGTCTCGTCTTCCATGACTTCAGGGGTATAAAGCATGCAGCCGGCGCCATTACATCAGTCTTTCTTGCCGTGTGGTCCCCGAAGCAGAAGCAGTTCTCAAGTGCTGGTCGGCCGACTCCTGAAATTTTCGTTTTCGAGTTTCAGATCCGAAGTCTTCAACTAAGCTAAGTACCCCATTGGTGATCCTTTTTCTTGCTCTAAACTGATGTCAGCAAAAGTTAACAATTGTATTTCTTGTGGAAAGCAAATACCTCATAAAGAATTTCATTCGTACTGCATTCCTTGCCTAGGCCCAGACCACGACGTACATCGCTGTCGGTTTTGTGCCTTATTCAAACCTCGTACTATTCGTCATCTGTTCATTTACGCATCCAAATATTTTGGTAATTGGTTAAATTATCCAGAAATGGCTTTGGTAAGCCATCCGACTACCGACATTCCAAAAAAACACAAAGATAAAGACAGAGAGGCACTGCATAGGTCCAAAGCTGCCGATGACGCTTCTCATAAGATAGTCGCCAATTCGCCGGTACTCAGTGAGGCACTTTTGCAGCCCCTGATGCCCGCTACTTCATTTTGTAGGCCTCTACTGAGACCCATTCCGAATCCAGTATGTCACGAGATGCTTCTTCAGCTGTGGAACCCTGTGGATGTCTCTACCTTGGATGGGTCTGGAGCAGCTGTGCAGGCTCTGGCTTCTGAAGGTGCATTCAGATCTACAGACTTGCATATTAAACCGTCACCATATTCTTCTTCAAGGCCTAAAACTCGATCCATGCCTAGAAAACCGACGCACAGACCGCATGGTCAGGCCCCTATGCCTGAAAAATAAATGATAAGAATGGCTGAAGACCTTATTACTCTAATCAGGGGAAGCCACCCTTCCACCTCTAAGAGACCTAGGACTGATTTTCCTTCTGATTCTTCTGATCAGGATTCTGAAATTTCTGTTTTTTCTGATGACCAGGATTTTCCCTTATCTACCTATGAGGATTCTGATGCAGATGACTCCATTCCCTCTGCTTCCCCTCCAGAGAATTTCTCTTTTGGTGAAACCTTGCATACTCTTAGTGAGCATTTCCACTGGGAAAGCTAGGATTGCTCTGACTATAAAAAGAGGCTTAGGGAATTCTTACTCCTGCCTCAGCCTCAACACAGACCTTTAGCTATCCCTCCTGTACTGGACATTGTAGATGATGCCTTCTCGGAATCTAGCCTGGCCCCTGACTCTTTACCTCCTGCTCCTAGAAAACGTGATGGGTATTACAGGGTACCTGACTCTCAAAAGTTCCTCTTTAAAAATCCTACTGTGGATCCTGAAACCATTTCACAGGGACCCAAGGACATTAAGGCTACTACTGTCAAAAATCCTACCCCCTCTGATAGAGATTCCAGGGTGCTGGATAGATGGGATAAGAAGGTATACACTTCTGCAGCTTTGGCCATTAGGGTCTTAAACTGCCAGTTTTATATATTAAAGTATCAGCAGCATATTATTGGATTGCTTAAACAGAAATTGATGTTGATTCCTGACTGTGCTGAAAAAGAATTACAGGATTTAATGCATTCTGCTGAAAAAGTTGGAAAACATACTTTACAGTGTGGTTTTGATTCATTAGAGGCATCTTGCAGGGCTGCTGTCACTGGGTCTATACTTAGAAGGCATGCTTAGCTTAAGGAGCAGTCTTTGCCAGATCATGTTAAAGCTGAATTACTGGATGCTCCCTTAAACCAAGACCACCTGTTTGGCAACAAAACAGAAGTAGTACTTAAAAAGATGGAAGAAAAAGCTAAATATATGCAAACTGTTAAAGATTTCCTGCAGGTGCAGCCTCACAGATTTAGTAGACATTGGCCCTCTAAGAATTGGTCCTTTCCTGCCTCTTCCAGGCCTTCTCAGTCCAAACCCAGAACCAGCAGAACACCCAGGCTTCAGTCCCAATGTACTCACAGGTATAAGCAGTGGGGGACTCTCGCTTCCAAAGCAGGGAGTAGTAAGACCCCCCCTCCCCTGTGGTAAACTGTCTCAGTGACTTTAACTTTAAACCTTCCAAGCCCTGCTGAACTGACTGTTCCTTTAGGGGGAAATATTGCCCTGCATGCAAAAAATTAGGAACTCATTACCCAGGACAAATGGGTTTTAAATATAGTTTCCCAAGGATACAGATTCCACTTACACTCCTTACCAACCCCAAACGGTAGGCCAGACCTACCCCCAAATCAGTGGGCAGACACTCAAAAGCAAGTTCTCTCTCTTTTAAGCATCAGGGCTATTCAGCCTTTCCCAGAAGAAGAATGAGGGCAAGGTTTCTACTCAAGACTTTTCCTGGTACCCAGAAAAGACAATTCCTGGCGTCCTGTCCTGGACCTGTCTATCTTAAACACATTTTTGGTAATCCCAAAATTCAAGATGCTGTCTGCTTCCCATGCAAGGCAAAGATGTCTGGTTGGCAACACTGGATTTAAAAGAAGCCTAACTGCACATCCCAGTAAGGGAATCTTGCAGAAGATACCTGTGCTTCAGAGCAGGCTATATACGCTGTCAGTTCTCTGCACTGCCCTTTAGCTTATCTACTGCGCCCAGGGTATTCACAAAGTGCCTAGTTCCAGTCATTGCATTTTGAAGGCAAAGAAATATTCAAATATACCCATATCTGGACGATTGTCTAATTCAGGAAGAAAGCCAGGACATACTATTAAATTAACTAGCAGCTGTAAAGAGATTAACTTCTCTGGGGTACACCATAAATGAAAAGAAATCACATCTAGCACCCTGCCAACAAATTGTATTCCTGGGAGCAAGCTTGAATACAACTTCCCTGATGGCCTACCTCACGCCAGAGAAACAAGTTCATTTAACTGCCTACTTGAAAATACTGGCCACAAAGACCCAGCTATCTGCAAGGAAAATACTGCATGCCCTGGTGTTCATTGCCTCTTGCATTCTACTAATTCCATATACAAGACTGCATATGAGGAAACCACAATGGTATCTAAAAAGCCTATGTTGTCAACATTCTCAGAATCTAGAAGCAATGATTCCTATCATACCTTGTCTACAGATAGAGTTCCTTTGGTGGGCAGAGGCTTGCCACCAAAACAAGGAACTGCCATTCACTGTACCCCCTGCCGCCCAAGCCCTAACAACAGACGCATCAGACTGTGCATGTGGGGGTTCACTTGGCAGGGCAGTGCTTTCAGGGCAAATGGAACCCAAGTCAAATGCACCTGCATATCAATCAAAAAGAAATGTTAGCTGTACAGAATGCTCTGACAGCCTTCAAGGACGACATTCTTCCAGGACAATTAATTGGCGAAGACAGGCAACACCACTGATATGTGGTACATAAACAAGCAGGGGGGAACCCACTCATACCCTCTCTGCAGACTAGCCTTGGCTCTGCGGAACTTAGCCTTGAGCTACCAAGTGCACCTACAGGCTCAATTCCTGACAGGAAAGCTAAATACACTGGCAGACGACCTAAGCAGAAATCTCATGGACCCACACGAGTGGAAACGAACCAAAGATATTCAACATGTTGAGAAACAAATGGGGGAGCCCAGAGATGGACCTTTTTGCTTCCCCCCAGAACTACCAATTGGATAAATTCTGCACAAGGACTCACCCCAAGCATGCTTGGAAAGTGGATGACCTGTCCTTCACCTGGAAAAACCTATCAAGTTATGCCTTTCCTCCTCTGCTTCTCCTCTCCAACGTGCTACTAAAGATCAAACAGGAAAAACCAAGGACAATACTGATTGCACCAGACTGGCCACGTCAACACTGGTACCCCCTCTTGCACAGTGTTTCACTGCTTGCACCATGACACCTGCTTCAGACCTCTGCCCTGCACTCCCAGCAGGAGGGCCAGATTCTGTACCCACAGCTACAAACCCTGAACCTGGCAGCCTGGCTAATTACGTGATCTCTCTGTTACCATCCCTCAGTAAGCAAGTGATGGATGTCATTCTGGAGACAAGGAGGCCTAGTACTAGAAAATCCTATGCTGAAAAATGGAAGAGATTCTGTTCCTGGAGCCAAACTTAGGGGATGGGCACAACAGCGCCCAATTTACCTCAGATTCTTCAATACTTAACTGAGATGCTTCACAAGGGCCTTTCCTTTTCCTCCATCAAAATTTACTCCTTAGCCATTTCATCTCATTACAATACAGAACCACCCCTCTCTTCTCTCATCCACTGCTGAAGCAATTCCTCAGAGGGGCCAAAAACTTAAGACCGCCCAGGAGAGCCCCTACTCCAGCTTGGGACCTTAATTCTTTATTGGAAAAGCTCACTCTACCTTCCTTTGAGCCAGCTGCAAATGCAGATGTGAAATTCCTTTCTTGGAAAACAGCCTTCCTTCTAGCCATCACTTTAGCAAGAAGGGTGTCCGAGTTATAAGCCCTCATGGCAGTGGAGCCTTTCATCATCTTTCATGCGGACAGGGTGTCCCTCAGGACCAATCCCACCTTCATGCCCAAGGTGGTATCCAGTGTGGCCCTTAACCAGTCCATTCATTTGCCAACCTTCTTTACTAATCCACAGAACAAAGGGGAACGAATACTGCACTCCTTGGACGTGCACAGACAACTTAGATTTTACTTGGACAGGACTAAACCTCTCAGGAAATCTCAACAGCTGCTGGTTGCATTTGCTGCAAGGTCAGAGGGGAAGGCCATTTCAAAGCAAACCATTTTTAAATGGATAGGCCATTGCATTCATTTCTGCTATAAGCACCATGGAAAACCTACCCCACAGGGGATAAGACCACATTCAGCCAGGGCTGCTTCTACCTCTACAGCCTTTCTCAGAGGTGTCCCTACCAGGGACATCCTAGAAGTTGCTACCTGGAGTCCTATACATACCTTCACCAAGCATTACCACTTGCCAATTTATTCTAAATCCAGAGATGGCTTTGCCGCTGCAGTCTTGGAGGGCCTTATAGCTGGTCCTAATGCTATATAATTACCTCCTCCCTTCCTTAGCTTTGGGAATCTACCAAAATGTGATGACTGCAACAGTGAAACATGAAGAACACAGTACAGTTGTGTACACTTACCATGAATGTAGATGTTCGAGTGTATTCACTGTTGCAGTCCTGGTTACCCTCCCTCCAGCCCCCTGACTTCTATTGATTATACCTGTATTCTTGTTTACTATGCTTAAAGCTTTTTGGTGTATTTGCTTTTTGTTGGAGGTGTAACCTTGTATATATTTGCTTCCCATTATGGGGGCACCTGACATCTGGGACAAGAAAAACTGATGTAATGGTGTTGGCTGCATGCTTTATACTCCTGATTATCTGATGTCCTGGAAGTTAAGACAGCATCTGACGCAGGACCCAAGACTTTGATAATCAGGCCAACTGAGGGCTACTGCAAGCAGATAACCCGAATGTGATGACTGCAACAGTGAATACACTTGAACATCTACATTTATGGTAAGTGTACACAACTGTACTTTTGGAACAGTTTCTCAACCCTGTAACAGTCAGGGACCTTTGCGTGATGCCACGGCAGTATTTTCGTTTGAGCAGTGGCAAAAAAACGGAGTTCAGCTTGAAAAACATGGTGCAAACTCTTCTAATGCTGTTGGCAGTTTAGAACAGCAATTTCATCAATTTAAGGAACTGTCGACCAAAATACAAGAAGCTGCAGTTGAAGAATGAGTATTTATTGGGGTGTATCCAGTGTGAACAGATAGCCAAAGGGCTCTGAATGTGGAAATACCATACAGGACTGGTAAAGGGTTCACAGTTGTATAAAGACTTAATTCTGTTTTTTAATAAGCAGGGTTGTGAACTGTTACATATTTTGGTTGGTGACAATAACCGGAAAATGGCAATGTTAGTAAGAGACATAGAGAAGCTGGATAACAGTATTAAAAATGACTTACTGTTTGAATACAAACAAGCTGATTTTTACAAGGTTTTTAGTAATGTAGAAAGTGAGCTATTGAGTCAAAAACCCGCAAGGAAAAGAAACTGCTAAGTGACCTGGGTGACTATGAGGTGGGAAGAGCAGACCCCCCCACACACATAAACACACAGGGTCAACAAGGGGTAGGTATGAGGAATACAATGCTGACAATTCTGAATCTAGTAACACATGTACTGATACCCCTTTAGACCCTCCACCTCCGAGGAGGTCAGAACGATTGATGAATTGGAGGCAGGAGAGACAAGGCAATGAGAGCTATATCCAGAACAACTATCAGAGCCAATGGAGGGGGAGACGGAACAACTACCGGAGGCAATGAGCCTCAGTGGAGAATTTGATAATGCTGATTGCACTGTTATTAAGAATTGGCTGGTGATATTAGTATTTACAACTACAGTCCGATGATGGTCACTGTTGAATGGGCTGAATTTTTTCTAAAGGCTTGAACTTTGTCCCTGCTACTAATTTCAGTTTTGTTGACACAATTATACAACTTAAGTTATACACTAGGAAGTTGAACTTAGCATTACATTTTTCTTCAGATAACCTGGCCTTGAACCAAGTAACACTACGTAGACCTAGTACCTTTATGCCCTCTACACACCCCACAGTACAAACATTTGAGATGTTATGTGACAAAGAAATCAGGGGGCTGGTACAAAATAGGAATCCTAATATGCATCACAATTTGACTACAAGTGAGGCAGTGGTCCTACAGGGCATTTTGGACTGTAGAGACAAGATTTATGAAACCTGACAAGGGTGGTGGATTAGTAGTGATGGGTCTTGATGATTACAATAGCAGGATGTTGGAGCTTTTATACAGTGATACATATGTAGAAGTCTTTCGCAATGAATTGAATATCGCCTACAGAAACACTGACTTACATATTGAACAATTGCTACTTAATGGTCAGATATCGACAGAGACACATGAGTACCTATACATAAGACATCCTAGGATCCCAACAATATTAGGGATTCCTAAAATACAGAAGTCCATCACTAATCCCCTCCCCCTTCGCCCTATAGTGGATGGTAAGGCCTCTAAGACATTTGTCTTAGCAAAATATGTTGACAGTGAGGTCAAACATGTACTGGATGGGAGAGAATCCGTTATTAGAAATTCTTGGGATTTTCTAGGGAAAATTAAACCCAAACTGTTTGACTAAGATCTGATATTTGTCACAATTGATGTGTGTGACGTGATGTTCTTCATGTTTCACTGTTGCAGTCATCACATTTGGGTTATCTGCTTACAGTAGCCTTCAGTCAGCCTGATTATCAAAGTCTTGGGTCCTGCGTCGGTTGCTGTCTCATCTTCCATGACGACAGGTAGTCAGGGGTACAAAGCATGCAGCCGACACCATTACATCAGTCTTTCTTGCCGTGCGGTGCCCGAAGCAGAAGCAGTTCACAAGTGCCAGTCGGCCGACTCCTGAAATTTTCGTTTTCAAGTTTCAGAACCAAAGTTTTCAACTAAAGCTAAGTACCCCATTGGGGATCCTTTTTCTTGGTCTAAACCGTTGTCAGTAAAAGTCAGAAATTGTATTTTTTTATATTTCTTGTGGAAAACAAATACCTCATAAAGATTTTCATTCGTACTGTATTCCTTGCCTAGGCCCTGACCACGACGTACCTTACTCTTGGTTTTGTGCCTCATTTAAACCACAAACTATTTGTCGTCGGTACATTATCGCTTCTATATATTTTGGTACTCGGTTCAATTATCCAGATATTTCTTCGGTAAGCACCCCCCCCCACTACAGATATTCCAAAAAAACGCAAAGATAAAGACAGAGACAGGCCACATAGGTCCAAAACTGCCGACAACGCTTCTCCTTAGCTAGTTGCCAGTTCGCCATTACTCAGTGAGGTGCTTTCGCAGCCCCTGATACCCGCTGTTTCAGATTCGCAGGCCTCTACTGAGACCCATTCGGAGTCCGGTATGCTGCAAGATGCTTCAACTGTGGATGTCTCTACCTTGGATGGGTCCGGAGCAGCTGTGCAGGCACCGGCTTCTGAGGGTGTATTCAGGCCTACTGACTTGCATATTAAGCCAATGCCATCTTCTTCTTCTAGGCCTAAAACTCGAACCATGCCTAGGAAACCGACACCCAGACTGTGCATGGTCAGGCCTCTTTGCCTAAAAAGCAAATGATAAGAATGGCTGAAGACCTTATTACTTTAATCAGGGGAAGCTTACGTTCCCCCCTCTAAGAGACCTAGGACTGAATTTGGTTACGATACTTCTGACCAGGATTCTGAAATTTCTGTCTCCTCTGATGACCAGGATTTTCCCTTAACTACCTATGAGGATTCTGATGCTGAGGACTCTAGTCCCCCTGCTTCTCCCCCAGAGGATTTTTCTTTTGGTGAAACCTTGCATACTCTTAGAAAGCATTTTCACTGGGAAAGCCAGGATTATTCTGATTCTAAAAAGAGACTTGGAGATTTTTTACTCCTGCCCCCAACACAGGCCTCTAGCTATCCCTCCTGTGCTGGACATTGTTGACGATGCCTTTTCGAAATCTAGCTTGGCCCCCGACTCTTTACCTCCTGTTCCCAGAAAACCTGATCGATATTACAGGGTTCCTGATTCTCACAAGTTCCTTTTTAAAAATTCTACTGCGGATCCTGAGACCATTTCACAGGGACCCAAAGGGCATTAAGGCTACTACTGCCAAAAATCCTACCCCCTCTGATAGAGATTCCAGGGCCCTGGATAGATGGGGTAAAAAGGTATACACCTCTACAACCTTGGCCATCAGGACCTTAAATTGCCAGTTTCATATGTTAAAGTATCAGCAGAATATTATTGGATTGCTTAAACAGAAAATGATGTTGATTCCTGATTGTGCTGAAAATAAGGATTTACAGGATTTAATGCATTCTGCTGAACAGGTTGGAAAGCATACTTTGCAATGTGGTTTTGATTCACCAGAGGCATATTGCAGGGCTGCTGCCACCGAGTCTGTACTTAGAAGGCATGCTTGGATTAAGGAGCAATATTTGCCAGATCATGTTAAAACTAAATTGCTGGATGCTCCCTTAATTCAGGACCACCTGTTGGGCGACAAAGCAGAAGAAGTTCTTAAAAAGATGTCGGAAAAAGCTAAATCTATGCAAATTGTTAATGATTTCTTACAAGTGCAGTCTCCTAGATTTAGTAGGCATTTGCCCTCAAAAAAACTGGTCCTTTCCTGCCTCTTCCAGGCATTCTCAGTTCAAACCCAGAACCAGCAGAGCACCCAGGCTTCAGTCCCAGGGTACGTACAGGACTAAGCAGTGGCGTGGCTCCCACTTCCAAATCAGGGAGTAGTAAGACTCCCCCCTATGGTAAGCTGTCTCAATGACTTAACTTTAAAACTTCCAAGCACTTCTCAACTAACTGCTCCTTTAAGAGGAAAGATTGCTCTGCAAGCAAAAAACTGGGAACTCATTACCTAGGACAAATGGGTTTTAAGCATAGTTTCCCAAGGATATAGATTTCACTTCCATACGTTACCAACCCAAAACGGTTGGCCAAATCTACCCCCAAATCAGTGAGCAGAGACTCAAAAGCAAGTTATCACTCTCTTAAGATTAAAGGCTATTCAGACTGTACCAGAAAAGGAAAAGGGACAAGGTTTCTACTCAAGACTTTTTCTGGTACCCAGAAAAGACAACTGATTTCAAAATTCAAGATGCTAACTCTTCATCAGTTGTTTCCCATGATAGACAAAGATGCCTGGTTGGCAACACTAGATTTAAAGGAAGCCTACCTGCACATCCCAGTCAGGGAATCTTGCAGAAGATACCTATGCTTCAAAGCAGGCTGCAAGCACTATCAGATCTGATATTGTTAATCCTCTTTCATTCCGTACGTATGGGTATCTGTTCCGAGCTCTGAACCGAGCCAGGCATTTTCCAAGCTCGCGTCAACTTCAAACTCTCAAGCTAAACTCTTGCCCACAATTCCCTTCTCCCTGTTACCTCAGATTTCATTTGCCGTGTTGCCATCCGGTCATGTCAAGCTACTTCTCTTGAGTTAAGTACAGTCAATTGTTGTTTAATTGCTTTACAAATGACTTTTCTGTCAGAAAAGTTAATATGCTATTGTCTCTTGCCCTATCACATCTAGCGTTCATAATTTCTGGATGTTCATCGTGATACCCTGCTGCAGTCATCACACTTGGGTTATCCTGCCATCAGGCGGTCCCGCAGTCGGCCCGAATTCCAAAGTCTTGGTCCGGCGTCGGTTGCTGTCGCTTCTTCCCTGACATCAGTGCGCCAGGGGTATTTAAGAGGCATCCGACGCCATTTTCTTCAGTCTTTCTTGCCGCGCGGTGCCCGAAGCAGAAGCAGTTCGCAAGTGCCGGTTGGCCGACACTTGAGATTTTCAATTTGAATTTCAGTCCGAAGTCTTCATTAAAGCTAAGTACCCCGTTGGGGAACATTTTCTTGCCTCAGTCCGATGTCAGAAAAAGTTAACAGTTGATTTCTTATGGGAAGCAAATACCTCATAAGGACTTCCATTCCTATTGTATTCCATGCCTAGGCCCAGACCACGACGTCACAGGTTGTCGTTTTTGCGCTAGGTTTAATAAACGAACTATCAAATGCAGTTTTGACTTCGCACGGCATTACTTTGGTAGGAAATTTAATTATATCATGCCGTCAGAGCAGCCGACGACCACCACTCATAAAAAAACGCAAGGATAAGGACAGGCAGCCTAGGAATAAGCCAGACACTGAGGCCTCAGTTGGACCTGTCACCGGTTCTCCGGTTTTCAGTGAGGCGCCTATGCAGCCCCTGACGACCGCAGAACTGGAACCCCAGACAGCTGCGGACTCCCAAGCGGAGTCCACTAGGCCGACGCAGCTTTCTACCAACACCGGAGCAGAACTAGACACCGGTGCAACGGAAACACCTTCGGGTGCAGAAGGTGTCTTCAGACAGACTACACTCACCATTAAATCTTATGCTAAACTTAAAACTCCTTTAAAACCAAAAAAAAATGTACATCAGGCTACAGTTCAAGTCCCCATGCCTAAGAAACAGATGCTTAAGATGGCTGAAGGTTTAATTACCCATATCAGGGGTTCCCATCCCCCTCCTGATAAAAGACCAAGACAAGAGGATTATGCATCCTCTGACCAGGTTTCTCTCCTCAGATTCTTCTGAGGAACAGGATTACACTTTTCACCTTATGAGGATTCTGAGGCTGAAGATTCCATTCCCTCGGCTTCTCCTCCTGAAGACTACTCCTTTGGGGAAACTTTGCATACCATGAGGGAACATTTCCACTGGGAAGGCCAGGATTACTCAGATTCTAAGAAAAGGCTCCGAGAGTTCCTTTTACTACCCCAGCACAGACCTCTTGCTATCCCTCCTGATGTCCTTCAAGAATGCAACTGCAGTCATAACATATGGGTTGTCCTGCCTCAGGCAGCCCTCGGTCGGCCGGATTCCAAAGTCTGGGTCCGACGTCGGCTGATGTCGCATTTCTCTCCGACGTCAGAGCGGCTGGAGTATATAAGCATCAGCCGACGCCATCTTCTTCAGTCTTTCTTGCCGCGCGGTGCCCGAAGCAGAAGCAGTTCGCAAGTGCCGGTCGGTCAGCTCCTGTATTCTTCGAAACCGAAGTCATCAAAAGCTAAGTACCCCGTTGGGGACCTTTTCTTGCCTCAGCCGATGTCAGAAATTACTGAAAAAGTAAATAATTGTTTGTCTTGTGGTAAACAAATACCTCATAAGGATTTCCACTCTTACTGCCTCCCTTGCCTTGGCCCAGACCACGACGTCTCGGCCTGTGCCGCCTGTGCTCGCTTCAATAAGCGCACTCTCAGGCGCCGGGCGGAGTTCGCTGAAGACTTTTTCGGCGAAAAATTTGATTATACAATGCCGTCGGAACAACCAACAATGCAGACTCCTAAGAAACGAAAAGACCGGGACCGACATCCTCGGCCCGCGTCTTCCACAGACACCACGCCAAAACTAACCGCGAGTGCCCCGGTTCCCTCAGAGGCGGTTATTCCACCGCTCCGAACCGAAGACACCGCATTACCGATACCTCCGATACCGGAGGCCACTCCGCCAGTTATTGATTTTCCTCCGGATACTGAAACCGAGGAAATGCCCAAGACCATTGCTGTTAAGGTCACTCCTGCGCGTGGAGCAGCTAGGCCTCCCATGCCCATGTCTATCAAGGCCTACACACGTGCTAAGGCAGCCAGCAAGTCCAAGCATCTTACTGCTAAAACCTTACCTCAGCCTACTCCTGAAACTCAAATCATGTCTATGGCCGCAGATTTAATTTCCCTGATCAGAGGTTCCCAGGCCCATCCTGAGAGAGGATCCCAGCCTCCTTCTGATAAGAGGCCCAGGGTTGAACCCTCTGACCCTCTTCCTTCAGATGAAGATTCTGAGGACTCTGTTCACTCTGAAAGCCAGGAAGAGCCCTTCCAGACCTATGAGGATTCAGATGCAGAGGACTCCATTCCCTCGGTCTCTCCTCCTGAGGATATTTCTTTTGGGGAAGTTCTGCATTCCATGAGGGAGCATTTTAAGTGGCAAGGCCAGGAATATTCAGATTCCAGAAAGCGCCTTCGAACCTTCCTTAAAAAGCCCCAACACAGACCCTTAGCTATACCTCCTGTGCTTGATGTTTTGGATGATTTATACTCTGACTCAAATGTTACCCCTGATACTCTTCCTCCTGCTCCTGTCAAGCCTGACAGATACTATAGGGTCCCAGAAACCCATTCTCATTTCTTTAGGGCCCATGCTGTTGATTTAGAAACAATTTCCCAGGGGCCTAAAGGGGTTTCAGCTACCACCTCCAAAAACCCTTGTCCTTAGAGAGATGGGGGAAGAAGGTTTACACCTCCACTACTTTATCAATGGGAGCTCTCAATTGTCTCTTTCACATGTTTCAATATCAGGATTTCCTGTTAGATGATTTACAGAAAAGATTGGCCTCTCCTGAACCTTTAGATAGGAAGTCTTTGCAGGAGGCTGTGTGTAATTCTCAGCAGGTTAGCAATCACTTTCTACAGTGTGGATATGATGCATTGGAGGCTTCATGTAGGGCAGCTATGACAGGGGCGGTCATTCGTAGACATGCATGGTTAAAAGAACAACCTTTACCAGATCATGTTAAGGCAAAACTTCTTGACGCACCCTTGGAAAAGAACAAGCTTTTTGGTGCTAATGCTAAAGATGTGATGTTAAGTTGTCAATCTCGCCTTCATTCTTGCTTGATGGGTTCGGAGCCGATCCCTCGGCTCCGACTCGGCACTTGCTAAGCTCGAGAGTCACTTTTACCAGCTCGAGGCAGCCCCATATCCCATGATGCAAGGCGGTAAGTACCCAGATCTCGTTTGCCGCTTAGGAGGTCTTCTTTTACCAGCTCCTGGTAAGTTATTCACTTTTGTGAGATTTAAGCCCCTTTTAGTTAAAAAAACCTTTTATTGATAGTTTTAAGTTTAATTTGTAGTTTTTCTGACAGGAAATCCCTATCTCCTTAATTTTGTTAGTCAAACTTTTCCCTATCCCATCCCCCCCCTGTTAGGGTGTGTGTGTTGGTTTTATAGAATACCTTTTGGTATTTATTTAAGTTAATTTTGACTGGTGTGTGTGTGTGTGTTTTTTCAGCACCATGTCAAAGGAGAGGGTCTCAGGTTTTAAGAAGTGTGACTCGTGCTGTCAGAAGATGTCTCTGACAGACGGTCACACTTCTTGCCTGTATTGTCTGGGCCCTCTTCACCTGCAGGACTCCTGTGCTATTTGTCATTCCTTCAGCCAGAGAGTCCTGCAGGAGAGACGTAATAAGCTGATACTTAGGGGCCTTCTTAAGCCGGAGGGCTCTCCGCTAAGTCGGCTCCACCAAAATCAGCAAAATCTTCCAAGGCCCAGGCTTCTGTATCTAAGCCTGCGGCCTCGGCTCCGACTGCATTGAGTCGAGATCGCTCCGCTGGAGCCGATTCTGGCTTGACAGCCTTCGGCACCGATGGCTATCGGTGCCGAATCTGTGTTGACCACTTCGATGTCGGCTCCGATCGGCTCCGACACCCATGTGGCACAGGCATCGGTGTCGGCCTCGCTCGGCTCCGTCTCCCTTACTTTGGTCGCTGTGTCGGCTCGCTGGAGCCGATACATCGAGCTTCCTGTCGGCTCCGAGGTCGGCTCCGACAGGATCTATAGTATCGGCCGATGGCTCATTCCAGGAAGAGGTCGAGGTCTCCTTCCTTGGAGCCGATACTTTCGGCTCCGGCTTCACCTCTTCTATCGGAACGGAGCCATCGGAGCTGATCTTCAAGGTCGTCCAGGTTGTCAGATCATGACCTAGAGAGAGTGGTCAGTAGATTACTTAAGTCACAGGTACTGGCCCAAATGTTACACAGTCCGTCTCAACAGACGACTGTTGGTCCATACCCCGTTACAGTTCCTCCTTCAACTCTACCCCAGAGCTTGGAGTTGGAGTCTTCGGGAATGGTTACTGCTACGGCTGGAGGACGGATACCCCCTTCTGTTCCTTCAGCCTCTACTCTTATCTCCTCTTCGAGACCTTCCTTAGAGGGATTCGGTGGTCGGGCTTCCATGGTCTCCTCCGAGGGGGTGAGTGGCATCGGACCCTTGTCCGAACCCGCTCTTCCCCTTGGAGCCTCGGCCTTGGTGAGCTCGGCTCCGACATCTGCCTCGGAGACTTCCCTTTCGGTGGTCCCTGGAGTTCCTAGCTCTTCAGAGCTGGTTCTCTCGGACCTGCCTGGGATGGGAGCATTCGAGGTGATGAAGAGTGTACTGGCCACTGGTATCAGTCAGCAGTCTGTTCCCGTAGCTCCTCCCTCTATAGTACCTGTTGACATCTCTGCCACTTCTCTTGCTACAGGACCCAGAGATCCTCCGCCTCAGGTTTCCCCATTGGGAATTTCCCCCTCTTCCGAGGATTCTCCTGATGTTTCGGGAGATCCTCCTAGGAAGAGGACTTGTAAGAGGAAGCATGTAGACTCCCGAGTCTGTCACTCGGATACTGACTTTGATGAGTCAGAGGGATCCCTAGATCCGTCTCTGAGGATGTCTCCTTCTCAGACATCCTATAACTTCTGAAACAGAGGGGAAACTGGCCCACCAACAATCCCTCTGAGGATGAGTCAGTATACCTAGAGGCGTTTGGATCTCGGCCCTCCACCTCCTGGGTGTCTCCGCCTTCGACCCCTTATGCAGGTTATTGCACGAAGGCGTGGGCAGCTCCTGACACTGTAGAGCCAGTCCCTAGGAGGCCTTCAAAATTCATCACTGCCCCGAGTGACAAACAATTCCTTACTAAGGGTGTCCCGCTGATGCCATGGTGGTGGCTGCGCCACCAAAAGGAACTTGCAGATCCTTCCGTGCCCGTCCATCCTCCTAATAAGGACTCTAGGACCATGGATAGGTGCAGTGGCGGATGTTTTCCTCAGCGACCTTTGCTATGCTCGCTGAATTACCTATGTCACTTCACCAGACTCCAGAGATATCCTAAAGGAGCTGGGAGAAGTAGTTCAGGATCCTACAGCTGCAGGGGCTCAAGAAAAATTGCTTCGCAGCTAGGAACCCTCAATTCCATTGCAAACTCCTCCATGCGGCTAATATCTTATGCTGCGGATGGAGCGAGTAGAGCCGCAGGTACAGGTGTGGCTCTTAGGCCAAGCCTGGATGCGGCTATGTGATTTTGCGGATCCCTTTAAGGCCCTTCACAAATTCTCCCTTTGATGGGTCAGCTTTGTTTGGCCCTCAGGTGAAGGAAACCTTGACCAGGTGCGAGCAGGACGGCAAGACTCTTTCTGCTGTTGGAGTCCGTTTTTCCACCCCTTCTAGACCTTATCCCAAAGGACAGAAGGCGGGAAGATGTGGTTCCGTAAATCCCAAGGAGTCACGCGGATTCACGTGGTCAGTTTACCCCTAGAGGCAGAGGGGTAACAACAACAGGCCGCCTAGAGGCAGAGGGGTCCAAGAACCAGGGAAACAGGGAGCCTCTCTGACAAGCCCTTTCAGCATCCCTGAGGTGTTGCCCGGCTGTCCCTCCTTGGAGGCAGTCGGGGGAAGATTATCACTGTACCCAGAAGCCTGGCATTCCCTCACTCAAGACAAATGGGTACAGTCGATCATATCCAAGGGTTACATAATTCCTTTCGAGGAAAGTCCCTTCCCCTCAAGTTCCCTTCCAGATGTACCACCCGGTCTAAGGGAGATTGCAGAGTCAGAAATCGCAAAACTACTGCAAAAAAAGAGCCATTCAGCCAGTTACAATAGACCATTCAGAGCCCGAATCTACTCAAGGTTCTTTTGGTCCCCAAAAAGACGGGAGACTGGAGACCAATATTGGATCTCAGCAGACTCAACAAGTCTGTCAGGAAGACAAGATTCCGAATGGTCACTCTTCAGTCAATTCTGCCCTTCTTACAGAAGGACAACTGGATGTGCTCAATAGATCTTCAGGATGCGTACTATCACATCAAAATTCACAGACGCCAGAGGAGATTTCTCCGCTTTCGGCGGGGGTCGAGTCATTTCCAGTTCAGAGCCCTGCCCTTTGGTCTCACTACAGCCCCAGAGTGTTCACCAAATGCATGGCAGTGGTCACGGCTCACCTGAGACGTCAAGGATTCCAGGTGTTTCCGTATCTCGACGACTGGCTCCTGTCAGCCACCACCAGGCATCAGCTTATACAAGCCAGGGATTACACAATAGACCTTTGTTCTCATTTGGGCATCTCAATCAACTTGAAAAGTCATCCTTATCGCCCTGCCAGTCTATTACCTTCATAGGCAAACTTAAACACTGTTCGGATGTCAGCTACCCTTACAGAACAAAGAGTTTCAGACATTCAGACTCATGTCAGGATCATTCTGGCCAGCAAGAAAATACAGGCCAGAATGGTTCTAAAGGTATTAGGTCTCATGGCTGCGGCCATTACTCTTCTTCCCTGGCTCGATTCTACATGCGCCTTCTTCAGTGGATGCTGTTCACACAGTGGTCATACCAGCAACTTCCAATGCGCACCAGATTCTGGTGACACAGACATGCAAAGAGCATCTTGCTTGGTGGATCACATCGTCTCAGGTTCACCAAGGCAGGTACTTTGTACCCCATCCCCGATAGCCACTGTCACCACGGATGCCTCCCTGATCGGGTGGGGGTCATTATCAGGGCAGGATGGTTCATGGGACGTGGCAGCCGCTCGAGTACCATCTGCACATAAATGTCCTGGAGATGAGAGCAGTGCTTTTAACGTTGCAAGCCCTCAACGACTTTCTTCCCGTAGGGACAATTGCAGTCCACACAGACAACATGTCTGTAGTTTGGTATATCAACAAACAGGGCGGAACCAAGTCCTACCCTTGTGTCGAAGCGCTCAGACTATGGCAAGGGGCGATCTCCTCTCATCGGTTTCTGGTAGCAACGCATATCCCTGGGAAAACCAACATTATAGCGGACAGATTGAGCAGAGCTATCCTCATGCCTCACGAGTGGTCTCTCAAGCAATCTATAGCGGAAGAGATTTTTCTGGAATGGGGTCGTCCATGTTGCGATCTTTTTGCTACTCCCCAAAACAGCAAATGTCCAGACTTTTTCAGCCTCTTCTCTATCAGGCCATCCCCCCAGAGACGCTCTGACCCAGGATTGGCCCCAGGGACTTCTTTATGCCTTCCCACCATTTCCTCTGATCCCTCAGGTGATCCAGAAAGCTACCGTTTTGAGAGCCAAATTGATTCTCATTGCCCCTTACTGGCCTCGACAAGTTTGGTTCCCGTTCCTCCATCATCACCTTTTGGTGCAGCCGTGGCATCTGGACCCAGTGCCAGACCTTCTGATTCACCATTCGGGTCAGCTGCACCGGTCAATCCCTTCTCTCAACCTCACAGCATGGTTGCTCCACTTCCTTCCTTAGCCAGGCTTCCGTTGATCTCTAACCCAGTTAGAGACATCATAGTAGCTTCGCTAAAATCCTCTACCAGGAGGATTTATACAAGCAAATGGAAACGTTTCTCTTATTGGGCTAAGGCCCAAAATATTGATCCTTTTACTGCCCCTGTTCAGGCAGTCCTGGACTTCTTAGCAGAGATTTTTCATGCAGGCTCCTCTTCTTCCACAGTCAGAGTTCAATCGGCTGCTATTTCTAATTTTCATGTCGGGATAGCAGATCATAATATTATGTCCCATAGGCTCTGCAGGGCCTTCTTGAAAGGAATTTTCCTACTAAAGCCTCCAATCAGGAATCCTCCTCCTCAGTGGGATCTAAATTTAGTGCTGACATCCTTGATTCTTCCCCCCCTTCGAGCCAGCTGTTTCTTGTTCCCTGAAATATCTTTCTTGGAAAACTTTATTCCTAGTGGCTATTACATCTGCCAGGAGGGTGTCTGAACTTCATGCTCTTCGGTTCGACCCCTATTTGGTTTTTCACAAAGACAGAGTATCTTTGAGAACTAATCCATCCTTTTTACCTAAGGTCGCTTCAAAGAACAATCTGAATCAATCCATTGATCTCCCTGTATTTTTCCTAACTATTCAGATAGAGCTGAACAAAAGCTACATTATCTTGATGTCCACCGTCAACTTAGATATTATTTGGACAGAACAAAAAATTTAGAAAATCTGATCAACTTTTTGTTTCCTATGCGGATAATAAAAAAGGCCTTCCTGTTTCTAAAGTGACCTTGTCCAGATGGCTTTCTTCGGTCATCTCAGAAATTTATACGCTCAGGGGAAAACAGCTGTGCTCAAAACCTAAAGCACATTCAACTAGGAGCTTAGCTACTTCTACAGCCTTTCAAGCTAGACTTCCTTTGGACACTATTTGTGCAGCGCCACTTGGGCTACTCCTCACACTTTTGTTTCCCATTACAAATTGGACTTGGCCTCCAGGGACAGAGCCAGTTTTGGCTCTACAGTCCTCAAGAGTTTGTTCCATTGAGCCACCCAGGATAGAGGTGCTAGGGGCGGTCCCATCAAGCAAGAATGAAGGCGAGATTGACAACTTAACATTAAGAAGTTATGTACCTACCATAACGTTCCATGTTAGTTGTCTTCTCTGCTTCTTTCTTGCGACCTCCCTCCTTCCCCCTGGCCTGGACAAACCTTGTATAAGAAACTGTTATGCTGAAGACCATTCAGACCTGGTCCTTCTTCCATCTGTAAGTTTTCTTTCTTCCTTTGGGAAGTATTTTATGCTTGGTGCTATTGCCCTTTGTTAGCAAACGAGATCTGGGTACTTACCGCCTTGCATCATGGGATATGGGGCTGCCTTGAGCTGGTAAAAGTGACTCTCGAGCTTAGCAAGTGCCGAGTCGGAGCCGAGGGATCGGCTCTGAACCCATCAAGCAAGAAAGAAGGTGAGAGAAGACAACTAACATGGAACTTTATGGTAGGTACATAACTTCTTATTAAAGTCCATTGAGGAAAAAGCCAAGTCAGTTCAGACAGTCAAAGATTTCCTCTAGGTTCAGCCGCCCAGATTCAGCAGGAACTGGCCTTCTAAAAACTGGTCCTTTCCTAATCCTGAAAGATTTCAAAGGGGCAAAAACAGGCGTGCCCGAGGAAGAGGGCAATACAGAGGATCCTACAGGGGACGACAATGGCAACCAGCAAACCAAAGAAGTGACACAGGGGTTTCTCCTGCCCCGCAGGGACAATCTCAATGACTTTCCTCTAGTTCCGCTGACCAAGGAGCAAACAGAAGCTCCTTTGGGCGGAAAGTTATCTTTGTTTTCAAAAAATTGGCACAAACTGACAAAAGACAAATGGATTTTGGACATTATAGACCACGGTTACAGGTTCCATTTTCATACCTTGCCAAGAAAACAAGGCATGCCAAACCTTCCACAAAATCAGAGGGCAGAGGCTATCAAGCAAATTTCTCTGCTTGCTCAGATCAAAGCAATAGAAAAAGTTCCACAACAAGAACAAGGTCAGGGGTTTTATTCAAGGCTGTTCCTTGTTCCAAGAAAAGAAACTCAATGGAGACCAATACTGGACTTGTCCGCTTTAAACACTTTTCATATAGTACCAAAGTTCAAAATGCTGACTCTACAGCAACTCCTTCCCATGCTGGGCAAGGGGTCTTGGCTGATTACTCTGGACCTCAAGGAGGCATACCTGCATGTCCCTGTCAGACACAGCTGCAGAAGATACCTCAGATTTCTTGCAGGGCCAGAGCATTATCAATTCTCAGCATTGCCATTTGGCTTATCTACTGCGCCCAGAGTATTCACGAAATGCCTGGCATCAGTAATTGCTCATTGCAGGCTCCAGGGGATTCAAATCTACCCGTACCTGGACGATTGCCTCATACAAGCGGACAACAAACTAACCTTGACAAAAAACTTGAATTATGTCATACACTTGCTACAGGCTCTGGGATACACAGTCAACTTTCAAAAGTCATGACTTCAGCCATCCCAGCAAATAACCTTCTTAGGAGCCAAACTAGACACAGCCTCTCAAATGGCTTACCTGACAGAAGACAAGCAGAAGAAGTTAACCCATTACTTCAAAAGTTTAGCAAAGCTCACCCAGATGACTGCAAGGAGTTTCCTACAGGCCCTGGGTTACATGGCATCCTGCATTCTCCTGGTTCCACTAGCAAGACTACACATGAGAAAGCTTCAATGGTACTTAAAAAGCTTATGGTCTCAACACAGCAACAACCTAGAAGCAACTATTCCACTCATTCCATGTCTTCAAAACGAATTTCTATGGTGGGCCACAGTAAGCCAGTCAAACACAGGTATGTCGTTCAAAAAACCTCAGATAACACAGACCATGACCACAGACGCCTCAGACCTTGGATGGGGGGCGCACATGGAAGGCAGATGTATTCAAGGGCAATGGTCTCCAAGGCAAACACATCTGCATATTAACCAAAAAGAAATGCTAGCAGTAATGCATGCCATCGAGGCCTTTGGACAACAACTTCAACAAGGCCACCTACTAATACGGACAGACAACACCACTGTGATGTGGTACATAAACAAGCAGGGGGCACTCATTCTTACCCCCTTTGCAGACTGACAATGAATCTTTGGGAAAAATCACTGGGTCTAAACATACAGTTACAATCCCAGTTTGTTCCAGGCAAAGACAATGTTCTGGCGGACAGTCTAGCAGGAATTTCCTACACCCCCACGAATGGAGGCTACATCCAGACATCTTTATACGACTCACCTCGACAT
Source organism: Protopterus annectens (assembly GCF_019279795.1). NCBI lineage: Eukaryota > Metazoa > Chordata > Ceratodontiformes > Protopteridae > Protopterus > Protopterus annectens. Next base: position 527,288,481 of record NC_056734.1, read on the forward strand.
GGGGCAGGCCGGACGTAGACCTATTTGCCTCCCACATCAATCATCACTTACAAAAGTTCTGCTCAAGGACATATCATCCACAAGCATGGAAAATAGATGCCCTCTCATTCAACTGGAGCTCCCTAATAATTTATGCATTTCCACCTCTGCCACTGATGACCACAGTGTTATTAAAGATCAAAGCAGAGCAGCCGAAGGGGATCCTAATAGCTCCAGACTGGCCAAGACAACACTGGTACCCACTACTACGGAGCATATGTCACAACAAAACGTGGACCCTTGCACAATGGCCCCAACTTTTGACTCAACACAACTTCAGGACAGTTCATCCCAACATCCAGACGCTACAGCTAACAGCTTGGGAAATCCCATAAATAACCTCAATTTACCTCTCTCCAAGGAAGTTCAGCGGATACTAACAGAAGCCCGCAGACCATCCACCAGAAAGGCTTACTCAGCCAAATGGAAGAGATTCAGCATTTGGAATACCAACAAGGGTCATGATGCATCACTTTTGAGCATTCCACTCATTCTGGAATACTTGGTAGATATGCTACATAACGGACTCTCATACTCTTCCATAAAAATACATGCTTCAGCTATCTCAGCTAGATACAACACTGATCCACCTGTGTTTTCACATCCTTTGTTAAGGTAATTTCTTAGAGGAATCAAGAATATAAAGCCCCCAAGAAAGGCACCAGTACCAGCTTGGGACCTCAATTTTGTCCTAGAAAAATTGACTCTACCTCCCTTCAAGCCAGCAGCTTCTGTGGATTTACAATTTCTTTCCTGGAAGACAGCTTTCCTGCTGGCCATTACCTCAGCAAGAAGGGTTTCGGAATTACAGGCCTTAATGGCAGTACCACCGTTCATAACTTTTCACAGAGACAGGGTCTCCTTACGAACCAGCCCTACCTTTCTGCCAAAAGTGGTATCTAGGGTTTCTTTAAATCAAGCAATTCACCTGCCTACTTTCTTCCCCAATCCTGAGAACAAAGGGGAAAGACTGTTACATACCTTGGACATACACAGACAACTTCGCTACTACCTAGACAGAACCAAGACCAATAGGAAGTCTGATCAGTTTTTTGTAGCTTACGCCCCTGGAGTACAAGGAAAAGCAATTTCCAAACAGACAATTTCAAAATGGATTGGACATTGCATCAAATTCTGTTATTCCTTCCATGGAAAATGTGTGCCAGCCAATGTCAGACCACACTCCACCAGAGCTACAGCCACCTCTACAGCTTTTTTAAGAGGGGTGCCTACAAAAGACGTTCTAGAAGCTGCTACATGGAGCTCCGTGCATACATTCTCCAAACACTACAACCTCCCTTTATATTCCAGATCCAGAGCAGGCTTTGCTTCGGCAGTCCTGCAGGGATTGATAGCTACACCATCCTTTTCTTAGAGCATACCACCTCCCCCAGCTAAGCTATGGTATTCAACCCATGTGTTATGACTGCAGTTGCATTCTTTAGTACAGTTTTGTACCTACCATAAATGTAGATGTCCGATAGATATGCAACTGCAGTCGGGTTTTCCCTCCCTCCTTCCCCTCTATGCCTTGGGTCCACTCCTCTCCCTGTTATCCTTAGCTGGGGATATCTGTTATGGTGTATCTGTTTATTGCTTATTTATTGTCTGGAAACCTATTATTGTCTTCCAATTTGATTACAGCCTTCCTTGGAGGGCACCTGGCATCTGGGACAAGAAACACTGAAGAAGATGGCGTTGGCTGATGCTTATATACTCCAGCCGCTCTGACGTCGGAGAGAAATGCGACATCAGCCGACGTCGGACCCAGACTTTGGAATCCGGCCGACCGAGGGCTGCCTGAGGCAGGACAACCCATATGTTATGACTGCAGTTGCATATCTATCGGACATCTACATTTATGGTAGGTACAAAACTGTACTTTTTAGATATTGTGGATGATGTTTACTTGGAGTCTAGTTTTAATCCAGACTCTCTACCTCCTGCTCCAGCCAAACCAGACAGATACTACAGAGTACCTGACTCACACAAATTCCTTTATAAAAGCCCTGTAGCTGACCCAGAAACAATTTCCCAGGGTCCTAAGGGAGCAAAAGCTTCTATGGCTAAAAATCCTGTGCCCTCTGAAAGGGATTCCAGAGCCCTAGATAGATGGGGAAAGAAAATTTACACCTCAGCAACTCTGGCTGTGAGAGCATTAAATTGCCAGTTTCACATGCTGAAATATCAACAATTCCTAATGTCTCAGTTAAAACAAAAAATGAGCACACATTCAGAACAGCCTGAATTCTAGGAAATACAGGATCTGTTGCATGCAGCTGAACAGGTGGGCAAATATACCTTGCAATGTGGCTTTGATTCATTGGAAGCTTCCTGTAGAGCAGCTGTGACTGGCTCTGTCATACGTAGACATGCTTGGTTAAAAGAACAAACCCTCCCTGACCATGTTAAAGCAAAATTATTGGATGCACCTTTACAGCAGGATGTATTATTTGGTGTCAAAGCAGAAAAGGTTTTGAAGAAAATGGAGGATAAGGCAAAGTCTATGGAAACGGTCAAGGATTTTTTGCAGGTACAACCCCCTCGTTTCAGCAGAAATTGGCCAACAAAAAACTGGTCCTTTCCAGCTTCAGACAGATCACAGAGGGGCAAATACAGACACCCAAGAGGCAGAGGCCAGTCACAGGGCCCTTACAAACCTCGCCAATGGGGTTCTGCTACCCAGAAAGGAGGAGAAGACAGGCCCCAGGCTAGCAGAAGACAAACACAATGACTCTATCCTCAGACTACCAAGCAAATCTCTCCTGGCAACTCCCTTGGGAGGAAAACTAGCATTTTTTTGCAGACAACTGGCACACCATCACAAAAGACAAATGGGTTCTAAACATTGTCTCCCAAGGATACAGATTCCACTTTCATACCTTACCAAGGATCAAAGGAATGCCAAGCCTGCCACCAAATCAATGAGCAGAGGCACAAAAACAAATTACAGCTCTCATGAACATGAAAGCCATTCAACAGGTACCTGCACAGGAGCAAGGGCAAGGATTTTACTCAAGACTCTTCCTAGTACCAAGAAAGGACAAAGCATGGAGACCCATTCTGGATCTTTCAATTCTGAACACCTATCTGCAAGTACCAAAATTCAAGATGCTAACACTACAGCAGCTTCTTCCCATGCTGGGCAAGAATGCTTGGCTAGTCACTTTGGATCTCAAGGAGGCATACCTGCATGGCCCTATTAGACAATTGCAGAAGACACCTCCGCTTCATTGCAGGTTCAGCGCATTATCAATTCTCTGCACTGCCCTTTGGCTTAACTACTGTGCCCAGGGTCTTCACAAAATGCCTGGTACCAGTAATTGCATACTGCAGACAAAGAGGAATTCAAATATACCCATACCTGGACGACTGCCTTATTCAAGCAGAAAGCAAGGACATTCTTTTAAAGCATCTGGCATTTGTCAAACACCTAAGTTGCCTAGGGTACACAGTAAATGAAAAGAAATCAAAACTAGTACCCTCACACGACATATTCCTGGGTGCCAGCTTGAATACAACGGCCCAGATGGCTTTCCTCACGCCAGACAAACGACAGCTTTTTCAGTATTTCAAAATAATGGCAACAAAGACCCAACTCCCTGCAAGATAAATTCTGTAGGCCTTGGGATTCATGGCATCTTGCATTCTTCTAATACCATTTGCAAAACTGCATATGAGGAAATTACAGTGGTACCTGAAAAAGTGTATGGACACAGCACAGCCACAGCTTGGAAACAATACCACTCATTCCCTGCCTTCAACAGGAATTTCTATGGTGGGCACAGGCATGTCACCTCAACAAGGGTCAGCCTTTCACCTTACCCACAGCCAGGCAGACTGTGACAACAGATGCATCTGACTATGCCTGGGGAGCACACCTGGCAGGACTGTGCATTCAGGGCAAATGGACTACAGATCAGACACACCTGCATATCAATCAAAAAGAAATGCTAGCAGTGCAGAATGCCCTAACAGCTTTCAAGGACCTTCTACACCCAGGACAACTACTAATAAAGATGGACAATGCCACAGTTATGTGGTACATAAGCAAGGGGGCACACATTCCTACCCTCTATGCAGGCAAGCAATGACCTTGTGGAACACTGCACTCTCTTACCAGGTTCAATTACAAGCACAATTCCTGCCAGGAAATTAAAACACATTGGCAGACTACCTAAGCAGAAACATCAGGGATCCACACGAATGGAAACTAGATCCACAAGTATTTGCAATGATAGTTCAAAGATGGGGACGCCCAGACATAGATCTGTTTGCAAGCCCCCACAACCACCAACTTCAAAAATTTTGCACAAGGACCTTCCATCCACTAGCTTGGAAAGTGGACGCCCTCTCATTCATTTGGAAAACATTAACAGTTTATGCCTTCCCTCCACTGCCTCTTCTAGCAAAAGTACTTCTGAAAGTCAGATTAGAGAGGCCACAAATGATACTTGTTGCACCAGATTGGCCACGCCAACATTGGCATCCAATTTTAAGGAATATGGCCCTCTGCCCACCATGGATTTTGCCACAAATTCCTCACCTGCTCACCCAGCAAGACCATCAGATTCTACACAGCCAGCTCAAGACTTTAAACCTGGATGCATGGCAAATTACCTAAACAACCAACCAACACCTTTATCCAAAGCTGTTATGGATGTCATTCTGGAGGCCGGGAGGCCCAGCACCAGGAAAACCTATTCAGACAAATGGAAAAGATTTTGCACCTGGAACTAGACTAAAGGCCTAAACCCCCTTGATCCAAACATCCCTCAGATTCTACAATATTTGACTGAGATGTTACACAAAGGACTTTCCTTTTCATCTATTAAGATCCACGCCTCAGCAATTTCAGCACATTACAGCACGGATCCTCCTTTATTTTCACATCCACTCCTAAGACAGTTCCTCAGAGGGGCTAAGAATTTAAGACCACCAAGGAGAGCTCCAACACCTACTTAGGATCTCAGATTTGTTCTGGAAAAGCTTACACTGTCGCCCTTTGAACCAGCTTTTTCAGCTGATTTAAAATTTCTTTCATGGAAAACTGCCCTACTACTAGCAATAACCTCAGCTAGAAGAGTCTCAGAGCTACAGGCACTAATGGCAGTGGAACCTTTCATCATTTTTCATCAAGACAGAGTCTCTCTACGAACAAATCCTTCCTTTATGCCAAAGGTGGTATCCAGTGTGGCCCTAAACCAAACCATTCTCTTGCCCACATTCTTCCCAAATCCCCAGAACAAAGGAGAAAGACTCCTGCACTCTTTGGACAGTCACAGACAATTACGTTACTACTTGGATAAAACTAAAGCTTTCAGAAAAACTGACCAGCTTTTTGTAGCCTATTCTACAAGATCACAAGGAAAAGCTATCTCAAAACAGACCATTTCAAAATGGATATTACATTGCATACGTTTCTGCTACACACATCATGGGAAACCAGTACCTGCTAACATTAGGTCCCACTCCACCAGGGCTACAGCTACATCAGCAGCCTTTCTCAGGGGAGTGCCAACCAAGGACATTCTGGAAGCTGCTTCTTGGAGTTCAGTGCACACCTTCACCAAACACTATCATTTACCTCTATACTCTAAGACTAGAGCTGGATTTGCCACTGCAGTTTTGCAGGGCCTACTAGCTTCTTCTAACCCGGTTTGATTCCACCTCCCATCCTTAGCTTTGGGATTCAACCCAAGTGTGATGACTGCAGCAGGGTAACACGATGAACATAGTACAGTTTTGTACCTACCATAAATGTAGATGTTCGAGTGTTCACCCTGATGCAGTCCAGGTTACCCTCCCTCCATCCCCTCTGAACTAGCTGAACTTATCTCTACTACTTCTTCCTATACTACCTCTGTGGCGTATTTGCTTGTGCCTAAGGCTTTTGCTTGATTTTTATATAACCATATATATTTTGCCTACCTTTTGGGGGCACCTGACATCTGGGGCAAGAAAAACTGAAGAAAATGGCGTTGGATGCCTCTTAAATACCCTTGGCGCACTGACGTCAGGGATGAAGCGACAACAACCAACGCCAGACCAAGACTTTGGAATTTGGGCCGACTGCGGGACCGCCTGACAGCAGGATAACCCAAGTGTGATGACTGCAGCAGGGTGAACACTCGAACATCTACAGTTATGGTAGGTAGAAAACTGTACTTTTTCTTCTCTGTCCTTTACTTACCCTTTTTACAGTGAGGTAATTTCTCCTTACCATCATTGGTAATCCCTTTCTTTTCTTTTTCAGACCTTCGGGTACTCTCTTGTACCATTGTTGGTACTTTTCTTTTTAATATGGCAGATAAAAAGGGTAGTCCGGGGTTTAAGCGGTGTTCTGATTGTGGAGACAAACTGCCTACTTCTGATGCACACTCTTTGTGTTTATTGTTTGGGAGCTTCCCATTTATCTGTTGAACCACCTTGTACTATGTGAAAACATTTCTAATAGAACTTTGTTAGAAAGGAAAAGCTGATACTGAAGGGACTTCTAAAATCTCCCTTTTCAGAGGCTATTTCTGGGTCAGAGGTCTCAACCCCTCCTAAAGCCCATAAGAAAATGCATGTTTCTACTAAGGTTAAATCCTTGCCTTCGTCCCTGACTGGGGGACTCTCAACAACCAAAATCTAAAAAGGCTAATATTTCGGCTCCGTAGCTCTCTGTCAGCCCCAGTGCTTTTGGTGCCCAGACCTTCGGCTCCATTAGTGATTTCGGCTCCGTCCTCTCCTGCAGCCTTCTACATATCGGCACCGAGGGGCTCCTCTTTTAAGACCTTTACCAATGTATTGGCACCGACCATTCAGTTGGCACAGACCTTGACCGCTTCAGCTCCGAGATCTTCCTCGGAACCGAGGTCTTTATTACTGACTCCAGTTTTGTCGTTTGCAGTTTCAGCATCGATCCCTGTGTCTGTGCAGACAATGACATCGGCATCGATGACTTCTTCGGTGCAGACTACAGTAGTTCAGTCTTTCTCTGCACCATTGTCCTCGGTGCGATCAGACTCTGCCTCTTTTGTGGACAGGCCTGTTTCTCCCTCAGTCTCGGTGAGGTCTACTAGAAGTCTTTCTGAACATGTGTTGCGTCATGTGGACCAGGCATTCTTGGCCATAGGTATTCCACTCCCCAGGAACTATCCTTCCTTGGGTAGTGATCACCCATCTTCAAAGACACCTTCTTATTCTCCTCCTTCATTGCCTTTGAAGTCCATGGATATAGTACAGTCTTCCCCTTCTGCGTTTCACTTTATGGATCTCATTAAGGAACCGCAGTTGCCTTCATGGCAGGAAAGTTTTGCTATGACCCAGGATGTCAGCTGTGAAACGCATAGCTTGCTGCTCCACAGCCATCCAGGGACTCCAAGTCGGCAGGCTGAGCTACTTAGGGGAGGAGTACCCCCTGTCCTCGACATACACTCCTCTTCGGTTGGACCAGCCTTCCAACTGATGGAAAAGGCTTTTGCTGCTGCTGGCGATACTAGACTGTCTATACCTCCGCCCTCCTCTGGTGCACTGGTTTCACAAGTCGCACCTATTCTTCTGGAATCCCCTTTTCCGTTGTCTTCCCCAGCTTCTCCCGCTGAGGAGGTCCACCGGAAAAGTTTGTGTAAGAGGAAGCACATGGACTCCACAGAGGAGTCTCTCACCCAAGACACAGATTTCAATGAGGGGGAAGGATCCCCTTGGTCACCCTCTGAGGTATCCTTTGGCGATATCATTGAAATCCTGAAACAGAGAGGTGACTGGCAGCCCTCTAATCCGACTCCTGAGGAATCTGTGTTCCTGCAGGCTTTTCGCGCCCGGCCCCCTTCCTCCTGGGTTACTCCACCTGCCGATGAACTTGTCAAGTTCATCGTGCAGAGTGCTTGGAAGGCCCCTGATACTGTTGAAGCTATTCCCCAGAGGCCTGATAAGATCTTGTCCCCTCCTGCTTCAGATCCTCATTGGTCCAAGGGTCTCCCAGAAACCCAAGGCCACAGTGACCACAGATGGATGGGGTGGGCTATGTCAGGGACAGACCGTCCAAGGCACTTGGTGCCAACCGGAGTCCCATCTGCATATAAATGTTCTAAAGCTGAGGGCGGTACTTCTGGCGTTGTAAGCATTCCATCCTCTGATGCCGTCTGGGACAATTGCGATTCAATCAGACAATATGACAGTGGTCTGGTACATCAACAAGCAAGGTGGAACCAAATCTTGCCCCCTTTGTCGAGAGGCCATGAGGATATTGCAATGGGCGATGGCTACCAACCGTTTTCTTCTAGCAACGCACATTCCTGGGAGTTCCAACGTGATAGCGGACAGACTCGGCAGGTGCATTCTACAACCTAATGAGTGGTCCCCGAATCCCTTGATAGTGGCGGAGATCTTCCACAGCTGGGGCCGTCCTTACTGCAACCTCTTTGCATCCCCAGCCAACTACAAATGCAGCAACTACTTCGCCCTGATTCCCCCTCTGGGACAGTCACCCAGGGACGCCCTAGTCCACGGTTGGCCATCGGGTCTTCTCTACACATTTCCGCCCTTTCCTCTCATTCCCCAGTTTCTGAAGAAAGCCCGGCGGTTGAAAAGCAAGGTGATCGTCATAGCACCATATTGGCCACAACAGATTTGGTTCCCATTCCTTTGGCCTCTCCTACTACATCGACCATGGATCCTCCATCCAATCCCGGAGTTGATCTCACACCCACAGAACCTGATTCATACCAACCTGAACAGCTTGAAGCCAACGGCTTGGCTACTCCAATTCCCTTGATTGCCAGGCAAAATGATCTGTCTTTACCAGTACGTGATATTCTTATTGCTTCTCATAAGTCCTCCACTAGAATTGGTTATCTGAGCAAGTGGAAAAGATTTGCCTGTTGACTGAAAGATAAACAAGTAGACCCCCTTTCAGCACCAGTGTCGATAATACTAGACTATCTGGCCGACCTGTTTCAGGTCTATCGGCCTGTACCATTAGAGTTCATTTGGCTGCAATTTCTAATTTTCATGAGGGTGTCCAAAATTCCTCTCTTATGTCCCATAAATTGTGTAAGACCTTCATAAAAGGTGTGAATCATCTGAAGCCACCTTTTAGAAAACCTGTTCAACCATGGGATTTATCATTAGTTCTGCAAGCTCCGACAATGGCACCTTTTAAACCAGCCTCTTCTTGAGACCTCAAGTATTTGTCATGGAAAACCTTGTTTTTGGTCGCTATTACTTCTGCCAGACGTGTTTCTGAACTTCAAGCTTTATGTATCAAGAGTCCATACTTGATTTTTCATAGAGATAGAGTGCCTCCGAGAAGTAATCCGTCATTTCTGCCTAAAGTGATCTCTGAAATGTCCTTTAATCAAGCCATTGAATTGCCAGTTTTCTTTCCCAACTATTCAAACAGAGGAGAGTATTGTCTACATACCCTTGATATTCACAGGCAAATCTGTTTTTACCTAAACAGGACTAAACCCATTCGTAAATCTGACCAGTTATTTTTGGCCTTTTCTGGACCTAGATTAGGATCAGCTGTTGCTAAGGTTACATTAGCTAGATGGTTGAAGGACTGTGACACCTTTATTTGCACACAACGTAACATTTCGTTGCCTACTACCATGAAAGCTTATTCAACAAGGTCGGTGGCAACTTCTGCTGCCTTTCATGCCAGAGCTTCTTTCTGTGCAGCTGCAACTTGGGCTACGCCTCATACTTTCATCAGTCATTACAAATTGGATTTGGTCTCCAGGGGGAAGAGCATCTTTCGGTTCTCTGGTGCTCAGGAATGTCCTTCCATGATCCTCCCAGGAATAGAGGTAGCTGGGGACTCTGTCCCATACGTAAGGAATGAACGAGGATTAACAATGTCAGATAAAGAAGTTATATCTTACCATAACGTTCCATCTATATTGTTGATCCTTGTTCTGTCATTACGACCCTCCCTCCTTCCCCCTCCTGTGGTTTCTAGTGGATCTCACCATCCAGTTCTCTTAGGTTATTTCACCAGAGGTAGCCTCTATCTTCCTTAAGTTGCAAACTCAATCTGAAGTAAAAGGGAGAGGGGAATTGTGGGTAAGAGTTTCGCTCGAGAGTTTGAAGCTGACACGAGCTTGGAAAATGGCTGGCTCGGTTCCGATCTCGGAACCGATACCCATACGTAATGACTGAACGAGGATCAACAATACAGATGGAACGTTATGGTAAGACATAACTTCTTTTTCTCTGCACTGCCGCTTGGCTTATCTGCTGCACCCAGGTTATTCACAAAGTGCCTAGCTCCAGTCATTGCATTTTGCAGGCGAAGAAAATTTCAAATATACCCATACCTGGACAATTGTCTAATTTAGGCAAAAAGCCAGGACATACTTCTGAATCATCTGGCATTTGTACAAAAGGTGTTAACTTGTCTGGGGTACACCCGCAAAGAAAATAAATCACTGTCTGGTACCCTGTCAACAAATTATATTCCTTGGAGCAAGCTTGAACACAACTTCCCAGATAACTTTCCTCACGCCACAGAAGCAAATTCATTTGACAACTTACTTCAAACTAGTGGCCACAAAAACCCTGCTATCTGCAAGGCAAATACTACAGGCCTTGGGGTTCATGACCTCGTGCATTTTACTAATTCCATATGCAATACTGCATATGAGGAAACTGCAATGGTATCTAAAAAGCCTATGGTGTCAACATTCTCAGGATCTAGAAGCAATGATTCCTATCATACCTTGCCTATGGTTAGAATTCCTTTGGTGGGCAGAGGCCTGCCACCAAAACAAGTGGCTACCATTCACTCTACCCCCTGCCGCCCAAACCCTAACAACAGACACATCAGACTATGCATGGGGGGCTCACCTGCCAGGGAATTGCATTCAGGGCAAATGGAGCCCAAGTCAAATTCACCTGCATATCAATCAGAAAGAAATGTTAGCTGTACAGAATGCTCTGACAGCCTTCAAGGACCACATTCTTCCAGGACAATTAATGGAAAGAAAGACAACACCACCGTTATGTGGTACATAAACAAGCAGGGGGGTACCCATTCTTACCCCCTCTGCAGACCATACATGGCTCTGTAGAACACAGCCTTGAGCTACCATGTGCATCTACAGGCCCAGTTCCTGCCAGGAAAACTAAATGCACTGGCAGACGGAACTAAGCAGAAATCTCATGGACCCACACGAGTGGAAACTTGAACCAAAGATTTTCAACATGTTGATCAACAAATGGGGGGTCCCAGATATAGACAGGTTTGCCTCTCCCCAGAACTACCAATTGGACAAATTCTGCACAAGGACTCCCCACAAGTAAGCTTGGAAAGTGGATGCTGTGTCCTTCAGCTGGAAAAATCTATCCGTTTATGCCTATCCTCCTCTGCCGCTCCTCTCCAGAGTACTACTAAAGATCAAACAGGACAAGCCAAGGATGATACTGATTGCACATGACTAACCACGCCAACACTGGGTAACCCCTCTTGTGCATTGTCACAGCTGGCCCCATGGCACCTACCTCAGACCCCTACCCTGCTGTCTAAGCAGGAGAGCCAGATTCTGCACCCCCAGCTTCAAACCCTGAACCTGGCAGCTTGGCTAATTACCTAAGTTCTCCATTACCATCCCTCAGTTAACAAGTGTTGGATGTCATTTTGGAGGCAAGGAGGCCTAGTACTAGAAACTCTTATGCTGAAAAATGGAAATGATTCTGTGCCTGGAACCAAACTCAAGGGATGCCCACAACAGCGCCTAATTTACCTCAGATTCTTCAATACTTAACTGAGATGCTTCACAAGGGCCTTTCCTTTTCCTCCATCAAAATTCACGCCTCAGAAATTTCAGCTCATTACAACACAGAACCACCCCTATTTTTTCTTTTCACCCACTGCTCAAGCAGTTTCTCACAGGGGCCAAAAACTTAAGACCACCCAGGAGAGCCCCAACTCCAGCCTGGGACCTTAATTTTGTATTGGAAAAACTCACTCTTCCTCCATTTGTGCCAGCTGCAACTGCAGAGTTAAAATTCCTTTCTTAGAAAACCGCTTTCTTTTAGCAATCACTTCAGCAAGAAGGGTATCTGAATTACAGGCCCTTATGGCAGTGGAGCCTTTCATCATCTTTCATGTGGACAAGGTGTCCCTCAAGACCAATCTTTCTTTCATGCCCAAGATGGTATCCAGTGTGGCTCTTAATCAGTCCATTCATTTGCTAACCTTCTTTTCTAATCCACAGAACAAAGGGGAATGGATACTGCATTCCTTAGATGTGCACAGACAACTTAGATTTTACTTGAACATGACTAAACCTCAAAGGAAATCTGAACAAGGCTATTTCAAAGCAAACCATTTCTAAATGGATAGGCCATTGCTTTCATTTCTGCTATAAGTACCATGGAAAACCTATCCCACAGGGGATTAGACCCCATTCAACCAGGGCTGCTTCTACCTCTACAGCCTTTCTCAGAGGTGTCCCTACCCGAGACATCCTAAAAGCTGCTACCTGGAGTTCTGTGCATACTTTCACCAAGCATCACCAAGCATTACCATTTGCCAATTTTCTCTAAATCCAGAGCTGGCTTTGCCACTTGCAGGTCCTTATAGCTGGTCCTAATGCTATCTAAATTCCACCTCCCATCCTTGGCTTTGGGAATCTACCCAAATGTGATGACTGCAACAGTGAAACATGAAGAACATAGTAAGTTGTGTACACTTACCATAAATGTAAATGTTCGAGTGTATTCAGTGTTGCTGTCCTGGTTACCCTCCCTCCAGCCCCCTGACTTCTTTTGGCTATACCTCTATTCTCCTTTACTATACTTAAAAGCGTTTTGCTATATTTGCTTTTTTGTTGGAGGTATAACCTTCTATGTATATATATTTATTTATTTAATTGCTTCTCATTGAGGTGGGTACCTGACATCTGGAGCAAGAAAAACTGATGTAATGGCGTCGGCTGCATGCTTTATACCCCTGACTACCTGACTTCACGGAAGATGAGACAGCAACCGATGCAGGACCCAAAACTTTGATAATCAGGCCGACTGAGGGCTACTGCAAGCAGATAACCCAAACGTGATGACTGCAACATTGAATATACTCGAACATCTACTTTTATGGTAAGTGTACACAACTGTACTTTCTTGGTGATCCCACATGACAAAGGGCTCGGATGGTTTTAATGACCATCTTTGTATGAAAACATATTTTGACCGTGGGACTATTCTGAACATTCGGCATATATGGAGCTTGTCCTGGAGAACAACTTTATCAGCTATAAGGGACACCTGTTTAAACAAAGAACCGGTGTCGCTATGGGTACGTGCTGTGCACCAACGTTTGCCAACATGGTATTGGCACAATGGGAGGATTTGTTCATCTTGAACTCTGAGTTCAGTGACCTCTGGGCGCTCTATGGGCGCTACCTGGGCGACATTGTCCTTTTTTGGAAAGGAGGTGAAAATGACCTGAATAAGTTTTTCGCCTTCATCAGTGGGACCACCAATTTTTTGAGCTTCACTATGAACAAAGACAAGGATATTTTGAACTATCTTGATGTGACTGTGCAGAATAACTATGCCATGTGAAGGGTTTTACCTCCCATTTTTTTCGCAAGCCAACATACTCCGACTCGTTGCATTTTTCTAGTCAGCGCCCTGTACATCAAAAGAAGGCACTGGTCAAGGTGCAGTATGTCAGACTAGCCAGGATGGTTTCACAATTTGATGACCTTTTAAGAGAATGTGGGGTATTGAAGAACATGTTAATTTAGAGAGGGTATCCTGAAAACTTTGTCAGCAGTATAGCGGACGGAGTTACTACCAAGAGAGAACTTGGTAACTTTACCCCTCTATTATTTTATGGGGTTGAGTGGGCCTTCACATAAGGAAAAATCTGACCTATTTAGCAGGGCACTTATTTTGCCTTTCAATGTTAATTTTTACGACATCAAAGAGATTGTGGTGAAGCTCAGGGCAATTTTTAGTTTGGGCATTGATGTCCATAATAAACTGGGCAAAAGGCCGTAGATTGTCTATAAAAAGGAAACTTCTCTGAAAGGGTATTGGAAAGATGCAACATAAAACCAGACCAGGGTGGCAGTTACAGATGTGGTAGGTGCCCACAGTGCCCGTATGTGACTGACAAAATTAAAATCAAAAATTATGGGTACGTCACTACACGTAGGCAACATTATTGTTACTCCCAAGGAGTTGTTTGTCGCATTATGTGATTCTTGAGACCCCTCCTATGTAGGAAAAACAATTAGGGCACTGAGACAAAGAATTTACCAGCATACATACGATATTAAACATAAGAACAAAAACACTGCACTGTACAGGCACATCATCCTTCACCCACTGCATGCTTTCAAATTTTTCGTCGTCGACCAAGTTGATTTGGGTCGTCGGGGGGGGGGGGGGTCTGGACTTCCAGAGAATCAGTTTGATTTCCAGATAGTCCGGGAAAAAAAGGGGTGGCAGCCCTAATTGTTTATTTTTGGAGGAAGTGATCTGTATTTTTTGGAGGAAGTGATGTTTATTTTTAACCAATGTGAGTTGGGGGTGGGTTATTTAAAGATGTGTTTTAGCAAACATGGCTATTCTGATGAAATCTTTCAACTTGACGAAAGCGATAAATCAATAAAAAGTGTCTTGGATTATTGGGTTGTGTCCTCTGTGGTTCCTAGCTTCACTATTCATCTGTGGATTTATTTAGTTTTGGTCGTTCTGTTTCTTGTTTGGTCTTAGAAAACCCTGATATGGGGGTATGTGTGCTTTCTGCACTTTTAAAACAAATTTCAGTAATAATACATTCATGAATGTGCTCTAAATGCAGGAAAGATTCGAGGTCAGGCAGTTTGTTATTGAGACTGCTAGCACTGAGCAGCAGCACTTTGGTTTGTGCTTGATTTTATTTATTTATTCAGTTATTATTTATTTAAATTTGTTGACCGGGAGTGTCCGACTGGACGTAGGTCCATTTTCAGCGGAGGCTCGGGGAGAAAAGCTCCACAGTTAAAATAAACAGACAGTATACATAGAATTACATAGTGAATAACAATTTACATAGCAATTACTTGCAACATATATACAGATGAAGAACATAGTACATCAGTAGACGACTAGAATCTTTATCTGTGAAGTGCATACTAGACATTAACAAATGTTACAAGAAGAAGAAGTTTGTGCTGTATAATAAGTACTGGCTTATGAGCATCTGAGCTTGCTATAATCAAGGTAGTTAGTGGAGTGGAAAGAAAGGTAGTGGTTGGATGGGGTGGATGATATTAGAGTGGGAGTTGCAAGGGCATAGCCAGCATGTTTTTAGTTCGCTTTTTAGTAAAGTTTTGAAGTGGGTGCATGATGGTATGGAGGTAATTTTGGGTGGGAGTGAGTTCCATAATTTGGCTATGGCGCAAGAGAATAGTGCTTCACCAGCAGAGTTATTGGCTTTAGTGATCTGCAAGTGATTTTTGCTGCTGGATCTTAGTGGTCTGGTGGTGTGATAGGGTTGGAGTAGATTCTGGAGGGATGGGACATTTAGTGGATGGTTTACTAGTTTGTGGGCGAATGAGAGTTGATATCACTGAAGGAGGTGAGGGAGTTCAAGCCAGCCCCAGTTCAGCAAGTGAGAGATGGTGGTGACTACGGTAGGATGCCCCTGTGGCGAATTTGGTGATTTTGTTGTAGCAGGTCTCTAGCTTGTTTAGATCACATTGCCTTAGGTTGGTATATATTGGAGAGGCATAAAGTAGGGTGGAGATAAGGTGGGAATTTGCTATTGAAATCTTTGCTGCTTTGGTGAGAAATTGCTTATTTCTGTATAACGCTCCTAGTTTTTGTGGACTTTTTTTTATAGTCATGGATATGTGAATGTCAAATTTTAGTTTGTTGTCTATTTCCACTCCTAGCAATTTGGTGTGTTCAATTGGGTATATAGTGGTGTTGTCTTTTGCCGTGATGTTAAAGTGAGAGTTGTTTTGAGTGTGTTTGTTGGGTTGGAAGATGAGTAATTTAGTTTTGTTTTGGTTGAGTATTAATCGGGCATCGGATAACCATGTTTCAACAGAGGAAAAGGCTTCCTGTGTGACTTTTTGCAGTTTTGGTAGGGACTGGGCTGAGCCAGATGATGGTTGAGTCATCTGCGTATTGTATGAGTGTGCCATGTTTGGTGGCAGAGGCTAGATTATTGGTGTAAACAGAGAAGAGTAGAGGTCCAAGGATGGATCCTTGGGGAACCCCTGTGGAGATGGGTAGTTGGAGAGATATGTCATTCTGCCATACAACGGATTGTTGGCGGTCAGACAGGTAACTCTGAAACAGTTGGTGACAGATTGTGAGAAGGATAGGTTATTGAGGACAGAGATAAGTTGTTTGTGTGGTACCATGTCAAATGCTTTAGATAGGTCTAGGAAAGTAGCAGAGGGAGAGATAGGATAGATAGGATTTTTTTTTTTTTTTTTTTTTTTTTTTTTTTTTTAGGTTGAAAGATCTATGAACTTGGCTTTACCAAGAAACTGCAACATCTGGTGGCCAAGGCTTTAGCCAGTATGCAGAAGCCCTAGAATGAAAGGTGCAAGCTGTCCTTGGTGAAACAGATAGGGCTATTCAGTAGTTCCATCCATGTTGACAATTACTAGATCCCACTTGAATGACACCAGTTGTTCATCCAGGTGTTGAAACCAGTCCTTTTTCTATTCTTTTATATCTCTGTGTCAATCCTGGAGCAGGAAGGAATTCTGCTCAAAACCAGAGTCTTTCCTGCATTTGTAACATGGAAAGGAGTGCTTGAAAATGTTTCTCTGCATATTCTTCAGGGTTTTACCCACCAGATCATTTACACAAATGTGGGACACCATTGTTTCGCATTCTTATTTTGTCTTAATGGTATTGAGGGCCCTTGAAACTTTGGAAATAGTGGCATGTGAAAGACAACTCACCATCCACCTGCCTTTGTCCAGCCTTGTGAGAGTAGAGTCAGCATGTCTTAGTGTGGAGTCGCAAAGCATCAGTATATTTGTACACCTCATCACCACCACCCCTTTTCCCATTTTCTACATGGGGTCGGGATGCCATGTCAGATTTCACCCTCTCTCTCTTCCTTGATTCAGTACTACTCTCCTACCTTCCTCAACAGTCATGCCTGGCTGTCGTAGGTCTCCTGTCATATAATCCATCCACCTCTTTGCTGGACACACACATTTTCTCTTACCTTCTTCCGGCCTCTTTCAACTCAGCTTCACCATATTGTCTTCTGCTTTTCTGCACAGGTGCAGGAACACCCATAATCTGTTATCTTTGACCTTCTCTGCAGTTGGAGCTACTTTGGCTTCTGTTCTAATATCCTCATTTCTTCATCTATCCCACAGTGTGCATCCTACCACCCATCTCGGGCAACTTAATTGACATCACCTTTAGTTTTCTCAATTGCTGTCTTTACTGCCCAGATTTCTACACCATACAGTAGTACTGGTGCACCACTGTGTTGTACACCTTGCTTTTCAGCTTCTTTGGCATTTTTGTATTGTACACTACCGTTGACAGTCTGTGACAGCTGGTGGCATCCCTTCAGATTGTAGATTTGACCTCCTCGTTCAGGTTTCCCTTCTGCTCAACCACCCCTCCAAGATACTTGAACCTGTTGCCCTATTTTCCCTTCTATCTCAGTTCACAGCTTCTTCTGATTTTCTCCATTTGCTGCCATTACAGTTGTCTTACCTGTGCTCAAGTCCATCCTATGTGCCTTTTTACATTCCATTCTGCTGTCCTTTGCTGAAGTTCTTGCTCAGTCTGCTTGTAATACCATGATGTTCATCGTGTTATACTGCTGCAGTCATTACACTTGGGGTTATCCTGCCATCAGGCGGTTCCCCAGTCGGCCTGAGTTCCAAAGTCTTGGTCCGGTGTCGGCTGCTGTCGCCTCCTCCCTGACGCCAGTGCGACAGGGGTATATAAGATGCAGCCGACGCCATTTTCTTCAGTCTTTCTTGCGGTGCCCAAAGCAAAAGCAGTTCGCAAGTGCCGGTCGGCCGTCTCCTGAGATTTTCATTCCGAATCCAGAACCGAAGTCTTCTACAAAGCTAAGTACCCCGTTGAAACTTTTCTTGCCTCAGACCGATGTCAGTAAAAGTTAATAACTGTATTTCTTGTGGGAAGCAAATACCTCATAAGGATTTCCATTCTTATTGTATCCCATGCCTAGGCCCAGACCACAACGTCACTGGTTGTCGGTTTTGTGCTAGGTTTAACAAGCGCACTATTAAATGTCGGTTTGATTTTGCCCTACATTATTTTGGTAGAAAATTCAATTATACCATGCCATCGGAACTTCCGACGACTGGAATACATAAAAAGCGCAAAGACAAGGATAGGCATCCGAGGTTCAAAACTGACGAAGCCTCTTCTAGACCAGTCACCGGTTTTCCGGTTTTCAGTGAGGCGCCTTCGCCGCCCCTGACGACCGCTTCTGTAGAACCACAGGCCACCTCTGACTCCCACGTGGAGATGGCTGGGCCTTCGGACGCACAAGTTATTCAGCCTACCGAAACTAACCCTTCAGAGGGATCCGGAGAAGCTGAGCTACCCGCAACTTCAGAGGGTGTTTTCAGACCTACTCAGTTAAACATTAAACCTTCTGCTAAGTCTAAACCACCTTTAAAATCAAAGAAACAAATACAGCATTCTCCAGCACAGGCCTCCATGCCTAAGAAACAAATGCTCAAAATGGCCGAAGACCTAATCACTCTGATCAGGGTGTCCCATCCCCCTCCTGATAAAAGGCCTAGACAGGATGCAGACTATGACTCATCCGACCAGGTGTCCATCTCTTCAGATTCATCCTCAGACCTAGGATATTCTTTACTCCCTTATGAGGATTATGATGCTGAGGAGTCAATTCCATCAACCTCTCCGCCTGAGGACTACTCCTTTGGGGAAACCTTGCATACCATGAGGGAGCATTTCCATTGGGAAGGCCAGGATTACTCAGAATCCAAGAAAATACTTCCTTTTATTACCTCAACACAGACCCCTTGCTATTCCGCCAGCGTTAGATATTGTGGATGATGTGTATACTGAATCCAGCTTAAATCCTGATTCCTTACCTCCAGCCCCAGTTAAACCTGACAGATACTACAGAGTCCCTGACTCTCACAAATTTCTGTACAAAAGCCCTGTTGCTGACCCTGAAACTATTTCTCAGGGACCCATAGGGGTTAAGGCCTCATCAGCCAAGAATCCAGTACCCTCAGACAGAGATTCCAGAGCATTTGACAGATGGGGAAAGAAAGTATATACGTTTGCAACTTTAGCAATGAGAGCCTTAAATTGCCAGTTTCACATGCTGAAATATCAGCAATTTTTACTGTCTCAGTTGAAACAAAAAATGCTTCCCGATTCAGATCCACCTACTTTTAAAGAAATGCAGGATTTATTGCATGCAGCTGAACAGTTGGGAAAACATACTTTGCAATGTGGTTTTGATTCTTTAGAGTCCTCCTGTAGAGCAGCAGTTACATGCTGTGTCATTAGAAGACATGCTTGGTTAAAAGAACATATGTTACCAGATCATGTTAAAGCAAAATTATTGGATGCACCTTTGCAGCAGGATGTGTTGTTTGGAGTTAAGGCAGAAGAGGTATTAAAGAAAATGCAGGATAAGGCAAAATCTATGCAAACGGTGAAGGATTTCTTACAGGTTCAGCCTCCTAGATTTAGCAGAAACTGGCCAACTAAGAATTGGTCCTTTCCAATTACAGACAAACCTCAAAGGGGCAGATACAGACGTCCAAGAGATAGAGGTCAACCACAAGGTCCTTACAGGCCTCGACAATGGGTTGCATCAGGCCAGAAAGAAGGGGAAGGCAGGCCCCAACCATATAAAAATCAGCCCCAATGACTTCCCACTACATCTGCCAAACAACTCTCTCTTGGCAGCCCCCTTGGGAGGAAAACTGGCACTTTTCTATCACAGTTGGCATATGATCACCAAAGACAAATGGGTTCTCAACATTGTATCTCAAGGTTACAGGTTCCACTTTCACACTCTGCCAAGGTTAAAAGGAATGCCAAATCTGCCACCAAATCAATGGGCAGAGGCTCAAAAACAAATTACAGCACTCATGGATATGAGAGCTATTCAAAAGGTACCACCACAGGAGCAAGGACAAGGATTTTACTCAAGACTGTTTCTGGTTCCCAGAAAGGACAAAGCCTGGAGGCCCATTCTGGATCTTTCTTCTCTAAACACTTACCTGGATGTTCCGAAATTCAAAATGTTGACACTACAGCAGCTTCTTCCCATGCTGGGCAAGAAAGCTTGGCTCGTGACATTGGACCTCAAGGAGGCATACCTGCATGTCCATGTCAGACAAAACTGCAGAAGATACCTCAGATTCCTAGCTGGTTCAATGCACTATCAATTCTGTGCACTGCCCTTTGGCTTATCTACTGCGCCCAGGGTCTTCACAAAGTGCCGGGCACCAGTAATTGCATTTTGCAGACAGAAAGGAATTCAAATTTATCTGTACCTGGACGACTGCCTGATTCAAGCAGAGAGCAAGGACATTCTTCTTAAGCATTTGGCGTTTGTAAAAAAGTTATTAAGTTGCCTGGTGTACACAGTAAACGAAAAGAAATCAAAACTAGTGCCTTCACAAGAGATAATATTCCTGGGTGCCAGCTTGAACACAATGGCCCAGATGGCTTATCTCGCGCCAGACAAGCAAGGACAACTGACTCAAATACTTTCAATTGATGGCAACAAAGACCCAACTCCCTGCAAGAAAATTTCTGCAGGCCTTGGGTTACATGGCATCTTGCATACTACTAATTCCATATGCCAGACTGCATATGAGGAAACTACAATGGTACCTAAAGAATGTATGGTCTCAACGCTGTCAAAGTTTGGAAACAGTTATACCACGAATTCCTTGCCTTCAACAGGAGTTTCAGTGGTGGGCTCAAGCTTGTCACCCCAACAAGGGACATCCTTTTACTCAACCCACAGCCAGGCAAACACTGACAACAGATGCATCGGATTACGCCTGGGGAGCACACATGGCAGGCAACTGTATTCAGGGCAAGTGGCCCGCAGAACAAAGGCATCTTCACATCAATCAAAAAGAGATGGTAGCTGTACAAAATTCCCTTATAGCTTTCAAGGACCTGCTGCATCCAGGACAACTACTACTAAAGACAGATAACACTACAGTTATGTGCTACATAAACAAGCAAGGGGGCACTCACTCCTACCCCCTCTGCAGGCAAGCCATGACCTTGTGGAACACAGCTCTAAACTATCAAGTTCATCTGCAAGCACAATTCTTGCCAGGAGAGAAAAACACACTGGCAGACGACTTAAGCAGAAACATCATGGATCCCCACGAATGGGAATTGAATCCACAAATATTCAGAATGATAACACAGAAATGGTGGAGCCCGGACATAGATCTGTTTGCATCCCCAATGAACTGCCAGCTACAGAAATTCTGCACAAGGAGTTTCCATCCACAAGCATGGAAAGTGGGTGCCCTCTCATTCAACTGGAAAAACCTACAAGTATACGCTTTCCCACCACTACCTCACCTGCCAAAGGTACTCATAAAAGCCAGGCAAGAAGAGCCAAAGATGATCCTGATTGCACCAAACTGGCCACGCTTAAAGAACTTAGCACAGGAACCACCCTGGATTTTGCCTCCAAATCCCACATCTGCTGACTCAGCACAACAATCGGATACTACACAGCCAGCTAAAGACCTTAAACCTAGCTGCATGGAAGATTCCTTAGTCAAGCAAGCAGTGCCGCTCTCCAAAGCTGTTATGGATGTCATTCTGGAGGCCAGAAGGCCTCGCACCAGGAAAGCCTATTCGGATAAATGGAAGAGATTCTGTGCCTGGAACCAAACTCACAGCCTTGACCCTCATGTCCCAAACATTCCTCAGATACTACAATATTTAACTGAGATGCTGGACAAAGGCCTCTCCTTCTCATCCATCAAGATCCACGCCTCTGCCATCTCTGCTCATTACAACACGGATCCACCAATTTTCTCTAATCCTTTGCTAAAACAGCACCTCAGAGGGGCTAAAAACATAAGACCGCCCCGTAGAGCACCTACTCCAACTTGGGACCTCGACTTTGTTTTGGAAAAATTAACTTTACCTCCTTTTGAGCCAGCTAACACAGCAGAATTAAAATATATCTCTTGGAAAACTGTTCTGCTCCTGGCAATAACATCAGCACGAAGAGTTTCAGAATTACAGGCACTAATGACAGTGGAACCTTTCCTCATTTTCCACCAGGACAGGGTGTCTTTAAGAACTAACCCTACATTTATGCCAAAGGTGGTATCCAGTGTGGCTCTAAACCAAACTATTCATTTGCCAACTTGTTATCCAAAACCACAGAATAAAGGGGAGAGACTACTGCATTCCTTGGACATTCACAGGCAGTTACGCTTCTACTTGGACAAAACCAAAGCTTTCAGAAAATCTGAGCAATTATTGGTAGCATATTTATTTATTTATTTCCAGTTTGATAACCGGGGAGGAGCACAGGGAAAAGCCATTTCAAAACAGACTATTTCAAAATGGATAGGACATTGTATACGTTTCTGCTATACACACCATGGGAAACCTGTACCTAGCAGCATTAGATCTCACTCCACCAGGGCAACAGCCACTTCATCTGCCTACCTCAGAGGAGTACCTACCAAGGATATTTTGGAAGCAGCAACTTGGAGTTCGGTACATACCTTCACCAAGCATTACCATCTGCCTCTATACTCTAAATCCAGAGCTGGCTTCACCACTGCAGTGCTGCAGGGCCTTATAGCCACCCCTAATGCCTTATAGAACCAGCCACCCTATCTCAGCTTTGGGATTCTACCCAAGTGTAATGACTGCAGCAGTGTAACATGATGAACATAGTACAGTTTTGTACCTACGATAATGTAGATGTTCGAGTGTATACACTGCTGCAGTCCAGGTTACCCTCCCTCCTTCCCCTCTTACTTGCTGGTACGTACCTATGTCTTCTACCCTTTACTACCTATGGGGAGTATTTGCTGGTAGCTGAAAGTTGTTGTTTGCTTTTCTTATGTATGTTTTGTTAGCAATTTGAATTGCCTACCTATTTGGGGGCACCTGACATGTGGTGCAAGAAAAACTGAAGAAAATGGCATCGGCTGCATCTTATATACCCGTCGCACTGATGTCAGGGAGGACGTGACAGCAACTGACGCCGGACCAAGACTTTGGAACTCAGGCCGACTGGCGAGCCGCCTGACGGCAGGATAACCCCAAGTGTAATGACTGCAGCAGTGTATACACTCAAACATCTACATTTATGGTACATACAAAACTGTACTTTGTCTGCATACAGAAACTTTGTTAATCTAGCCCATCTGAACTGTACGCTAATGTAGTCTAACAACATGAACAGCAGTGGACTCGGAGCTGAGTCTTCCACTGGGATACCTTCTATGAGACCGAACATCGCTTGTACTTGAATCATTAGATCCTTGTATATAGTTTGCACTAATTCTAACAATATTTATTGGACTTAAGACTACCACAGGACTGCCAAAATCCACTTTCTTGGGACTTTGACATATGCTTTCTCCAGATCTAGGGATGCCCAGTTGGGTTCTTTCCTCATCTCTAGCTTCTTGTAGGTTCATAGGTAAGTACTAGGCTATTGGCCCTAGGGCCTATATAAGCCTAGCCAAAAGAGGTTTCCTGGCTTTCGCCACCCAAGAAAATTGTTTCCTGTGCCCCTGTCGAGCAGAGCCACAGAAGTGACTCCCGGGGTGAATTTCCTGTTTCCCATCCAATTGTCAAGATTTTTCTTAGAGGGCCAATGAGGAGCTTTGCTTGATATGAAGGGGTAGTCTGTTCCAGAACATGGAAAGTCTCTGGGACAGGAATTTATCCCTCCAGCATGTTCTCTTTATTGTGGTGACATGGTTTAGGTCCCTGGAACGTGTGGCCCAGTGAGATTGGGATTTCTTTAAGTATAGCGTGTCCATCAAATATGGGTTAGACATGGCTTTGTATGTTAGGCAGAGGTTGCCTCTGAGTAGGCGATATGCAACGGAGTAGAGCTGGAGTTTTTTGAGGCTGTCTGTGTATGGCATGTTTGAGGCCGGTAATCCTAGTGAGGTATTTCTGTGGCCTTTCTAGTTGATGTAGATGTCTTGCTAGGTACATGCCAAATGGGGCATTGTACTCTATAATGGATTTGATGATGGATGAATAGAGAAGAACGATGACCTCTCTTTTTCTGGAGGAGAACCCCTTTGTGATGAGGTGTGCCATGAAGTAGGATTTCCTGACTACTGTGGCGACATGATTATCAAAGGAGAGACTACTGTCCACCCGTGTCCCAAGGTCTCTTATCACACTTTCAGTATTTAGTAGGCTACCACCTATGTGGTAGTTCATGAGTACGGTGTTTTTGCCAAAGGGGATGACAATGCACTTCTTGGCATTGAGCTTTAGGCCATGACTTTGACATCAATCATCAGTCTCAGTGAGGCCTCTTTGTAGAATGTCCACATCCTTATGCAAATCTATTATGGCTCCTGGTTTGCAGTCGTCTGCAAACTTAGTTAGCCAGAGACCAGCTGTATTAGCCTGGACTTCTGAGAAGTAGATACCGAATGGGAGAGGACCCAGGGCCGAACCCTGTGGTACTTTGCTTGTCACTGGTCTGAAGTTGGATTTGCGGTTGGCTACTTTCACTGTGTGGGTTCTGTCAGTGAGCCATTTCGCCACCCATCTTGTGACATAGAGATTTATGCCCAGTCCAATGAGTTTATCTATAATACCAGAGTGGAGGATGGTGTTGAAAGCCTTGGCAAGGCCAAGATAAGGCTGTGTGCACCACCTTACCCTCGTCTACAGCTCTGGTGACTGTTTCAAAGAAGTCAGTCAGGTTTAGGAGGCATGGTCTACCGTTTACAAACCCAAACTGAGTGGGGTTCAGAGTTTGGAGGTTACCTATGTCTTTGTTTATAAGCTCCAAGATGATGCGTTCCATGGCCTTGCAGACCAGGCTTGTCAGGGTAATGGGGCGATAGTTCCCGGGGTGAGTGGTGGCACCCCCTTTGTGGAGTGGGATAACCGTCGCTGTGCACCATTCCATAGGCACAAAGTCTGAAGTGAGGCTATGATTGAACATGATACTTAGGTGGGGTGCCAGTTTGTTCTGTAGTTTGTGCAGAACGCAGCCTGGGATATTGTCTGGTCCCATGGATGCTGTGTTCTTGGCTTTGGAGAGTGTGGTCTTTACCTGTGCATCCATGATTACAGGGGCTTTGCAATCTTCCGATATGGAGATGAGCCCTTTGGGGGGTGAGCAAGGGGGGTAAAGTTTGCACTGAACCTGTCTGCCAGGATGCTGACAATATCAGTTGGTTCAGTAAATCTAGTACCATTGTGCTGTAGCTCAGAGCAGATATGAGTGTTGCCAATGAGATTCTTGACATAGCTGTAGAATGCATTGTGGTTGTCTTTAGAATCCATGGCGAGTTTATTTTCGTAACTAGCTTTGGAGGATTTTAGGAGGTATCTCAACTTCTTACTGAGGCTGACCAGGGAGTGCCTGCAATCATGGGATTTTACTCTTTTTTGCAGTTGTTTCTTCCTTCTGTTGTAGAGTTTGTTTATAGCAGGGGGCCACCAGATTGGCTTCCTTTTTTTGGAGGATAATGTCTTGGTTCTGTTGGGGATGGCACGGTCCATGCACTCGTGTATGTGCTTATACAGTGCATTTGTATATGATTCAGCAGTCGTGCCTCTATTTTCCGTTTGTATGGGTGTCATGAAGTTAGCCACTTCTGTCTTAAAAAGCATGAAGTTGGCTTTAGAGAAGTTTTTTACGGTAGTTTCTTTAATGGGGGGGGGGGGTGAGGGGGGGATATGGATGTCTAGAGTGATTAGCTTGTGGTTGGATCTGACCAGCGAGAAGGTGACCTCTGACGGGGAGACCCAGTTACCCATATTGGTAATGACCATGTCCAGGATGTTGCTGCCTCTGCTAGGGGTATGGAAAAGCTGATCCAGGGCTTTGGAATTGATGAATTCCAGAAAAGTATGAGCAAATGAGTTAGTACAAGAGTAGTTTTCCCAGTTGATGGTGATGTAGTTGAAGTCTCCCAATATTAGTGTATTGGACTGTACCTTAATATTATCCAGTATATCAAGAAACATGGAGTGGGCGTCCTGTGGCATGGCAGGGGATCTGTAAGAAGCTACAACCTGAATTGCAGTCTTGCCCAGTCTTAATTGTACTTGGATAATTTCAGATACATTATGCTGAGCAGCTAGCCTGGAGGTGTGGATATCATTTATGAATGTGGGCACGCCTCCTCCTTTAGTGTTTCTGTCCATGTTAGGTGGCCGAAAGGTGTGGTAGAATTTTAGCCTGGTAATGCAGGAGTCAACTATCTGTCTCACTGTAAACATTGAGTTTGTTGAGCTGCATCCTGACCTGAATCAAACTGTTCCTCTCCCTTCTTTCTTTCTACTACTCTACATATTTATCAGCCACCCTCTCCAGAAATTTCATGCAGTGTGTACTGCCCAAAGTTATGGATGCCCCCTTTGTTCTTATTCACTAGCACTAGTATGCTTATTTCCCAGTACACCTTTCTCTCCATACTGTTGTGAATATCCTCAGGAGCTATTTCTCCCTTCTCACCCAACATCTTGATCATGTCTGCTGTGACCTTATCTGAGCCTACTGCTTTCCCCTGATTTCATTTTAGTTAGTGTTGTTATTACTTCTAGAGTGTGTTCCTTTTCTGATTGTGGACTGTCTGGGGCCATACAACTTCTGTGAGGTTTTCTTCATTCAGAAACTGCTTCTTTCATCTGTCCTTTATGTCCTGTGGATTAGTGAGCAGGTTGTTGCTGGCATATCTTAAGAAGGATGTTTGCCTTCTTTATTTTTCTGTCTTTGGCTTACAACTTGATAGGGTTTCTTTGTGCCATCTACTGAGCCCTTTCTAAAAGCTGGTAGAGTGCCTCTGATAGGTTGTTCTTTCTTATTGTAATTCCTCCCTTAGCCTCTGTTAGCCAACCAGTATCTCTTCTTAGTCTGGCAACCAGTATCTCTTCTTAGTCTGGTCCGATTTTTCTGTCTCCTGCATTTTCCTGCACTCCTTTTTTCTTTTGAAGATTTCCTGGACCTCTGCGTTCCACCACCAGGTTTCCTTATGTACCTTATTTCCATATCTAGTTCAGCTGCATATCTGTTCTGTAGTCGTTACCCATGCTCTTTTGAGGTGCTGCCATTCTTCTTCAATTCCACCTATTTCCTTTCCTTCTTGATGTGACAAGAGCACGGAGTAATTCCTTAATCTCTTGTTCCCTCTCTCCGGTCAACTTCCAGGTCTTCAGTCTAGTCTGTTAACCTTAGAGCCTCCTCTGACCACTGCTTACCTGTGGTTTATGCTGAGGTATGACTGTTTTATTAAGGATGACTTTGCAGTTGATATTGCTACCCCAATGCCCTTTTTTCACTAGGAATAAGTCTACCTAAATTGCATGTTGGCCACTGTTGTATGTAATCTTGTGACACTCTATCTTGCTGAACCATGTGTTGACCACCATCAAGCCATTTGCCAGACAGGGTCTGGAATGGCCTCTTCCTCTTTATTCCTGTTGCCCCACCCACGTGGACCCCGACAGTCCTCATATGCTTTTCTGTCTATCCCACTATGTACATTTCAGTCACCTGTTATCGACACCAGTTCATGTTACCCTACTTTATCTAGTAGGTCTTGCAACTGTTGTCTGAATGCACTCTTTTCTTACCTGAACCAATCCTGTTATGGGGCATTGTCTGAGATTACGAATGCTGCCCTATCCTCACACTGGAGTCTGATTGCCATATGTTTGTCACTATTGCTGATAACATCCCTCACTGTCTTCTGAAGCCTGTTCCTCACCACAGTTCCCACATCATTTCTGATGTCCTTCAAGGATGCATCTGCATTCCTTACAAATGGGTTGTCCTGTCGTCAGGCAGCCCTTCGGTCGGCCGGATTCCAAAGTCTGGGTCTGGCCTCGGCTGGTGTCGCACTTCACCCGACGTCATAGCTGCAGTTCTTCGGGTATAAAGGCATCAGCCGACGCCATTTTCCTCAGTCTTTCTTGCGCGTGCGCCAAGCAGAAGCTGTTCGCAAGTGCCGGTCGGTCAGAACCAGAGATTACTACTACAAGTGCCGAACACTTCTAAAAAGCTAAGTGCCCGATTGGGGACTTTTTCTTGCCTCAGTCGATGTCAGGAAAAGTGAATAACTGTTTAACTTGTGGGAAACAAATACCTCATAAAGATTTCCACTCTTACTGCTTACCTTGCTTAGGCCCAGACCATGACGTAGCAGCTTGTCTAGCCTGTGCTTCTTTCAACCGACGGACGCTTAGACGTCGGTCGGAATTTGCTGAAGAGTTTTTCGGCTCCGCTTTTGCTTACATTATGCCGTCGGATACTCCGACTACGCAAATTCCTAAAAAGCGCAAGGAAAAGGACCGACACTCGCGGTCCGCTGTTTCGGCCGAAACCGCGGTTAAGCCAACCGCGAGTGTCTCGGTTTCGGCTGAAACCGAGTCCACGGTTCTTCCTTCGGCCGAAAGCTTGCCACTTACCGAGGCCTCATCCAGCTTGGCTGAATCTGCTACTGAAATCCCACCTGCTCTTGCAGGTTCACAGGATTTATCTGATACTATCCCTTTGGATATTTCTACCCCTGCACGTGGAGCTGCTAGGCCTCCTGCATCCATGTCGATTAAGGCCTTTGCCAGGGCTAAAGCAGCAAAAACTACCAAAACTGTGCCTGCTAAGACCCCCTCTCACAAGCCTAGCTCTAGTTCACAAATGCTTAGTCTAGCAGAGGATCTCATTTCTTTGATCCGGGGATCCCAACCACATCCAGACAGGGCCTCTCACCCACCTCCAGAGAAGAGGACTAGAGTAGAGCCCCCTGAGCCAGTTTCTTCAGATGGCTCCTCTGATGAATCAGATAATCCAAACCCTCCAGAGGGCCCTTTTTCTCCTTATGAGGACTCTGATGCAGAAGAGTCCATTCCTTCTGCCTCTCCGCCTGAGGAATTTTCTTTTGGGGAAACCTTGCATGCTATGAGGGAACAATTTCAATGGCAGGGTCAGGATGGATTTTTCAGACTCTAGGAAAAGGCTTAGAACCTTTTTGCATTTGCCACAGCATAGGCCTTTAGCCATTCCTCCAGTACTTACTGTTGTGGATGATGCTTTTAATGATGCTTGTACTGCTGCTGATTCTCTTCCTCCGGCCCCTGCTAAGCCCGATAGGTACTACAGGGTTCCGGACACACATTATCATTTGTATAAGGCCCCTTTTGCAGATCCCGAAACTATCTCCCAGGGACCCAAGGCTGTAGCAGCTACCTCTACCAAAACCCTCCCTCTGAAAGGGAATCTAGGGCCTTAGAGAGATGGGGTAAAAAAGTTTACACTTCTGCTACTCTTTCAGCTAGGGCCTTGAACTGTCAATTCCACATGATTCAGTATCAGGAATTTATGTTAGACCAGTTAACTAAAAAAAACTGTCCTCGGATGAACCATTAGACAAAAAATCTGTACAGGAAATGGTACATAACATTCAGCAGGTCAGTAATCATTCCTTAAAATGCGGCTATGATGCACTGGAGGCTTCCTTTAGATCAGCCATGACTGGCACAGTGATCAGAAGACATGCATGGTTAAAAGAGCAGTCCTTACCAGACCATGTTAAATCAAAACTCCTAGATGCTCCCATGGATAAGCTCAATTTGTTTGGCTCCCTGCACAGCAGGTGCTGAAGAAGGTGGAAGAGAAAGCAAAATCTGTCCAGACAGTCAAGGATTTCTTGGAGGTCCAGCCTCCAAGGTTTAGCAGGAACTGGCCTTCCAAGAATTGGTCCTTTCCAGACACCTCCAGAGCTCCGAGAGGCAGGAATAGGCGCTCAAGAGGCAGGGGTCAATCCAGAGGTGCCTACAGGGGACGTCAGTGGCAGGCTAACAACCAGCGAGGTACAGCCACGGATCCAGCCACCACCACTTCCACAGGACAATCACAGTGACTTGGCTCTGGCACCGCCTACCAGGGAACAACTAGAGGCACCCTTAGGCGGGAAGCTAGCCTTATTTTCAGTAAACTGGCATTACATCACAGGAGACAAATGGATTTTACAGACAATAGACCAAGGTTACAGGTTTCACTTCCATACTCTACCAAGGAAGAGAGGAATGCCAAACTTACCTCCAAATCAGAAGACAGAAGCTCTACAACAAATAACTCACTTACTAAGGATGAGAGCTGTAGAAAGGGTACCATCTAT
The DNA here is from genome assembly GCF_019279795.1 of Protopterus annectens. Lineage (NCBI taxonomy): Eukaryota > Metazoa > Chordata > Ceratodontiformes > Protopteridae > Protopterus > Protopterus annectens. The sequence continues at coordinate 527,318,855 of NC_056734.1, forward strand.
GGAACAAGGGCAAGGATTTTACTCCAGACTCTTCCTGGTACCAAGAAAAGAAAACCAATGGAGACCTATTCTCGACCTGTCCGCTTTAAACACATACCTCATTGTTCCAAAATTCAAAATGCTGACCCTACAGCAGCTTCTTCCCATGCTGGGCAAGGAGTCTTGGCTGGTAACTCTAGATCTCAAGGAGGCATACCTGCACGTCCCCATACGACCAAATTGCAGAAGATACCTCAGATTTCTTGCAGGATCAGAGCATTATCAATTCTCAGCATTGCCCTTTGGCTTATCTACTGCCCAGAGTATTCACGAAATGCCTGGCATCAGTAATTGCTCATTGCAGGCTTCAGGGAATTCAAATTTACCCTTACCTGGACGACTGCCTGTTACAAGCGGACAACAAAACAAATTAACAAAAGATTTGGAAAGGGTCATTCATCTACTACAAGCCCTGGGATACACAGTCAATATAAAAAAGTCAAGGCTGATACCATCCCAAAGGATAACCTTCTTGGGTGCAGATCTGGACACATCAAAACAAATGGCATTCCTGACAGTAGAAGAACAGGAGCAACTCCCTTTCTACTTCATGGCATTAACAAAGCAGAACCAGCTAACAGCAAGAAAAGTCCTGCAAGCTCGGTTACATGGCATCCTGCATAATATTGATTCCACATGCCAGACTACATATGAGAAAGTTACAGTGGTACCTAAGGAATTTATGGTCTCAGCACAAGCACAGCCTAGAAACCCAAATTCCAATAATTCCATGCCTGAATCAAGAATTCCAATGGTGGGCTCAGGCCTGTCAATCAAACAAGGGACTGCCCTTCCACAGCACTCAACCAAGCCAGACCATCACAACAGACGCCTCAGACCTCGGTTGGGGGGCACACATGCTGGACAAGTACATACAAGGCTTATGGACTCAAGACCAGCTGCACCTACACATAAATCAAAAGGAAATGCTGGCAGTAAAACTGGCAATTCAGGCATTCAGACCATTTCTTCGACAGGGTCAACTGCTGATAAGGACGGACAACACCGCAGTTATGTGGTACATCAACAAACAGGGAGGCACACATTCATACCCTCTATGCCGGATGGCAATAGACCTCTGGAATGTGGCACTGAGCTTCAACATTCAGTTACAAGCAATTTTTGTGCCAGGAAAAGAAAATATTCTAGCAGACATCCTAAGCAGAACTACCACGGATGCCCACGAATGGATGCTGCATCCGGACATCTTCAAAACCATTACAGGGAAATGGGGACTACCAGAAATAGACTTATTTGCATCCCCACACAATCACCAACTGAAAAAATTCTGCACAAGGACGTACCACCCACTTGCTTGGAAAGTGGACTCCCTATCTTTCAGTTGGAAAAACCTGACAGCATATGCATTCCCACCTCTTCCTTTGATGCACAAGGGGCTATTGAAGATCAAAGAAGACCGTCCAAGGGTCATCCTGATAGCTCCAGACTGGCCAAGGCAACATTGGTACCCATTACTGAGGAGTATGTCTCGGGAACAAATATGGCCTCTGCCCCTAGTTCCCTTGCTGTTAACACAGAACAACTTCAAAACCCTGCATCCAAACCTGAAAACACTGCAGCTGGCTGCCTGGAACATTGCATAAGACCAAATAACCCGGATTTATCTCAAAGGGTTAAAGACATTATCTTGGAGGCTCGCAGACCCTCAACAAGAAAAAATTATTCAGCAAAATGGAAAAGATATCTCATTTGGAGTACTGCAAAAGGAGAGAATGTGTCACTTGTAAACATAGCTAACATCCTGGAATACTTGGCAGAGCTCTTCCACAACGGCCTGTCCTATTCTTCCATTAAGATTCATGCATCAGCTATTTCAGCAGAATATAACTTGGATCCTCCAGTCTTCTCACATCCTCTGCTCAGACAGTTTCTGAGAGGAATTAAAAATGTAAAACCACCTAGGAAGCCACCATTGCCAGCATGGGACTTGAACTTTGTGCTAGAAAAGTTGACACTCCCTCCTTTCGAGCCAGCAGCTACAGCAGATTTACAGTACTTATCATGGAAAACTGCTTTCCTGATTGCAATCACTTCAGCAAGAAGGGTATCTGAGCTACAGGCATTAATGGCAGTACAGCCCTTCCTGATCTTCCATCAAGATAGAGTGTCCATGAGAACTAATCCTACTTTTATGCCAAAGGTGGTCTCCAGGGTATCTTTAAATCAAGCTATCCACCTACCTACATTCTTCCCCAACCCACAGAACAGGGGAGAAAGACTGTTGCATACCTTGGATATACATAGACAATTACGTTACTACCTGGACAGGACCAAGAGCAATAGAAAAACTGACCAGCTACTGGTAGCATATGCAACAGGAATGGAAGGAAAAGCAATTTCAAAACAGGCAATCTCTAAGTGGATAGGAAATTGCATTAGATTTTGTTACTCCTACCATGGGAAGAAAACTCCAGAAAACATCAGGCCTCACTCTACAAGGGCTACAGCCACTACCACAGCTTTTTTACGAGGAGTGGCTACCAAAGACATTTTAGAGGCTGCTACTTGGAGCTCCATGCATACATTTGCCAAGCATTATAATTTACCTTTATACTCCAGATCCCGAGCAGGTTTTGCCACTGCTGTTTTGCAAGGGATCTTAACTACACCATAATCTTATTTCTCCTCCTCCCCAGTTTGGCTATGGTATTCTACCCATTTGTAAGGACTGCAGATGCATCCTTGAAGGACATAGTACAGTTTTGTACCTACCATAAATGTAGATGTCCGATAGGCATGCATCTGCAGTCAGGATTACCCACCCTCCTTCCCTCTGTGGTACTCCTAGGGTATTTGCCCATCTTGTAGCTAGCTGGGGGAATCTATTATGGTGTATTTGTTTGTATATATGTACATACATGCTTATTTTTTGTTTGCTCTCTACTATTTGGAACCATTTGCATTTATCCAAATTTAGCCTTCCTAGAGGGCACCTGGCATCTGGGGCAAGAAACACTGAGGAAAATGGCGTCGGCTGATGCCTTTATACCCGAAGAACTGCAGCTATGACGTCGGGTGAAGTGCGACACCAGCCGAGGCCAGACCCAGACTTTGGAATCCAGCCGACCGAAGGGCTGCCTGACGACAGGACAACCCATTTGTAAGGACTGCAGATGCATGCCTATCGGACATCTACATTTATGGTAGGTACAAAACTGTACTTTATGTCCTCCTCCTGGGCAGGGCATTGTGGGAGGAGCTCAAATGACGTGTTCAGATCTGATGTCTGATCCAAGGACCCAGTCGTGAGGAATAATGAAGTAGGACAATGCAGATATCAAGTTATGGTAAGTACATAACTGCTAATTTTTATTAGTTGAAGGTTTAAGCTTGCTGGATTTGGGGTGAGTTTTGTTTAGTGACACTGTGGTATGAGTGTGGTAGTATGTGTTGCAGTATTTAACTCCTGTTGAGACCTTGTCGTGTTTGACCTTGGAGCCTTAGTTAGTGACTTTTCTTTTTTTTTTTGGCAACCTTAGTATATGATGATTTGGGGTGTATTTGTGTGGAGTGCTGTGAAGATCTGTCGTGCTCGCAGGCTGAAAGTGATGTCTCTACTTTAGTTAAATATTTGTATCTCTCGCAGGTAGTTAGTGATGAGGTAAGTAGTAGATCTGATATTGTCAATCCTCGTTCATTCCTTACGCATGGGTATCGGTTCCGACCTCAGAACCAAAACTGCCATTTTCCAAGCTCACATCAGCTTCAAACTCTCGAGCTAAACTCTTACCCACAATCCCCCTCTCCCTGTTACCTCAGATTTCGTTTGCCACATTGCCATTCGGTCGTGTCAAGCTGCTTCTCTTGAGCGAAGTACAGTTATTTGTTGTATAATAGTGATTTATATTACTTTTCTGTCAGAAAAGTTTCTTTTTCATTGTCTCTTACCCTATCTCATCTAGCGACCATTTTTTTTGAGGTTTTCTTCTCTTTTCTCTACCTTTTTTTACCACAAGGTATTCTCCCCTTACCATCATTGGCAATCTTTCCCTTTTTTTCATACCTTCGGGTATTCTTTTGCACCATTGCTGGTACCCTTTTTCTTCTTTCTAATTTTGCTATCATGGCAGATAAGAAAGGTAGTCCGGGGTTTAAAAACGGTGTTCTGATTGTGGACACAAACTACCTGCTTCTGATGCACACTCTTTGTGTGTTTATTGTTTGGGGGCGTCCCACTTATCTGTTGACCCGCTCTGTACTATCTGTGAAAACTTTTCAAATAGAACTTTGTTGGAAAGGAAAAACAAGTTGTTGCTGAAGGGACTTCTTAAATCTCCCTTTTCAGAGGCTATTTCTGGGTCGGAGGCCTCAACCCCGCCTAGAGCCCATAAGAAAATCTTGGATGTTCCTACCAAGGCTTATTCCTTGCCTTCGTCCCTGGCTGGAGACTCCCGCCAACCAAAACCTAAAAAGGCTAAAGTTTCGACTTCGGAGCTCACTCAGTCAGCCCCAGTGTTTCGGTGCCTACACCTTTGGCACCGAGGCCTTCGGCTCCATTAGTGATTTCGGCTCCATCTTCTCCTGCAGCTTTCACTATATCGGCACCGAGGGGATCCTCTGTTCAGACTGTTACCACTGTATCAGCACCGACCGTTCAGTCGGCACAGATCTTGACCAGGTCGGCTCCGACATCTTACTCGGAACCGATGCCTTTATTGTTGACTCCAGTTTTGTCAGTTCCAGCTTCGGTACCAACAGCCACTTCGGCACCGATCCCTGTGTCGGTGCAGACCATGACCTCGGCACCGATGACTTCTTCAGTGCAGACACCCGTAGTCCAGACTCTCTCTCGGCACCGTTGTTCTAGGTGCGGACTGGTGAGATGGGCACCGGGTTTGTCTCTTCTGTGGACAGGCCTGTTTCTCCCTCAGTCTCCGTGAGGTCCAGTAGAAGCCTTTCCGAACACGGTGTGTTGCATCTTGTGGCTCAGGTGCTCTTGGCCAGAGGTATCCCACCCCCCAGGAACTATCCTTCCTTGGGAGGTGATCAGCCATCTCCAAAGACCCCTTCTTATTCTCCTCCTTCATTGCCTTTGAAGTCCATGGATATAGCACAGTCTTCCCCTTATGCGGTTCCCTTTATGGATCTCACTAAGGAATTGCAGTTGCCTTCTTGCCAGGAAAGTTTTGCTACGACCCAGGATGTCAGTTGTGACGCGCATAGTTTGCTGCTCCACAGCTATCCAGGGACTCCAGGTCAGCAGGCTGAGCCACTTAGGGGAGAGGTGACCCCTGTCCTAGACATTTACTCCTCTTCAGGTGGACCAGCCTTCCAACTGATGGAGTAAGGCTTTCGCTGCTGCTGCTGGCGATACTGGACTCTCTATCCCTCCGCCCTCCTCTGGTACACTGGTTTCACAAGTTGCACCGAGTGGACACCGTGTGCAAGGGCCTCAGGACATATTCCCACAGGAAACCCCTTTTCCGATGTCTTCCCCATCTTCTCCCGCTGAGGAAGTCCACCGGAAAAGTTTGTGCAAGAGGAAGCATATGGACTCCACAGAGGAGTCCTTCACTGAAGACACAGATTTTGATGAGGGGGAAGGATCCTCCCAGTCACCCTCTGAGGTATCCTTTGGTGATATCCTCGAAATCCTGAAACAGAGAGGTGACTGGCAGTCCTCTAATCCAACCTCTGAGGAATCTGTGTTCCTGCATGCCTTTCACGCCCAGCCCCCTACCTCCTGGGTTACTCCACCTGGTGATGAACTTGTCCGGCTTATGGTGCAGAGTGCTTGGAAGGCTCCTGACACCGTTGAATCTATTCCCCGGAGGCCAGATAAGATCTTGTCCCCTCCTGCTATGGATCCCCATTGGTCAAAAGGTCTTCCTGTGGATGCTTTGGTGGTGGCGGCCGCAACAAAAAAGGATCTGGCAGAAGAAGAAAGCCAGACTGTCCATCCGCCTAACAGAGTCCCGAGCCCTGGACAGGATAGGGAAGCGCACATTTTCATCAGCGACCTTTACTATCAGGTCCCTGTATTATATGGCACACGTTACCAGGCTTCAAAGGGATCTGATTTCTGAGCTCTCTGATACCTTGGCTGGTGCCGTGTCTGATGAGGTCAGTGACAAAGTGGCCTCTCAGCTGGCCACCGTTGAGTCAATATCTAACTCCTCTATGCGACTGATATCTCATGCATCAGAAGGAGCAGCTAGAGCAGCGGGTTCAGCTGTGGTCTTGAGACGACGCACCTAGATGCGCTTGTGCAATTTTGCGGAACAGTTTAAGGCTTCCTTTTTTAATGCTCCCGTTGAGACCTCCTCGTTGTTTGGACCCAAAGTTAAAAGCACACTGGCCAGGTGTGAACAGGACGGTAAGACCCTTTATGCCATAGGTGTCCGTTATTCTTCCCTTCAACGTGCTTTCTTCCAAAATCAAAAGAGTGGGAAGATATGGTTCAAGAAATCTCAGGGTCCTTTCCGTGACACACAGGCCGAGTTTTTCCCCAGAGGCAGAGGGGGAAACTCACAGGGAAGACTCTCCTTTCGGGGCAGAGGGGGACCGCGTAACCAGGGTTCCAGGGATTCTTTCCCTGGCCAGTCCTACCAGTGCTCCTGAAGAGCGGCCCAACTCCTTTCCTCTGGAGGTGGTTGGGGGACATTTCTCCTTATACCCTTCTGCCTGGCTAACCATCACCACCAATTCTTGGGTACACAGGATCATAATCAGAGGTTATTATATCCCCTTCGATCTTTGTCCCATCAAAAAATCTTCCCGACGTTCCACCCAGTCAAAGGGAAGAAGCAGCACTACAGATAGAAAAGCTGCTAAGAAAAAAAGTCATCCAAATAGTCCCTCCAGACCAGATAGGATCCGGATTCTACTCAAGACTATTTTTGGTGCCAAAGAAAACCAGGGACTAGAGGCCAATTTTGGACCTCAGTGTATTGAACAAGTTTGTGAGACTACAAAAATTCCAGATGGTCACTATACAGTCTATCCTCCTGCTTTTGGAAAAAGACGATCGGATGTGCTCTATAGATCTTCAAGATGCATACTACCACATAAAAGTGGACAGGCCGTCAAGAAGATTTCTGCGCTTCTGTGTGGGAGCCAGTCACTACCAGTTCAGAGTACTGCCCATCAGACTCTCTACAGCCCCCAGAGTATTCACAAAGTGCATGGGAGTTGTCACAGCTCACTTGCGACTTCAAAGATTCCAGGAGTTTCCGTACCTAGACGACTGGCTCATTTCCACCCCCACCAGACATCTACTGGAAAAAGCCCTGGCATACTCTCTCCTCCTTGCTCAAAGGCTAGGCATAACCATAAACTGGTAGAAATCCAATCTCACCCCATCTCAGTCGACAGAATTCATAGGGGTTATCTTGGACACAAAGAACTGCAGAGCTGTCATTCCAGAGCACAGAATTTAAGGATAAAGCAACAACTGATTCCAACCCTTTCAAGGGAGAAATCCACGGCTCACTCAGTTCTATAGCTGTTGGGTTCCATGGCAGCCTCCATTACCATTGTCCTCCTGGCCAGGTTTCACATGAGGCTTCTACAATGGCTTCTGCTCACCCAGTGGTATCCCTTTCAGCCATGATTCGAGTAACCCACAGGTGCAAACAGGATTTAAATTAGTGGATGACACACAATCTGTCACAATGGTCTCGCCCTTTTCCCCCCCAGCAACCCAAGGCCACACTTACCATGGATGCCTCCCTGATGGGGGGGGGGGGGCTGTGTCAGGGGCAGACAGTCCAAGGCACTTGGTCCAAACTGGAGGCCCATCTGCATATAAATGTTCTAGAGCTGAGGGTGGTGCTTCTAGTGTTGCAATCATTCCATCCCCTGCTGCCATCTGGGACAATTGCGATTCAATCAGACAACATGGCGGTGGTCTGGTACATCAACAAGCAAGGTGGAACCAAATCTTACCCCCTTTGTTGAGAGGCCGTGAGGATATGGCAATGGGCAATGGCTACTAACCGTTTTCTTCTAGCAATGCACATTCCCGGGAGTTCCAACGTGATAGCAGACAGCGGCGGAGATCTTCCACCGCTGGGGCTGTCCTTGTTGCGACCTCTTTGCATCCCCGACCAACTGCAAATGCAGCAACTACTTCACCCTGATTCCCCCTCCGGGGCAGTCACCCAGGGACGCTCTAGTCCACGATTGGCCCTCGGGTCTTCTTTACGCATTCCCACCCTTTCCCCAGTATCTGAAGAAAGCCTGTCGGTTAAAGAGCAAGGTGATCCTCATTGCACCATATTGGTCTCTACAGATTTGGTTCCCCTTCCCCTTCCTTTGGCCTCACCTACTAGATTGACAATGGATTCTCCATCCAACCCCGGAGTTGATCTCACATCCACAGAATCTAATTCATCCCAACTTGAACAGCCTGAAGCTCACAGCTTGGCTACTCCAATTCCCTTGATTGCCAGGCAGAATGATCTTTTTTTACCAGTGCGTGACATTCTCATTGCATCTCATAAGTCTTCAACTAGAATTACTTATCTGCGCAAGTGGAAAAGATTTACCTGTTGGCTGAAAGATAAACAAGTAGATCCCTTCTCAGCACCAGTGTCAATAATACTAGACTATCTGGCCGACCTTTTCCAATCAGGTCTATCGGCCTCTACCATTAGAGTTCATGTGGCTGCAATTTCTAATTTTCATGAGGGTGTCCAAGATTCCTCTCTTATGTCCCACAAATTGTGCAAGACCTTCATAAAAGGTGTGAATCATCTGAAGCCACCTTTTAGAAAACCTATTAAACCATGGGATTTATCATTAGTTCTACAAGCTCTGACAATGCCACCTTTCGAACCAGCCTCTTCTTGTGACCTCAAGCATTGGTCATGGAAAACCTTGTTTTTGGGTGGCATTACATCTGCCAAACGTATTTCTGAGCTTCAAGCTTTATGTATCAAGAGTCCATACTTGATTTTTCATAGAGATAAGAGTCTCTGAGAACTAAGCCATCTTTTCTGCCAAAAGTGATCTCTGAAATGTCCATTAGTCAAACCATTGACTTGCCAGATGTCCTTCAAGAATGCAACTGCAGTCATAACATGTGGGTTGTCCTGCCTCAGGCAGCCCTCGGTCGGCCGGATTCCAAAGTCTGGGTCCGACGTCGTCTGATGTCGCATTTCTCTCCGACGTCAGAGCGGCTGGAGTACATAAGCATCAGCCGACGCCATTTTCTTCAGTCTTTCTTGCCGCGCGGTGCCCGAAGCAGAAGCAGTTCGCAAGTGCCGGTCGGTCAGCTCCTGTATTCTACGATACGAAGTCATCAAAAGCTAAGTACCCCGTTGGGGACCTTTTCTTGCCTCAGCCGATGTCAGAAATTACTGAAAAAGTTAACATTTGTCTTTTTTGTGGTAAACAAATACCTCATAAGGATTTCCACTCTTACTGCCTCCCTTGCCTGGGCCCAGACCACGACGTCTCGGCCTGTGTAGCCTGTGCTCGCTTCAACAAGCACACTCTCAGGCGCCGGGCGGAGTTCGCTGAAGATTTTTTCGTCGATAAATTTGCTTACACCATGCCGTCGGATCTTCCGACATCGCAAACTCCCAAAAAGCGAAAAGACCGGGACCGACATCCTCGGCCCGCGTCTACCACCGACTCCACGCCAAAACCTAGCACAAGTGCTCCGGTTCCCTCTGAGACGGTCTCTCCACCGCTCCGAACCGAAGACACCGCATTACCGGCGACTCCGATTCCAGACATTACTCCGACGCCAGTTATAGACTTTCCTCCGGATACCGAAACCGAGGAAATGCCCGAGACCATTGCTGTAGACAAGGTCACTCCTGCACGTGGAGCTGCTAGGCCTCCTATGGCTATGTCTATTAAGGCCTACACTAGGGCTAAGGCAGCCAGCAAAACAAAGCATATTACTACCAAATCCTTACCTCAGCCGACTCCGGAGACACAAATTATGTCCATGGCTGCTGATTTAATTTCCATGATTAGAGGTTCACAGGCCCATCCTGAGAGAGCATCCCAGCCTCCTCCTGATAAAAGGCCCCGGGTTGAACCCTCTGACCCTACTCCTTCAGATGAAGACTCTGAGGGCTCTGTCCACTCTGATAGCCAGGAAGAGCTCTTCCAGACCTGTGAGGACTCGGATGCAGAAGATTCCATACCTTCGGCCTCCCCTCCTGAGGATATTTCCTTTGGGGAAGTTCTGCACACCATGAGGGAACATTTCAAGTGGCAGGGTCAGGAATATTCTGATTCTAGGAAACGCCTTAGGACTTTCCTTAAGAAGCCTCAGCACAGGCCCTTAGCTATTCCTCCTGTACTTGATGTTCTGGATGATTTGTATTCTGACTCTAGTGCTACCCCTGATTCTCTTCCTCCTGCTCCAGCCAAGCCAGACAGGTATTACAGGGTCCCAGAAACTCATTCCCATTTATTCAGGGCCCATACTGCTGATTTGGAAACTATTTCACAGGGGCCTAAAGGAGTTTCAGCCTCCACCTCAAAAATCCTTTGCCCTCCAACAGGGAAGCAAGGTCATTAGAGAGATGGGGTAAAAAGGTTTACACATCCACTACCTTATCTATGAGAGCTTTAAATTGCCTTTTTCATATGTTCCAATATCAGGATTATCTCTTAGAAGATTTACAAAAAAACATTAGCTTCTCCTGATCCTTTAGACAGGAAGACTTTGCAGGAAGCTGTACATAACACTCAGCAAGTAAGCAATCACTTCCTGCAGTGTGGATATGATGCACTGGAAGCTTCATGTAGGGCAGCTATGACAGGGGCAGTGATGCGTAGACATGCTTGGTTAAAGGTCAACCTCTACCAGATCATGTAAAAGCAAAACTTCTGGATGCACCTTTGGAAAAGACCAAGCTTTTTGGTGCAAATGCTAAGGATGTGTTAAAGACCATCGAAGTAAAAGCAAAATCAGTTCAGACTGTGAAAGATTTCCTCCAGGTTCAACCCCCCAGATTCAGTAGGAATTGGCCTTCAAAAAACTGGTCCTTTCCTAATCCAGAAAAGTTTCAAAGGGGTAATAACAGACGTGGCCGAGGAAGAGTCCAATACAGAGGCCCTTACAGGGGACGACAATGGCAGCCAGGAAACCAAAGAAGTGACGCAGGGGTTTCACCTGCCCAACAACCACAAACTCAATGACTTTCCTCTACTACCGCCTACCAGGGAACAACTAGAAGCTCCCTTGGGCGGGAAATTATCTCTGTTTGCAGAAAACTGGCACAGACTGACAAAGGACAAATGGATTTTGGACATTATAGACCGAGGGTACAGGTTTCATTTTCATACCTTACCAAGAAAACAAGGCATGCCAAACCTACCACAACATCAAAGGGCAGAGGCTATCAAGCAAATCACTCTGCTGACTCGAATGAAAGCAATAGAAAGAGTTCCACAACAAGAACAAGAACAGGGTTTTACTCAAGACTGTTCCTTGTTCCAAGAAAAGAATCTCAATGGAGACCAATACTGGACTTGTCCGCATTAAACACCTTTCTCATAGTACCAAAGTTCAAAATGCTGACTCTACAGCAACTCCTTCCCATGCTGGGCAAGGAGTTGTGGCTGATTACTCTGGACCTCAAGGAGGCATACCTGCATGTCCCTATCAGACACAGCTGCAGAAGATACCTCAGATTTTTTGCAGGGCCAGAGCATTATCAATTCTCAGCATTGCCATTTGGCTTATCTACTGCGCCCAGAGTATTTACAAAATGCCTGGCTTCAGTAATTGCTCATTGCAGGCTCCAGGGTATACAAATTTACCCGTACCTGGACGACTGCCTCATACAAGCGGACGACAAATTGATGTTGACAAAAAACCTGGATTATGTCAGTCGATTATTTCAAGCTCTGGGATACACAGTCAATTTTCAAAAGTCAAGACTGCAGCCATCCCAGCAAATAATCTTCTTAGGAGCCAAACTAGACACAGCCTCTCAGATGGCTTACCTGACAGAAGACAAGCAAGAAAAGTTAACTCAATACTTCAAAGGTTTAGCAAAACTCACCCAGATGACTGCAAGGAGATTCCTACAGGCCCTGGGTTACATGGCATCCTGCATTCTACTGGTTCCATTAGCAAAACTACACATGAGAAAGCTTCAATGGTACCTAAAAAGCATTTGGTCTCAACACAGCAACAACTTGGAGACAATCATACCACTCATTCCATGCCTACAAAAGGAATTCCTATGGTGGGCCTCGGTGAGCCAGGAAAACACAGGTATGTCATTCAAAACCACAGATAACACAGACCATGACTACAGACGCCTCAGACCTTGGATGGGGGCGCACATGGAAGGCAGGTGTATACAAGGACAATGGTCTCCAAAGGAAACACATCTGCATATAAACCAAAAGGAAATGCTGGCAGTAATGCATGCCATCGAGGCTTTTCAACACCAACTCCAGCAAGGCCATTTAATGATACGGACAGACAACACCACTGTGATGTGGTACATAAACAAGCAGGGGGGCACCCACTCTTACCCCCTTTGCAGACTGACAATGCAGCTTTGGGAGAAATCACTGAGTCTAAACATCCAGTTACAATCCCAGTTTGTTCCAGGAAAAGACAATGTGTTGGCGGACAGCCTAAGCAGGAATTTCACAGATCCACACGAGTGGAGGTTACATCCGAAGGCTTTCAGACAACTCACTTCGACATGGGCCAAGCCAGAAGTGGACCTATTTGCCTCTCACCTCAACCATCTCCTACCAAGATTTTGCACAAGGACATACCATCCAAAGGTTTGGAAAATAGATGCCCTTTCATTCAACTGGAACTCCCTAGCAATCTATGCATTCCCACCTCTGCCACTGATGACCTCAGTATTACTAAAGATCAAAGCAGAGAAGCCCAAGGGAATCATAATAGCTCCGGATTGGCCAAGACAACACTGGTACCCACTACTACGGAGCATATGTCACACCAGGAGGTGGGCCCTCCCTCAGTGGCCTCTACTTTTGACTCAACACAGTTTCGAAACACTGCATCCAAACCTTCAGACACTGCAGCTAACAGCCTGGGAGATCCCATAAATAACTTCAGCTTATCTCTCCAAGGAAGTTCAGCGGATACTAACAGAGGCTCAAAGACCATCCACCAGAAAGGTTTACTTAGCAAAGTGGAAAAGATTCAGCAATTGGAATACCAGCAAGGGACATGATGCATCATTACTGAACATCCCACTTATCTTGGAATATTTGGCAGATATGTTACAGAGCGGCCTCTCATATTCTTCAATAAAGATACATGCATCTGCTATTTCAGCTAGATACAACACTGATCCTCCTGTTTTCTCTCACCCCTTACTAAGACAATTCCTCAGGGAATCAAGAACATTAAGCCACCAAGAAAGGCCCCAGTGCCAGCCTGGGACCTCAATTTTGTCTTAGAAAAACTGACTCTACCTCCTTTTGAGCCAGCAGCTTCAGTTGACTTGCAATTTCTCTCATGGAAGACAGCTTTCCTGTTGGCAATTACCTCAGCAAGAAGGGTTTCGGAGCTACAGGCCCTAATGGCAATACCACCCTTTATTATTTTCCACAGGGACAGGGTTTCATTAAGGACCAACCCTACTTTTATGCCAAAGGTGGTATCTAGGGTTTCTCTAAATCAAGCCATTCATCTGCCTGCTTTCTTCCCCAATCCTGAGAATAAGGGGGAAAGACTTTTGCATACCTTGGACATTCATAGACAACTTCGATACTACCTGGACAGAACCAAGGCCAGTTGGAAGTCTGAACAGCTTTTTGTAGTTTGCGGTCCAAGGAAAAGCAATTTCAAAACAGACTATTTCTAAATGGATTGGACATTGCATCGGATTCTGTTATTCCTTTCATGGAAAGACTGTTCCAGCCGATGTCAGACCACATTCCACCAGAGCTACAGCCACCTCTACAGCATTTTTAAGAGGGGTGCCTACCAAGGACATTCTAGAAGCTGCTACATGGAGCTCCGTGCATACATTCTCCAAACACTACAATCTCCCTCTATATTCCAGATCCAGAGCAGGCTTTGCTTCGGCAGTCCTGCAGGGTTTGATTGCCACACCATCTCTTTCCTAGAGCATACCTCCTCCCCCAGCTAAGCTATGGTATTCTACCCACATGTTATGACTGCAGTTGCATTCTTGAAGGACATAGTACAGTTTTGTACCTACCATAAATGTAGATGTCCGATAGACATGCAACTGCAGTCGGGTTTTCCCTCCCTCCATATACCCCTCTATGCCTAGGGTCCACCCCTATCCCTCTTAATCTTAGCTGGGGATATCTGTTATGGTGTATTTGTTTTATTGCTCATGTATTTGTTTGGAATCCTGTTTTTGTCTTCCAATTTGATTACAGCCTTCCTTGGAGGGCACCTGGCATCTGGGGCAAGAAACACTGAAGAAAATGGCGTCGGCTGATGCTTATGTACTCCAGCCGCTCTGACGTCGGAGAGAAATGCGACATCAGCCGACGTCGGACCCAGACTTTGGAATCCGGCCGACCGAGGGCTGCCTGAGGCAGGACAACCCACATGTTATGACTGCAGTTGCATGTCTATCGGACATCTACATTTATGGTAGGTACAAAACTGTACTTTTTCTTTCTCAATCATTCAAACAGAGGAGAGTATTGCCTACATACCCTAGATATCAACAGGCAAATCCGTTTTTACTTAAACAGGACTCGGTCCTTTCGTAAATCTGACCAGTTATTTTTGGCCTTTTCTAGACCTAGATTAGGATCTGCTGTTGCTAAGGTCACATTAGCTAGATGGTTGAAGGACTGTGTGACCTTCATTTATACACAACGTAATATCTCGTTGCCTACTACCATGAAAGCTCATTCAACGAGTTCGGTGGCAACTTCTGCTGCCTTCCATGCCAGAGCTTCTTTACACAACGTAATATCTCGTTGCCTACTACCATGAAAGCTCATTCAACAAGTTTGGTGGCAACTTCTGCTGCCTTCCATGCCAGAGCTTCTTTACATGACATCTCTGCAGCTGCAACTTGGGCTACACCTCATACCTTTATCGGTCATTACAAATTGGATTTTGGCCTCCAGGGGAAGAGCATCTTTCAGTTCTATGGTGCTCAGGAATATCCTTCCATGAGAGCCTCCCAGGAATAGAAGTAGCTGGGGACTCTTTTCCATGCGTAAGGAATGAACGAGGATTAACAATATCAGATAAAGAAGTTATGTCTTACCATAACCTTCCATCTGTATTGTTGATCCTCGTTCAGACATTACGACCTTTCCCCTCCTGTGGTTTCTAGTGGATCTCACCATCCGGTTCTCTTAGGTTATTTGACCAGAGGTAGCCTCTACCTTCTTTGACTTGCAAACTCAATCTGAGGTAACAGAGAGAGGAGGATATTGGGTAAGAGTTTAGCTCGAGAGTTTAAAGCTGACCCGAGCTTGGAAAATGGCCGGCTCGGTTCCGAGGTCGGAACCGATACCCATGCGTAATGACTGAATGAGGATCAACAATACAGATGGAACCTTATGGTAAGACATAACTTCTTTTTCATTGTCTTCGAGTATTAGGCAACTGCTACACACCAGGTGCTGTGAATCTGGTAATTGAGGGAAGACAAAACTGGCAGACCTTTTTTAGTCCAAGAGTGTAGAAAATCAGGGATATTACTTTTGTTGTAGATGGTTTACTGAAATGCTGCTTTTCTTTAATAAATACTTATAAGTACAGAATATTAAACGCCTCTCTTCTGTTGATAAATTTTTATGAGTACAGAACATTAGATATGTGTGAGTGCCATAAAAAGTTTTGAGAGGAAGCACCGTAATGCAGCCTGCTAATGGCTATGGCTCTAATTAGGCTTGCTAAGAGTAAAACTTCATTTGAAGTGCCTACTTATGTCAAGTGCAGGTTTGCATGGTTCTGTGCAGTGTAAGTCAGCACAATAAAGCTAAGAATTTAAAGAAACCAATGGAAAAAAGCAGTGTTTTGCTTCAGTCAATAATGCTAACTTCCCAGAAACAGCAGCAGCTTATTCGCTGTCATAGAATAATCACTGCTGTCTCTCAAACTGCCCCCACACTTGACCAGAAGTTTGCTGCAACATTAACCAAGTTGCAGATAGTTAAAAGTTTATGGGAAAATAGTAGATTTAACACAGGAGAACAACTTATTTAATAAATCTGTCAGGTGACTTTAGAAACAGCACTTCAGCTTTCAGCAAAAAAAAAATGAAATAAAAATGGTTAAAAAATGTTTAAATGCTAAGTAAAATGGCAGGAATAAACAGATTCACATGTACCCTTATCTGGATAATTGTCTGATTGAAGCATCTTCCAGTTTAAAGGTACTAATGGCTTTGGAGTTCTTTGTGAAACCTTTTCAGAATCTAGAGTGCATTATTAATGTAAAGAAATCTCTAAATATTTTCATCCAAAATGGTCTTCCTGCATTGTCTAATGTATACCACATTACAGTCAGGAAGTCTGCTTCAGCAAAGTCTTTTGGGGGTTCATGGTGTCAACCAGTGTCATGGCTCCTCATATCTGGATTCATATGAGGAAATTTCAGTGGTATTTCAAATCACTGTCGGCCCAGCACCAGAATTATCTTGGTTAGCAAATTATAATCATGTCTTTGTGTAGTTCAGGACTTGCTCTGAATGAGCAAACAGTCACTGATTTCCCTTGGTGCAGCCTTTGTCAGTACAGAGCACTGCACCAGGTGCCTCATGCTTTCCATGGGTGGGCATGTTTCCAAGAAACCAAGGTTCAGGGTGTATGGGGGAGCTCCTTGCACAAGAAGATTCATGTTAGTATCAAGAATATGACGTCCACTGTCAATGGTTTCAAAGCTCTGCACCAGTTGTGGCCAGCAGGTACTCTATGATAGACAATACCACAGTTATGCGATACTTAAACAAGGCAGGGCAAAGTTGTACTCCCTTTGCAGACTAGCAGTGACTGCTTGGGAAGCAGCTTTTCAACACAGTCTTCTGAAACATTCTACACTCCCTCCCATCTGAACATAGTGTCAGATTATCTAAGCAAGTCCAGGACAGACCCTCGTGAATGGATGTTAGAGCGACCTTCCTACAGCTCATCCAGAAATTTGGAGTTCTTCAAATAGACTTGTTTGGATCAGTACAAAACAGGCAACATAGTCTGTTCATTTTTTGCTTTAGAACTCATTGCAAACAAACATTGGCAACAGATGCCTTCTCGATAACCTGGAAGGCAAAGTTTCTGCATGCCTTTCCTCCCTTTCCTTCAGTTTCCAACCTGCTTCAAAAGATAAGAAGGGACAATTTAAGGATAATGCTGCTGAGTCCATTTTGGCCAAGACAGGGTTGGTTCTCACTTTGCAAGGAACTGATTGTGGGTGATTACTAGGTGAGTGACACAAGAACCTTTACTATCCTAGCCAGTAATACCCAGGGTATGACAATATTATATCTTAATTCTCCAGATATGGGATGGTGTAGTATCAGGGCAGTGGGTCTTTGGGTGTTGGGGCCCAGAGTCATTTCACAGACTGATTCTGTCCATAAGGGCAGTACCTGGGGAATGAATTTATGGATGTTCTTCATGTTTCACTGTTGCAGTCATTACATTTGGGTAATCTACTGGCAGGTTGCCCTCAGTCGGCCTGATTAACAAAGTCTTGGGTCCTGCGTCGATTGCTGTCCATTCTTCCTTGCCGTCAGGGGTATAAAACATGCAGCCGACGCCATTACAGCAGTCTTTCTTGCCGCGCTGTGCCCGAAGCAGAAGCAGTTTGCAAGTGCCGGTCGGCAGACTCCTGAAATTTTGGTTTTCAAGTTTCAGAACCAAAGTCTTCATCTAAAAAGCTAAGTACCTCGTTGGGGAAACTTTTTCTTGCTCCTTACCGATGTCAGTAAAAGTTAATAATTGCATTACTTGTGGGAAGC
Source organism: Protopterus annectens (assembly GCF_019279795.1). Classification (NCBI taxonomy): domain Eukaryota; kingdom Metazoa; phylum Chordata; order Ceratodontiformes; family Protopteridae; genus Protopterus; species Protopterus annectens. The sequence goes on from NC_056734.1 coordinate 527,336,785, forward strand.
AAATACCTCATAAGGTTTTTCATTTGTATTGTATTCCCTGCCTAGGCCCTGACTGCAACATACCTTGCTGTTGGTTTTGTGCTAAATTTAATCAACGCACTATTAAACGTCGGTATATTTTTGCTTCTAAATATTTTGGCTCACGCTTTAATTATCTAGAAATGTCGTCTGTTAGCAATCCGACTACCGGAATACCTAAAAAACGCAAAGAAAGAGACAGGCCGTCGAGGTCCAAAACTGACGACGACGCTTCTCCTAAGCCAGTTGCCAGTTCGGCGGTACTCAGGCGCTTTCGCAGCCCCTGATACCCGCTACTTCTGATTCGCAGGCCTCTACCGAGACTCATTCAGAGTCCGGTATGCCGCGAGATGCTTCAATTATAGAACCCGTGGATGTCTCTACCTTAGATGGGTCCGGAGCCGCTGTGCAGTCACCGACATCTGAGGGTGTTTTCAGGCCTACAGATTTATATATTAGAGGAACTCGCGGTGGTGGTGCTGCGGTAGCCTTGTCGCCTCACAGTAAGACGCTGTCCAGTTCGATTCTCAGCTAGAGCATCTTCTGCGTGGAGACATGCGTGAATGGGCGTACCTTCGCTGAAGGTTGTGCGTCAGGGCTGGTAACTCGGCATGTAAAAATCAACTACCAATCATTAACGAACCGGAGTTCCGCTGTGGCGGCCCTAACTGGGAAAAGCCGAAAGACTCATCAAAAACAACAACTGGCGCTACCTTCAAAACTAAGGCCATAATCTAAATCTATGTCTAAAAAAACGATGCCTAGGTCACATGTGCAGGCCCCTATGCCTAAAAAAACAAATGATCAAAATCTCTGAAGATTTAATTACTCTGATCAGGGGTAGCCAACGCCCCCCCCCCCTTCTAACAGGCATAGGCAAGACATAGATTATGAATTTTCTGAACAGGATTCTATCTCTTCTGACTCTTCTAATGAACAGGATTTGTCTATACCTAGTTATGAGGACTCTGATGCAGAAGATTCCATTCCTTCTGCTTCTCCCCCTGAGGATTTTTCTTTTGGGGAAACTTTACATACCTTAAGGGAACATTTCCACTGGGAAAGTCAGGAATTCTCTGAATCTAAAAAGAGACTTGGGGATTTTCTTCTTCTTCCTCAGCATAGGCCTTTGGCTATACCTCCTGTTCTAGACCTTGTTGATGATATTTTTTCAGAATCTAGTATGGCTGCTGATTCTCTGCCTCCGGCTCCTTGTAAGCCAGACATATACTACAGGGTTCCTGACTCCCACAATTTCCTTTTCAAAAATCCTATTGCAGATCCTGAAACCATTTCTCAGGTTCCCAAGGGCATTAAGGCCTCTACTGCTAAAAATCCTACCCCTTTTGATAGAGATTCCAGGGCGCTGGATAGATGGGGTAAGAAGGTTTACACTTCTGCAACCTTGGCAATCAGGGCTTTTTAAACTGTCAATTTCATATGCTTAAATATCAACAGCATATTATGGGACTGCTTAAACAGAAAATTATGTTAATTTCTGACTGTGTGGAAAATAAAGATTTAAAGGATTTATTGCATTCAGCTGAACAAGTTGGAAAACATGCTTTGCAATGTGGTTTTGATTCTTTGGAGGTCTCTTGCAGGGCTGCTGTAACTGGGTCTGTGCTAAGGCATGCTTGGCTGAAAGAGACTCTGCCTGATCATGTTAAAGCAAAATTGTTGGATGCTCCTTTGCAACAGGACCGTCTCTTTGGTAATAAGGCTGAAGAAATTCTAAAAAAGGTGGAAGATAAAGCTAAATCTATGCAAACTGTGAAAGATTTCTTTCAAGTGCAACCTCCAAGATTTAGTAGGCATTGGCCTACTACGAACTGGTCCTTTCCAGTTCCTTCGAGAGCCACTCAAGTCTAAAGGTTCCAGGTTTCAGTCACAAGGGACTTTTAGAACAAAACAATGGGGTGCCTCCTCCTCCAAATCTGGAAACAACAAGGCACCTCCCTATGGTAAACAGTCTCAATGACTTCCCTTTACACTTACCAAGCACTTACCTTTTAGCCGCCCCTTTGGGGTGAAAACTGGCACTTCATGCAAGAAACTGGCAACTTATAACTCAGGACAAATGGGTTTTAAATATAGTATCCCAGGTATACATATTTCATTTCCACACGTTGCCAGTCCTAAACAGATGGCCAGACCCGCCCCCAAATCAGTGGGCAGAGGCCCAGAAACAAGTACTGGCCCTCATGAACATTGAGGGCTATTCAACCAGTACCAGAAGAGGAAAAGGGACAAGGTTTCTATTCAAGACTTTTCCTGGTACCCAGAAAAGACAAATCATGACGTCCATTTCTGGACTTGTATACTCTAAACACATTTCTGGACATTCCAGAATTCAAGATGCTGACTCTTCAACAGTTACTTCCTATGCTGGGCAAAGATGCCTGGTTGGTAACTCTAGACTTAAAAGAGGCTTACCTCCATATCCCAATCAGGGAATCTTGCAGAAGATACCTCCGCTTCAAAGCAGGCTACTTGCATTACCAGTTCTCTGCACTGCCCTTTGGCTTATCTACTACGCCCAGTGTCTTCACAAAGTGCCTGGCTCCAGTAATTGCATTTTGCAGGCAAAGAAATATTCAGATATTTCCATACCTGGACGATTGTCTAATTCAGGCAGAAAACAGGGACATTCTTCTAAAACATCTGGCGTTTGTAAAAAGGGTTCTAACTTGTCTGGGGTACACCATAAACAAAAAGAAATCATAACTGGTACCTTCTCAAAAAATGACATTCCTGGGTACAAGCTTGAATACAACTGCCCAGATGACTTACCTTACGCCAGAAAAGCAAATTCATTTGGTAACCTAATTAAAACAAGTGGCCACAAAAACCCTGCTATCTGCAAGACAAATTCTGCAAGCCTTGGGGTTCATGGCCTCCTGCATTCTTCTAATTCCATATGCAAGACTGCATATGATGGAACTTCAGTGGCACTTAAAAAGATTTTGGAGCCAACATTGTCACAGCCTGGAAACAATGATTCCTATCATACCTTGCCTACAACTAGAGTTCCTGTGGTGGGCAGAGGCCTGCCACCAAAACAAGGGACTGCCATTCACTCCACCCCCTGCCGCCCAAACCCTAACTACAGACTCATCAGACTATGCTTGGGGAGGCTCATCTGGCAGGGAAGTGCATTCAGGGCAAATGGAGCCCAAATCAAATGCACCTTCATATCAATCAAAAAGAGATGCTAGCTGTACAGAATGCACTGACAGCCTTCAAGGACTACCTTAATCCAGGACAGTTAATGATAGACAGACAACACCACAGTTATGTGGTACATAAACAAGCAGGGGGTATACACTCATGCCCCCTTTGCAGACTAGCCATGGCATTGTGGAACACAGCCTTAACCTATCAAATACAACTGCACGCTCAATTCTTGCCAGGAAAGCTGAATACTCTTGTCAGACAAACTAAGCAGAAATCTCATGGACCCACACGAGTGGAAACTAGAACTACAGATTTTCAGCATGTTGACACGCAAATGGGGGAGTTCAGACATAGATCTTTTTGTCTCACCCCAGAACTATCAGTTGGACAAATTCTGCACAAGAACTCATCACAAAAGAGCCGGGAAAGTGGATGCTCTATCATTCAGCTGGAAAAACCTATCAGTCTGTGCTTTTCACCCTCTGCCTCTGCTCTCCAAAGTTCTACTAAAAGTCAAACAGGACAAACCAAAAGTGATTTTGATTGCTCCAGACTTGCCTCACCAACACTGGTACCCACTCCTGCGCAATGTATCACACCTTCCACTGTGGCACCTGCCTCAGACACCTTACCTACTGTTTCAGCAGAACAACCAAATTCTGCACACTCAGCTCCAAACTTTGAATCTTGCAGCGTGGCTAATCACCTAAATTCACCCTTAGCATCCCTCAGCAAACCTGTGATGGATGGCATTTTGGAGGCAAGAAGGGCTAGTACTAGAAAATCTTATGGCAAATTTTGACAAATGGAAATGATTCTGTGCCTGGAATCAGTCACAAGGGTTAAGCACAGCAGTGCCCAGTCTTCCTCAGATTTTACAATACTTAACTAAGATGCTTCACAAGGGCCTGTCCTTTTCTTCCATAAAAATCCATGCCTCAGCCATTTCAGCTCATTACAGCACAGAACCTCCCCTCTTCTCTCATCCTCTGCTAAAGCAGCATCTCAGAGGGGCCAAAAACTTAAAAGACCACCCAGGAGAGCTCCAACCCCTGCCTGTGACCTCAAGTTTGTATTGGAAAAACTCACTCTCCTTCCCTTTGAGCCAGCTGCTACTGCAGACGTTAAATTTATCTCCTGGAAAACAGCTTTCCTTTTAGCAGTCACTTCAGCTAGAACGATTTCCGAATTACAGGCTCTTACGGCAGTGGAGCCTTTCATTATTTTTCATGCGGACATTGTGTCTCTCAGGACCAATCCATCCTTCATGCCTAAGGTGCTATCCAGTGTGGCTCTTAATCAGACCATTCATTTGCCAACTTTCTTTCCCAATCCACAGAACAAGGGAAAGCAGATTCTGCTGTCATTGGATGTACACAGACAACTTAAATTTTACTTAAACAGGATAAAATCTCTAAGAAAATCTGAACAACTACTGGTGGCATTTGCTGCAGTGCAGAGATAAAAGCTTTTCCAAAGCAGACTATTTCCAAATGGATAAGCCATTGTATTAGTTTCTTCTATATGCACCATGGTAAAACTATCCCCCAGGGGATCAGATCTCATTCCACCAGGGCTGCATCTACTTCTACAGCCTTTCACAGTGGTGTTTTTACCATAGACATTCTAGATGCTGCTACCTGGAGCTCAGTTCATACGTTCGCCAAACATTACCATTTACCTTTCTTCTCTAAATAGAGCTGGCTTTGCCACAGCTGTCTTGCAGGGCCTTATAGCTGGTCCTAATGATATATAAATCCATCCTCCCAACCATAACTTTGGGAATCTACCCAAATATAATGACTGCAACAGTGAAAGATGAAGAACATAGTACAGTTGTGTACACTTACCATAAATGTAAATGTTCGAGAGTATTCACTGTTGCAGTCCTGGTTACCCTTCCTCCAACCCCCTGTTTTTCTCTTGCTATACCTCTACTTTCCTTTACTATGCTTAAAAGCCTTTTTGGTGTATTTGCTTTTGTTTGGAGGTATATTTTTGTGTTTTTAATTACTAAAATATTTGGCTCCCCCTTTGGGGGGGCACCTGACATCTGGAGCAAGAAAACTGATGTAATGGCGTCAGCTGCATGTTTTATACCCCTGACGACCTGAACTCATGGAAGAAGGGACAGCAACCGACGCAGGACCCAAGACTTTGTTAATCAGACTGACTGAGGGCAACCTGCCAGCAGATTACCCAAATGTAATGACTGCAACAGTGAATACACTCGAACATCTACATTTATGGTAAGTGTACACAACTGTACTTTCCCCATCCATTTATCCAATTTCTTTTTAAAGAGTGAGGGACAGGCTTTGTTTTACGAAAATGGGACGTTTATTCCATAGACGAGGTAACTTTGGGATATGAATCTCTCTCTCTAGCAAGTTCTGTTGGTCACAAATAAAGTTACATGTCCCAGGTACTAGTTTTTTCAGGATGTGCAGCAGTTTTTTAGAGACTAGAAAAGCTAACATTAGAAAGTCTCTTGTGTACAGGTGGAGAAGTTTTTTTATCTGGTGTCAGAATAGAGGACAGGCCCTAATCCAGCAGGGGATCCCTGGTCCTTCACGATCTCTTGCAGTTGCATATATCTGCAAATATGTAACATTTTCATCAGGGCTGGATCAGAGAATACATTGTAGGTCAGGCATAAGTCACCTCTCAAATGATATGCAACAGAGTAAAGGGGTAGGACCTTTAGTTGGTCTGCATAAGATGCAGCTTATGCTTTATATTTTTTAGTGAGAAACCTGTTGGGGCGCCCCAACTGGCATAAGTTCCTGCTTAGGAGCATGTAGTAGGGAACATTGTACTAGATTATGGGCCTGATGTAGGCCAAGTACAGTGGCACTATGACTTCATTTGACCTTGATGCCATACCTTTACTTATAAGTTGAGCCATACAGAAGGATTTCCTCATTACTATTGCTACCTGATAGAGTTTAGGTAAGTGTCTGTCTCTGTTCTTAGGTTCCTCACCACTGGGTATACGTTTAGGAGTGTGCGGTCAATATTATCATTTGCAGGGATATCTTATTTACTAAAGCATATGATTTAGCATTTTTTAGCATTTAGTCTCAGCCCATGGTTTTAGCACTAGTTGTTTGTCATTTTTAGGCCTGTTTATAGGATGTCAGCATCATTTGGGTGTTCAGTGATCGCTTCCAGCTTACAGACGTTGGCGAAGTTGATGAGTCAGAGGCTCCCAACATTGTCCATCACTTCATCGAGGTATATACCAAACAGGAGGAGTCCCAGCAGTGAGCTCTGTGGGACACTGCTAGTAATAGGATTCTTATTGGAAGTGGATTCGCCTGACTGGACAAGATGTGTCCTAACAATGAGCCAGTTTGCTATCCATCTGACAGTATAGGGGTTTATACCTAACTCAGTATGTTAATCTATGATACCCAAGTGGGGGATTGTGTAGAAAGCTTTGGCCAGGTCTGGATAAGCAGTGTGTACCGTTTTACCTTCATCCATGACCCTGGTGACATGCTTGAAGAAATCTACCAGATTAAGCAGGTAAGACCTCTCTGACAAATCCATATTGGGTCTAGTCCAGTGTTTGGAGACTGTCGTTATTGATCAGGTCCATAATAATTCGGTCTATGGCCTTACAAATAAGACTGGTCAAGCCTATGATTCTGCAGTTCCCTGTGTCAATTGATGGGTCCCCCCTTGTGCAGAGGGATGACTGTTGCAGTCTTCCATTCCTCTGGGACAGAGCACGTCAGGAGGCTGTGGTTAACGAGGTTTCCTAGTGGCCCTAATAGTTTCTGTTTTAAGCTATTTAAGAAGCATCCTGGAATGTTGTTGGGACCCTTGGAAGCCGTGTTTTTGGCTTTAGCGAGCGCAGTAACGAACGGTTTCCTTATAATGACCTGTAAGTGGATAATTGTGGTTTTTTTTTTTTTGGGTGTGGTAGGATGTGATTTGGGGGGGGGTTAGAGTTTGAACCGAACTTGTCGGGCAGCAAGTTTTCTGTGGTTTCAGGCTGGGTGTAATTGTTGCCGTTCATGATTAAATCAGCACATTGTTGAGCGTTTCCCCTGAAGTTATGAACATAATTAAAAAGCCTTATGTTTATCTTTCACCTGGGAAGCTATCTTTGCATCATAGTTTGTTTGGCAGATTTGATAAGCTCTCTAATTTGTTTAGACTGTTGAGTGTCTTTTTGCACTGTTTTGTATGTTCCTTCTTAGCATTGGAGAGGGTTTTTTTTTTCTTTTGTAGAATAGCCTGTTTATGCTAGGGGTCCACCAGGATGGTTTATTTTTGCCATTAATCAAGGTCATTACCAGTCACTTCCTTTCACATTGAATCTGCTTACACAGGACGAGGGGTTACAGATGCCTCCTAGCCTACAAACCATGAAGCTCACCATATGGACAACAGAATTTGAATTCCTTTCAGGTACCAGTTTTGTCAGGATGTGCTGCAGTTTTTTTTTTTTTTTTTTTTGAGATTAGAAAACTTAACATCTGGAGATCTCTTGTATCCAGATGGTAAGGTCTTTTTTTTTTTTTTAATCTGGTATCAAAGTAGAAGACAGGACCCCTATCCAGTAGGGTTCCCTGGTTCTTCAGTATCTCTTTCAGTTTTATATATATGGCTTATCGTGCACTTCTGTCAAGGTACATCTGTCCGCTATTTCTGATTGTTTTATCTATTTTTAATTAAGTCAAACTATTTCTCGAGAGTTCACCATCTTAAGCCTCCAAGGAAAAGAGAATACCCTCCTTGTAATTTGAATTGTGTGCTAGATAAGCTTAACTCTTCCTCCCTCTGAACAGCTGCTAATTCCTCTTTGAAGTTTCTGATCTTGAAAACAGTCTTGTTAGTTGCCTTAACCTCAGCTAAAAAAGTTTCTGAGTTATGCAACCTGTTTTGTGCAGTCTTCCTTTCATCCCTAAAGTGGTTTTTGAATTCATTCTTAGTCCGTTCATATAGCTACATGCTTTCTTTCCAAAATCCTCAGAACAAGGGACAAATAATTCTTCACTCTTTAGATGTTTGGAAGCAGCTCAGCATTTATTAGAAAATACAAAAGACCTGAGGAAATTTGACCAATTGTATATTTTTCTGGAAATAAAATAGGCTTACCATTGTCTAAGAAACTATTTCCAAATGGATCTGCAATGTTGTTTTCATCTGTTATACGGATCATAGCTGGCAACCACCAGGAGTAATTGAAGTCCAGTCTACCAGAGAAGTAGTTTAGGGGGTTTTGTGCAAAGGGTAGACTGTAAAACCATTCTGGTAATACCCACTTGGTCCTCAGTTCACACTTTCACTACGCATTACTGACTGGATGTTCAGTCTGCACCATGAACTAGATTTGCCAAGACTGTCCTTCATGGGAACGTTAATTCAGAGGGAGTCCCCCTTTTCTTTCACCCAGTCTGATTAAGCTCTTGAATTAGGTGTAGCTGTTGGCATGGAGGATTAGTCTCTGAGCTTTTAATGAACTACTTCGTATGGTACAGGGATTGATTCTGTGTGAGTGTTAATGATCCAAGACATACCTCCCTGGACTATATGAAGAGAGACGTAATGGAGCCTTCTGATTGTGTCCCAGGCAGGTATGAGACTAGCATTCTACTTTTTCCAAGGATGATACCACAATATAAACAGAAAATAATGGAGTTTAACAATTGGCTTAGTGGTGTCATTCTAAGGGGGTCCACTGATTGTCAGCTTGGGAGGACATGATCTGTAGGCCATGCTGCTTTGCCAGGGATAGTCTGCAGCTGTCCCAGTTGGGCTTTGGGATATTAGCCCAAACATTATCCACCCCTATAGTGCCTTTTTTAGGCAATGCCACTCTAACAAACCTTCCAACATAGTAAGTTTTGTGCAAGATAAACTAAAGGTATTACTTTTGAATGCTAGGAGTCTGAAGAAACTCCACTCTCTGGAAGCACTCCTCACCTTGGAGAGCGTTGACATCTCTGCAGTTACTGAGATATTGTTTAAAGCCATGGAGGACACCCCAACAGTACAAGACTATAATGCCTACTACACATTTAGACCAGCTACCGCACAAGAAGGGACAAGAGGTGGAGGTGTATCAATCTACACCTCCAGGCTTTATGGATGTTCTTTCCTTGTGGATATCAGGATTTTACTGACATCTGCCAGTATGAGTCTTGATAGCAGTGCCAGTTTTTCTGGTGTAGGTTGGAGCACTTGTACGGCTTCAGCTGTAGTGCTGAGATAGTCACCGTCTGGGACTCTATCTCAGCCCATGCCATTTTAGATCTTTCTTGATATAGTTTGTAGCATAAGTACTGATATTTGTGCGTCAGTAGTCTGGCTTTCTGTTTTCCATTGGAGCGCAACCAAAAAAGTACCCTGATGAAGGAAATTTTCTTATTTTTTATTGTGATATGTTAGTAACCATTAATTCTTCCGAATTTATCAGGGTTGTTTGCCCACTAAGACTTTTAGGGCATGTTCACCCTGAGAAAGACAACACTTGCTGTTGTGAAAGAGAAGTCCATAAAGAGACTACCATAGTGTATTTGGTCTAAAACCCAGCACACTATAAGAGTTGTACGGTCTGTAAAAGGTTTATGCCAGAAATGTGTAAGACAAGAGAGCAAGGCATTTCCTGCAAAACTATGTAGACTGGAAAAGACTTGAAGATTTGACTTTTGTAGCACATGAGTATCTTCCAGTTTGTCCCTGGTCACAGGAATTAAGCACTGGGTTTAGGCTGACATTGCCATTTAGACATGGGTTTCTGTTTGCACTCAGCTCAGTGATCCACTCATATTTACATAATTCTGTTATGTAAATTATGTTTCCATTAGTGATATTTTGTGATATAACCTGCAGTGTACTAAATAGAAAATCATGATCATTTTCAAATTTAAGTCATCTGATCCGATGTTTGGTTGTATCTGTGGGTTATCAGATCAGAGACTGACACTTCAGACACTTGGCTGCAAAGCTGCATCTATCCTGCCATGATGCTCTGCATTCCATAATCTCCTCAGATCTCATTTGCCACTGATCTGATTCTGATGTGATCCCCGAAGCTCCATTGGCGATAAGTGCTTTTTTATATTTTCAGCTGTATTTTCCTGCAGTTGTTTCTGCTAAGAACCCTAGTTTTAAGGTATTTCTATTTTTCCTTGGAATTTTGTGTGTGTGTGTGTGTGTGTGTGTGTGTGTGTGTGTGTGTGTGTGTGTGTGTGTGTGTGTGCGCGTGTGTGTGTGTGTTAAAACCTGCCCTTCAGGTATGTGGCTTCTCTGTGTACATGAAGTTTTTGCTGTTTTTCTTCAGTGTGCCTTCCGTCTGACTGGGATTTCTTGCTTTTGATGTTCACTAATTAGTTTGGCTGATAAATAGTTGTTGGATTTACATTATATTGGTGGTTCTTGTAGGTTTCTTTGTAGGTTTTGCTGTGTGTTGTTGGTCCCGCTGTATAAGGTTATTTTTTCTTGTCTGCTGTGATTACGTTTCAAAATATCGGAGAAGACTTCAGGCTTCTGCAAGTTTATTAACTGCAGTCATGCACTCCCTTCTCAAGACTCACTTGATAAGTGTATTTATTGTTTGAGGGTAGCCTGCTTAGATCAACACTGACAGGCCTGTGCCTTTTTCAGGGCCAAGGCAGTGAGCAGTAGGTGAATGCTGAACGATCTCCTTCCCAACTTTTCCTTGGCAGGTTCCCTGTCTTTGTTCTCCCTCTCCATCCAAAAAGCCTCAGGAGGAAGAGAGGAGAGAGAGAGAGGTAAAAGACAGAGACAAAAAGGAAAAGAAAATAGAAAAAGGAAAAAATATAGAAAAGGAGGTCAGAAAACCTACTGAGTTTTCCTACGCAGATGAGCCCGTGCAAAAGACCCCCATGACAATCCGCCTCCTTATCTCCCACTGTGGATCTGGTGTGTGCACCAACATTGAAACCATTTTGGTCCTGGCTGCCCAAGATACTGTGTCCCTTTCAGTCTGAGACACTGAAGTCTGGTTGGCTCTTGTCTCCCACTGTGGCTGTTACCCCGGGTCCCGAGTTCTTGCTGGAGCCTTCACCACATTGTGTCCAGTCTTCTCTATTTAAGATCTAGCCCCTGCACCAGCTGGTAAGCTGTCCTCAACAGCTTTGTCTAGGTCTAGGTCCACATGGAGCCTAGGGAAGACTGTTTGGAAAAGGTGATGCAAACATTCTTGAAGGCCTTGATTCACCTGGGGTCATTCCCTCCATCTTCTACTATGGTGTAGGGAGCTGGCTGTTGAACCCCTTACCTTGTTTCTTCTTCATCAGTCCATCCTTTGTCTCAAGACAGTCGTGGATTGGACTTCTGTCTCTCTAGTTCCCTCATTGGGTCTGACACTTGCCTTGACGTAATCTACTCTGGCTCCGTCAGAACTGTCTGCATCCTAGAGCTGAGGGGTCGGAGCCAGAGGCCCAAGGTCAGGGTCCACTCTAAGACTTACAGAGCCATCCTTGTCCCTTGCTGTTCTGGACATGGGCAGCTTGGCTTTGGGTAGGGGTCTTTGCCCTCAGGTCTATGGGTTGAGGAATGTCTTTTCTCAGTCGACTGACATTGGCTTTCAAAGTCTTAGAGAGGATTTTGCCCACTCTGGGACTGGTTTATCACACATTGTATTGGATCCATCTTCTTGTCTTCCTGCATCTCCAGTCTCACAGCATCTAGTTCAGGGACAGCCTGCTCCTCAAGGTCTCAAGCAGCCCCAAACCCAAGGCTCCCCTGAGCTTACTTGTCTCTCTACTCTACCCTTATTTACCAGTCTAGCACAAGAAGCATCAGTGCAAAAGAAGGCACTTGGATCCCCCCTATGAGTCTTTGACAGAGGACTGTGACGTCGATGGGGGATGGAAGTCCCTAAACTCCCCTGTGATGATGTCTCATTAAATAGATGAAACAGAGGAGCAGATTGGACCACTGAAGCCCTATTCCTGAACGAGTCAGTGTTTCTTTAGTTCTTCAGTACAGGCCCATCACAGCTTGGGTGGTGCCCCCTCCTGACATGCTTGCCAATCTAGTGTCTAGGACGGCATGGCAAGAACCCATTGTGTTGGAGCCTATAGCCAGGAAGCCAGATAGAATCTTAGTCCCACTGAATTATAGGTCTCATAGTTGCAAGGACCTGTGGTCAGTACCATTGTTGCCATAGTCACCAAGAAAGAGCTTTTGGAGCAGTGTGCATCAGTCCATTCTCCAAAGAGAGTCACAAGTGTTGGACAGGTTTGTGAAGTGCACCTATGCCTCAACTACCTTTGCCAACCATGTGCTGAATTGTCTGGCACACTTAACTAGTCTTCAGAGCGATTTGATTAATGAAATTGCTAAGTCGATAGCGTTCCAACAACCAGTCAAGACTCTTAAGTCCATGAAAGCTCAGTTGGCCACCATGCTATCAATCTCAAACATATCCATGGTTCATTTCCAGTGCATTGTGGTATGACTAGGGCAGAAGACACTGGCATCACAGCTTGCTGTCATGCCTGGATGCTCCTCTGTAACTTGGCAAAGTACTTCGTCATCCTTTAAGACCCCCTTCAATACTTTGGCACTAAAATTAAGAACACCTTGACCAAGAGTGAACAGGATGGCAAGATACTGCCTGCCATGGGAGTTCTCTTCTCCACCCTTCAGAGGAACTTTTTGCAGAACCAGAGGGGTGGGAAATGGTTATTCTTCTGTAAGTCACAGCAGCTTGTTCAGGATGCTCCAGGTGATGGTACCCCCCCCCCATGGCAGAGGAGGGGGCTTCATCAGACACTGGCCCAGGGGTAGGGGTGTTCTGCAGAATCAGGACTTCAGGGGGCCCTATTCTGGCAAGTCTTTCAAGCCCTCCTGAAGATTAGGCCTACTGCTGCACTCTGGAGGCGGTGCTTGGCTCTCTACCCTCAAGTTTGGGAGGTCATCCAGTCAGATTCCTGGCTGATGAGTCATTACTAGAAGCTGCATCGTCCCCTTCAGTTTTTTCCAACCTTACAAAAAAGATCGCTGCCTTAATGTTCCATCCCCAGCAGTGAAGATTTGAAAGCCGCTCACAAAGTGCATAATCCAGGAGGTTCCACCAGACCAGAGCGGATTAAAGAAGGTTAAGGGTCTATTCAAAATCCATTTTGGTGCCCAAGGAAAACCAAGGACCTCCTTCCCATTTTGGACCTAAGCAAACTGTGTTCATCAAAAAGACCAAATTATGGATTGTAACAATGGAGTCCGTTATGGCTGTACTGAGGGAGGACGACTGGGTTTGCTCAGTGGACCTCAGAGATGCTCATTACTATATAAAGATAGCCAGCTGCTACCATTTTTGAGGGTTGTCCTCTGACTTCACTACAGTCTCATGAGTGTTCAATGAATGCATGACAGCGGTAGCAGATCAGCTCGGGCTGTGCAGGGCTTTGGAGTCTTCTTGCACCTAGACAACTGGTTCCTTATGGCAACTTGAAGTGCATCTCTGGTTTAGGTGAGAGACTCTTTGCTCCATTTGTGCCTCTCCTTGGGTATTACAGTGAACTTTAAATCCAATCTAGAACTCATCCGATCTGTAGAGTTTATAGGCTGCCATTTGGATACATACCAGTCAAATAGCCTCTTTCAAGGTTGCTATTTCTATGTCGTCAGGTCCTTCTGCTCCAAAGGCTCCCACATTCTGTAGTTCATCTTTTTCTCAAGTTGATGGCTGCTCCCATATCTCAATTTCCCTTGGTGAGATTCTACATGAGGGTTCTTTAGTAGAGTTTTTCCGTCCAGTGGTCTGTGACAACTTACCTAATGCATTTTCCCATGGTTGATATCTGACCATGTCTCTTTACGGTGTTCATTTGTGTTTCTCCAGCCCACGGCCATTGTAACCATGGTCACTTCCCTCCTAGAATGGAGGGGGAGGGCCTTACAAAGGAGGACGGTCCACATCACTGTTTTGGAGTTGAGTGGTCCTCCTGATTTTGCAGGCTTTTCATTTCTGCCTCCCCAAAGGTATAGTTTCAGTCCGGACTTGCAACATGTCAGTGGTCTGGTTCATCAGAAAACAAGGGAGAACTTGATCCTATTCTGGGTGTCTAGAGGCCATTATTGTGTGGCAGTGGGTGGTGCTGTCTCAGTGCTTGCTTATTAGCAACACAAATCCTGAGAAATCCAACATTCTAGTGGACAAATTGAGCAGGAGAATTCAGATGCCTCATGAGTGGTCCCTCAGTCAGTACCTGCACAGGTTTTCAGTTGCGGCAGCCAGCCATGCTGCAGCATGTTTGCTACACCTTGCAGTACAAAGCGCAGCAGCTTATTTGCCCTGATCTCTTGCAAGTGATGGTCACTGAGAGATCCTATAGCCATGTTTGGCTCCCAGGTCTCCTCTACGCTTACCCTCCTGTGTCTTTGATAATAAAGTTCTTGCAGAAAGCAGCTTGTTGCAAGGTGTCTGTAATCTTCATAGTTCCCTTTCTGGCCCAGACAGGTCTGGTTCCCCTTTCTGTGGCCTCACCTACTGCACCCTCTTTGACTGCTGGATTTAATTTCATTCTTTGGGTCAGTCTCACCCAAATTTAAAATCTCTGGCTGACTGCTTGGTTCGTATACTTGCAATGACGGCCAGAGATTCCAGGCTATTGATTAGAGTTTTTTATATCCTTCCTTCATTTCAGTAGCCCTCCATCTCCACTAGGAACATTTACAGTGGTTAGTGGAGAAGATTAAGTACTTGGGCCATCTGAAAGGGTTTAGATCGCTTTTCCAGTCATTTAGATGCTGTTTTGGATTTTTAGCTGACCTTTTCCAGTTTTGGGGCCAGCTACTGTTAATATTAATGTTTAGCTGGCTGCCATTTCCAGTTTCCATGTTGGTCAGGATCATCTTCCCATAGCTTCCGTAAGGTTATCTAAAGCTTTCTTGAAAGGTATTGATTTTTCTTAGACCTCTTTGAGGGACCTGGTTCCACCTTGGAATCTGTCTGTTTTATTACAAGCCTTAACCAGGGCATCTATTGAACCTGCAACCATTGTGAACATAAAGATTTTATCATGAAAAACTGTTTTCTTATTTTCAGCAACTTCCAGCAAATGAGTCTCTGAACTTCAGGTTTTATCCTGTAGCTCACATTACCTCATTTTTTCAAAAGGAAAGAGTTTATTGTGGAACTAAACCAGCCTTTTTGTCCAAGGTGGCTTTGGATTTTTATCTGAATCAGTCTATTCATTTACCGGTTTTTTTTTCTGAATTTCTGCAGTAAGGATGAATACACATTTCACTCCCCGGACCTTCATCATCAGTTAATGTTTTATTTAGACAGGACCAAAGTCTTAAGAAATCAGACCAGCTCTGTGTCATTCTCCAGGGCTAAGCTTGGTAAATCAGTTTCTAAGGTCAGTCGGTCCAGGTGGCTTTCTGACTGCATAGCTTTTGTATACACTTTTAATGGTTTATTTTTACTTTCTAAATCAAAAGTTTATGCTACCAGGGCAGTATCTGCTTCAGTATTTTTTGGTCACTCTTCTTTTGATGATATTTGCTCAGTAGCTTCCTGATCCAAAATTGGTACCTTCATGTCCCACTGCAAGTTTGACATTGTCTAGGTCAAGGACTTCCTTTCACTCTAGCATCCTCAGGAATATCCTTTCCTAACACTATCTATTTAGTCTGACTGAGAACTCTATCCCACAGGTTGAGGAAGACAAAAAAGACAACATCAGATATGGAAGTTCTGTACTTAACCATAACGCTAGATCTATGCTGTCTTCTTCCATCTCTCACAATCTCATCCATCCTTTCTTCAGTCCCCCTCGTAAGTTGCTACTGGTACTTTGTGGTTCTCTGTGAGCCTTGCAGACCTACCCAAGTGCTTGTTTTCATAGATCTGTTTGGTCTTGGCCTCAGGATGTTTAGGTGACCTATTAGATAGACAGGTGCAGGTGGTGCAGACTCGATATGAGGAGAATCTTAAGAAGGCAGAGCATCATTGGAGAGGAGTTGCAGCTTCGGAGTCAAGAGTCTGAAGTGCCAGCCTCTGCTCTGATAACACATAGGTTGAGATGGATGGAAGATGACAATATGGATCTAGATTTATGGTAAGTACATAACTTTTGATGTGATGTCAATTTTCATTCTTTCCTCAAACTGCGGGTTTGGATCCAATCCCTCAAATCTGACTTGGCCATTACAATAGCTCATGGTAACCAAAAAGACTCTCAAGCTTCTCCCTTACCCATAATGCACCATTCCTAAGTACCCCAGATCTCATTTGCCACCATTTGCGTTAGATGTGGTGACCAGTTGCTCTCGAGCAGATAAGTACATTTAACTGACTTTAAAACTTCTTTTCTCTTCTAAATAGTTTTTTTGGGTTTCTCTGTTTCTTTCTAGCTTTAGCTTATATCCTTTACCTAGTGACTGTTTTCTTGCTGATCTTTCCCTTTTTTTTTTACGAAAGCACCTCTGAATACTATCATTAGTATTCCTTCCCTTTGCGATTATTGTATTCCCCTATTACCATTGTTAGTACCCCCTCTTTTTACTTCCTTTTCTCTTTTTTTTTAAAAAAAAAACTTTCTATTTTTAGTCTTTTTGCCTAACTTGTAAGTAAAGTAAGTATGTCAGAAATAGATAAAGGGCCACATGGCTTCAAAAAGTGTGAAAAGTGTGGTAGAAAAATGCCTTATTTTTATTCACATACATTGTGTGTATATTGCTTGTGACCCACCATCTCCAGGAAGCTTGCTTGATATACCACACGTTCAACCATAGAGCTCTGGTTGAACGTAAAACTAAATTGATTCTTAAAGGTCTACTTCCATCAGCATTCAGTGAGGCATTTTCTGGAGCATCCCCCTCTGATAAGCAAAAAAAGGGCAAATCAACATCCACTAGCCCTTCCTGTTATTCCTCAAAAACTACCAAAAAATCAAAGAAGAGGCTTCTGTTGCTACAACTTCTCCGTTGGAGCCATATGTTAAAAAAATCCAAGCTTTCGGATCCTACATCCTCCTCAAATATGAAAATCAGGAGAAAGAAACACATGGATCCATCCACGTCCTCAGATCTGACTTCAGACAAGTCTAAATCTTTGCCGGGTCAAACAGCAATTGATTTGACGTCAAGCCTGCCTGCTTTACCAAGGACCCAATACTCACCTTCACTTGACCCAGTTCCATTAAAGTGCCTTCTCCCTTTCTGGAAAGACCAAAGTCACCTTCTCTAATGTCTACCCATTCTACTAGGAGTTTGACCAAAGAGGACTTGGAGAGATTGGTGACAAAAATTCTGTGGGCGCAGAGTATGCCAGGGTTTGTTCCGTGTATAGACTACTCTTCCTTTATATCCTCCTCTAACTTATTTCAAAGCTTCAGAGTTCTTGAATCCGAGCCGCCCGGCTCCATCTGCTTCGGATCTGAAAATAACTCTATCCTTAGATCTGTCATTTGCTCTGAGTTCTTTGGTTCAGTCAGAGCCAGAGACCTCTCAGAGCAGTAGCTGCCTAGTCGACTCTGAGGTATTAGGATCAACTCCGAAGTTTTCGGAGCCATCGCTGCATCTAGGGGCCCCTATTTCTGCCTCACCTCAGAAGGATTATCCTCGGAACAGAGAGGGACTGGGATCCAGATGCTCACCCTCTCAGATCCAACATCCTGTTCTTCTTACGGGAGGTCACCCTTTTAGGTTTTGGAGAGAGCAATGTCTGCTTCAGCAACTCAGAAGGACCCTGCCTCCTTGGATCTTCAACTCCCAACCCTGTTATCTCTGTATAGAGAACCTCAGCCTTTTTTTCCACAGGGACAGCAAATGCCAAAACCCTAGGCTTCCCAGCAGGACATTCCCATTTCTTCTAATACCTCTCCGGAGCATCCCACTGAGGCGGTCCCTAAGTAGAAGTTGTGCAAAAGGAAGCACTTGGATTCCCCAAAAGAATCTGTCACTAAAGAGACAGACTTCAGTGAGGGCAGTGTGTCCCCAAGTTCACCATCTGCCTGTGTCTCCTTTGGAGAAGGAAATCCTGGAAATTCTAAAACAGAGAGTTGACTGGAAGCCCAACAATCCTTCGGAGAAGTCTGTGTACCTGGAGGCTTTGGTACCTGCCCATCTACCTCCTGGGTGAGTCCGCCCTCTAATGAGCTCATAGTGTTGCTCTCTCAGCGGGCATGGAAGGCCCCTGACACCATTGAGCTGATCCCCTGGAGACCAGACAAAATTGTGCCACTCCTGAGGACAAAGAATTTTGGACAAAAGGTGTGCCTGTGAATGCCATGGTTGTGGCAATGGCCATGAAGAAGGAACTAGCTGAGGAAAGTTCCTCTATCCATCTCCCAAAGGAGGAGTCTCGGGCAATGGATAGGTTTGGGAAGTGTCTCTCCAGGTACTCCTTAGGGTCCCTGAAATACCTGGCATACTTCACTAGGTTACAGAGGGATCTGATTTAAAGAGCTTTCAGATACCCTCTCTGGAATAGTTTCTGAGGAAGTACGAGCCTCTGTTACTTCCCAGTTGGCTACCTTCCATTTCTGTTTCTAACTCTTCTTTTGGCTACATGTGAATTGAGTATCATGGAACGAGTAGAGCATTGGGTTCAGGCATTGCCATTAAGAAGCATGCCTGAATGCGCTTGTTTTACGTTGTGAAGTCTTACAAGTTTACGTTCATCTGTGCTCCTTTTGATGGCATGTCTTTATTCGGTCGTAAAGTAAGAGACACTTTGTTCAGGTGTTAGAAAGATAGGAAGACCCTGTCTGCAGTGAGCATACATTTCTCCACTCCGCAGAGATCCCTCTCCAGGAATCAGCGAAGCAGTGGAAAAAATGTAGTTCAGAAAATTCAAAGGATCTTTTCAAGACACATTTGGAAGTAATTCCCTCAGGGGCAGAAGGGGGAACTCCAATGGTAGACGCTGCCCTGGTAGCAGAGGAGGCTCACAGAGCCAAAGGTCCCGAGAAACTCTATTTGGCAGACCCTTCGAGCACTCCTGAATGGAAGCCCAATTGCCCTCCCCTGGAGGCAATTTGGGGTCGACTGTCCCTGCACCGGAGAGGCTGGCTGGAAGTAACATCAAATACTTGGGTGAAAAGGATATTTCAACAGGATATATTATACCCTTTTCCTTTCCTCCTCCCCAGTGTAGAAAAATCCCTCATGTTCCACCCAGTCAGAGGGAACAAGCAGCTGCACGGGTACAAAAGCTGCTAAAAAAATGAGTCGTCCAACAGGGCCCACCAGACCAGAAAGGATCCGGAACTTACTAAAGATTCTTTTTAGTGCCAAAGAAAACAGGTGACTGGAGACCAACCTTGGATCTCAGCAGCTTGACCAAATCAGTTCAAAACAAGTTCTAGACTGTCACTGTTCAGTCTGTTCTTCCATTTCTGGAAAAGGATGATTGGATGTGCTCGATAGACCTTCAGGATGCATATTATCACATAAAGGTGAGCAAATGATCCAGGAGGTACTTGCGCTTCCGGCTGAGAGCCAGTCCTTATCAGTTCAGAGTACTGCCCTTTGGTCTCACCACAGCCCCCAGGGTATTTACCAGTTCAATGGCAGTAGTAGCAGCTCACTTGAGACTGCATGGATTTCAGGTGTTTCTGAATGTAGATGACGGGATCATTTCCACCCTGACCGGGCATCAACTATTAAAGGCAAGAGACAACATTTTCCATATGTGTGTACATCAAGGGATATCTGTAAACTACGAGAAATCCTATCTAGAACCCACTCAAAGTTTAAACTTTATAGGAGCAATTCTCGTCACAAAAGAGGCAATAGCCTCACTCCCCCTTCAAGAGTGGAAGCAGTCTGGTTGCAAGTCACAAAAATAATCTGCAGCAACAAGATCTATTCACAGGTGGCTCTTCAGACTTTAGGTTCCATGGCGGCAGCAATAATACTAGTCCCGCTGGCCAGATTTCGTATGAGAATTCTGCGTTGGCAGTTTTTAGCACAATGGTCTGTCCTTCAACAACCAATGTCGACTCAAATAAAGATCACCAGTATTTGCGAAAAAGATCTCAAATGGTGGATTTAATCAGATCAGATGCTACAAGGTCGTCCATTTTTATCTCCCCCAGCCCAAGGCCATAGTGACCACAGATGCTTCCCAGCTTTGGGGGAGGAGGGGTTGTGGGCAAAACAGTCCAAGACACTTGGTTCCCCGCAGAGGCCAACTTGCATATCAGTATCCTCGAGATGAGAGCAGTGCTGTTAGCATTGCAGGCTTTCCGGGGTGCCCTTTCCTTAGGAACGATTGCAATTCAGTCAGACAGTATGGCATATCAACAAACAAGAAGGAACCAGTTCCTACCCCTTGTGTTGAAAAGCTCTGAGTGTAGCAGTGAACGATCTCATCCAACTGCTTTCTCATAACAACGCATATTTCGGGGAAGTCTAGTGTGATAGCATACAAATTGAGCATGTGCATTCTTCTACCTCACAAATTCTCCCTCAATCAAAATGTGACGGAAAGAATATTCTGTCAGTGGGGTCAGCCTTGCTGCAATCTTTTTGTCTTTCCCCTAAAGAACAAGTGCAGCAACTAGTTTGCCCTTACCCCCCCCCACACACACACACACACACACACCAGTTGGGGAGTCACAGAGGGATGCTCTTCTTAAGAATTGGTCCTCCAGTCTCCTTGATGGCTTTCCCCCTCTACTCCATTAATCCCAAAATTTCTGCAGAAAGCCATCGGGTTGAAGAGTAAAGTAATCCTCTTTGCACCATATTGGCCTCAACAGATTTGGTTCCCCTTCCATTGGTCTCACTTACTTCACCAACCGTGGATTCTGGATCCACCTCCAGCAGGCATGATTCACCCAGATATACCTAATCTCAGGCTAACTGTCTGGGTTCTCCAATTACATTAATAGCCAGATAACCTGTGCTCTCATATTCTGTCCAGCACATACTCCTGGCTTCTCATAAACTATCTACATGTAAGCTATGGTTCAGTTGAAAAGATTCGTTCACTGGGTGTTACAAAATAACACTGATCCCTTCTCTGCTCCTATTCATGATATTCTTGATTTTTTAGCCCAACTTTTCAAAGAAGGGGTGTCTTTTTCATCAAAGTCCAATTGGCAGCAATATCTAATTATCACATTGGTTTCCAAGGTTCTTTATTTGCTTCACATAAACTCTGCAAAGCTTTTTTGAGAGGAACTCTCCTTTTAAAGCCCCCTTATAAAGACCCTACTCCTCCTTGTGACCTAAATTTGGTGCTGCCAGGCTATTATACACCCCACCCTCCCTTTTGAACCAGCAGCTAAGTGCGATCTCAGATTCCTTTCTTGGAAGGCTGTTTTCTTGGTAGCCATAGCTTCTGCAAGAAGAAATTCAAGCATTATCTTCCAAACCACCATATTTGATTTTTACGAAGACAGTATCTCTCCGTACTCATCCATCTTTTTTTACCAAAAGTGGTATCAGAGACAAATGTCACAGTCCATCAGTTTACCAGTATTTTTTTGCAAAAATTGAGAACAAAGGTGAATTCTTGTTACATTTATTAGATGTTCGCAGGCAATTGTATTTTTACCTTCATAGAACCAAAGATATCAGGAAATCTGGCCAGTTATTTGTTTCCTTCTCAGATGTTCAGTTGGGTAAACCAGTCATCAAAGTAACCTTGTCCGGATGGCTCACTAGTTGTATTTCTTTCATTAATGATTGTTTTGGGCATGGCCTTAACAAAGTCTTTATAAGCTCATTCTACTAGAACAATGGCAGTTTCATCTGTTTTCCAGTCTAGAGCCTATATGGATGACATTTGTACAGCAGCAAGTTGGGCTAACCCCCCCCCCCCCCAATACCTTTGTTACTCAGTGCAAATTGGATTTGGTCTCCAGGGGTAGAGCATCATTCGGTCCAGTGGTACTGAGGAACATCCTTCCTTGACTCCATCCAGGATCTGAGGTAGCTAGGGACTCTGTCCCATAGGTTAAGGATGGAATGAAAGCTGGCAACATCAGATAAAGAAGTTATGTACTCGCCATAACATTCCATCTGTGTTGTCCATTTTCATTCTTCCTCAGCCTCCCACCTACTAGCCCCTACCTTTGAACTCCTAGAAGAATGAGTATTCTTAGCTAGGCACTTACCTTGTACTGATTTCTAGGTATGTCTCTCTGGTTCCTTCTGATAATTTCTTTTACTTCTATTAGCAAACAGGAGCTGAGGTACTTGGGAAGGGTGCATTATGGGTAAGGGAGAAGCTCGAGAGGTGTTTTTTTTTTTTTTTTTTTTTTTTGTTGCCACAAGCTATTGTAGTAGCTGAGTTGGATCCGAGGGATCTGAACTGAACCCATAAGTTGAGGAAGAATGAAAATGGACAACACAGATGGAATTTTATGGTGAGTACACAACTTCTTATCTGAAGTAGTTGACTTCATTTATTTACAACCTGTGGGTATTCAGATCCATATCGGATCCAAGCCGGCAACATTTTTCAAGCATCTGCTCCAAGTTCCTCCCCTTACACATAATCCCTCACATCTCCTACCTTCCCTCAGATCTCGTTTGCCGCTTCATGCGTAAGCATCGTGGTCTCTATAGCTCCAAGTTGGGTGTAGTAAGTGGTACTTTTTCATATATATGTAGTGTGAGTGTGTAGTCATTTTTTCATCCCTTTTCTCCCCTTCGTTGTTCGTCGGTTTTCAGTCAAAAAAAAAAGTAGTTTAAAAAGTTAGAGTTTGTGAGGTAGTGTTGGCCTAACCACCCTTAGTGTGTGTGTGTGTGTGTGTGTGTGTGTGTGTGTGTGTGTGTGTGTGTGTTGGCTTAGTTTTGGCTGAGTGGTTTTTGGTGATGGCTGAGCAGCCAAAACCAACTTTTAAAAAATGCACAGTGTGTGGCCACAAGCTTTCACCGTCTGATGGCCACACTCTGTGTGTTATTTGCCTGGGTGTTCCCCACCTATCTTTGCCTTGTAGTTTGTCTGCAGGGTTCAACCGTAGGGCATTGAAAGAGAGGAAGGCAAAGCTGGTAGCTAAGGACCTGCTACCAGTTTCTGCATTGGACTCAACGACCTTGACCTCAGCTCCAGTAGCAGATCAAACCTACCCCCCCAGGCTGAGACTCAACCTCCTTCTAAGCCTTCTGAAACTGGGACAAAATTGAAAGAGAAGGATAAGAGAGGGGAAAGGCACCGCAAATGGTCTCCAGAGCGGGAGCCCTTTCCCAGCCCACCTACTAAAGTTGTCAGGACCACCTCTCCTCGGCTCCACTCCCCGAGGTTCTCCCTGGAGCTGACGGAGCCCTCAGACCAGAGGCCTTCTTCGAGGTCGTCTCACAGACCAGCCAGATCTGAGTGGGTCGCTTCATCGCGGTCGACTCGGAGTCTGTCAGAGCTTGACATGGACAGGATGATGCGAAGGTTCATTTGGACCCAAATCCAAATGGGAGTCTTGCCAGGCCCCTCTCCGCCCAGAGAGGGGACCTCTATGCCCTTCTTCGATCCAATCTCTCCTTCCCCGATCCGACCTGCGGTTTCGGGGTTTATGGATCCGAGGAGCTGGGGGTTCGGCACCGACGGTTCCTCCAACCTCGACGCTGGCGATTACCTTGAGTTCCTGTGATCAGACTTGTTCGGATCCTATCAATTCTCAGGGCTGAGAACGGGGAGTTGGATACAAGTGAATGGAGGTGTCTTCGGCTCCGACTTTGTCAGATCCATCCATTCCTTCAGGACCCCGGCTATCTTGGCCTCAGCCCCGATCCTCACGGCGTAGCCAGGGAGAGCTTCTTCCTTGTTGATTGCTAAAGAGGTGCACTCTCTTTCGACGTGGAGAGTGTTCTCTCCCAAGGATTGAGACCCCAGCCTATCGCCATGGACTCTGCCCAGGCTCCCGTGGATTTGGTCACGACTCCCATCAGCTTGTCCCAGGGGCAGCCCGTGCTAGAGGACCTCCAGGTGAATCCCGTCGTGGAACCCACCCCCCCGTGACTTACGAGCCCTCTTCAGAGAGTCCCACTGAAGAGGGTCCCAGTAAGCACTCGTGTAAGAGGAGGCACAAGGACTCCCCCAAGTCCCTCACAGAAGATACGGACTTGGATGAAGGTGAGGGTTCCTCCAGGTCACCTCCCGAGGATGTCTCCTTTGGAGACATCATGGAAATCCTCCTCCAGAGGGGAGGTTGGTCAGCCCGAAAACCCTCTACGGATGAGTCAGTATTCCTGGAGGCATTTATCACGGGCCCATCTACATCCTGGGTGTCCCCTCCTGCAGATCCCTTAGTGGATCCCATTACCACGTAGGCATGGAAGGAGCCTGACACCATAGAGCCAATACTCAAACGTCCAGACAGGATCCTTTCTCCTCCTACAGACAGATCCCTGGTGGATGCTATGGTGGTTGCAGCTGCCACCAAGAGAGAACTGGCACAGGAAAGTTCTTCGGTCCACCCTCCGGACAAGGAGTCTAGGGTGGTGGATCAGTTTGGGAAGCAAGTCTTTTCTTTAGCAACATTTTCCATACAAAAGCTGAATTATTTGGCAGATGTCATATGACTTCAGCGAGACCTAGTCAAAGAATTTGCTGTGTCGCCCCAAGTCTTTGTCACCAGAAGACAAGAGGCTGTTCTCAGTGAAAATGTCGACTCTAAAATCTGATCTGAAATAGTTAACTTCATTTGTGCATCAACCTATGGGTTATCGGATCTGAGCCGTCAGTTTCCAGCAGCTAAGATCCGAGCTCCAAGCTCCTCCCCTTTACCCATAACTCCCTGCCATCCCTTCCTGACCTCAGATCTAGTATGCCACAATTTGAACAGCAGCTTGATCTTGAGCGTCTTGAGTTTTCCTGACACTTCTTGTGAGAAAAATCCTTTTTTTTTTTTTTAACTTAAAGTTTGGGTGATTTTTGAGTGTTGAAACTAGTTTAGTTTTAGTTTGTGTTCCCTCGGGTTTTGCGTTCCCTCCCCCTTGATTCTTAGTGTGTTAGGGTGTGTTTGTGTGTGTAGTCTTGGGGCCTAGTGTTTGGGTTTTTAGTTAAATGTCTGAGGCCTCCAAAACATTCTTTTCTAAATGTACCGAGTGTGGCCATAAGCTTTCCCCGGCTGATGGCCACACTCGGTGCATTTTATGCCTTGGGGTTGAACACCTATCTTCTGGCTGTAGTATTTGTGCAGAGTTCAACCCCAGGGCTATCAGGGACAGGAGGTCGAAGCTGATCCTGGCGGGACTCCTGCCCCCAGACTCGGCTCCGTCCTCCAGCCCCTCCATGATTCCTGCCACGGCTGCGGCAGCATCCACGGACCCTTCCCTTCCTCTGGCTGGGACTCGACCTCCCTCTTCGGGCCAGGAGGATAGGGAAGCTAGGCGGGAGAAGCGCCGTGAGAAACACAAGCGGCAGGCCGAGGCCTCTGTGTCGGCCCCACCGGCCAAGCGGGTCTCTCCCCCCAGGATGGCCGGGCCTTCTCCTTCTCGGCCCCGTTCTCCTTGCTTTTCACTGGGGCCGGAGGAGGAGGAGACCCGATCTCCCTCGAGGTCATCGAGGCGGCACTCCCGTCCCGCCTCGGTGGCCTCTTCCAGGTCGACCAGAAGCCTGACGGATGCAGACTTGGACCGGATGATGAGAGGGTTCCTCCAGATACAGCTGCAGATGGGAGTGCTCCTGCCTTCCCACCCCCCTCTGGGGAGGAGCTCGACCCCCTTTTTCACCCCGATAGCTCCTTCCCCGACCCGCTTCCCGGGCTCGGGGTCTTCGGAGCCGAGTAGCGTCAGAGCCAGGGGGGTGTCGGCGCCGATAGTCTCGGGTACTTCGCCGACAATACCCTTGAGTCTGTCGGGTCCCTTTTCTATGGATCGTAGCTGTCAGAGCGGAGAGCTGAGCTTCGGATCCAAGGCGGTCAGTGTACCTTCGGCTCCGACTAAGTCAGGGCATACTGGCCCTTTGGATCCGACGGCTTCGGCTCCGGCCCCGATCTGCCCGTCGGATCCGAGGGAGAGTCGGCTGTCGGATCCTAGGGGGAGCAACTCTCCTTCGGCATTCGACGTGGTAGAGAGCGTTTTGTTGATGGAATCCAGGCCCCCGGTCTTAGCTACGGCTCCACCCTGCACTCCCACGCAGATGGGTCTGACTTCCATCACCAGGCCCCAGGGACAGCCTGCTCAGACGTCCCAGGTAGTTCCCTTGTTGGAACAAGATGTGGCTGGTGAGGCCTCCTCAGACAAGCGCCCATGAGGAGGTCCCTCACAAGCGCAAGTGCAAAAGGAGGCAGTTGGACACCCCGGGGGGAGGAGGGGAGGAGGACTGCCTCCCCAAGCTCCCCCAGATCAGGCCATAGGAGATGCTCAGATCGGAGGTGGTCTGCCCCGGAGGGGTGGTCTGTCGAAGTCTGTGTTGGAGGAGGCGCTGTGGCTGGGGCTTGAAACCACCCTCCTGCGGGTCCCCCCATCCCCCGATCTGATCTGATCAGGGCTTCTGAAGGAAGCGGAGACTGTGGAGCCACTGTGGAGCCTCCTGACAGGCCTGACAGCCCACCTTGGACAGGACAGGTCATTGAGCACAGGAACCCAACCAGATGCCATGTGTTGGGCAGCGGGCACCAAGGAAGGACTGGCCCAAGAGAGTTCCTCTGTCCATCCCCCTGACAAGGAGTCCCGGGCGATGGACCGTTTGGGGAAGCGGATGTTTGCTTCAGCCACCTTCTCTATAAGGTCGCTGAACTACATGGCACATGTCATACGGCTCCAGCGGGATCTTATCAAAGAATACGCCGGGTCGCCCCCAGAGTCCATGTCGGCAGAGGACAAACAGGTGTACTCTACCCGAATTACCACTCTCAGGTCGATTTCCAATACCTCTATGCGACTGCTGTCCCATGCTACGGAGGGGGCCGCTAGAGCTAGCGGAGCGGGCGTCATACTAAGGCGACAAGCCTGGCTCCGCCACTGATTTCGTGGAACCCACCAAGGCGTCATTCGCTAATGCCCCGTTTGATGGTTCTGCCCTTTTTGTCAAGACCGTACGTGATACCTTAGTCCAGAGCGAGAAAGACGGGAAGACGTCTGCTGTCGGAGTCCGCTTCTCTGCTCCCTAGAAGTCCTTCTCGAAGAACCAAAAGGGACAGAAGAAGATGTGGTTCCGAAAGTCTCAGCAATCCCGTTTTGCTCCGGACTCCCCGTCCTTCAGAGGCAGAGGAGGACAGGGTGGACGCCGTCCTAGAGGCAGAGGGGGCCCGAAGAACTTTGGGTCCAGAGAACCTTTCTCTGATCGGCCCATGCAGCAACCCTGAGGGGTTACCCGACTACTCCACTCTGGAGGCAGTCGGGGGGCATTTCTCGAAGCACCTAGCAGCTTGGGAGTCCATCACGACAGACCACTGGGTGCTTCGGATCATATCCAGAGGCTACGAGAATCCGTTTCTCCATCCCCCTCTCAGATCCAGATTCCTCCCCGATGTCCCACCCGATCAGAGATAGGCCGCAGCTACAGAAATTCGGCAGCTGCTAGAAAAAGGAGTGATCCAGCATGTCCCCCCAGACCAGTACGGATCGGGCTTTTACTCCAGGTTCTTCTTGGTGCCAGAAAAGATGGGGGGACTTGAGGCCAATCCTCGACTTATCTCTATTGAACCTGGCAATAGCCAAAGAAAAGTTCCGTATGGTCATTCTTCAATCCATTCTCCCCCTTTTGCAGGAGAACGACTGGATGTGCTCCATAGACCTCAAGGATGCGTACTACCACATATTAATGGACAGACGATCCAGGAGGTTTCTCCGCTTCCAGCTAGGAGCCAGTCACTATCAGTTCAGGGTCCTCCAGCCCCCAGGGTGTTCACCAGGGTGTTAGCGGTAGTAGCGGCCCACCTGAGACTCCAGGGAATTCAGGTCTTTCCGTACCTGGACAAGTGGCTCCTGACTGCCCCCCACATGGCATCTACTCTGCACAGCCAGGAACTTCTTCCTTCGCTTAGCTCCCCGGCTGGGGATCACGATTCATGCTGAGAAGTCCTCCCTGGTCCCGACTCAGGTCATAGATTTTATCGGAGCCAGGGTAGACACAAACCAGCTCTTAGTTTTCTTATCCCCGGACCGGTTGCGATCCCTAAAACTACATGTGCAGGCCATTCTTCATTGTCTGACCCCTCCGGCGGAACTGGTCCTGAGGGCCCTAGGCTCGATGGCGGCTACCATCAATCTCCTTCCCATGGCGTGCCTAAATATGAGAATTCTGCAATGGACACTCCAAGTCCAATGGTCCTTCCTACGTTTTCCCCTAAGCCATCCTGTCCCTCTCAGCAGGGTTTGCAGGAGTGCCCTCTTATGGTGGCTCCGGTCTCCGGACCTCCAAATGGGGCGCCCCTTCTCTATGTCCCCTCCCCTAGCCATGGTGACCATGGACGCCTCTCGCCTCGGGTGGGGGGGGCATTGTTGCGGCAGGACCGTCCAAGGCACGTGGAACCAGACGGAGACCTCACTGCATATCAATGTCCTGGAGATGAGGGCGGTGCTGTTAGCGTTGCAAGCACTTCAGAGCCTTCTTCCCGTCGGGACGATTGCGATCCAGACGGACATGTCTGTCGTTTGGTATATCAACAAACAAGGGGGAACAAGGTCCTATCCACTTTGTCGAGAGGCCATGAGAGTTTGGGAATGGGCGATTTCCACCAACCGCTTTCTCGTAGCGACGCACATTCCGGGTCGGTCCAACATCCTAGCAGACAGACTGAGTCGCACCATCCTCTCCCCGTACGAGTGGTCTCTGAATCCCAATGTAGCGAAGCAGATCTTCTCCAAATGGGGTCAACCTTGTTGCGATCTTTTCGCCTCTCCTTCAAACAAGAAGTGCGACACCTACTTCGCTCTAATTCCCCCACCCGGGGATCACCAAGAGACACTCTGGTGCATGCTTGGCCTCCCGGTCTTCTTTATGCTTATCCGCCCCTTCCCCTGATGCTCAAATTTCTGCAGAAAGCCAGACAGTTGGGGTGCACGATAATCCTCATTGCCCCATTCTGCCCTCGTCAGGCATGGTTCCCTTATCTGTGGTCTCATCTAGTGTATCCTCCCTAGATTCTAGTTTCCCATCTGGATCTGATATCTCACCCCCCTGGGCCTACCAACCCCAAACCTGGACAACCTCAAGCTCACAGCTTGGTTGATCCAGTTCCACTGTTAGTTCGGACTCCCGGTATCTCTTCCCAGGTCAAAGCGATCCTAGTGGTGGCCCACAAGCCGTCTACTAGGAAGGTTTATCGTAGCAAATGGAAACGTTTTTCTATTTGGGCTGAACATCAGAACCTAGATCCTTTCACAGCTCCATTACCAGCTGTGCTGGATTTTCTGTCGGGACTGTTTGATAAAGGTGCTAGCTCTTCCACAGTCAAAGTGCAGTTGGCGGCTGTCACTCATTACCACGTTGGATGTGATCTTGGCCCTCTGACTTAATCCAGATTATGTAAGACCTTCTTAAAGGGCACCTTCCTACTAAGGCCTCCGGTGAAAGAGGTGATCCCTCCTTGGGACTTATCGCTGGTGCTCCAGGCCTTAACAGCTCCTCCCTTTGAGCCTGCTGCCTTGGTAGATCTCAAGTTATTGTCCTGGAAAACTGCCTTTCTTGTCGCTATCACGTCGGCAAAAAGGGTTTCGGAGCTTCAAGCCCTTTGTGCCAAGCCTCCGTACCTGATTTTCCACAAGGATAGGGTATTCCTCAGGACCAATCCCTCTTTTCTCCCCAAAATTGCTTCCGAAACTAATATTAATCAGTCTGTTAATTTGCCAGTCTTCTTCCCTAATTACCAAAATAAGGGCAAATTCATATTACACTCTTTGGATGTACACAGACAGTTGAGATTTTATCTGCACAGGACAGCCGGTCATAGACGTTCAGATCAGTTATTTGTGTCCTTTGCTAAATCCAGTTTGGGGAAAGCTGTTTCTAAAGTCACACTATCCAGGTGGATTTCTCAGTGTATTCTCTTGGCTTATTGGCAGGCCTGCTCCTCAGGGAGTCCATGCCCATTCAACTCTGTCTGTTTCTACCTCTGCTGCTTTTCGAGCTAGAGATGTTCTTCATCTCACATTGCTGCAGTCCTTACACTTGGGGTAGTCCGCTGTCCTCGGTCGGCCCGAATATCAAAGTATTAGGCTGACGTCGGTCAAGGCGCTTAAGACTGACATCAGGACGTCAGGGTACAAATGCGCATGACCGACGTCATATCCTCAGTCTTTTTTGCCGCATGGTCCGATGCAGAAGCAGCGTTGCAAGTGCCGTTCGGCGTTCTGAAATTTTTCAATGAGTTTCAGACCGAGTCAAAGTTGGCTAAGTACCCGTTGGGGAACATTTTAGTTTTTCTTGCCTCAGTGGTTTACCGGATGTCAGAAAAAGTGAATAACTGTATTTCTTGTGGGAAACAGATACCGCATAGAGATTATCATACTTTGTGTATTCCTTGTTTGGGGCCTGAGCACGACGTTGTTGGGTGTCGCTTTTGTGCTAGGTTCAATAAGCGCACTATTAGCGAAGGTTAGATTGTGCCAGGTTGGTCTTTGGGAAGCGGTGCAATTATAAGATGCCGCCGGATGCTCCGGCGCCGCTTCTTCAAGAAGCGCAAAGACAAAGCAGCTAAACCCAGGCAAGAAGAGTCATCCGTGCGGACGCCCGGTTCTTTAGAGCGCCAGTGGAACCGTGGTTCCGCGGAGGCTTCTCTGGAGTCCCAGGGGAGACTTTGTTATTGCAGGATGTGGCCTCTCAGGAGGCAGGTCAGGCTGAAGGGGCTTCTCAGGTTACTGTACTCCCTCCCTTCCTAAGGTGGTTAGGCCCTCTCCTTCTGTTTCTAAGGCTTCTCCCAGAGGCAGGCCAGGTTTAGCTTCTGTTGGTGTCACTCCTAGTTCTACAGGATCTGTGCCCAAGAAGCACATGCTTAAAATGGCAGAAGATTTAATTACTTTGATTAGAGGTTCTTTGCCCCTCCAGATAAGAGGCCTAGGGTGGAACCAGAGTTGGGGAGTTTTGAGCAGGCTTCAGATGTTTCAGAGTCTTGGCTGAAGACTTGCAGGAGTACTCTCCTTATTCTGATTCTGATGCAGATGATTCAACTCCTTCTGCTTCTCCTCCAGAGGATTTTTCTTTTCAGAGACTCTTCATTCCATGAGGGAACATTTTAAGTGGGAAGGTCAGGACTTCTCTGATTCCAGGAAAAGGCTTAGGAATTTTTGCTTTTACCCCAGCATAGGCCTTTGGCTATACCTCCTGTTCTGGATGTTGTGGAAGATGTGTTTGCAGAGGCTTCTCTTAATCCTGATTCTTTGCCTCCTGCTCCTGTTAAACCGGATAGGTATTACAGGGTGCCTGAGGCTCATAAATATCTTTATAAGAGTCCTAGGGCAGACCCAGAAACTGTTAGTCAGGGACCTAAGGGTGTCAAGGCCTCTGTTGTAAAAAATCCGGTTCCTCCAGATAAAGAGGCCAGAGCTTTCGATAGATGGGGAAAGAAAGTCTATACTTCTTCCACCTTAGCTATGAGGGCTTTGAATTGCCAGTTTCACATGTTGAAATATCAAAACTATCTTCTTTCTCAATTGAAGTCTAAGGTAGATGCTCTGGCGGAAGGCATTGAGTGTAAAGAATTACAAGATTTAGTACATGTTTCTGAACAGGTGGGTAAGCATTCTTTACAATGTGGTTTTGATGCTGTACAGGCCTCGTCTAGGGTGGCTGCCACTGGGTCAGTTCTTCGAGGCACGCCTGGCTGAGGGATCAGAATTTATCTGAACATGTTAAGACAAGGATTTTGGATGCTCCTTTACAGTCTGATGTGTTGTTTGGTTCACCTGTGGAGTCAGTCTTGAAGAAAATGGAGGACAAGGCTAAGTCTATGCAGACTGTTAAAGATTTTTGCAAGTTCAGCCTCCAAGTTTAGTAGGAATTGGCCTGCTAAGGGGTGGACGTACCCTTCTTATGATTCACAGTCTAGGGGTAGATCTAGACGTGGTAGGGGCAGAGCTCAGAGCTCCTTCAGACCTAGAACAGGGAGTTCTCCTGCACATTCTTCGGTGAGGGCAGGGGCCAGTCCTTTCGTAAACAGGCCCAATGACCTACCTTTTCAGCTGCCAGATCCTTCTTGCATGGCAGCACCTTTGGGAGGAAGGTTGGCACTCTTCAAGGAAAATTGGAGTTTGATTACCCAAGACAGATGGGTATTAGATGTCATACACCAAGGTTACAGGTTTTATTTCCATACCTTGCCTCCTTTCAAAGGCATGCCGGACGTTCCTCCTCAGCAAAGACTAGAGGCTCACAAACAAATTTCTCTGCTGCTCCAAATAGGGGCCATACAACCGGTCCCTCTGCCAGAAGTGGGCCTAGGATTTTATTCTCGCCTGTTCCTAGTACCAAAGAAGGGGAACACGTGGAGACCAATTCTGGATTTATCTATCCTCAACACTTATCTGGACATTCCCAAGTTCAAAATGTTGACGTTACAACAGCTTTTACCTCTGCTGGGCAAAGATCACTGGATGGCGACTCTGGATCTCAAGGAGGCTTACCTTCATGTTCCTATCAGGCTAAGTTGCGGGAAGTATCTGCGTTTTCGAGCTGGGACTTCTCATTATCAGTTCTCTGCATTGCCCTTTGGCTTATCTACTGCGCCCAGAGTGTTCACGAAGGTTCTGGCTCCAGTGATAGCTTTCTTCAGGCTAAGAGGAATACAGATCTATCCTTATTTGGACGATTGCCTGATTCTGGCCCAAGGAAAGGACGAACTTCTTCATCATTTACAATATGTGATAGCAGTGCTAAGATGCCTGGGGTATGCTGTGAACGAAATAAAGTCCAGTCTAGTACCCTCTCAGGACATGTGCTTTCTGGGTGTGAGACTGAATACAGCATCCCAGATCGCCTTTTTGACCCCGGACAAACAAAAGAATCTTTCTGTTTACTTCCATCAATTGTCTCATCAGTCCAGGCTGACTGCAAGGACAGTCCTTCAAGCCTTGGGGTTCATGGCATCTTGTATTCTGGTGCTTCCCAATGCCAAACTGCATATGAGGAAGCTGCAATGGTATCTCAAAATGTATGGACACAGCACTGCCAAGATATGGACACTGTCATTCAGATAATACCTTGCATTCAAAAGGAATTTTGTGGTGGGCTCAGGAATGTCACCTAAACAAGGGACTCTCTGTGACCCGGCCAGAGGCGAGTCAGATTCTAACGACAGATGCCTCAGACAAAGCTTGGGGAGCTCATCTAAATGGAAAGTGGGTACAAGACACGTGGCCTGCCAGACTTCAACATTTACATATCAACTTGAAGGAGATGTTAGCAGTCCAATTTGCATTGATAGCTTTCAAGGATTTACTCCTTCCTGGGCAGGTGTTGGTTCTAACAGACAACACAACTGTCATGTGGTACATCAACAAGCAAGGGGGAACACATTCTTATCCTCTATGCAGACAAGCAATGATTTTGTGGGAGACGGCTCTCAGTTTACAGCTAAATCTTCAGGCAAGGTTTCTGCCGAGCACAGAACTCCTTAGCAGATGTGTTGAGCAGACAAATTATGGATCCCCACGAGTGGAAATTGGATCCTCATGTATTTCAGAAATTGACAGTGTTATGGGGAACTCCAGACATAGATCTGTTCGCTTCTCCACTAAACTACCAGTTGCCAAAGTTTTGCACAAAAGGTTTCATCCCACAGCTTGGAAAGTGGATGCTCTCTCTTTCAATTGGAGCAATCTTCATGTGTATGCCTTTCCACCTCTGCCTCTCCTCCCAAAGGTACTCCTGAAGGTCAGACAGGACAAGCCAAAGATGATTTTAATAGCTCCAGATTGGCCTCGACAGCACTGGTACCCATTACTGAGAAGTCTGTGCAGGAGCCTCCATGGCCTTTACCTTCGATTCCACACCTGCTGTCTCAGGAGAACAGTCATCTACTCAATGTAAAACTTCACTCTCTTCACCTAACAGCCTGGCATATTCTGTTTTAAACCCTGGAGGGTCTCAGCTTCCACAGCAGGTTTTGAATGTTATTTTGGAGGCCAGAAGGCCTAGTACAAGGAAAGTGTACGCAGATAAATGGAAGAGATTTTTATTTTGGAGTACAGCAAAGGAATTTGATGTTTCTAAGCCTAATTTAAGTGTGGCTCTTCAGTATCTTACTGAGTTACTGGACAAAGGTTTGTCCTTCTCTTCTATTAAGGTTCATGCTGCAGCAATTTCTGCTCACTATGACTGTGACCCACCGTTGTTTTCTCATCCTTTGTTTAAGCAATTCCTTAGAGGGGCAAAGAATATAAGACCCCCGTAGAGCTCCTACTCCTGCTTGGGATCTCAATTTTGTGTTGGAGAAACTCACTCTACAACCTTTTGAGCCTGCAGCTACTGCTGAGTTGAAATATTTATCATGGAAGACTGCTTTTTTGTTGGCCATTACCTCTGCGAGAAGGGTGTCTGAGTTACAGGCCCTTATGGCAGTTGAGCCTTTCTTAATTTTCCATAAGGATAGGGTGTCTTTGCGTACTAATCCTTCCTTTATGCCTAAAGTGGTTTCTAGTGTGGCTTTAAACCAAACTATTCATTTGCCTACTTTTTATGCAAACCCCAAAATAAAGGGAAAAGATTTTGCACACTTTGGATATACACAGGCAGTTGCGATATTATTTGAGCAGAACTAAAGGGTTCAGGCAGTCTCAGCAGTTATTTGTTTCATTTGCTTTGGGTTCTCAGGGCAAGCCTGTGTCAAAACAAACTATTTCTAAGTGGATTGGGTTTTGTATTGCTTTCTGTTACTCCCATCATGGTAAGGAGATTCCAGCTGGGATTAGGGCCCATTCCACTAGGGCTACTGCCACTTCTACAGCTTTTTTAAGGGGGGTGGCAACTAAAGATATTTTAGAGGCAGCTACTTGGAGTTCAGTGCATACTTTCTCTAAGCATTACCACCTTCCACTTTACTCTAAATCTAGGGCTGGTTTTGCCACTGCAATTTTACAGGGCATTTTGGCAGCTCCTACTGCTTTATAGTTTTGCCATCCTCCCTTACCTCTGCTTTGGGATTCTACCCAAGTGTAAGGACTGCAGCAATGTGAGATGAAGAACATAGTACAGTTTTGTACCTACCATAAATGTAGATGTTCAAGATCCACATTGCTGCAGTCCAGTTTACCCTCCCTCCTTCCCTCTGTAGTTAGAGGTTGTGTGGTTTGGGTTGTACATATTGTGAATATTGTATATATTGTACATAGGGTTAGTACTAGGGTGGTTGGTTGTTTTTTGCTGTCTTTTGGTTTTGACCTTTCTTTTTAGGGTCTTCTGACATCTGGGGCAAGAAAAGACTGAGGATATGACGTCGGTCATGCGCATTTGTACCCTGACGTCTTGATGTCAGTCTTAAGCGCCTTGACCGACGTCAGCCTAATACTTTGATATTCGGGCCGACCGAGGACAGCGGACTACCCCAAGTGTAAGGACTGCAGCAATGTGGATCTTCG
Source organism: Protopterus annectens (assembly GCF_019279795.1). Classification (NCBI taxonomy): domain Eukaryota; kingdom Metazoa; phylum Chordata; order Ceratodontiformes; family Protopteridae; genus Protopterus; species Protopterus annectens. The sequence continues at coordinate 527,372,389 of NC_056734.1, forward strand.
AACATCTACATTTATGGTAGGTACAAAACTGTACTTTTCGTTGGATGATATTTGCTCGGCTGCCACGTGGGCCTCATCTCGCACTTTTATAAACCACTACAAGTTAGATCTGGTTTCCAGACGGAGAGCATCCTTTGGCTCTGCAGTGCTCCGGAACATCCTTCCTTAAGGGCCTCCCAAGATTCACGTAGCTGGGGACTCTGTCCCATAGGTTGATGCACAAATGAAGTTCACTACTTCAGATTAAGAAGTTATGTACTCACCATAACGTTCCATCTGAGTAGGTAAACTTCATTTGTCAGCAACTGTCCCTCCCTCCGTCCTCCTGTCCTCTTTGGATGTTTTTGGTGTTCCTGCTTCTCGGCAGGTTGTACCCGGTTTACCCTAGGCAGGTTGCGATTGCAAGCCTTGTTTTAGGCAAACTCGATCTGAGGTCAGGAAGGGATGGCAGGGAGTTATGGGTAAGGGGGAGGAGCTTGGAGCTCGGATCTTAGCTGCTGGAAACTGCCGGCTCGGATCCGATAACCCATAGGTTGCTGACAAATGAAGTTTACCTACTCAGATGGAACGTTATGGTGAGTACATAACTTCTTATTTCGAACACATCCATGCGTCTTCTTTCCCATGCCACGGAAGGAGTGACTAGGGCGGCTGGGACCGGCGTAGCCATGAGGCGACACGCTTGGCTCAGACTTTGTCAATTTGCGGACCCCTTCAAGGTGTCATTCACAAATGCTCCCTTTGATGGTTCCTCCCTGTTCGGGAAAACCTGGTCCAGAGCGAGATGTATGGGAAGACTCTGTCTGCCGTCTGAGTCCACTTCTCTAGCCCTCAAAGATTCTTTTCTAGGAATCAGAGAAGGCAAAAGAAGTTGTGTTTCCAAAAATCTGTTTTCCCGGGACTCTCAGGACAACTCATCCCCTAGCAGCAGAGGGGGACAAGACAGACACCGCCCCAGAGGGGGCCTGAGGAACTTTTGGTCTAGGGAGACCTTCTGGGACAGACCTACGCAGCAACTCTGAGGGGTTGCCCGACTGTCCTACTCAGAGACAGTTGGGGGAAGATTATCATTGCACCTAACGGCTTGGGAGTCCATTACGAGGGACCGTTCAGTGCTCCAAATAATATCCAAAAACTACTCCATCCCGTTTGTTGCCCCCCCCCCCCCCCGTCCAACCAAAGCACCTCCCGGGTGTTCCACCCGCTCAAAGGGAGGCGGCAGCACAAGTTATTTAAAAGCTGCTTAGCAATCGGGCCATCGAACCAGTCCCCCCAGATCAGTCCGGATTAGGCATTTACTCCAGGTTCTTTTTAGTGCCAAAAAAGACGGGGGACCTCAGGGCCGTATTGGACCTGTCAAACCTGAACCTGACTGTAGTCAAGCAGAAATTCCGGATGGTCACCTTGCAGTCCATTCTACCTTACCTCCGAGAATGCAACTGGATGTGCTCGATAGACCTCCGGGACGCTTACTACCATATCAAAATTTGCAGAAGCTCTAGGAGATTCCTTCACTTTCAGCTGGGAGCCAGTCATTTCCAGTTCAGAGCCCTACGCTTCAGTCTCACCACAGCCCCCAGGGTGTTTACCAAGGTTATGGCAGTCGTAGCGGCTCACCTGAGACTTCAGGGAATTCAGGTGTTTCCTTGCCCAGACGATTGGCTCCTCGCTACTGCCGCCAAGTGTCTACTTTGCATGGCCAGAGACTCCTTCCTGCATCTTGCAGTCAACCTAGGGATAGCCATCAACATCTCTAAGTCCCGCTTGAACCCGACACAAACCTTGGAATTTATAGGGGCACGGCTGGACACTCTACTATTGCAAGTTTTTCTCACTCTGAACAGGTTCTAGAACCAACGGACTCATGTGTCAATGATCCTCGGCCTCAGGACGCCAACGGCGAGTGATGTTCTCCGAGCCCTAGGCTCCATGGCCGCAGCAATCTCAATCCTTCCCTGTGCGCGCGCCTTTACATGCGGGTGCTTCAGTGGACCCTGGCAGTTCATTGGTCTTGGTTAGACCTCCCCATGGACTATCCAATACGAATCAGCAGCGCCTGCAAGATTTCTCTTCACTGGAGGCTCCAATCACCAGAAATCTTGGCAGGTCGTCCCTTCATAACACCCACAGCCCAAGCCACAGTGACCACGGGCACCTCCCAGCTTGGGTTGAGGGGGCACTATTTGGGGAGGACGGTCCAAGTCATGTGGTCCCAGACCGAGACCAGATTGCGTATCAGTGTTCTGGAGATGAGGGCAGTGCTTTTAGCATTGCAAGCCTTTTGTGCTGTTCTTCCCCCAGGGACAATTGCAGTTCAGTCAGACAACATGTCTGGTACATCAACAAACAAGGAGGAACCAGATCTTACCCTCTCTGTCGCGAGGCCATGAGAGTGTGGCAGTGGGCGATCTCCACCAGTCGGTTTCTGATTGCAACGCACATCCCGGGATGCTCCAACATTTTAGCTGACAGACTGAGTTGGGCTATTCTAATGCCATATGAGTGGTCTCTGAAACAGTCAGTAGCGGAGGAGATCTTCCTTGTGTGGGGTCAGCCTTGCTGCAATCCCTTCGCATCTCCTTCCAATGTGAAGTGCAGCAAGTTATTCGCTCTGATCCCCTCACCAGGGGACACCCCCAGAGACGCTCTCGTCCATGCTTGGCCTTCCGGGTTACTGTATGTTTATCCCCCGTTACCTCAAATTCTGAAGTTTTTTCAGAAAGCTTGCCAGCTGGGGTGCAAAGTGATCTTCATTGCCCCGTTCTGGCCTCGTCAGATGTGGTTCCCCTTCCTCTGGACTCATGTTCTAACTCCTCCTCGGATTCTGGATCCCTGCCTGGATCTCCTCTCTCATCCCTCTGTCATCAGTCTGCCTGATCTGGGCAGCCTCAAGCTGACAGCTTGGTTGCTGTAGTTCCCCTGATTGCTAGGACTCCCGGTCTATCATCTTCAGTAAAGACTATTTTGGTGGCATCCCACAAAGCTTCCACTGGGAAGGTTTATTGCAGCAAATGGAAACGCTTCTCTATTTGGGCTTTTCAGAGGAACCTAGATCCCTTTACGGCCCTGGTTCCTGCAGTGTTGGAGTTGTTGTCCAATATTTTCCAACAAGGGGCTAGTTCCTCTACGGTTAAAGTACAACTGGCAGCCATATCTAATTTTCGTGTATGTGAAAATATGAATGCTTTGGCCTCTTTGAGACTGTGTAAAGCTTTCCTGAAAGGCACTTTTCTTTTACTTCCCCCGGTTAAGGATTCAGTCCTTCCTTGGGACCTTACCCTAGTTCTGCAGGTGTTGGTTGCTCCCCCATTCGAACCAGCAGCATTAGTAGATTTGAAATTCTTGTCCCGGAAGACAGCTTTTCTAGTGGCCATTACTTCGGCCAGAAGGGTTTCTGAGATCCAAGCTTTGTCTGCTGTGCCCCCTTACTTGATCTTTCATAAAGACAGGGTTTCGCTCCGCACAAACCTTTCTTTTTTACCGAAAGTTGCCTCTGAATCAAGTATTAACCAGATGATTACTCTGTCTGTTTCCTTTCCAAATTTTCAGAACAAGGGTGAATATAAGCTGCATTTGCTAGATGTTCATAGACCGTTTAATTTCTATTTACACAGGACTAAACAATTTCGTACGTCGGACCAGTTATTCATGTCCTTTTCTAGACCCTTTTTGGGCAAAGCCATTTCCAAGGTCTCCTTAGCTAGATGGATTACACAATGCATACTGCAAGTCTATAAGGATAAAGGTCTGTCCTCACCTGGTCCTGTTAAAGCCCATTCTACCAGATCTATGGCAACTTCTGCTGTTTTTTGGTCTAGGGTTTCAATGGATGATATCTGTGCAGCAGCGACCTGGGCAAAGTCACATACATTTACTTCTCATTATAAGTTGGATTTGATCTCTAGAGGGAGAACATCCTTTGGCTCTGAGGTGCTCAGGAATATCCTTCCATGAAGGCCTCCCAGGAGTTTTGGTAGCTGGGGACTCTGTCCCATAGGTTGCAGATAAATGAAGTTAACTACTTCAGATAAAGAAGTTACATACTCACCATAACGTACCATCTGACTAGTTATACTTCATTTTCTGCAACCGTCCCACTCTCCTTCCCCCGAACCTGTTATAGGTTAGTGCTGTCATTCGGTTGCTGTTAGTTTGAATAGTGGCAAACTCGATCTGAGGGAAGGTATGAGATGTGAGGGATTATGGGTAAGGAGAGGAGCTTGAAGCAAATGCTTGAAAAATGTTGCCGGCTCGGATCCGATATGGATCCGAATACCCACAGGTTGCAGAAAATGAAGTATAACTACTCAGATGGAACGATGTTCTTCGTGTTTCACTGTTGCAGTCATTACATTTGGGTTATCTGCTTGCAGGTAGCCCTCAGTCGGCCTGATTAACAAAGTCTTGGGTCCTGCGTCGGTTGCTGTCCCTTCTTCCATGACATCAGGTCGTCAGGGGTATAAAACATGCAGCCGACGCCATTACATCCGTCTTTCTTGCCGTGCAGTGCCTGAAGCAGAAACAGTTCACAAGTGCCGGTCGGCCAACTCCTGAAATTTTCATTTTCGAGTTTCAGAACCAGTGTCTTCAACTAAAGCTAAATACCGCGTTGGGGAAACTTTTTCTTGCTTCTTACCGATGTCAGTAAAAGTTAATAATTGCATTACTTGTGGAAAGCAAATACCTCATAAAGATTTTCATTGGTACTGTATTCCTTGCCTAGGCCCTGACCACAGTGTACCTTGCTGTCGGTTTTGTGCTTTATGTAATCAGCGCACTATCCGTCGTCCGTATAGTTTTGCATCTAAATATTTCGGTTCTCAGTGTAATTATCCAGAAATGTCATCAGTTAGCCATCTGACTACCGGGATTTCGAAAAAACGCAAAGATAAAAACAGAGACAGGCCACCGAGGTCCAAAACTGCTGACGACGCTTCTCCTAAGCCAGTCGCCAGTTCGCCGGTACTCCAGTGAGGCGCTTTCACAGCCCCTGATACCCACTACTTCTGATTCGCAGGCCTCTACTGAGACCCATTCGGAGTCCGGTATGCCGTGAGATGCTCCAACTATGGTACTAGTGGGTGTCTCTACCTTGCATGAGTCCGGAGCCACTGTGCAGGCACCGGCTTCTGAGGGTGCATTCAGGCCTATGGACTTGCATATTAAACCGACGCCTCCTTCTTTACTTAGGCCTAAATCTCGATCCATGTCTAAAAAAAATTACGCCCAGGCCACATGCTCAGACCTCTATGCCTAAAAAACAAATGATAAGAATGGCTGAAGATCTAATAACTCTAATCAGGGGTAGCCAACGCCCCGCCCCCCCCCCCCCTCTAAGAGGTCTAGGACTGAAGTTGATTATGAATCTTCTGATCAGGATTTTGTTTTTTCTGACTTTTCTGATGATTTGGATTTGCCCTTACCTACTTATGAGGATTCTGATGCAGAGGACTCTTTTCCCTCTGCTTCCCCTCCTGAGGATTTTTCTTTTGGTGAAACCTTACATACTAAGGGAGCATTTCCACTGGGAAAGCCAGGATTTTTCTGATTCAAAAAATATGCTTAGGGATTTCCTTCTCCCACCTCAGCATAGGCCTTTAGCTATTCCTCCTGTAGTAGAGACATTGTTAATGCTTTCTCGGAATCTAGTTTGGCCATTGATTCCGTGCCTCCTGCTCCCAGAAAACCTGACAGATACTATGGGGTCCCTGAGTCCCACAAGTTCCTTTTCAAAAATTCTGTTGCAGATTCAGAGACTATTTCACAGGGGCCCAAGGGCATTAAGGCTTCTACTGCTAAAAATCCTACCCCTTCTGATAGAGACTCCAGGGTGCTGGATAGATGGGGTAAGAAGGTTTACACTTATACAACCTTGGCCATTAGGGCTTTAAACTGCCAGTTTCATATGTTAAAATATTAGCAACATGTTATTGGACTGCTTAAACAGAAAATTATGATGATTCCTGACTGTATGGAAAATAAAGAATTACAGGATTTAATGCATTCTGCCAAACAAGTTGGAAAACATACTTTGCAATTTGCTTTTGATTCATTAGAGACCTCTTGCAGGGCTGCTGTTATTGGGTCTATAATCAGAAGGCATGCTTGGCTTAAGGAGCAATCTTTGCCTGATCATGTTAAAGCTAAATTGTTGGATGCTCCTTTAAATCAGGACCACCTGTGTGGCAACAAGGCTGAGGAAGTTCTTAAAAAGATGGAAGATAAAGCTAAATCTATGCAAACTGTTAAAGATTTTTTACAAGTTCAGCCTCCTAGATTTAGTAGGCACTGGCCCTCTAAGAATTGGTCCTTTCCAGCCCCTTCCAGGTCTTCTCAAGCCAAACCCAGACACAGCAAAAACCACAGGTTTCAGTCCCAGGGGACTCACAGAACTAAGCAGTGGGGGCCCCACTTCCAAGTCTGGGAGTAATAAGACTCCCCCTATGGTAAACTGTCTCAATTACTTCCTTTTAAAATTTCCAAGCACTTATCAACTGACTGCCCCTTTGGGGGGAAAGATTGCACTTCATGCAAAGAATTGGGAACTCATTACCCAGGACAAATGGGTTTTAAATAGTGTCCCAGGGATACAGATTTCACTTCCGCACGTTGCCAACACCAAGTGGGTGGCCAGACCTACCCCCAAATCAGTGGGCAGAAGCCCAAAAACAAGTACTTTCTCTCTTAAGCATGGGGGCTATTCAACTGGTACCAAAAGAGGAAAAGGGACACAGTTTCTACTCGAGACTTTTCCTGGTACCCAGAAAAGACAATTCATGGCATCCTATCCTGGACCTGGCTACGCTAAACACCTTTTTGGAGATTCCAGAATTCAAGATGCTGACTCTTCACCAATTACTTCCTATGCTAGGCAAAGATGCCAGGTTGGCAACACTAGATTTAAAAGAAGCATACCTGCACATCTCAATCAGGGAATCTTGCAGAAGATACCTACACTTCAAAGCAGGCTACACGCACTATCTGTTCTCTGCACTGCCCTTTGGCTTATCTACTGTGCCCAGGGTATTCACAAAGTTCCTAGCTCCAATTATTGCATTTTTCAGGCAAAAGAATATTCAAATATACCCATACCTGGACGATTGTCTAATTCAGTAAAAAGGGTTCTAACTTGTCTGGGGTACATCATAAACGAAAAGAAATCACACCTGGTACCCTGTCAACAAATTATATTCATGGGAGCAAGCTTGAATACAACTTCCCAGATGGCTTACCTCATGCCAGAAAAGCAAATTAATTTGACACCCTACTTCAAATAAGTGGCCACAAAAACCCTGCTATCTGCAAGACAAATACTGCAAGCCTTTGGGTTCATGGTCTCCTGCATTCTGCTAATTCCATATGAAAGACTGCATATGAGGAAACTACAGTCGTATCTAAAAAGCCTATAGTGTCAACATTCTCAAGACCTAGAAACAATGATTCCTGTCATACCTTGCCTACTCTTCCTTTGGTGGGCAGAGGCCTGCCACCAAAACAAGGGACTACATTTCACACCACCCCCTGCCCCCCAAACACAACAAATGCATCAGACTGTGCATGGAGGAACTCGCCTGGCAGGGAAGTGCATTCAGGGCAAATGGAACCCAAGTCAAATGTACCTACATATCAGTCAAAAAGAAATGTTAGCTGTACAGAATGCTCTGACAGCCTTCAAGGACCACATTCTTCCAGAACAACTAATGGTAAAGACAGACAACACCACTGTTATGTGGTACATAAACAAGCGGGGGGGGGGGTAAACATTCTTCCCCCCTCTGCAGGCTAGCCATTGCATTGTGGAACACAGCTTTGAACTACCAAGTGCACCTACAAGCTCAATTCCTGCCAGGAAAATTAAATACACTGGCAGACGAACTAAGCAGAAACCTTATGGACCCACACGAGTGGAAACTGGAACCAAGGATTTTCAACATGTTGACAAGCAAATGGGGGAGCCTAGATATAGACCTGTTTGCCTCTCCCCAGAACTACCAATTGGACACATTTTGCACAAAGACTCCCCACAAACAAGCTTGGAAAGTGGATGCTCTGTCCTTCAGCTGGAAAAACATATTAGTCTATGCCCCCCCCCCCACCCCACCTCTGCTCTCCAAAGTACTACTAAAAATCAAACAGGATAAAACAAGGATGATTTTGATTGCTCCAGACTGGCCGCGCCAACACTGGTACCCCCTCCTGCGCAGTGTGTCATGATTACTTCCATGGCACCTGCCTCAGACTCCTTCCCTGCTGTCTCAGCAGGACAACCAGATTCTGCACCCTCAGCTTCCAGCACTGAACCTTGCAGCCTGGCTAATTACTTAATCTCTCCTTTACCATCCCTCAGCAAACCTGTGATGGATATCTTTTTAGAGGCAAGCAGGCCTAGTACTAGAAAAAGCTGAAAAATGGAAAAGATTATGTGCCTGGAACCAATCTCAAGGCATGAGCACAGCAGCACCCAATTTACCTCAGATTTTACAATACTTAACTGAGATGCTTCACAAGGGCCTGTCTTTTTCCTCCATTAAAATCCACACCTTAGCCATTTCAGCTCATTATAGCACAGAACCTCCCCTCTTCTCTCATCCACTGCTCAAGCAGTTCCTCAGAGGGGCCAAAAATTTGAGACCACCCAGGAGAGCTCCAACCCCAGCCTGGGACCTTAACTTTGTCTTGGAGAAGCTCACTCTACCTCCTTTCGAGCCAGCTGCTACTGCAGACTTAAAATTTCTTTCTTGGAAAACGGCTTTCCTTTTAGCAATCACTTCAGATAGAAGGGCATCTGAATTACAGGCCCTTATGGCAGTGGAGCCTGTCATCATCTTTCATGCGGACAGGGTGTCCCTCAGAACCAATCCATCCTTCATGCACAAGGTGGTATCCAGTCTGGCTCTTAATCAGTCCATTCATTTGCCAACCTTCTTTCCCAATCCACAGAATAAAGGGGAACAGATACTGCATTCTTTAGATGTGCACAGACAGCTTAGATTCTACTTGGACAGGACTAAACCTCAAAGGAAATCTGAACAACTGCTGGTGCATTTGCTGTAGGGGTAGAGGGGAAGGCTAGTTCAAAGCAAACCATTTCTAAATGGATAAGCCATTGCATTCATTTTTGCTATAAGCACCATGGAAAACCTATCCCCCCAGGGGATCAGACCTCACTCCACCAGGACTGCATCTACCTCTACAGCCTTTCTCAGAGGCGTCCCTACCAAGGACATCCTAGAAGTTTCTACCTGGAGTTCTGTACATACTTCCACCAAGCATTATCATTTGCCAGTTTTATCTAAATCCAGAGCTGGCTTTGCCACTGCAGTCTTGCAGGGCCTTATAGCTGGTCCTAATTCTGTTTAAATTCCTCCTCCCAACCTTAGCTTTGGGAATCTACCCTAATGTAATGACTGCAACAGTGAAACACGAAGAACATAGTACAGTTGTGTACACTTACCATAAATGTAGATGTTCGAGTGTACTCACTGTTGCAGTCCTGTTTACCCTCCGTCCAGCCCCCTTTCATCTTTTGGCTATACCTCTACTCTCACTTACTATGCTCTAAAAGCTTTTTGGTATATTTGCTTTTTTGTTGGAAGTATATCCTTGTATTTATCGATTTAATTGTTTCCCATTAGGGGGGCACCTGACATCTAGGGCAAGAAAAACTGATGTAATGGCGTTGGCTGCATGTTTTATACCCCTGACGACCTGACGTCATGGAAGAAGGGACAGCAACCGAAGCAGGACCCAAGACTTTGTTAAACAGGCCGACTAAAAGCTACTGCAAGCAGATAACCCAAATGTAATGACTGCAACAGTGAATACACTCGTCATCTACATTTATGGTAAGTGTACACAACTGTACTTCCCTCAGACCGCTCATCTTTTATCCTGGATCTGTCTGGTGTAGCATTTACAGCCACTATGGACTAAGGGTTAGCCACGTCCTCTGCAGCCGTTGTTTCCTCCTCAGGCGAAAAAGGAGAGTTACTGCCTTTGGTTCTGGTAGGGGTAACAGGGATGATTTAAAAAATATTTCCTTGTTTAGGCTTACTGGGAGCTGCTTCTGCTATTAATAACATTGTTGACCCCATTTTTCCTGTGAAAAAGAAACCGAAAACTAAACATGTATCTACTCCTCCTCAAATTTCCTTTGACAGAAGTAGTTTACTGGGTCTGGCTCCGGGTTTAATTCAGGCTGTTGGTCCTTCTTATAAGGTGGTTTCTGGTAAGAGAAAAAGGGGTACATCTTTTTTTGAAGAGAGTCATGATTTTGAATCTAGATAGGAAGAGGAAGGGACAGATGCAGGAGTGTCTCCTAAGTTTTCTAATTCGAACTCTGTTTCTGATTCCTTCCTTGCGGGGAGGGTCTCTCTGAGTCTGTTTCCGGAATGTGCACGTGTTTTCAGGGAAGAACACTGAGGATTCTCAGTCTCTTCAGAAAATACTTTGTTACATAAGGGATTTCCAGAACCTTCACCCATACCCTAAGTCCAGCTGTTTTGGAGGATGTGTGCATGTCACTGCCTGTAATTCTTCTGATAATCAATCTGCTGCACCTAAAAAGGCAGATAGAATGTGGGAAGTTCCTCCTCTTTTTATGTTTTTATTCACTCTTCCTAAATCTGACCCAGCATGTGTTGTTTTAGTTAGTCCTACTACTGCTAAACATTTTGATGTGAAGTTGTTCTGTCTTGCCATTCATTCTTTACTGATGGGTTCGGAGCTGATCCCTTAGCTCCGATTCGGCCAATTGCAAAACTCAAAGTCTTCAAATATCTCAAGGCCAAGGCCCTATCCCATGATGCACCTGGAGTTACCCCAGATCTAGTTTGCTGCTGCAACAGATCGGAGGTTCTGCAGTAGCTTGGGCCAGTAAACCTGCTTTTTTCATTATTACTTAAAACTATTTGCTAGTTAAATAGTTTAAAGTAGTTTAGTAGAGTTTTAGAAAGTACCTGTTATAACCCTTCCCATTAGTGCGCTTTAAAAATTTCTAGTTGGCCTCTTGTTTTGGCCTAGTTAAAAATCTTTTCTTTTATATATTAAAGTGTGTTTTATTCAGTGACCTTTTGTCATAAGGTATTCCTATTTCTAGATAGTTATAGTTATTGCTGTGTGTTTAGCCCTAGATTTTTTTTTAGATAAGGCTTGTTGTGTCTCTTAGCAGCTGTCTTCTTTTATTGCATTGTCTGCTTAGAATTTCTTGTTGTGTGTTTTAGACAGACTTTTTCTGTCACTTTACATTTATATTAGTATATTGTGTGTGTGTCTGTCTGTGTGTGTGTGACTTAGCCTGATTTTATTAGGCTTGTGTGAATAATTACTGTTAAGTTTTTTGTGGTGACAGTAATTTTTCTGTGTTTATTATGGGACCATGATGGATCCAGCAAGTCCTCAAAGTCTTCTAAGACTTCGGACTCTAAGAAATCTTTGACTTCGGCTCCACTGACATCGGAACCGACAGTTTTTACCTTTCGGAGCCGGTCCCCAGTCTTTGAACTGGTGTCTGAAGCTCCTAAGAGTCCGTTACTTCAGTCGGTACCACCTTCTGTGTGCCCTTTTCTGTCCTCTATCAGCCTTTCAGATGTGGATGTGGATCGTGTGGTGCAGAAGCTGTTATCGGCACCAGCCTTGGCAAAAATTTTATCTGCTTCGACCCAGATGGCTTTGGAGCCGAAGACCCTTACACCAGCTCCATCTGTTCCTCCTCCAAGCCATGCTGGTCCTTCGGAGCTAGAGGAGCCGGACCTGTTTATAGTGGAACCCTCGGAGCCGGCGCCTGTTCCATTGTCTTCGGCTCCATGCACTCTGACGTACTCAGTGCTGATAGAGGACTCTGGGAGCCAGTACTCTCTGGTCGGGTCTGGGGAGGGTAGTCAGACCGACTTGTCGGTTCTGACTCTGTCTCTCTGGGCTTCAGTTCGGATGAGCTCGGCTCCTACCTCAGGTTCGGAGCCCACTGTCCCGGTACCGGGGGATGGGGGTTTTGATGGTTTCTTCGAATCCGTTGGTTCCCTCGCATCGGAGCAGGGGTGCTTTCGATGCCATGAGAAGAGTCATGTCTCCTAGGATATCCTCGACCTCAGGTATGGCTTCTTCCTCCCCTAAAGTGTGTGTCTGCTTCTGCCTCACACGTCCTAACCAAGCGTAGAGTCCCAGAGCCTCAGGAAGCTCCATTGGGTGGCCCTTGCTCTTCTGAGACCTCACCAGAAGCTCCCACTGATGAGGTTCCCAGGAAGAGATTGTGCAAGAGGAAACATCTAGACTCCCCTCAGGAGTCTCTAACATCGGATACTGACTTAGATGAGTTAGAAGGGTCCCCACTGTCCCACTCTGAAGATATCTCATTCACCAAGATACTCAAATCCTTAGTCAGAGGGGTGACTGGCAGTCCACAAGTCCTACTGAGGGAGTCAGTTCAACTGAAGGCTTTCGGGTCTCAGCCCTCCACCTCTTGGGTGTCTCCGCCCTTAGATGAGCTAATGCAGCTGGTCTCACGAAGGGCATGGGAGTTTTTGGATACTATGAAGCCTGTTCCTAGGAGGCCTAATAAGTTCATTTCTGCCCCCTCTTGACAAATCGTTCTTAAAAGGTGTTCCTGTTGATGCCATGGTGGTGGCGGCAGCCACCAAAAAGGAAATGCCTGAGACTTCATAGTCTATCCATCCTCCTAACAGAGATTCCAGGATCATGGATAGATACTGGTCATGCATGTTTAGTTCAGCGACATTTGCTCTTTGTTCGCTCAACTATTTAAACCTTTTTATCAGGTTACAAAGTGATCTCCTTAAAGAGCTAGGAGATGCTCTTCAGGGTACAGTAGCAGCAGGAGCTACCGACATAGTTGCCGCCCAGCTTGCTACTCTCAGTTCTATAGTCAACTCATCTGTGCGCCTCATCTCATATGCAGCTGATGGAATGAGTAGGGCAGCGGGTACAGGAGTTGCTCTTAGGAGACACTCCTGGATGCTCTTGTGTTGCTTCGTGGAGCCCTTCAAGTCATCCTTCGTGAATACTTCCTTTGACGGCTCATCCCTTTTCTGGCCTAAAGTCAAGGAAACCTTAACTGGGTGTGAACAGGACGGAATGACTTTGCCGTCGGAGTCAGTTTTTCCACCCCTACCCGACCCTACCCTAAGGGTCAAAGGGGAGAAAAATGTGGTTCCGAAAAGCCCAAGGAGCCTTTCAGGACACACATGGTGAACCCCCCTCCGGAGGCAGAGGAGTGGGCAGTAATGGAAGCCGCCACCCTCGCGTCAGAGGGGGTCCACAACACCAGGGCGACTGAGATCACTTCTCTGGGAAGCCCTACCAGTGCTTCTGAGATAAGGCAGTCAGGGGTTGCTTATGTTTGTATCCAAACGCCTGGCTCAAAATAAAAGAGAGCTGGGTACAAAGTATCGTTTCCGGAGGATACTTCATCCCATTAGCCACACCCCCTCCACCCATAAGGAAAATCCCAGACGTTCCCCCCAGATGTCCTTCATGGATGCATCTGCAGTCATAACAAATGGGGGTTGTCCTGTCGTCAGGCAGCCCTTCGGTCGGCCGGATTCCAAAGTCTGGGTCCGGCTTCGGCTGATGTCGCACTTCACCCGACGTCATCTCTGCTGGTCTTCGGGTATAAAGGCATCAGCCGACGCCATTTTCCTCCGTCTTTCTTGCCGCGTGGCGCCCGAAGCAGAAGCTGTTCGCAAGTGCCGGTCGGTCAGATCCAGAGATTACTACTACCGAATACTACTTCGAAGACTTCTAAAAGCTAAGTACCCCGTTGGGGACTCTTTCTTGCCTCAGCCGATGTCAGAAAAAGTCAATAACTGTTTAACTTGTGGGAAACAAATACCTCATAAAGATTTCCACTCTTACTGTTTGCCTTGCTTAGGCCCAGACCACGACGTAGCAGCCTGTTCGGCCTGTGCTTCCTTCAACCGACGAGCGCTTAGGCGTCGGTTGGAGTTGCTGAACAGTTTTCGGCTCAGATTTTGCGTACATTATGCCGTCGGATCCTCCGACTACCCATATTGTTAAAAAACGCAAAGAAAAAGACCAACACTCGCGGTCCGCGGTTTCGGCCGAAACCACGGTTAAGCAAGCCACGAGTGTCTCGGTTTCAGCCGAAACCGAGAAAACTGGTCAATCTTCAGCCGAATCCATGACTACTACTGAGGCTCCTGCTACCTTATCTGAATCAGCCTCAGAAATTTTGCCTACAACTGTGGTTCCTACTGATCTATCAGACACCATCCCCTTGAATATCTCTACCCCAGCACGTGGTGCTGCTAGGCCTCCTGCAGCCATGTCTATTAAGGCCTTTGCCAGAGCTAAAGCAGCCAAATCAGCTAAATCAGTGCCTGTTAAACCACCCTCACTCAGGCCCACTTCTAGTTCTCAAATGCTTACTCTGGCAGAAGATTTAATATCCTTAATTAGGGGATCCCAATCTCACCCAGACAGGGCCTCTCAGCCCCCAGAAAAGAGACCTAGAGCAGAGCCCCCCGAGCCTGTGTCCTCTGATGATTCTGCGGATTACTCAGACATTACAGACCAGCCAGAGGCTCCTTTTTCCAATTATGAAGATTCAGATGCTGAAGAATCCATTCCAGCTGCCTCTCCACCAGAGGAATTCTCCTTTGGGGAAACCTTACATGCCATGAGAGAACAATTCCAAAAAGAACAGGCAAGTTTGAAAGAACAGGCATTACCAGACCATGTCAAATCTAAGCTTTTGGATGCACCTATGGACAAGGTCAATTTATTTGGTGCCCCCACACAGCAGGTTCTAAAAAAGATGGAAGAGAAAGCAAAATCTGTGCAAACAGTGAAAGATTTCTTACAAGTTCAACCTCCAAGGTTTAGCAGGAACTGGCCCTCCAAAAATTGGTCTTTTCCGGACACCTCTAAGGCACAAAGAGGCAGGAACAGGCGCTCTAGAGGCAGAAACCAATCCAGGGGTGCCTACAGGGGTCGCCAGTGGCAGGGCAACAACCAGCGAGGCACGGATACAGCCACCACCACTACAACAACTCAATCACAGTGACTTGGCGGTGGCACCGCCTACCAGGGAACAACTAGAAGCACCCTTAGGCGGAAAGCTAACATTATTTTCAAGAAACTGGCACTGCATTACAACAGAAAAATTGATTTTGCAGACTATAGACAAAGGCTACAGGTTCCATTTCCATACACTTCCAGGAAAGAGAGGAATGCCAAACCTACCACCTTCTCAAAGGGCAGAAGCTCTAAAACAAATATCTCAACTATTAAGAATGAGAGCTGTGGAAAAGGTACCTTTTCTCTAGCAAGGGAAGGGATTTTACTCCAGGCTCTTCCTGGTACCAAGAAAAGAAAACAAATGGAGACCTATTCTAGACCTGTCCGCTTTAAACACATTCCTCATTGTCCCAAAATTCAAAATGCTGACCCTACAGCAGCTTCTTCCCATGCTGGGCAAGGAGTCTTGGCTGGTAACTCTAGATCTCGAGGAGGCATACCTGCACGTCCCCATAAGACCAATTTGCAGAAGATACCTCAGATTTCTTGCAGGATCAGAGCATTATCAATTCTCAGCATTGCCCTTTGGCTTATCTACTGCCCAGAGTGTTCACGAAATGCCTGGCATCAGTAATCGCTCATTGCAGACTTCAGGGAATTCAAATTTATCCCTACCTGGACGACTGCCTGATACAAGCGGACAACAAAAACAAACTCACAGAAGATTTACAAAGATTCATCTACCTGCTGCAAGCCCTGGGATATACAGTCAATACAAAAAAGTCAAGGCTGATTCCATCCCAAAGAATAACCTTTCTGGGTGCAGAACTGGACACATCAAAACAAATGGCATTTCTAACTACAGAAAAGAAAGAGCAACTTCCTCTCTACTTCTTGGCATTAACAAAGCAGAGCCATCTAACTGCAAGAAAAGTGCTACAAGCTCTAGGCTTCATGGCATCCTGCATAATTCTGGTACCCCATGCCAGGCTGCATATGAGAAAGCTACAGTGGTACCTAAAGAATTTGTGGTCTCAGCACAAGCACAGCCTAGAAACCAAAATTCCAATAATCCCATGCCTCAAGCAATAGTTCTTATGGTGGGCTCAGGCCTGTCGATCAAACACAGGACTGCCCTTCTGCAAAAGTCAACCAAGACAAACCATCACGACAGATGCCTCAGACCTCGGTTGGGGGGCACACATGATGGACAAGTGCTTTCAAGGCCTATGGACTCAAGACCAGCTGCATCTGCACATAAATCTAAAAGAAATGATGGCAGTAAAATTGGCAATCCAGGCATTCAGACCTTTTCTCCAAGAAGGCCAGTTGATGATAAGGACAGACAACACCACGGTTATGTGGTACATCAACAAACAGGGAGGCACACACTCATACCCTCTATGCCGGTTGGCACTGGACCTATGGAATGTGGCTCTGAGCTACAACATTCAGTTACAGGCAATTTATGTACCAGGGAAGGAAAACATTCTAGCAGACATATTAAGCAGAACTACAACAGATGCCCACGAATGGATGCTGCATCCGGACATCTTCAAAACCATCACAAGAAAATGGGGATTACCACAAATAGACTTGTTTGCATCCCCTTTCAACCACCAGTTGAAGACATTCTGCACAAGGACTTACCACCCACTTGCTTGGAAGGTGGACTCCCTATCCTTCAGTTGGAAAAACCTGACAGCATACGCATTCCCACCACTACCTTTGATGCACAAGGTGCTTCTCAAAATCAAAGAGGAACGTCCGAGGATCATTCTGATAGCCCCAGCCTGGCCAAGACAACATTGGTATCCACTTCTGAGGAGCATGTCCCGGGGACAAATATGGACACTGCCCCTGAACCCATTACTACTGACACAGAACAACTACAACATTCTGCATCCGAACTTAAAAACTCTGCAGCTAACTGTCTGGAACATTACATAACAGCAATTAACCCGAATTTATCCCAAAGGGTTAAAGACATAATCCTGGAGGCTCGTAGACCTTCAACAAGAAAGAATTATGCAGCAAAATGGGAAAGATATCTCATCTGGAGTACTGCAAAGGGGCAAGATGTGACACTGGTGAACATAGCCAACATCCTGGAGTACTTGGCGGAGCTCGTCCATACAGGCCTGTCCTATTCCTCCATCAAGATACATGCATCAGCTATTTCAGCAGAATACAGCTTGGATCCTCCTGTCTTCTCGCACCCTCTGCTCAGACAGTTTCTGAGAGGAATCAAAAATGTAAAACCTCCCAGGAAACCTCCATTGCCCGCATGGGACTTGAACTTTGTGCTAGAAAAACTGACTCTACCCCCTTTCGAACCAGCAGCAACAGCAGAAATACAATACTTATCCTGGAAAACTGCTTTCCTGCTGGCAATAACTTCAGCAAGAAGGGTCTCTGAACTACAGGCATTAATGGCAGTGCAACCCTTCCTAATCTTCCATCAAGACAGAGTGTCCATGAGAACAAATCCTACATTTATGCCTAAGGTGGTATCCAGAGTATCTTTAAATCAGGCTATCCACCTTCCTACATTCTTCCCCAACCCACAGAACAGGGGAGAAAGACTCTTACATACCTTGGATGTACACAGGCAATTACGCTACTATCTGGACAGGACAAAAAACAATAGAAAAACTGACCAGCTTCTGGTAGCATATGCAGCAGGAAAGGAAGGAAAACCTATTTCTAAACAGACAATCTCCAAATGGATAGGAAATTGCATTAGATTTTGTAACTCCTACCATGGAAAGAAAACTCCAGAGAACATCAGGCCTCACTCCACAGGGGCTACAGCCACTACCACAGCTTTCTTACGAGGAGTGGCTACCAAGGACATTATAAAGGCTGCTACTTGGACCTCCGTGCATACATTTGCCAAGCATTATAACTTACCTTTATACTCTAGATCCCGTGCTGGCTTTGCCACTGCTGTTTTGCAAGGGATCCTAACTACACCATAATCTCTTCTCATTTCCTCCTCCCCTAGTTTAGCTATGGTATTCTACCCATTTGTTAAGACTGCAGATGCATCCTTGAAGGACATAGTACAGTTTTGTACCTACCATAAATGTAGATGTCCGAGAGGAATGCATCTGCAGTCAGGATTACCCACCCTCCTTCCCCTCTGAGGTACTCCTAGGGTATTTGCCAATCTTCAGCTAGCTTGGGGGGGGTCTATTATGGTGTATTTGTATATATGTACATACATGCTTATTTTATGTGTTTGCTCTCTACTATTTGGAAACTTTGGCATTTATCCAAATTTAGCCATCCAAGAGGGCACCTGGCATCTGGGGCAAGGAACACTGAGGAAAATGGCGTCGGCTGATGCCTTCATACCCGAATAACTGCCGCAATGACGTCGGGTGAAGTGCGACACCAGCCGAAGCCAGACCCAGACTTTGGAATCCGGCCGACCGAAGGGCTGCCTGACGACAGGACAACCCATTTGTTAAGACTGCAGATGCATTCCTCTCGGACATCTACATTTATGGTAGGTACAAAACTGTACTTTTTGTACCTACCATAAATGTAGATGTCGATAGAAATCATCTGCAGTCAGGATTACCCACCCTCCTTCCCCTCTGTGGTACTCCTAGGGTATTTGCCCATCTTGTAGCTAGCTGGGGGAATCTATTATGGTGTATTTGTTTGTATATATGTACATACATGCTTATGTTTTGTTTGCTCTCTACTATTTGGAATCATTTGCATTTATCCAAATTTAGCCTTCCTAGAGGGCACCTGGCATCTGGGGCAAGAAACACTGAGGAAAATGGCATTGGCTGATGCCTTTATACCCGAATAACTGCAGCTATGACGTCGGGTGAAGAGCGACACCAGCCGAGGCCAGACCCAGACTTTGGAATCCGGCCAACCGAAGGGCTGCCTGACAACAGGACAACCCATTTGTAAGGACTTGCAGATGCATTCCTATCGGACATCTACATTTATGGTAGGTACAAAACTGTACTTTTCGAGCCCTGCCCTTTGGTCTCACTACCGCCCCCAGAGTTTTCGCCAAATACATGACAGTGGTCATGGCTCACCTGAGGCCTCTAGGATTCCAGGTGTTTCCGTACTTAGACAATTGGCTCTTTACCGCCACCACCATGCATCAACTCATTCAGGCCGGGGAGTCCACTCTATCACTCTGCAATCAACTGGGCATTACAATCAATTCAGAAAAATCTGCCTTGTCGCCATCGCAGCATAGGGGTAGAGCTGGACACCACTACCACCACGCTAAGGCTTCCAATAGAAAGAGCACTTCTCCTTGGTCAGCGTTCTGATATCCAAAGGCAGAGCACCAGCAGCAGATGTTCTGATATTATTAGGCATGATGGCAGCAGCGATTCTTGCCATACTACTAGCTCGTATGCACATGCGGATACTACATTGGCTGTTGTTCACTCAATAGTCTTATCAAGAGCTTCCCATGTCTCACACAATAATTATTACAAATTCCTGGAAAAAGGATCTTCAGTGGTGGTTGACCTCACTTATTGTCACAGTAGGACGCCCATTTGTGCTACCCCCTCCCGTGGCCACAGAGACCACGGACGCGTCCCTGATATAATGGGGGGGGGGGCATTTTCAGGGAAAGACAGCTAAATGCATATGGACCAATCAAGAGAGACATCTGCAAATCAATGTACTGGAGATGAGAGCGGTACTTTTGGTGTTGCAGTACTTTCAGGACTCTTCCTCTGGGTACGATTGCGATTCAGATGGACAACATGTCGCTGGTCTGGTATTTGAACAAACAAGGAAGAAACCAGGTCCTACCCCCTGTGTCATGAGGCTCTCCAAGTATGGCAGTAGGCTGTTTCCACTCGGCGCTTTCTGTTGGCAGCACACATCCCGGGGAAATCCAACATGATAGCAGACAAACTGAGTAGGTCAATCTTGTTGCCCCACGAGTGGTCCCTCAAGCAACAAATAACAGGCAGGATTTTCCGCAGGTAGGGCCAGCCTTGTTGCGACCTCTTTGCCAGTCACGTGAACACGAAATGCAGAAGCTACTTTGCCCTGATTTCCCCTCCGGGAGAAGCCCCAAGGGACGCACTAGTACACGATTGGCCTCAGGGTCTCCTCTATGCATTTCCACTGATCCCGTTGATACCTAAGGTTCTACAGAAAGCAAAAACCCTGAGAAGTACCATCCTTCTCATAGCCCCTCATTGGCCTCGTCAAATATGTTTCCCCAGTCCTTCGATTTCATCTTTTGGAGGACCGTTGGATTCTGGACCCAGTTCCAGACCTTCTGATGCACTCGTCGGGAAACTTCATCCCTCTCTGCAGTCCCTGAAGCTGACAGCTTGGCTGCTCCAATTCTCATCATAGCCAGGTTCCTTAACCTTTCCAATGAGGCGAAGCAAATTCTCTTATTCTCTCATAAATCTTCTACGAGGAAGCTGTATCTTAGCAAATGGAAAAAAAATTTCTATATGGGCCTCTAAAAACAATATTGATCCTTACCAAGCCCTTATGGCCACCATTTTAGAGTTTTTGACTATTATTTTCAACAAAGGAGTTGCAGCAGCAACAGTTTGTGTTCAACTGGGTGCTATTTCTAATTTTCATCTTGGATTCGAAGGATTGAATATTATGTCACACAGGTTATCCAAAGCCTTTCTCAAAGGGACCTTTCATATTAGACTACCTGTGAAATCTCCCTATTCTCCATGGAATCTAAATTTTATGCTTTCCCGCATAATTCTTCTGCCATTTGAACCAGCTTCCTCATGTGACCTCAGATTTTTGTAATGGAAAACCATCTTTTTAGTAGCTATTACTTCTGCCCACAGTGTCAGAGCTTCAGGCTTTATCCATCAAGCCTCCTTTTTTGATATTCCATGCTGACAGAGTCTCACTTAGAACAAACCCCTCATTCTTTCCCATAGTTTGCACTGAAACCAATCTCAACCAAATTATTGACTTGCCAGTCTTCTTCCTCAACCATTCCAACAATTTAGAGTACATGCTGCACAAAATTGATGTTCACAAACAGCTCAGATTTTATTTGGATAGAACAAATGATTTCAGCAAGTCAGTCCAGCCTTTTGTTTCATTTTCAGACTCCAGGAAAGGTAGACCAGTGGCAAAAACAACTCTTTCTAAATGGTTATCTGATTGTATTACCGTTTGTTATTCAGCTGGTAACATGCCTTTAAAGCATAAAATTAAGGCCTACTCCACCAGAGCTGTTTCTCCATCATCTGCCTTTTCTGCCAGACTTCCTATTGATAACATTTGCGCAGCAGCCACTTGGTCAAAACCTCATACCTTCATCACTCATTACTAAGTTGACAAGGCCTCCAGGGGCAGGGCCTGCTTTGGATCCACGGTCCTGAGAAATATACTTCTGTGAGCCACCCACCTTTGATGGTGCTTGGGATGCTACCCATCAGTAGTAAAGAATGACCGACGGGATAGAACAACTTCACATAAAGAAGTTACGTACTTACAATAACGTTCCATGTGAGTTGTTCATCTCACCTTCATTTTTGCGTCCCTTCCTCCTAACCCCTCCTGGGCTGTTAGATGACCGAGACGCTGGATCCATCCTGGTTGCTCAATCCTTTTATATCTTTCTCTTGGGAGTGAAAGAATGACGTATGATATTATTATACGCAGCAAACAAGATCTGAGGTAACTCCAGGTGCATCATGGGATAGGGAATTGGCATCGAGCTTTGCAATTGGCTGAAAACCCATCAGTAAAGAATGAAGGTGAGATGAACAACTCGCATGGAACGTTATGGTAAGTACATAACTTCTTTTTAATTCCAATCCTATTGCTTCAAAACCAGTTCTGGTGCTCTCTTTCCTAAACCAGTTTGTGATAGTGCCCAAGTTCAAAATGTCGTCACTTTGCAATCTGTTACCTCTTCTTCCACATTGAAGTTTCCAAGTAATACTAGATATAAAAGATGCTTATCATATCCTTATTTTTACAGATTTTCAGGCATTTCTTAAGTTGTGTCTGGATCACATTATCAGTTCACTGCCTTAACCTTTAGACTGTCCACTGCACCAAGAGTGTTCACAATGTATCTAGTTTCAGTTATAATTCCTTGCAGGCTACAAGCTGTATATGTTTTTCTATATTGAGACCACTTTTTTTATCTTTGCAGTGTCTTTTTCAAAGTATCAGAAATCTCTCACCTTGGGTGAGAGTTCTCATACACAAGCTGGGATTCCAAGAGAACATTCAAAAGTTTTTTCTCACTGGTTCACACAGGATTATGCTTCTGGGGTGTCGGCTAGTCTCCTCAATTATAAGAGCTTTTCTTCCCCAGGGAAAAAAAAATAGATCTATATCTAAATCTATTTCTAAGGTTTTCCACTCGTACTTTGGTCACTGTGAGGGAATACCTCAGAATTTTGGGTTTTCTGCCATCTATTATTCTCATAATACCCCTGGCAAGACTCCACATGAGAAAACAACAGTGGTATCTGAAGTCTCTTTGGCTGAGTTTAAGTACTTGGAATCAACAGTTCAGAGTAATAGTGAGCATGGAAGAGAGGTGAAGAAGAGAGTACAGGCAGGGTGGAATGGGTGGAAAAGAGAGTCAAGAGTGGTTGTGACAGACTGGTAACAGTAAGCGTGAAAGGGAAGGTCTACAAGAAGATAGTGAGACCAGCTATGTTGTATGGGTTGGAGACAGTGGCACTGACAAAAAAGGCAGGAATCAGAGCTGGAAGTGGCAGAGTTAAAGATGTTAAGATTTGCACTGGGTGTGACAAGCATGGACAGTATTAGGAATCAGTATATTAGAGAGTCAGCTCAGGTTGGACGGTTTGGAGACAGAGAGGCGAGATTGCGTTGGTTTGGACATGTGCTGAGGAGGGATGCTGAGTATATTGGGAAAAGGATGCTAAGGAAATGATAGAGCTGCCAGGTAAGAGGAAAAAAGGAAGGCCTAATATAAGGTTTATGGATGTGAATGAGAGAGGACATGCAGGTGGTTGGTGTAACAGAGCAATATGCAGAGGACCAGAAGAAAAGGAAACATATGATCCGCTGTGGCGACCCCTAATGGGAACAGCCGAAAGAGAAGAAGATCTGAAGTCTCTTTTGCCCAGTACTAACATACTTTATCTTTTCAAGTCCCATTGCTGGGGTTTGTCAAAAGAGAAGTCACTTGGTGGAGACAGCAAATATCCCTAAATCTAGGTCTCCCTTTCCAACTCACTGTTCCAGAGCAGAAATTGATGCAAGAAGGCTTGGAATATAGATGGCATTTCTTCATTGGTTAGAAATTTTCTGTTCCTGAATGTTTTGTAACCCTTCCACTGATGTCAAGGGTACTTCTGAAGATTCATTAGGAATCCCCAAGAACATTGTGATGACTCCTTTCGGACTCAGGCAATAGTGGATGTTCTTCGTGTTTCACTGTTGCAGTCATTACATTTGGGTAATCTGTTGGCAGGTGGTTGCCCTCAGTCAGCCTGAATATCAAAGTCTTGGGTCCTGCGTCAGTTGCTGTCTCCTCTTCCATGAAGTCAGGTCGTCAGGGGTATAAAACATGCAGCCGACGCCATTTTCTTCAATCTTTCTTGCCGCGCGGTGCCCGAAGCAGAAGCAGTTCGCATGTGCCGGTCGGCCGACTCCTGAAATTTTCGCATTCGAGTTTCAGAACCGAAGTCTTCAAATAAAGATAAGTACCCCGTTGGGAAAACTTTTTCTTGCTCCTTACCGATGTCAGTAAAAGTTAATATTTGCATTACTTGTGGGAAGCAAATACCTCTTAAGGATTTTCATTTGTACTGTATTCCTTGCCTAGGCACAGATCACAACGTGCCTTGCTGTCGGTTTTGTGCTAGATTTAACCAACGCACTATTAAGCGTCAGTATATCTTTGCTTCAAAATATTTTGGAAACTGTTTTAATTACACTGAAATGTCGTCGGATAGCAATCCGACTACCGGACTTAACAAAAAATGCAAAGAAAAGGACAGAGACAGACCGTCGAGGTCAAAAACCGACGACGAAGCTTCTCCCAAGCCAGTCGTCTGTTTGCCGGTACTCAGTGAGGCGCTTTCGCAGCCCCTGATACCTGCTACTTTCGAGTTGCAGTCCTCTACCGAGACCCATGTGGAGTCTGGCATGCCGCGAGAATCTCAAGAGTATTGTACCCACGGATGTCACTCCCTCGGATGGGTTCGGAGCCGCTGAGCAGGCGCCGACGTCTGAGGGTGTTTTCAGGCCTCAACATTTTTATATAAAAACCGACGCCAGCTTCAAAAACAAGACAAAAGCAACTTCTAAGGCTAAAAAAACTACGCATGAGCCACATGCTCAGGCCTCTGTGCCTAAAAAAACGGATGATTAGAATGGCTGAAGACTTGATTACCTTGATCAGGGGTTCCCAACCCCCACCTTATACGAGGCCTAGGCAAGACACTGATTATGAATCTTCAGATCAGGTTTCTATTTCTTCTGATCAGGAATTTTCTGTACCACCCTATGAGGATTCAGATGCAGAGGAATCCATCCCATCTGCATCTCCTCCTGAAGATTATTAATTTGGAGAAACCTCGCATGCTTTATGGGAACATTTTCATTGGGAGAGTCAGGATTTCTCAGAATCAAAAAAGGGGCTTAGGGATTTCCTTCTTCTTCCTCAGCATAGGCATTTGGCTGTACTTCCTGTATTAAACATTGTTGATGATGTGTTTTCGGAATCTAGCATGGCCCCTGACAGATATTACAGGGTTCCTGACTCCCACAAATTTTTATTCAAAAATCCTGCTGCTGACCCTGAAACTATCTCCTAGGGTCCCAAAGTTTTAAAGGCCTTAACAGCTAAGAATCCTACCCCCTCTGATAGAGATTCCAGGGCTCTGGATAGATGGGGAAAGAAGGTTTATACGTCTGCAACCTTGGCAATTAGGGCTTTAAACTGCCAATTTCATATGCTTAAATGTCAACAACATGTTATGGGATTATTGAAACAGAAAATGATGTTGATTTCTGAATGTGTGGAAAATAAAGAATTACAGAAATTATTGCATGCAGCAGAACAGGTTGGAAAGCATACTTTGCAATGTGGTTTTGATTCCTTGGAGGCCTCTTGCAGGGCTGCAGTTACTGGATCTGTGATTAGAAGGCATGCCTGGCTCAAAGAGCAAAATCTGCCTGATCCTGTTAAAGCTAAATTGTTGGATGCACCTTTACAGCATGATCCTCTGTTTAGTAGTAAGGCAGAAGAGGTTTTAAAAAAATGGAAGACAAAGCTAAATCTATGCAAACTGTAAAAGATTTCTTACAAGTGCAGCCACCCAGATTCAATAGACACTGGCCTACAAAATATTGGTCCTTTCCTGTGTCCTACAGAGCCTCATGGGGCAAGTCCAGGCGCTCAAAAGGCTCTAGATACCAATCACAGGGTTCTTACAGGTCAAAGCAATGGGGTGCATCTACCTCCAAATCAGGAGGAAGCAAAGCACAGTCCTACAGTAAACAGTCTCAATGAATTTCCTCTGCCATCACCAAGCACTTATCTTTTGGCAGCTCCCTTCATGCTCAAAATTGACAGTTAATAACCCAGGACAAGCTGGTATTAAACATAGTATTCCAGGGATACAGATTTCATTTCCATACCTTGCCAATTCCAAACGGTTGGACATATCTGCCACAAAATCAGTGGTCAGAGGCACAGAAACAAGTTACGTCCCTCATGGGTATGGGGGCTATTCAACCAGTACCAAAACAGGAAAAAGGGCAAGGGTTTTATTCAAGACTGTTCCTGGTACCCAGAAAAGACAATGCCTGACGCCCAATACTGGATTTATCGATTTTGAACACATTTTTGGACATACCAAAATTCAAAATGCTGACTTTGCAACAGCTTCTGCCCATGCTGGGCAAGAACGCTTGGTTAATGACTCTATACTTAAAAGAGGCATACCTGCATATCCCAATAAGGGAATTGTGCAGAAGATACCTCAGTTTCAAGGCTGTTTTTATGCACTACCAATTCTCTGCACTGCCCTTTGGCTTATCTACTGCGCCCAGGGTCTTTACAAAGTGCCTGGCACCAGTAATTGCAATTTGCAAACAGAGAAGCATACAAATCTATCCTTAATTGGACGACTGTCTCATTCAAGCAGAAAGCAAGGACATTCTTCTTCAGCATCTGGCGTTTGTAAAAAGGCTTCTAACATGCCTAGGGTACACAATAAACAAAAAGAAATCACAACTGGTACCCTCTCAAAAGATTACATTCCTGGGTGTAAGCTTGAATACAACTGCCCAGATGGCTTACCTTGCGCCAGACAAGCAAAGGCAACTGACTATTTACTTAAAACAGATGGCAACAAAGACCCAGTTATCTGCAAGACAAATTCTGCAGGCTTTGGGGTTCATGGCATCCTGCATTCTACTAATTCCATATGCAAGACTGCATATGAGGAAACTACAGTGGTATCTAAAAAGTTTATTGAGTCAACATTGTCACAGTCTGGAAACAATGATTCCTCTCATTCCCTGCCTACAACAGGAGTTTCTTTGGTGGGCAGAGACATGTCACCAGAACATGGGACGGTCTTTCACTCTACCCCCTGCCACCCAAACCCTAACTACAGACGCATCAGATTATGCTTGGGGGGCCCACCTGGCGAGGAGATGCATTCAGGGCATATGGAGCCCAAAACAAATGCATCTGCATATCAACCAGAAAGAGATTTTAGCTGTTCAGAATGCCCTGACAGCCTTCAAGGACTTACTTCATCCAGGACAACTACTGATAAAGACAGACAACCCCACGGTTATGTGGTACGTAAACAAGCAGGAGGGTACACATTCCTACCCCCTTTGCAGACTAGCCATGGCATTGTGGGACACAGCCTTGACTTACCAAGTACATCTTCAAGCTCAGTGCCTGCCAGGAAAACAAAATACTCTGGCAGACCTAGGCAGAAATCTTATGGACCCTCACGAGTGGAAATTGGATCCACAAGTCTTCAGCATGATAACAGAGAAATGGGGGAGTCCGGACATAGATCTATTTGCCTCTCCCCAAAATTATCAACTGGACAAATTCTGCACAAGGACTTAACACAGACATGCATGGAAAGTGGATGCCCTATCCTTCAGTTGGAAAAACCTATCCGTCTACGCCTTTCCTCCTCTGCCTCTTCTTCCCAAGGTCCTACTAAAGGTCAGACAGAAAAAAACGAAAATGATCCTAATTGCTCCGGACTGGCCTCGTCAGCACTGGTACCCAATTCTAAGGAATATGTCTCAACTCCCTCCTTGATACATGCCTCAAATACCTCATCTGCTATCTCAGAAAAGCAGTCAAATTCTGCACGATCAGCTCCAAACTCTGAACCTGGCAGCATGGTTGATAATGTAATTATTCAAACAACACCTCTCAGTAAATTTGTGATTGATGTCATTTTGGAAGCCAGAAGGCCTAGTACTAGAAAATCTTATGCTGATAATTGGGAGAGAATTCTGTGCATGGAACCAAGCACAAGGAACGGACACAGCAAAGCCAAATATTCCTCAGATTTTGCAATACTTGACTGAGATGCTTGACAAGGGCCTATCTTTTTCATCAATAAAAATCCATGCCTCTGCCATCTCGGCTCATTACAACACAGAGCCTCCTCTCTTTTCTCATCCTCTGATAAAACAGTATCTTAGAGGGGCCAAAAATTTAAGGCCTCCCAGAAGATCACCAACTTCTGCATGGGACCTCAATTTTGTGTTGGAAAAGCTCACCCTGCCTCCATTTGAACCAGCAGCTACTGCTGATATAAAGTTTTTATCTTGGAAAACAGCTTTCCTTCTGGCAATCATCTCAGCAGGAAGGGTTTTAGAACTACAGGCCCTCATGGCTGTGGAGCCTTTTATTACATTTTACCCGGACAGGGTGTCCCTCAGGACTAATCCTTCCTTTATGCCTAAGGTGATATTCAGTGTGTTTCTTAACCAAACTATTCACCTGCCAACTTTTTACCCAAATCCGCAGAACAAGGAGGAGCGGATTCTGCATTCCTTGGACCTACAGACAACTAAGATTTTACTTAAACAGGACCAAATCTCTAAGAATGTCTGAGCAGCTACTGGTTGCATTCGCTGCAGGATCAGAGGGGAAGACCATTTCAAAGTGGATAAGCCACTGCATTCCGGTGCCCAAGGGAATCAGGTCACATTCCACCAGGGCTGCATCTACCTCAGCAGCTTTTCTCAGAGGGGTGCCAACCAAAGACATTCTAGAAGCTGCGACTTGGAGCTCTGTTCATACTTTTACAAAACATTATCATTTGCCTCTCTTCTCTAAGTCCAGGGCAGGCTTTGCCACTGCAGTTCTGCAGGGCCTTACAGCCGCTCCTAATGCTGTTTAGTTCCAGCCTCCCATCCATAGCTTTGGGATTCTACCCAAATGTAATGACTGTAGCAGTGAAACACGAAGAACATAGTACAGTTGTGTACACTTACCATAAATGTAGATGTTCGAGTGTATTCACTGTTGCAGTCCGGGTTACCCACCTGCCATCCCCCTTTCTTTTCTAGAACTTTTCTTTCCTTCACTATATTATACAGCCTTTATGGTGTATTTGCTTTTAGATGAAGGTAAAGTTTATGTTGTTACAATTGCATTTTTATATATATATATATATATATATATATATATATATATTTATATATATATATATATATATATACATAGATAAATATATATATGTATGTATATATATATATATATATATATATATATATATATATATATATATATATATATATAGATAGATAGATAGATTTATATATTTTTGTTCCCCATTTGGGGGCACCTGACATCTGGGGCAAGAAAAACTGAAGAAAATGTCATCTGCTGCATGTTTTATACCCCTGACGACCTGACGTCATGGAAGAGGAGACAGCAACCAATGCAGGACCCAAGACTTTGATATTCAGGCCGACTGAGGGCAACCTGCCAGCAGAGTACCCAAATGTAATGACTGCAACAGTGAATACACTCGAACATCTACATTTATGGTAAGTGTACACAACTGTACTTTCCCCCTTCTAGAAATAGCAGGGGCAGTTACTGCAAGCTTCCTCATGGACTTGATCTACTCCCACAAAACAGGGGTGTTGGATACACCATAATCCCAGTCAGCTTCACCTTAATGCTTGGATAATAGAGTCTTAATTCCCTTTAGGCCCCTGTTTACTGAGGATGTGCATCAGTTACTAATGGATGTAAGCAAGCCTGCTATTAGAAGATCATATATTAGCAAATGGTAAAGTGCTTTCTAGTTGCTGCCAACAACATAATAAGCACCCAATTCAAAACTAGTTGTTCTCTGGTGTTACAGTAGTTGTGTGAGTTATAATCCTATGGCCTTTTTTACTGCATCTAGTTTCATTTATGTGTCATCTTAGCATGTCTGTCAATGGATTCATAACATAAGAGACCTCCAAGAAAGCTGGTGGCCCCTCCTTGGGATATTAATTTTGTGTAGAGAAGTTAACACCTGCTCAATTTGAACCAGCTAATCTAGCTGATTTGAGGTTCTTAACATGGAAAACTGTTTTTCCTAATTGCTTTGACCTCTGCAAGCTCTTATGGTGAGTTAACTCGATCTTGTTTTCCACAGAGACGGACTTTCTTTGAGAACTGAGTTTTCTTTTATGTCTAAAGTGGTAGCCAAATTGGCTTTGAGCCAAAATACCCATCTTACCATTTTCTCTCCTGAACCTAAAAATAAGGGAGAAGGGAAACTCCATACTTTGGATGTCCACAGACAACTTGGGTACTATCTTAATGGAACTAAATTTTCCACATCTTTGGATCAGTTGTTCATTTCTTGTGAAGTTGCAAAGAAGGGGACAACCTGTGTCAAAACAGACCATTTCCAAATGGTTGTCTAAGGCTGTTACTCTCTGACTTCTAAGATGGTTGCATACTGAATAACAGCTTGACCTGATGTTGTTAATCTTCGTTCATTCCTTACTTATGGGTTATTGGTTCCATCCTCTGAACCGAGCTGGCCTTGTATCAAGCTCACGTCAGCCAAAAACTCTCGAGCCAAGATCCTACCCAGAATGCTCTGCTCCCTGTTACCTCAGATCTCGTTTGCCGCATTGCTGTACAGCCATGTCAAGCCACTCTCTCTCAGCTAAGTGAATAATTTTTTGAAAGTTTCTATATTGTTAGTACCTTAAAAGTTTTCAATTAGTTTCTATTACTATACTCCTACCCTGTTGTATATTTGACTCTCTCCCTGTAGTTTCTTTCCCTTTATACCCTTTTTCTTGCCTTTGAGGTAATTCTTCATTACCATCATTGGTAATCCTTCCTTTCTCTCTTCTTACCCTTCTGGGTAGCCTTCTTAACTCTTTGGTACTGTCGTTCTTTTCCACATGTCGGACAAGAAAAGTAGTGTTGGTTTTAAACAGTGTAAGGATTGCGGCCGTACGTTTACTGCTTTCTGATGGCCATGATTTATGTGTCTACTGCTTGAATGTCTCCCACCTTACAGTGGATCCCCCATGTGG